>NC_083700.1:29096171-29721171 GCF_033118175.1 Dama dama
GCAGGGGATGTAGAGAGAAGGACATATTCAAAAAATCGGTCTGAGATAGATACTAAAGAATTTTGTCTGAAGAAAATGGAAAAATCCAAAGTTTCCATATTGAGTGACTAATAAGGTCTCTCAAAATACAAGAGACTGGGCAGGTCGAGAGGGAAAGGTAATGAGTTAAGTTGGGAATATGTTGAGTTAGAGGTATCTGTGGGCCACCATCCCCAAGTCCAGTAGACAACTGGACTTATACATCAGGGCCTCAGAAGAGTTAACTGGCTGATTTTTACTCATAGTCATTCACAGAGGAAGGTGAACCAAAGGACTCAAAATCTACTGTTTTGAACATGTGCTATAAACTTTATTTCCAAAGAAAAAGTAAACAAGAAAATGAAAACTGTCTTCAAAGATCCCTGCCACATCACTCCTGAAACAAAAGCAAAGATAAGACAATTTTATTGGTCAATTATGTTTCAATAATTCTGTAAAAAAAAAAATCCTTTTTTTAATCAAAGACAAGAGAAGAAGCCAGGAGTAATCCTTCACTCTTTGATCTCTGAAGATGTCACTGTCAAGTTCTCGAATCTTCAGACTCACAATGAAAAGGTTCCCATGAGCAGCATTAGCTGTCCAAGCATCAGTCTGCTGACTTATTACAAAACATTAAAACAATGGATATGCTGACAGAAAATTCTAACCGTCTTCCCTTTGCTTTCCCATATGCTGCCACCACCACACACTTCTCAGGTAAAAGCTGCTTTCTCAGAGCCATGGACCATGACAGGAGTCTGAGGTCACATGATACATGAAAAGTTTACTAGATAATGAATTATAGCAGCTGATTTTAATCCTTTCTTTACCACTAATTGCCACATGACCTTGGGCAAGTCACTTTACCCTTCTAAACCATAGATTCCTCATCTGTAAAAATGAGATCATTTTAGATTTTCTCTGTTTGTTTATTTTCTTAAACATTTAGCGCTGACCTAGACCTAGATCCCTTCATATGTGTTATTGTTAGCTCCTTTCTCAAAGGACTTTCCAGAGAGCACTACTTAAAGTCTAAATTACCTAGAACAGACTTTTAGACTTTGAGGAGGCTGCTGCTAATATCTTAAAGGAAAATGTGGGCAATCCTGTTGGAAACTTGAAGGAAGGGAGTCTTTGTGTTGTTGTGACAGAAAGTTTAGCAACACTCTCTCCTGCAGTGTTGTAAAAGGTAGAAAAGATACCTAATGTACTGGGTAATTTAGCTAAGAGGTTTTCCAGCCAGAGTGCGGAAGGTGCAACCGGTTTCCTGCTGCTGCTTATATTAAAATATTAAAGGCAAGACAAAAGCTAAAGAAAGTACTGTTAAATCAAAAGAAGACAGGACTTGCTGGTCTTGAAGATCCTGAAATTTCTTGGATGGCAAACAATACTAAAAATAAGAAATGGCTCCTAAGCAAAGACCAAATTCAGGACACTCTAAGGAAACAATGTTCTAAAGGTGAAGCCAACGGGGTGACTATAAAATCCTTTGTTAAGACCTCAGAAAGTTAAACAGTAATAGTTCCTATTCAGTGCTCAGACTACACTCAGTTAGACAAAAGGCCCTCTAAAGAGTTCACAAGTTTGCCTCACAGCACATATAAATGAAATGACGGAGGTCCTTATTGTATAGCACATGGAACTCCACTCAATGCTATGTGCTGGCCTGAATGGGAGTGGGGTTGGGGGGAGAATGGAGATGTATATGTATGACTGAGTTCCTTCGCTATTCACCTGAAACTACCACAACATTATTAATTAGCTACACCCTAATACAAAATAAAAAGTTTAAAGTTTGAAAAAATGAATAAAATAAAATTTTAAAAGAGGGGAAAAAAGAAGATAGTAGGGGAAATGGAGAATATTTTTTAAAAATAATAATCGAGGTCCTAAAAGGCTTAAAGACCTTTTCCCGAAGCCATTTCAGCAGAAGCCCATGTAGAGAGAATTTATCTCAAAGACATTCAAAGGTCTGGGTTTGTCTCATGGAGGATCATGCAGGGTTTGAGAGACCAGAAGTACTGCCAGTTTGGACTGAGACTGACAGAGATAGTATAAAATGAAAAGAGATCTTTGAACCCCCAAACATCTATAGCAGGAAACAGTCTGAGAAAACAACTCAGCTGCAACACATATGACACTTCCATGAATGAGGAAGAATGGCTCAAAGGTGGACTAAGAGCCTGGAGAACAGGATCGAGAACCACGGAAAGTCACTTCCAGGCAGGAATAGTACTGAGCCCTAATCTGCCTGGCTGGATTTCAGAACTGCTATGATCAAGCAACTCCTTTGTGCCTCAGTTTCCCCTTTTTAAACAGGAATGTCTATATTGGTTATCCTCTGGTATGCCACTATTGTATGCTGGCTGGGCAGGAGACAGAACTGTTTCCTCAGTTCAAAAATAAAAATGTAATCCACTTTTCTTTAAATGGGCAAGAAATTCAGATACTTGACAAATGATGTTATATACAAATAAACAATAAGTACATGAAAAGATGCTCAGCATCATTAATCATCAGAGAAATAAAATTATAACTATAATAAGATACCAATACACCCACTGGAATAACTAACATTTAAAAGAATGGCAATACCAACCATTGGTGAGGATACGTAGTAAGTGGGACTTCAAACATTACTGACAGAATGTTCATTTAGACCTAAGTCTGGTAGTTTCTCATAAAGGTATGTACCTCCCCTATGACTTAGCTATTCCACTTCTAGGTATTTCCCCAAAAGAAATGAAAACATACATTCACACAAGAATGTTCAGAGCAGCTTTATTCAAAGGAACTAAAAACTAGAACTAGTCCAAATTTTCATTAACAGAAAAATGGAAAATCAAATTGTGGTACGTTCAATCAATTGAATATCACTTAGCAATATAAAAGAAACAGAGTAACCGGTATACGCAACAATATAGATGAACCTCAAAAGATGCTGAGTTAGAGAATCCAGACATTTCAAACAGGGAAAACTAATCCATGGTGAAGGAAATTAGAACAGTAGAGCAGTGCTTACCTCCAGCTGGGGAGGGAACAGGGGTTGATTCAAAAGGAGAAAGAGAACTTTCACAGATGATAGAAATGTTCTTTTATTTTTTTATTTTTTCTTCGGGGAAATGTTCTTTATCTTGATTGTATGAGTGTGTGTGTGCTCAGTCGCTCAGTCGTGCCCGACTCTTTGTGGCCCATGGACTGTAGCCCTCGAGGCTCCACTGTCCATGGAATTTTTCAGGCAAGAATACTGGAGTGGGTAGACATTTCCTTCCCCAAGGGATCTTCCTGATCCAGGGATGGAGCCCAAGATTCCCGTGTCTCCTGCATTGTCAGGCAGATTCTTTACCACTAGAGCTACCTGGGAAGCCCTTGACTGTATGAAAGTGAAAGACTCTCAGTCGTATCTGACTCTTTGCAACCCCATGGACTATGTAGTCCACGGAATTCTCCAGGCCAGAATACTGGAGTGGGTAGCCTTTCCCTTCTCCAGGTGATCTTCCCAACCCAGGGATCGAACACAGGTCTCCCACATTGCAGACGGATTCTTTACCAGCTGAGCCACAGGGAAGCCCAAGAATACTGGAGTGGGTAGCCTATCCCTTCTCCAGGGGATCTTCCCGACCCAGGAATCGAACCAGGGTCTCCTGCATTGCTGGCTGATTCTTTACCAACTGAGCTATCAGGGAAGCCTTGATTATATGGGTATATACAATTGTCAGAATCCATATAACTGTACACTTTGCCTATTATTTTAAGATTTATAAATTCAACCTCAATTTAAAACAGGGATATCATTTATAAAACCATTAAAAATATCAGATACCTATAAATTATTCTAATAAAAAATGTGTAAATCTTTTACAGAGAAAAAAATATAAACTATCAAGATAAACTGAAGAAAATTTGGTCTGGTTCATGGCTTCAAAGAACAAATAATGTAAAGTTATCAACGCTCTGTAACTTAAACTGTGTAAATTAAGCACAGTTCCAATAAAAATTCTAGTAGACTTTTTTTTTTTTTGATGGAACTTAACAAACTAATTCTAAGATACGTAGGAAAAAACAAAGGCCAAGGAGAAACAAGACACTTTTGACAAAGACAAAGAAGAAGTTTTTTCCAGATATCAAACTTACTCTAAAAACCACAAAAACTGAGAGTGGTTTTTGTGCAAGGATAGTGATACCAGTGAATAAAAGGGCAATTTCAGAAATCCATGTATGTCATTTTATATGTGAGGTTTATGACCACAGAGAAGTGGGAAGGGTATAATATTTTTAATAAAAGGTACTAAGTTGATTGGATAGTCACATGGGAAAAAAAAGTCTTATCTGAACTCTTTATCTCACGCCATACACAAGAATCAGTTCTAAGAAGAAGGCAGCTTTAAATGTTAAAGGCAAAGTAAAAATTCTAGACATACATGAATATTTTCATGACTATGAAGAAGGGTATATTTCTTAAGCAGGAAGTAAATATGTACCAAACATAAGGAAAAAGATTAATAAAATGAAATATATTAAAACTAAGAACGTCAAAAGACACATGAGAACAAAGTATACATAAACAAGTCACAAAATAGAATAACACATTGGCAATTTACACAACTGGCAAAGGATTGTCATTCAGAAAAGTTTAAAAATTCCCATAAATAAAAAATAAAAAAACAATACAGCGCAATAGAAGTATGTGAAAAGGATTTGAACAAACACTTTACAAAGGATAAGACCCAAATGACTGTAGGAAAAGTTGCTTAATCTCATTAGTCATCAAAGAAAAGAGAAAAAGAGAAAGAAAGAAAGCACACTAAAACCAGTGAGATGAGTAGCTCTACATTCCTAAAGCCTGGCTAAAATTTTTAAAACTGAAAATAATTAGCATTGGTGAGGATTTGGAGCAATGGAATTTTTATCCACTACTAGTGATTGCATCAATTGGCAGAGTCACTGTGAAAAATAATTTGACATTAAGTATTAAAGATAGTCATATCCTGGGAATTTCCTGATGGTTCAGTGGTTAGAACTCCACACTTTCACTGCCCAGGGCCCAGGTTCAATACCTGGTGGAGGAACTAAGATCCCACAACCTGCAGCACTGTCAAAAATAAAAACAGAATATACTCATCTCCCATAACCCAGGCATATGTATACCCAACAGAAATGCATGTATACAGGCACCAAGAGACATGGTCATGAACGTCCATAGTAACTTGGTTTTTAAGAATCAAAACTGAAGACAACTCAAATGTCCACCAATAGTAAAAATGTATAAATAAATCATAGTATATATAAACAATATGATACTATATAGCAATGAAATTTTAAACTTCAGGCACATTTAACAATATGAATGAGTCACAGAAAGCAGACTCAAAAGAAAAATTACTGCGTAGTTCTAGTCAGATAAACTTTAAAAACAGCCAAAACTAAACTATAGCAATAGAAGTCAAATTATGATTAGCTCTGAGGGAGCTTCAAGTGTGGAGACAGAGGAATGAACATGAAGGAGCTGTGTTCTCTTTCTAGACCTGGATGGGAGTTATCCAGTTATGTGCTTTATTATAATTTATTGAGCACATTTATGTTATATATATTTCTGTATGTAGGTTTTATTTCTTAACCACAAACAGATCAAAATAAACACAATAATTAAAGTGCCTGTCATGTAGCAAGCACTCAGGAAATAGTCTTCACTATTATTCTCACAGTACCCTTCTCACTCCTGAGCACATAAAATAGACTTTCTTCTCCCTAAGGGCTCTCCAAGGAAAATTACAAGTTGTCACAGACAAAAATTGACTTTCCTCTCCTTCTCCCTTTGGGACGAAGGTTATAGATAATAGGAAGGGACCCGGAAGCAGAGTCCCTCATCGCTCTACCAGACCTAGTCTGAGAGAAAACTCACGATTATCCTCATGTGCCCTTGCCCTCTGCTCCACGACTTTGTGAACTGGTGCAACCGATTTGGAGAATCACTTAGTACCGCTAGGGTTCCCAGGTGGTGCAACGGTAAAGAATCGCCTGCCAATGCAGGAGACGCAGGTTCAATCCTTGGGTCAGGAAGATACCCTGGAAGAGGAAGTGGCACTCCACTCCAGTATTCTTGCCTGGAAAATTCTATGGACAAAAGAACCTGGCAGGCCACAGTCCATGAGGCCGAAAAGAGTCAGACACAATGGAGCAACTGAGCGCAGAGTCACTTGCACTGCTAGCAGAGTGGAAAATGCACATCCCCTGGGACCCACCAATTCCACTGGTAGATACACAATTTACCTCAGAGGTGCTCCTGCACTGAACACAGGTACAGAGATGTTTCATGCAGCACTATTTGTAACAGCAAAAAGAGAAAGAAGGGAAAAACCTGGGACAACCTCAGCATCTACCAACACAGGTATGGTGAACACATTATGGAGCAGTCACACAAGTAGTTGTTGCAAAGAATGAACTAGATCTAACTTACCAATATGGCTAGATCTCAAAAATATGCAGCTGATTAAAAAAAAAAGTTGTAAAAGTTATGTAGAGTACCCTTTATATACATTTAAGCATGCAAGACCAGGCATGTTGTTTCCAGATGTGTAACAAAATTATGCAGAAGCAACACTTCAGGAAAGTGGTTACTCATGAGAAGGAAGGTTGATGGGACTTGGGAGAGATGGCTATAGCTGAATCTCTAGTATTTTATTACTTTAAATAAGTATCTGAAACATATGATGAAATAGTTACCATTACTGAGTCTGGTGGGCAGTATATCAAGTGTCTGCTTCATTATTGTGTTTTCTTATATCTGAAATACTATCTGACTTAAAAACAAAAATGTGAATTACCTCTCTTAAGACATACTCCAGGCTCCTGTCTCCCTCACAAAGGATCATTTCTTGAATTCTGTCAGATTTTTCTCCTTCCTCAAGATGCAAATGGAAATTTATGATAAACAAAGGTTGGTAGTAGGGTCACTCATTCTCCACCAGGCCATTCCTGACCTCAGCCTCACCTCCACCCTGCCCCATGCCCCATGAAGCTCATCTGGAAGGATATCAGGTCTGTACAGCTCCTGGACTCTGGCTTCTGATTGGGTTTGACAAATAGAAGACAGAGCAGGGATGGCCCAACAGGAAGAAAGAAAGGACCAGGCATATATTCCCTGCCTTCCTCCCTGTTGACCCCAGGTTGGAAGTGGCTCCGTTTCTCTGCTGGAAGCCACATCACCATGTGCAGGCCGCTCCCAGGTTCCCATGTGGCTCTCTCTGGGATGCAGCAATCCTTCCTTGCCCTGCTTCCTCAGCCTTGAGGTGGTGTCATGGCTTCTTGCTGTCACAAACCCAAGTACTTCAATGGACCTTCTGGTTTTCCTTCATTCTGCCCACAGCTTTATAAATGATATCCTCATTAGGCTTCCCTTAATTTCCCCACTTGAATATGCCGTCTATTTCTCACTGGTATCCTGACCTCATGGAGCACAAGGGAAGTTCTGTGAGAGCCCAACGGATCCAAGAAAGCTGCAGAGATAAAGCTCATACCTGAGCAAAGCCTTGAGAGAGGAGCAAGCACTTGTCAGTCAGTCAAAGGTTATGAGAGGGAGGAGGAGGCAAGAGCAACAAGACTGAGGGAACAGCTTTTACAAAGTTATTTGCCTTAGGTTGACCATATGAACTTACCAATATTAGATCATTTTTGGATACACAAAAAATAAAAGGCAATTTCCTGTAGTTCAATAAATAATAGGATTCAGACTACGATGACCTTAAATGGGAAAGCAGCCTACAGGAGCAGAAAGAATCAACATGAGTATGTCCCTACAAGGTGGATGTCAGGAAGGGTGGAGATAACATTAATCTGAAGAGGAGGAAAGTTAGCTTTTCAGAGAGGGATGAAATGTGTTCTCTATGTTTTATTTCTATTCCAACAGAAGCACAGATCTCTCTCTCTGTTCTTCCTATGCCTGGATCCACAATCTAGTTCTGACAAAAAAAGGTAAATGCAAACAAGTTATCTTGAGCCACAGCTCTCACAGCTAGAGAGATCCTTAATATTTTCTTGGCTCATTTCAAAGATTAAAAAAATAATGAGGCACAGGGGTTAGAGTCTTGCCCACTATCATGCAACTCTGGGAGCCTCCAATTGGATGGACATGAGTCTCAGCAAGTTCCGGGAGTTGGTGATGGACAGGGGAAGCCTGGCATGCTGCATGCAGTCCATGGGGTTGCAAAGAGTTGGACACGACTGAACAACTGAACTGAACTGATAATGGAAGACTTCTGAAAGGAATGAGTTTGGGAGGACTCCCATGATATAATTCTATCATGGGTGAAGAGGGCGAAGGTCATTACAGAGAAGGGTCACACACTGTCAGAGGTGAAGGACTAAAAACCTGCACGGACTGAGAGGATGCTAAGAACAAATTAGCTTCGCTGGAGAAGCAAAGAATGCATTTGGCAAACCATTTCCTTTTATTAACCTTATCCTTGGATCCAAATTAATCTTTTCCTAGACTTGTTAAGCTGACCAAATTTATTACCCTTGATGACAATAAACCTTCCCAGATTTGAGAAGAATTCAGATATAAATCATATATTTTTCCTGAGATCAGGCCCACAGTATTGCTCCTCAAAACTAATTCTTTGGTGTTTAATAAGCCAGGGAAATTAGGTCATGTGTTCCACATTAGACAACTGGGAAAAAAATAAGTAATATTTAAAGTTAGAATTGCTTTGACCTCATAATTTCTCTCCTGACATATTAACATTTGAGTTTTGAGTTAAAATATACTCTGGAACCAGATTTTCAGAAGCCTGTGCTCAGAATTAGAGCAGCCTCCCTGCATCCCACACAGTTTAGCGACCTTAGATATCTGTGGTCCCAGGCTTTACCTGATGGTCCAGCATGGGGCAGTGCCTGGGTCTGTTGAAGCAGGACTCAGATCATTATAAACAAGGACTGTAGTGCTTTGGGATAAGAGAGTAAAGAGTAAGGTGAACTCTCACAGGAGCAGGGGGTGGTGACTAAGTCCTGCGGCAGGGCAAAAGCTTGCCAACATACCCACCCTGATGGACAGCCAACAACATCGGCATCATTACCAACCAGGAAGAAGGACCGTGCAGATTGAAGTCCTCCAGAAGCACACCACTCGTGGGCCTCTGTCTATCAGCTCAAAGTAAATTGGAAGGCCTATTACTTTTATAATTATTCTATTTTATGTAATTATTACTTTTGTAATTATTGTCTCAGGGACCCATGCTTACAAATAGGTTACTGAGTTACTTATTTCAGACCTAAGTCATCAGTCATCACCCCAACCCTAAGCCCTTGGGCAGAGCTGGAAAATGATCAAAAGTCAACAAAATGGTCAAAGAACTGTCCCCTAGAAAGGACCTCTGTGTGAATGGATAAGGAAGCTGTGGTACATATACACCATGGAATATTACTCAGCCGTTAAAAAGAATTCATTTGAATCAGTTCTAATGAGATGGATGAAACTGGAGCCCATTATACAGAGTGAAGTAAGCCAGAAAGATAAAGAACATTACAGCATACTAACACATATATATGGAATTTAGAAAGATGGTAACGATAACCCTATATGCAAAACAGAAAAAGAGACATAGAAGTACAGAACAGACTTTTGAACTCTGTGGGAGAAGGTGAGGGTGAGATGCTTCGAAAGAACAGCATATATATTATCTATGGTGAAACAGATCACCAGCCCAGGTGGGATGCATGAGACAAGTGCTCGGGCCTGGTGCACTGGGAAGACCCAGAGGAATCGGGTGGAGAGGGAGGTGGGAGGGGGGATCAGGATGGGGAATACGTGTAAATCTATGGCTGATTCATGTCAATGTATGACAAAACCCACTGAAATGTTGTGAAGTAACTAGCCTCCAACTAATAAAAAAAAAAAAAAAAGAAAAGAAAGGACCTCTGTGATGACATAGTTTTAAATTATCACCCTGAAAGTAAGAAAACACAGGTTTCAGAAACAGGGTTAGGGCTAATCCTAACCTTAATTTTTTTATCACCCTGAAAGTGAGAAAACACAGGTTGATAAACAGTCAATGCCCAAGACCCTATAACTAGTAAACACGGGGTGGCACTTGATTGCAAGTCTATCCCTGACCAGCAGTGGCTCCTGGATCTTCCCTCAGGACATAGTCCTCTATCGCATACTGTCTGGAAAAGTTCTTCTCCATCCCCTTCTTTTATACAAATCTTTCCTCCCCTTTGTTCAGTTGTTTCTGATTAATGACTTTGTGTTTGTCTTCTTGAAAGAGACTATATCCATTTGGTATAATTTAGGACATATTTATTGAGTTCTGTGAGTGACAGGCCTTGTGCACATATTAAGTACTTGGTCAATATTTCTTAAGCTGGACTATATCTGGGAGGCACCTCTATCATCAGCACATGAGGGAGGAGAGGATATGGGGGCAGGATGATGAGAAATATGACCAAGCTAGTACACTAGTCATGATGTAACTGGTGAAAAAAAGGACTGTGGTGGTGAAAGGAATGAAAATCACAGGAAAAAATGTGGAATGCATCTCAGAGTAAAATTGGATGTCAGGAAAAGAAAAAAAAAAGAAGAGAGTAATCGGAAAATTATATTTTATACCCTTCAAATGTGAGGTACCAACTGGGCAGATTTGGAGGAGTCCAATAAGCGGCATGAGATGCAAAGGTGGGGCTCAGGCAGGAGTCAAGGTCAGAGTGTAGAGGGCGATGGTTTAAGCTGTGGAGAGGGACCTTGCCTTGCTGGAAGTTAACAGAGCTCCCTGCTAAAATTCTCCCACTGTTTTGGAATATTTGAACTAGGCCCAGGACTGGCAAAGAAATTAAAAACAGAAAAAGTGACTAGGACAAGACCAGCAGCCCACACTGACTACCTCAGGGGAAAGGCCAGCCCCTGCCCTTTTGCTCAGCCAGCATTCTTCCTGAGCATCATTCTCAATGCCCCACCTCCTCCAGGAAGCCCTCCTGTTTTGATAAGATGAGAAACACTAGCTGTCCTGCCTCAGTTTCCAGATTTGGGCATATCAGTCATCCCCAAGTTTCTATTGGTGGCATACATGGGCACTTAATGGTAATTATTTTCTGATGATACTGATGGTTGCTCGGTCATCTGTCTAAACATCTCCCCTCCAATAACTGCCCATTTTCCCACTGTTAGCTTCCTCTCAGACTCCATGCCCAATACCCTGCCATCCTCTCGAGGCTTCTTTCAGCTCTCTTATCTATCCATATCACTGATAAATTCCAGCAAAAACTGAGTTTTATTAAACAAAACTTAAAAAACTGACTCACGCCACAAAGGAGAGACCTTTGTTAAAATAGACTTTGGCTTTTTAAATCTTCCACATATGTTAAAATTACAATTCCCTAAGTGTGGCAAAGATCACTATTTGATAAACCTCTAACTGAATCGCATTTTTAAATATTTGTAAAATTTCCACTAGAACATGCAACAGTGACTGGCGATGACGATGATCAAAACAGCAGCGAGGAAACTGGATAAAAACAGCTGACCACTAAGGCCACCCAAGTGGGAAAGCCAAATCACAGAGGAGCAAGAGACTCCAGGCACAAAACCCTCTGGGAAAACCTTTGGTTTCCTCTTTTCCAGAACAAAAATGTAGTCATACGGTGGTTTATCTTATCATGAAAAGGGTGCCCAGCCCAAACATGAGAAGGGCAGGGGCTTTGTACAGCCTACCCTAGCAGTCTTGCAATGTACCACAAACAGCCAACAGTATGTTAAGACTCATCACGCATGGTCTTCTAGATTACTCAAACCTGCAATAACTTCACCAATCACATCCCATTACTGGTATTCCAGAATAGCAAGGGCCTTAAGAGGAGAAACTTGAAATCTGAAATTCTCATGGCCTATGACTTAAGCAGGTCTATACTCAGCATTTCCTGTTTGATCCATCACACCTCTGTATAACAGATTGAAATGAGCAATTTAAACCACATCAACCATTCCTTGGCTTGAAGTTTACCAGAAGATAAGGAAAATTCCCTGCAAGACATTTCACTGCCACAGTTAACAACAGCAGCTTGACTTCTAAAGCGGCCTCCCCAGCAAGAGCCCAGGTCAGACCCCACCACACCCCATAATGGGAACTTGGCTGACAAATGTTTCTCATCTGAACCCAATCAGTTTATAGGGCATTACACAGAGCTATGAATGTATGCCATGTGAACTCCATCTCTGAAATTCTGGGGCCCCAGCTCCAAATCAAAATCATGTTACTACTATTGTTGTTATTCAACATTTGTTCGTTTTTTACAAGTACAAAGTGCAGCATAATCACTTCACTAGTACCTTATCATCTGGAGCCCAGTCTCTGTTCACTGAAAAGGTTAGAAATAGAGGTAAGCTGGGGAAATATATAGACATTGATGTAGCTTGGTATTATTCCCCCACCGACCCATCCACCTATCCTTACCATCCAAAGGGAGAGAGGGATTGGCCAGACATCCACATGAGATTTTGTTAATAGAATCGACCTCACACATGATGATAATAGTTACTTAGTGCAGTAAAAGCAGACAGAGCTCTGATCCTTCTAAAGAGTGTGGGAATCTGTGGGGCTCACCCCCTCAGGCCCCAGTGAGGAATGCTGATGGGAAGAGGCACAGAGAACTCCTGTTTCCTCTCCTGGAGAATATCTGCAAGTTGTGGAAAATGATGGTCCCTGAGTCTGAGCCTGTTGGAAAGAAGAGGATAATCACCTAAGGGATTTCTGAAGGGCAGTGGTCCACTTACAGCTTTATTACCAACTATTTCTAAAATTCTGAGCCTTTCCCACTCTACCTCTACCACATCTTTCCCACTCCTCCCTCTGCTCCAGCACACTCAGGTCAAGTTCTCAGGCCTGCCAGCGTGCTTCAGCACTTCCCATCATCTTGATGGTGACCTAAGCAAAAAGGACATGGAAGGTGAGTTGTCTGCCTGTAAAATGGTAAACAACAGCTTTCGGAGCTCACAAGAGCAGATCCATACTTGGAGATAAGCCCTCCCACTGCACACACCTACTTCTACCAACCATGCTCAGTAGGGCTCAGAATCAATGCCTCTGTGACAGCTGGTGCTCTGGAAGCATGCCTGGGGGGTGGGGGGTGGGCAGGGTGCACTACTTGAATCAAATATTAGCAGCTTTCCTAATACACCGAAAATATGTGAACATGTAGCCTTTTCTCAATTTGTAGGCATTTTTCCCATAAATTTTTGTTCCACCCTTGGTGCCTGTTACCACTTGCCCATTAGCCAGAGATAGCATAAGACAAAATAAATGAATGAGTAGAAACTATTAATGAGAAAACACAGAAGCAAACACTCACACCTCCTTCAACAGTTTTCTTTCTCCTGGCCTGGGCTGCTTATGTTTGTGGTTTAACATGATCATTTGTTTGCTGGAGAAATTGTTCCTTTCTCATTTGAGGGAGCTCAATAGACCGTATTTTATGGCATTCTGAAAAAAGCCTCATGACTCTCAGGCCCCAGCCCCCAACCCGGGTAGGTTCCATGACAGGGTACTGCGAAAGGGTGTTTTTCAGTCAGGTCTGAGTTCCACCCCGGGGCAATTTCTTTAACTCACCTGACTTTTCCAAGCTTCAGTTTCCACATGAGTAAAGAGGAAATAATAGTAAGCACTTCATAGGGGAACATTCTGAGGACATTTATTCCTAGGACTAAATGAACATGTGTCTGTCTGCATGCGTGCTCAGTTGGGTCCGACTCTTTGAGATCACATGGACTGTAACCTGCCAGGCTCCTCCGTCCATGGGATTTCCCAGGCAAGAGTACTGGAGCGGGTTGCCACTTTCTACTCCAAGGGATCTTCCCGACCAGGGATCAAACCCAAGACTCTTGCATCTCCTGCAAAGGAGGATTCTTTACCACTGCACCATACATTTTAAATATACCCAGCTCAATTCTTCACAGTTGCAAGGTGATCCACCAACGGCCTTCCCTTCTCTTCCCTTTTAATCACTCTCCAAATTTCCCAAAGGGCTGTCACTCCATAGCTTCTCTGCCCTCAGACTTCTCAGAGCCACAGGAAGACACATCAGTCCCTGCTTCACAACACAGGTCTTTAAGGCTGTGTGTAAGCTCCCACCCAGCACCATGAGCTGACAACAGCCACAAACAGCCCCCAGAAAGCTCTCGGGACCTGAAACTCAGGCAAAAATAAAGCCAGAGAGATAGGAGGTACCTAAACACCTACAACCAAAGAGGATCTCTCTGACCAGGCCAACCCCGCAGATCCCCCAAAGGAGTGCCCAGAGCTCTTCAGATGCATCCACCACAGCCCCAGCTAGGGTTCCCTGTTGGCTCAGTTGGTAAAAAATCTGCCTGCAATGCAGGAGACTGCCTACAATGCAGAAGACCTGGGTTTGATCCCTGGCTTGGAGGACTCCCTGGAGAAGGAAATGGCAATCCACTCCAGATTTCTGGCTTGGGAAATCCCATGGACAGAGGAGCCATGGGGTCACAAGAGTCAGACATGACTTAGTGACTAAACCACCACCAGAAGCCCCCAGGTCACCTGCTCACAGCTTTGCCTGCACCAGACCCAGGGATTTTAGTCAAACGCAAAAAGAAAAATGCAAATAGTTCTTCTTTAAAGAACAAGTCCTCTCCACCCAGTAAGAGCTAACCCCTTGGAGATGCACAGCCAGCTGCTTCATCAAGAGGTGTTAATCAGTTGGCATGAGAATGTGGATGGGAAAGCCTCTCCTAGAAGACAGAAGAAAAGCTGGCTGGGCAAGAATGCTGGGTCCCCAGCCCCCTCCCCAAAGTTGTTCCATTTTTTGGCTTCCTTAAGGTGAATCTAATTGTTTAAACAAGATTAAACAAGCATGGAATTTGAGAGGGAGAAGGAAGAAAAAAAAATTTTTTTTAAAGGAAAGAGAATTTTTCTTCCCAAAAGACCCAAAACAAATCTAAACTGCAAGAACAGCCTTAGCTCTTAACAGCTAAAAAAGTAAATAAATAAATCTTCCAGGCTGAAAGTGTCCAAGGGAAATTCATTTCCTGTGGTCAATGTAACACAGAGGAATTACAAAGGAACAATAAACCCAGAGTCACCACCTTCATTTTGCATTAGGAAAAAGAAACACATAGAAAACTTTCCATCCCTAATGCATTTCTATTTAGAACACCAGCACCAGCCACTGTAACATAAGAAAACCATGTGCTCTGTTAGACCCCTGAGAGTCTCACGATAGATCCACACATAAGGATTCCGGGTCAGACTTCTGATTCATACATTCATCAGTTCATCAATTTAGTCTTTCAATGTTCTGTACCATGCTACTCCAGGTGCCATGCTAGACACTGAAGCTACAACCAGGAACCAGATGGAAATGGTGCTTTCCTCCAAAAAGCTTGAAGACTCGTGGGGTAGGAGGCTTGTAAACCTGTCATATTAGGTGTTGTGCAGAGAGGAAACACGACTGGTTCTGCCCAAAGGGGTTGAGGTAACAGACTCCCTCAGATGAAAGGTGATGTTTGCCGGGATCCTAGAGAAGGAACAGGAGTTCTTCAGGAAGAAGAGAATTGGGAGCTTTTTAAGTGAGTCAGAGAGGTGTTCCTGGGCACTCTATGTGCTAGGGACCTAGCTGGGAAGGAAAGACAGCTGTGCCCTGACTGCCAAAGCTTTATTTACCATTCTTCAGAGCTCCAGCTCTGAAGTGGTGGTGGAGCTTCTCAGAAGGCAGAATGACATCACGAAGGGAGCACTGGATTAAGAACCAAGAAATTAGGGAACCTGCCAACTCCGAGCTCTGCGATCTTGGGCAAGGGACTGCCATGCTCAGGGTCTCACTTTCCTCCTCTGTCAAATGAAAGAACTGAGCTGAATGATTTTTTATTCCATGAGAGGCACGTGAAACAGTCTGAGGATGGAAGCATGGTGACAAAGCAGACTATGAGGCTGTCTGCTAGGGAAGGCCCCCCACATCCTTGGGCTTTTTGAGCAACTGGATCTGGTCATGTACATGCATATTCACATGTGTACACACTCTGTCACACCCCTCTGAGCCATCCTCCACTTGCTCACCAAAAAGTGATAGGACTAAAATGCTTCTGGGATCCACAGTGCCTGAAGGATAAAGCTAAAAGTCCTCAGCATGAAACAGAAAGCCCTTCATAACCCCGCAGTCTCATATCACAAACTTCATAACTAGACGTTCAGGCTCCAAATCATGCCACATCTCCCTGACCCCAACTCCCTTAATGCATCACGTGGCCTCATATATCTGCTCCTTGGCCCATGCGGCTTCGTCTGCCTGGAACGCCCTTTCCCTCCCCTTGCTCACTTGGCAAGCCCCTATTCACCCTTTAAAACTTACTCTAGAATGACCTCCCTTGGCAAAGCTTGTCCTCATCTCCCATCACCCCTCCTGTGCACACTTCTATCCATGTCTGGGACACAGAATGTAGCCTCTGCCTTATGTGGCTCTCCCCTACAGAAGACGAACTCCTCAAGAATGAAGACAGTGTCTCAGTGACTCTTGTACCCCAGACCCTAGGACTACATACGGATACAGATGTCTGTAAGCAGATGTTTTTCAAACTGATCATATGCATTTCTATTAACTTTTCTGACTGTAGGCACATTAATACAGGATGACTGACCCCTTAATAGTGTTGGGAACCAGGATTTCCTAGAGCTAAACTACCTGCCAGAAAAGAACTATCTAGCATGAATGGAGGTCCATCATCTCCTTGTATACTCCCAACTTTTCATGAACTCCATACCAGACAATGAGAGGACAGGTAAGAAGGTGGGGCTTCTCAAACTTGCCCAGCAATGTCATTTTTGTGAAGCTACAAACTCAGAATTAAAATGAATCCTAGAAGACACAGCAAACTTCCACCACGGCAGAGCCCCTCAACATGGCACCCCTGACCACTGCTCATCCAAATTCAGTGGGACTCACTACAGTATGAAGGAGTCTATCCTATTCTTAACTGATTATTAGAAAATTCTTCCTCAGTTAGCCCATATAATCCCAACATCCCCTGTGCTCTTGTCTCAATAATGCTTCAGTCTTTTAGTAATTAAACAGTCTAACAACCAAAAACAGGTGAAGATGAAATTTTTAAATGTCCTGGAATTTCTCAAATATTATTAAAAGGCAATCAAATAATAAACTAGAGACAGTTTCTCACAGTCCTCTCTCCCCATATTTCTCTTTTTATGTCCTACTCAGTTACAGACACCGCCTAAAACTCTCCCTCTTTTAACCATTCCCAGCCAACCTAGGAGCAGACTGCAATCTCCTGTGCCCCACTCCCTCTTGCTCTCTGGTAGTACAATTATTGTGAATAATCTTAGCCTTTAATTTTCTTTTATTTTCTCTTTTACCCCACTCCCTAGATTCTGCACCACAAAAGACTGTAATGGAGCTTCCTTGATATTGAAAACCTATTTTTCATTCTTTCATGATATGTTGGCAGAAACAGAAGCACTCACATGACAGGAAGCCATCACACTTTCCCTACTTCATTTCTTCTCCACTCTACACAGCCCCTATTTCTTCATTTGACCCTCCAAGAGCCTCCACCATGTTGATATTTGTTGTTGTTGTTTTTCAGTTGCTCAGTCGTGTCCAACTCTTTGTGACCCCATGGACTGCAGCACACCAGGCTTCTCTGCCCTTCACCGTCTCCTGGAGCTTGCTCAAACTCATGTCCATTGGCCGATGATGCCATCCAACCATCTCGTCCTCTGTCGTCCCCTTCTCCTCCTGCCTTCAATCTTCCCCAGCATCAGGGTCTTATCCAATGTGTTGGCTCTTTGCATCCTTAAATAACTCCCGTTGTCTTTAAAAAGAAGTTCTCATAACTGACATAATAATTCAAGTGTGGTTTCATGACATAAAGCACTGCAGAACTTTCTGTGAAGAAGAAATTTTATTAATGAAGTGAAAGAATGCATTACTTTTACAACATTTTCTATAAAAGAAAAGTACAGCCCAGTTCAAAACTGGACACACTTTCAAAAATAGCCACTACAATTAGTAAGTAATGGGCCAGGTGAGTGGCAGGGGGATGGATGTATGCCTTAGGACATCAGCAGGACTGAGCACTCACAGGGCAGGCCCCCACATGGCGTTACCTGAGGGGCTCTGACAGCTTCCCCACCCCTCCCACCAGGAAATGCCCACCAGCAGCGCTCATAACATGCTACTCAGAGGCAATCAAAGCAGCTGTCACAATGCAACCGTGCCACCAGGAAGATGATACCCTCAGATCTTGTTATCAATTAGAGTCTCAGCTCAAGTTAAGATTTTATTGGCTACTGCTAAAGGAAGTAAGGAAAGTTTGCCACAGTGGAAGGCTGTGTACATCCAGCGGAAGCAGGAGGTCAGGGAGGCGTAATGAGAGGAGAAAAGGACACATCTAAAGGGAATGACAAGAGCCTGGGAAGGGGACGGCACAGCCCGCAAGGCACACTGACCAATCTGGCGTATAGCTGGCAATAAGAAGCCGACTGAGGAGCCCTACTTCAATCGGCCGCCATGAAGCACACAGCGAGGGTGCCCTCTAGCGGCAGGAACAAGCGCTCACCACTCCTCACTTCTGCGTAGAGCCGCAGGGATTTCAATGTTCCGTTACCTCCCATGCGCATTCATTCAACAAACAGTGGATGGATTCCCACTACGTGCTAAACACCACGATGGACACTAGAGAGACGTGAGGCTAAGATGAAATCTCAAGCAGATTTCAGCCTGGCTGGCAAGTCCCACCAATCATGGTAGACGTGTGTGTCAATGACGGTGGGCATGCAGAGGCAGAAACGGGGATTCAGGAAGGTCTTCCAAAGACAGGTGACTGTCCAACCAAGATGTCTGCCACCAGACAGATAAGTGGGAGACAGGCCTTCCAAAACAGAATAGCGCAAACTGGAAGTGTTCTCACCCTATCTGGGAAAGAGAGGTAAGATGGGGTCACAGCCAGAGAGCTAACTGGAGAGGGGTCAACTGGGTCAGATAGAGGAGGGTTAACCTTCATCCTGAAGGTGACAGAAGCCACCGAGGCACAAATCTGTTTTACAGACTTAAAAGGACATCTCTGGCAGAGGGAACAGCAGCTGAACTGCAAACAAAAAGCTGAGGGTCTAAACTGAGGATCAAGACAGCAAGGGGGAAGAGATGTGAAGGCAAGAGGGTCTCCAGACCTGGGAGAGTGGGTATGGAGGGTAAAGGAAACAGGAGAGTCTAGACTAATTCCCAGCCTCAGGCTTGGGAGGCTATCTTGATAGTTATGTCATTCATCAAATCAGAAATTATGAGAAGGAGCCGATTAGGAAGAAAGATGGTGAGTTCAGTTCTGAGCATGTAGGACTGAATATGCCAAGAGTTGTCTGGGCAGTAACTGTTAGTTGACTTTAGCCTGGAGCTCTGGGAAATAATTTTGGGGTTGGGAGTAATCTATGGCCTTGTAAGGGAAAACATCTCTTAAGGGGGGGCAGTCAATATGAAGACAGAAAAAAAGCTGAGGGCAGGCCCTTAGAGAAAGCTAATTTTTAAGGAACAGGCAGAAGAAGAGCTGCCCCCTCCCTCCCAGAAAAGGAAAGATTGAGGTGGAAGGAAAACCAGAAAAGAACTGAAGCCGTGGAAGATAGCTTCAAGAAGGGTAGGGTCAACCTCCTCCAAAGAGCACCAAGCCTACCAGTCCTGCAGAGCTGAGAGAAGGCGTGTGGTCTTACAGACACTCAGCTTCATAATCTCTTCAATTTGGATGCTGAAAATATCAGTCTTTCCTATCTTTCTACCACTCAGCGTCCAGACTACCCAGCTAAACAATTGAGGGTGTGGATACAAACCCTTGGTTTGATAACCCCCATCACATGACTGATAAGGATTCAATGAAATCATTTCTGTAGAGCACCTAGAAAATTGCCCGGCACATAGTAGGCACTTAAAGCTAGCTCCCTCCCCCACTGTGGTAGCATAACTAGCAAAGTAAATCCTACAGGATACAGACCTACATGAGACTGGCTGGTGTCTAGGCTGACAAGGCCATGGCCCACCACCAAACTGGGTAACTGAGAGTGGGCTCGGGTCAGGTGGACATGATTGCCCCCAAGCAGACACTGTGGTGGCTCATGCATTCATCTAGGGGCTCAGAAATTGGACCCTGAGAGTTCAATCCATTTCTGACCTCAATGACCCATCACAACAGTGGTATGAGGTAGGTAGTACCATTATTCCCTGTTTACAGATGAGGACACTGGACTTAGAAAGATTATGTAATTCTCCCAATGCCGCACATTCTTTCTCAAGAAACAGGGTCTGTTTTTAAACTATGTCATCTCTGATGTCCCTTTGGAAGATTTAGGAGAACCAGAGAGGAACAGGCACACCCACATCCATTAACTATATTGGATGGCAGCCACTCTGAACCGAAGCCCAATTTTTTTCTCAGCTCTGCAGCTAGTTCACTATCCTGCATTCATGAAGCTCCTCTCACTGTTCAGGGCCTCAGTTTCTCCATCTGGAAGTGGAAAGAAGTAGTCCAGTGCCTGCCCCTCCCTATAGGGAGCGGCTGTGCTGAGATCATGTCTGACTGTTGGCTTGGGCCGAGAGAAGCCCAGTCCTCCTCCTCACTTGAAGGGGACGTGCACATTCAGAAGTCTAGACCAGTGGCACGGCGCCTGCCTGATCACATCACTCACTCCTGAGGCAGAGAACAAGTAGGAACTTGGGGGTTTCAATGCCAGCTCTCCACAATGAGTAGCAAGTAAGTAAAAGCTCAAGTCCCATAATAAACCTTCAAAAGGAAAGGTGCCAGGTCAACTGGCCAAGGCTCAACTGAACTCTGGTGAGGTCTGCACAACACCACGTGGATCTCAGGACCTGAGTTCTTTCCTCTGCCATCATATCTAACCTCACCCCTTCCCCTGATTCTAATCAGGTCCCAAGTTCTAAATCCAAACAATGAAGTCAGGACATCTTTATTGGATATAATGTAAAGAACTCTCTTTATGGGGTTCCTCTAACATCTCACACCCTCAACTTATCAACCTCTTGTATTCTCCATCTGTCCCACCGAGTCTTCCTTTCCTTCCCTTTCCTGCACTCTCAGGGTCTCTTGCCCTCCTCCGACTCTACCATCTACACACACACACATACGAACATATGCACATATATGTGTACACACATGCACACACACTTCTAAACATTCCAAGCTGTAGAAAGGAGGGAGCCACCCTGAGGCTATCTCAGCATTTTAGCCTACAGAATTGACACTCATGTGCCTGGAATGCTCCCTACCTCTTCACTGAGCCCATCCCTTCTTCCAGTCTATCTGCTCCTGAGAACCCACTTCCCCTGGAAGGTCTTCTTACATTAATCACATAAGAACAGTTCTCTAGCTCCACCCTCCCTCAATCTGTATGAAATATCTTAAAAGTTGCTCCCACAAGCTACTTTCTTACCTCAATTATTCACTCAATGCTTTGTCTAATCTCCAAAATGCTCTTAACCTTTATGTGTAATTGATGTTTATTCTCTACTGGTGAGTTATGTAACTCCCTGATGCTTTCCCATGGTCATGTGGGTGTCCCTGCTTATCAGCGGTACAGGGAGGGTGATTTCTCTGCGCAGCACCAGATAGGCGTAATAAGGAATTTGTAAAGATGAAAACAACGATGATCGCATTCAACAATTATTTATTGAGCTCCTCCTATTTGCTCATCAGTGTGCTGATCTGGGGCTGGGGTTGTGAGAAAGCCATTAAAAACTATAAAGCACAGACCTTACAAGAAGAAAATCATATCAATTCCTCACTTAGAACGATAATTCAGAGTTTAAAAGCTTTCTCAAACATTGGCATTTGATCCCTGTCCCTTTAAGATAGCCTGGTGGGATATCACTGTCCCACTTTACAGCTCAAGAGATGTGCATGCCTTGCCAAAGGTCACACAGCACAGAGTGTCAGAACAGGGGCTCCCAACCCCAGATCCAGGGTTCAGGGGAGCAAAGGAAACAATAAACCCCCAAACACAAACCTCTAAGGGCAACAGACAAAATTGTAGGTACAAAAGTGTACAGATGACACACATTAAAGGTATCTGAAGAATTAATATGAGGGAGAGTCAGCCACAGTGGGATGGACAAAATAAATACCACCCAGAAATGGCCTCTAGGGACAGCACTGAGTTGCTGCCCTTCAGGCCACAAGTCCTCTGCTCTGGGACAGCGTCACGCTGCCCACGTCGGACACAGAGAACAGCATTAGCATTATCCAATAAATCATTTTCTGGGCACAAGTAGCAGGAAATAGTTTGACTTTAAATGACATCTACATCTTGAAGGAAACTAAAATTAGCAGTTTCTACTGCCATGACCCATTCATTCTTCCCACTGGACACCAGGACTGGAGGCTTGGCTTCCCTTGCTGCCCCAATACACGTCCCATGACTCGGCAGCCCCCAGAGCCCTGGTGCTCCACACTCACAGAGCTTCTACATGGCAACTCAGCCTACATGTCCATCTCAATTAACATACACAAGTGTGCACACGTGAGGATGTGTGTGCGTGGCCATTCCACCGATCGTCAATCTCCAGGTCTCAAACATGTTAGTTAGGCTAACACATTTTTTGTTTGCATGAGCCTGAGACCAACCAGCATTTCCTCTGGTCATTGGGTTTCTTGACAGATCCATGGACACAGGGACCCAGAGGAGCCAAGCAGCCCGGCGTTGGGGGGCGGGCACAGCACCTGGAGCTTGGCTCTGGCTGGCAGAAGCCCTGGGGCCCTCAACCATGGAGTCTGCACATCTTCCACCCGTCTTTCCACCGTTTTAACATGATGGGACTTCCTTCTGTGCCTCCCTCTCGCTTCTCGCTGAGCAGTTCTCCGATTCCCTAAGCTGAGCTTTTTTCCCACCTCCAGCTCCTGCTCATCAGAGCACCTGCTCCTCTCAAATGCAGGCCTGCATGCATCTAGCCTGGCAGCTCTCCTCTCCCACATCATGAACCTGCAACTTCAGCTCCCATGGCTATTTCATTCTCTCAGTGTTTTCGGGTTCATAACAGTCAGAGGGGAATGTCACTTGGCGTGGCTCACCATTTCAAATAACCAAGTCACTGCCAGGCCCATGGGTTAGCTGCACTTAGGGCAGCTGCCCTGTCTGATCAGGGGCTAGGCTGGTGCACAACTGTAAGCCTTGTGTCGCTCACACTCACCTGGTCTTTACCCTCCACAGGTGACCCTTTGTATTGTACACCTGGGACCCCACAGTAGCCCTTCAGCCAAACCCCTGCTTCCCACACTGAGCCAGGATTTAAACCCCAGTCTTGCCAGGAACATTTTCCTTATTAATCTTTATTCTCTGGTGCTTCCATTTGTCTACTTCCATTGTCTAGTTGACTCATCAACTGACTGCAAAATCCTCAAGGCCAGGGAGGATCTCACCTTTCCTGTGTATGACAAAGCACTGAGTATAACATGCCACTCAGGCCAGAGATGTGAATGAATGAACACGTTAATTAATTTAGGGAGAAAAAGAAGGATCGGCTGAGCATCGCTGTCTAAAGCAGTTAGCCTGCAGATCCCTAGACAAAGGGCCACGTTCCCCTGAACTCTTCTGGCTGCAGGGTCCATGAGCTGCTTCCCCAGGATCTTCAGGCTGCAGGCAACTGAGTCCTCAGCTACCCCAGACACCAGACCTGGAGGGTCTGTGGAAAGCCTTCCCTGTCTTTTAGTTTATGCCACTTTGAGCCCATAATGGAAAACTAGCCATTTATTTGACTACTGGAACTCAAGCCAAGCTCAGGAAAAAGGGGGTCAAGAGCATATTTTAAAAAAAAAATAAAGAAGAAGAAGAACATCTGGGGAGGAGTTGGAGAGAGGCAGAGAGAGGGCAATCCTCAGAAGTCTCCAGTTCAATCCACAGCAGGGCCTGTGTTCTAGGTCTGGTCCTGGTGCTATCCTCACTGTGTGTCCTTAGGCAGTCTAATCAACTGTGACCATTCACCCCATTAGTCCTTCCTTCCTCCCAGGGTTACTGTGAAAGTCAAATGCAATCATAAAGGTAAGACAGGTGTCATTAGCATCATCACCATCATGAGGCAGATAACTGTGGCTGGTGGTGCTCAGAGCTCTGCCATCCAGGACAGACACACTCACCCAGACATAAGTGTCGGAAACACAGACAGTGGGGAGAAATCAAAACAAGATGCAAACACTCATGTGTGTATATATCATGTATCAAATGAAGCTAAGTAGTTGTTTATTTTAAAATGAAAGATTGTTTACAGTGTGGTGCCTGTACCCTAAGCACATAATTGACTTGAAATGAAGAGGAGGGAATAATAGTGAGCTACCATCCCAGTTCTAGGTTGTTTCATTTCTCCCTCACAGTAGCCTTGATATCATTATCTCCTTTTTTGCAGAGAAGGAAATCAAGCATGTGTGAGAATTGGGACTTGAACTCTAAAGCTAGTAACTGTTTATTCCAACTGGCTTCCCCTGGAACTTCGGGTTAGGAAGCTGAGAGATTATCAGACCGGCCACATTGAGAGCAGTCATGCAAACCACAGCTGGTATCTCTGGTAGTGGGCAGCTTGCTGGGTCCCAGACCAGGGCTCATCAGAAAGGGAGCTGTCCACGAGCACTGCAGAGGGACCACATTCACTCTGGGGGATTCCTCCTCAACACCCTCATAGAAAAGGACACTGGTCACATCCTCAGTGCCCTGAGAAGCCTTAGCAACCTAACTGATTTTCACAATTGTCATTCAAATGCCAGGTAGCACATTCTGAATGCCCCTGCATTTTAAAGAACAAAATACCAGTGACATCAATGCATAAACAAAAGGCATGTGGGAAAGGACCAGTGAGCCAGCTCCACAGGAACTAATAGTCTCATGAACAGCCACAGGAAGGCTGCTGACTTGTGAATCAGTGTCCATTCAGGGCCTTGGAAGAAAAGAACCTGCCAAGACTGGGCTTCCGGGCCTTCAAAAATCCCTAGAGCCCAGACCCCTGCTCTTCTCCACATGAAATCAGGGGTCCCGGGGTCAGAACGGGAGCCGAATGGTGAGGAAGGTGTAAAGTGGGAGTCCAAGAGGGTGCTGGAAAAGCCAGACAAAGAAGCTGGTAAGGGGAAGCTGGTGGCACTTCATGCCAGGCTCTGGATCCAGATGTGGCCCTGAGTCTGTGTGTTCCTGCTGTTTATAATCAGCAAATCCATGCTTGTGGAGTTGGCTTCTTTTTGCTCAGTGGATCAGCACCTCATGCTTTTCAAACACATGAAAAATAATGAAAATGGCTTTAATGACTGAGATGGCTTTCACCACAGCTTCCTCTGAGAAGATATTTGGAAATCTCAGAGGATGGACATACAGGAAACAAGTAGGGGCCCATTCAGGACCCAGCTGCAGGACAGCCGTCCCCACCCAGAACCTGACAGGCCTGCTCGGGCCCCCAGCCTGCTCCTCTCCAGTGACCCAGGCAGAGGAACTTTCCATCAAGGCAGGGCCTGACTCAACCTCTCCCTAGCAAACCAGACACCAGCCACCAAACTGCCAGCACAAGAGTTTCCATAATGAGAAGCTTCCAGGAAAGCCCCATAAAACCTTTACTGTAAATTCAATAAACTGGATTTCAAACATGGTGGCTGGGTTGGGGAAGCCTGGAGCCACTCTGCCACCCTCCGCCCCCTCTGCCATCTGCGCTCACACAGAGGTAGGCGTTCCAGCCCAGACGGAAAGGCAGCCCCACCCGCATCCCCGTGCCAGGCCTCCCATTCCCAAGTAGCTTCTACATGCCCTCCCCACACCACCAGCACCACCCTCTCAGCTCAGGCCAGGAGACAGAGGAGCCCTGTCCATGGAACCTCCAGAAGGATAAAGCTTGACCAACCTCAGGACATGAAAAACAAGCCCTCCAAGGCCCTCGACCACCCTGGGGGCTACAGGGGTTCAGCTCCTTGACACCTGTCAGAGCCCATTGCCTGCCTTTCTGTGCCCCATACTATTAGTCCAATCAAGGACACCCAGCCACCTAAGACCAGGAGAAGGAAATACACACACCCTCCAATACTCAATCTAGATCCAGAAGACATCTGACTCACAGTGATGGAGTCAGAGCATCTCTCCATTTCTTGGTCAAAAACCTTAGCCCCTCACCCTGATCTTTAACGTAATGTCTCACCACCCACTCCCAAACACTAAGACACATATGAGTTTCTCTCACACCTTTCACTTTCTTACCCAAAATTCAGCCTCACTCAGGTATCCCAGGGCTGAGTCATTCAGGGAATCAAAAACACATCTGTGGGCCATCTGGCCTAGGTCTGTGTCTGTACAGAGGCAAAAGCAGGTCTGAGCTTTCAGTCCACACTCAGCCCACTGCACCAGGGCAAAGTGGGTATCAAGACAGGTCACGGCAGGGTCTGTGCTGGGAAACGTGACTGAGTGGATGAGGAAGAAGGTGGTGGCTTCAATGGCAGGACCCAGAAAGTTTGTGTTTGATCAGAGAGTATAGGGAGTACCTCAAAACTCTGAGATTACCCAACTCCACACCTGCATCATGCAAAGTGAGGAAACCGTGGCACAGAGAAGTGAGGTGTCTTGCCCAAGGTTACACATTCACTCTTTCACACACTCAGTGAGCCATCTATGGGCCAAGTCCAATGCCCCAGTAGGTCAGCCTCCTGACTTCCAGACACACACTACCCAGCACCTCCTGCTTCTGAAAGAACAACAACAGGGACCCATGGAGCGTCAAGGACACAGGGCAATGAGGCGTGCTATGAGGACACTGGATTCATAGAAGACTGATATCCATGTGGCCTTAGGAAGATGGTATCCCTGAACCTTGATCGCTTTTGTCCAGTAAGTCCAGTAATATCTATATCCCACTTTCTCACTTGCTCCAAGTGTCAAATGAGAGCATGTGTAAAACAGAATAAAATCACTTAGTTGTGTCCAACTCTTTGGGACCCCATGGACTGTAGCCTGCCAAGTCCCTCCATCCGTGGGTATTTTCCAGGCAAGAATACTGGAGGGGGTCGCCATTCCCTTCTCCAGGGGATCTTCCCGACCCAAGGATCAAACCCAGATCTCCTGCATTGCAGGCAGACTCTTTACCATCTGAGCCGACGGGGAAGCCCCCATGTAAAACTAAGAATCCCTATATAAGGGAGGAAGAGAGGAATAGCTAACAGTTAGGTTAGCACCCAGAGGCTTGGGCAACCTCAGCATCCAGAAGGAAACTGATGTGTGGCCCAGCTCCTCCAAGCACCTGAGTGACACGCCACAGACCAGGGGTCCTGCCTCGCCCACCTGCTGGACCGCCGCTGTCGGAGGCAGCATCTCGGGAAGCAGACTTGGCAGCATGATCCGCACCCCTGACGCCTTCCTAGAGCGGGCAGAAAGTGAAAGGCGTAGTGTGCATTTCCCCTCCTTCGGGTGATAGGGTTTCAAATTCCTTCCTGCCTCTTCGCAGGAGGACCATGGAATCTTCTCTGCAAGGCTGTCTAGAAGACTTCCCGCCCCTGCTCTGTGCAGACACTTGGGCTGTGTATATTTTCCACATTTTTTCAAACTGCTTTTTTTGGGAAGCGATTTTCCTCCAGCCCTGGACCAAGGACAAACCAGTCAGAGCTTGCCGTTGTGAGTCCAGAGGACAGCCAGGCATTTGCCTGAAGGCTTGTGGGGCACCAGTACTGCCTGTACTTTTCCATGAATGGAAGGAGGTGGTGGGGGGGGGGCGGTGTGGCAACAGGGTCGGCTTCCCCGGGAACAGCATCCTGGAGATTTTCCCAGCTGGCTTTGGGGAAGTTAGTCCAGCCTGATCCAGTCCAGCTGTGGTGGAGGCCCTGATGGGTGTGGGGATTCAGACTATTAGCACTGATATTTAAACAGTAGGTGGTTCTGATGCCCTCAAACCAGATTCCTCTCCCTGCTGGATCTACATGGCAGTTCTTCAGCCTGGGTTATTATCTGCACATCTTAAATACTCTAGGCTTTAACGCTGGTTGGCCTCACCAATAACCTGTACTCATACCTCAGCCCAGCTTAATCCTAGCAAGATGTGGAGAGTGAACTTCTGCCACCAACAAGACAGATTCATGATAGAGGGTTTTGAGGGGGCACAGGGTGTATGATGAAGTGGTTAAATACATGGAATTTTTAGGATCTGACATATTCAAATTCAACTGGCTTTACCACTTCTTAGCTGTTGTTACTTCTTTGAGTTTCAGTTTCCTCACCAGTGAAAGGGGCTTCCCCAGTGGCTCAGCAGTAAAAAAAATCAGCCTGCAAAGCAGGAGATGTGGGTTCGATCACAGGGTCAGGAAGATTGCCTGGAGGAGGGCATGGCAACCCACTCCAGTATTTTTGCCTGGAGAATCCCATGGACAGAGGAGCCTGGTGGGCTTCAGTTCATACACTGCAGAGTCGGACACGACTGAAGTGGCTGAGCACGCACGCACCAGTGAAAGAGCTTGCCTCAGAGTATGGAATAGGATTCATTTAAATGATACATAGAAAAAGTACTTATCGCTGTGCCTGACACAAAATTGGTGATGTACTGCAATTGTAAACAAGAGAGGCAGGCTGAAGCGTATGACCTACCCATCCTCTCATGCCAGAATTATGATTCTGTGAAAGTAGAAGGGAAGATGAGGATCGGGGAGGCCCACAGAACCTCACAGAAGGACAATTTCTCCACTTTAGGAGCTGCACAGGATAGCTGGGGTTTTGTGGCCAAAGCCTGCAGGGGAAGAAGAGGTGTGGGCTCTAATCTGGTTCTTGGAGAACTCAAAGAAATTGGAATTTTCAGTGAACTCACATGTGGTTCAAATGCAGCCTTCCAATGTGACAACCCATCTTCCTGTTGGGCTAATCCCCTGAAAACACAAGGGGATTCTTTCCATATCCCCACCCCACTTGTCAGGTTCTCCCACCACCCCAACTAATGTCCATTTCTTCCTGCAAAACCTTGGAACAAAATTACCACTTGACCCTCTACTTTTCTTAAGTGCTGGCTGGCAGAACAATATGTATAGGGTGATTATTCTAGTTATGCGAAAATATAAATATTTATCAATGACTAGAAAACAATATGCCAAGGTTACTATATTCCAAGGATAACAGTGATTACCTATTGTCTGCAAAGGGTGGAATTAAGAGATGATTTTTGTTTTCAACTTCATGCTTTTCTGTATTTTCCAAACAAATAATTTTAGTTTTTATAACCATAAAACACAATTTTTTTAAGGAAACAAAGTTCATCATTGGCTTTTTATACACGTACATTAAATCATGCACTCTTCTGCTTAAATCTTTTTGATAGTTTCTCAAGCACATAGAATAAAATTCAAACTCCTTTCCCATGGCCTACAAGGCTGGACATGACCCAGACCCTCCACGTGCCTCCAGCTCCATCTCCTGCTAGTTCTTGTCCTCACCCACCAGCTCCAGCCTTGATGGCTTCCTCCTGGGTTAGAATCGCAGCTTCACCCCTTACTAGCTGTGTGATCTTTGGCAGCCTTGGTTTCCAATTCTGAAAGAAAAAAGATACATAAAAATGCTATCAGTTCTGCACTTTATTTCATGTTATTGTCAAATAATATATGCATATATCCATTATATGCATATATGTCATTTTACTTGTCCACAACAGTTAATGGACATTTGGGTTGTTCTGATTCTGGGGGCTATTACGAACAGTACTGCTATGAACAGTCATACATAAGGTTTTGTGTGGACATATATTTTCAGTTTTCTTGGATATATGCCCAGGAGTGGAATTGCTTGGTCATAAGATAATTCTATGTTTAACTTTTTGAGAAACTGCCAAACCGTTTTCCAAAGTGGCTGCTGCACTTTACACTCCTACAAACAATGTATGAGGGTTCCAGTTTCTGCACATCCTCATCAACAATGGCTTTGTCTTTCTTTTTTAAAAGCCATTCTAGTGGGCATGAACTGCTGTTTCATGGTACTTGGATTTGCATTTCTCATTGGCTCATGATTTTGAGCATCTTTTCCTGTGCTTTTTTGTCTGCGTTTCTTCTTGGGAGAAACGTGTATTCAAATCCTTCAGCCATTTTCTTGCCTAACTGCTCTGCTAGAGCCTCCAGTACAATATTAAACAGAAGTGGAAAGAGTGGAGATCACTGTCTTCTTCCTGATTTTAGGAGAAATACTTTCAGTCTTTCACTATGAAGTGTCAAGTTACTGTTATGAAAGAGTGTTCAGTTTTGTCAAATGCTTTTCTCTATCTATTAAGATAATCATGAGATCTTAGTCTATGAATATGGTATACTACAATTGATTAATTTTCATACATTGAATCAACCTTGAATTCCTGGAATAAATCCTTCTTGGTCAGGGTGTATAATACTTTTTCTATGTTTCTGGGTTTGGTTTGCCAGTAATTTGTTGAGGATATTTATATCTATATTCATAAAAAATATTGGACTATAGTTTTGTTCTCTATTAATGTCTCTGTCTGGTTTGGGTATCAGGGTAAAACTGGCCTAATAGTCTGAGTTTCTCTTCTACTATTTTTAACAGTTTGTGAAGTACTGGTATTAATTCTTCAAATATGTAGTAGAATTAACCAGTTAAGCATCTGGGCCTGAGATGTTTTTAAACTACTAATTTAATCTCTTTACTTGTTACAGGTCTATTCAGATTTTCTATTTATTCTTGAGTCAATTTCAGTAGTCCGTGTCCTCCTAGGAATTTTCCCATTTCATCTATGTTATCCAATTTATTGGCCTACAGTTGTTCACAGTATTCCACTACAATACTTTCTGTTTCTCTAAGGTCAAAAGTGATGTCTCTTCTTTTATTCCTGATTTTAGAAACTTGAGTCTTTTTTACTTCCCCCACCCCACCTTAGTTATTGATCTTTTTAAATGACTGATTTTTGGTTTCACTGGTTTTCTCTGCTGTTCTTCTATTCCCAGTTGTATTTATTTCCACTTTATTATGTCCTTCCTTCTGCTGGCTTTGGGTTTAGATTGCTCTTCTTTTCCTAGTTTCTTTATATGGAAGATTATATTATTGAGCTGATACTTTAATTATTTTAATATAAATGCTCATAGCTCAAATGTCTCTTTAAGCACTGCCGTCACTGTAACCCACAAGTCTGAGTATGTTGTGTTTTTATGTTCACTTATCTCAAAGAATTTCCTAATTCCTCTTGGGATTTCTTCTTTGACCCATTGGTTATTTATACAGTGGGATTATCTATACAGTCCATGGGATTCTTTAGGCCCGAATACTGGAGTAGGTAGCCTTTCCCTTCTCCAGGGGATCTTCCCCAACCAGGGATCGAACCCAGGTCTCCCGCATTGCAGGCAGATTCTTTACCAGTTGAACCACAAGGGATGTCCAAGAATACTGGAGTGGGTAGCATATCACTTCTCTAGTGGATCTTCCCAACCCAGGGATAGAACTGGAGTCTCCTAAATTGCAGACAGATTCTTTACCAACTGAGCTATCAGGAAAGCCCAAAGAGCATCATAAAGGTAACTAATGCTGCTGCTGCTGCTAAGTCACTGCAGTCGTGTCCGACTCTGTGTGACCCCATAGACGGCAGCCCACCAGGCTCCCCCATCCCTGGGATTCTCCAGGCAAGAACACTGGAGTGGGTCGCCATTTCCTCCTCCAAAGGTAACTAATAGGTAAATACAAAAGGCAGTACAAATACACATTCATTTGTAACTCTTTTCTTTTCCTATCTGATTTTAAAGATGCATAAATCAATAATTATAATAAAAATGTGTTGATGGTCTTACAATGTAGAAAGATATAATTTATATGATAATAATAGCACAAAGGAGGCAAGGAGTAAACAAAAACCAAATTAGAGTAAAGTTTTATACCATTGAAATTAAGTTGGTTCTTGCCAAGATGGCTTCTTAAACACTCAACTAATTGTTACAAGTCTTTTATTAATTTTCAGAATTCTGAAAGAAAAAAAAAACTGATTATGGCATTTTTTTTCCAGTGTTCAAGCTGCTTTTATACAGGAACTGATTTTCAGAGGTCCTTATTCTACCATTCCAAAATGCTTCCTCCTTTAAAGAATTTGAAAGGCATGTCTCATAGATTCTCTATTAAAAAAACAGCTTCATAGTATCTTAAAGCCATTGTTTCACAGCAGTCTCATTGGCAGCCCAGTGTAGAGAGGATCTTATCTCAAACATCACTGTGCATAGGCTTTTGATTAATGGAGTGGATTAAAAAATGAATACATAGAAGCCCACAAAGTTTTCAAAGGATTATACTCATTTCAACTGAGAGAGACAGACACTACAAAATGAAGGGGTCTTTGAACCCTCAAGCTTCTATAAGCAGAAGTAGGCTCAGAAGATAACTCAGCTGTAAAAGAGCTGTTTTACATGTGAAAAGAAGAGTGACTCAGAAGGTAAGATCAAAATTCCAAGATCCCAGAAGAGAGAGCCAAGAGATACATAAAATTCCCAGAGAACAGAATTGAGCCCTAATAATGAACAACCTTGCAATATGAGCTCAAACCGATTTCATAATTACTATGGACCAGTGACTGCTTGCTATATGTCTTCTATTTTCCTCTTTATGAACCAAAAGATCTAGAACTTATGCCTAACCTACCATTGTATGTTGCCTCTGTGGGGAGAGAACATCTCTTTAGTCCAAAGTTCTTCTTAAGAAGAATATACTCAAGTTGATCCTTAAGGACCTCACCTGAGTAGCCTCATTCATATTTGAACATGATTTAAATGATGAAATCCTGGACTTCAATCTGAGGCCATAATGGGATAAGCCTTGGAAGTCTCAGGGGAAGGGATGTGTATATTTTGTGTATGAGAGGGAATTGTTGTGGCCAGAGGGTAGACTGTGGCAAACTATTTTTCAAAGATAGTCACAATAATATTTCCCATTCCACATGATTTTCTTACAATATTGTCTTGATATTCTTCCCACTGAGTGGTGGTTGTCCATATGCCTTCACCTTGCACCTAAGTGTGTCTGCCTCTATCAACTCAGTGAGACAGAAGGAACATTGTCATTTTCAAAGTTAAATAAAAAAAAGTCCATGTACTGCTACCTTACTCTTCACGGGCACACACTCTAGGAACTCAGCCACCAAGTGATGAGAAAGTCCAACCTATCGCACATGGAGAGGCCATGTGTAGGTTTTCTGTCCAACAGCCCAGTCTAGATCCTAGCCAACAGCCAGCATCCATCACAAACCATGCGACTCCTAACATCTCCAGATAATTCTAGGTCCCAGCTATTGAGCCACCCCCAATCTTCAAGTCCTTCCAGCTGAGTCCCCAGATGTTGTGGAAGAGAGACAAGTCAACCCTTCTATGACCTATCCAAATTTCTGAACCACAGAAACCATGAAAGATAATAAAATACTCTCGTTGTTTTAAGTCACCAAGACTGGGGATGATTTGTTTTATAGCAATACATAACTGGAACATATACCTTGACAATTGATGCTTTTGAACTGTGGTGTTGGAGAAGACTCTTGAGAGTCCCTTGGACTGCAAGGAGATCCAACCAGTCCATCCTAAAGGAGATAAGTCCTAGGTGTTCATTGGAAGGACTGATGCTGAAGCTGAAACTCCAACACTTTGGCCACCTCATGCGAAGAGTTGACTCATTGGAAAAGACCCTGACGCTGGGAGGGATTGGGGACAGGAGGAGAAGGGGATGACAGAGGATGAGATGGTTGGATGGCATCACAGACTCGATGGACATGAGTTTGAGTAAACTCCGGAAGTTTGTGATGGACAGGGAGGCCTGGCGTGCTGCGATTCATGGGGTCGCAAAGAGTCGGACACAACTGAGTGACTGAACTGAACTGATACCTTGACAATATGGTTTAAAACCCCATGCCTGGACATCTGAGTTATTTAATTTTTTTGCAATTGTGAACACCACTGCTATGAATACGTCTTGTACATTTTCCCTGTGCTGTGCTGTGCTGTGCTTAGTCACTCAGTCGTGTTCAACTCTTTGCAACCCCAAGGACTATAGCCCACCAGGCTCCTATGTCCATGGGGATTCTCCAGGCAAGTATACTGGAGTGGGTTGTCATGCCCTTCTCTAGGGGATCTTCCCAACCCAGGGGTTGAACCCAGGTCTCCCGCATTGCAGGCGGATTCTTTACCATCTGAGGCAGCAGGGACGCCCAAGAATACTGAAGTGAGTAGCCTATCCCTTCTCCAAGGGATCTTCCCAACCCAGGAATTCAACAGGCAGATTCAAGTCCCACATTTCCCCTAGTGAACATCTTAAAAAGCATCTTTTGGATATATACTTAGGAGTAGAACTGATGTTCAAATTTGCAAAATAATGCCAAATTGTTTCTCAAAGAGGTTATACTAAGTTACATTCTATCGACAGGGTATAAGAAATCCTGCTGATTTCTCACTTCAGAGTTCTTACACTGGCTATCCTCTCTGCCTGAAATGCTCTTCTCTAGGCATGCACAATTCACTCCCTCATGCCCTTCAAATGTTTCTCAAATGTCATTTTCTCAATGAGGTATACTCTGACTTACTCCATTTAAACTGAAATTTTCCCCACCCCACATTATGCTCAACTGTCCTCACATCTTTCTATATCTCACTTTCTAGCATACTATACAACTAGCTAATTATTATATTTATTGCTTCTTGTCCATCTCCTCCCAAAAGAATGTAAGCTACCGTAACAACTAGCATTTTTGTCTTTTTGTTCACTGCTATGTCCTGAGCACCTAAATGTGTATCTAGGACAAAGGAGAAGTGGATGAACTTTTATTGAATAAATGATTGTCTACATCTTTTCCAATTCCCTGTATCAACAGACTTGGTAATTTTTGCCAATTAGTCAGACAAATGTTAACTCATTATTGTCTTATTTTTCCTTTATAACTACTGAGACTGAATACCTCTGCACGTTTCTTAATCACATAAATTTCCTTTTCTGTGAAACCCACGTTGATGTCATTTATCCATTTCCTATTGTGTTTATTCTCTCTCTTTTTTTTTTTTTTAATTGCAGGAATTTAGCATGTACAATCTTCATACTGATCCTTTGCAAGTTACATGTATCGCAAATATCTTTTCCCAGTGTATAACCTGTCTTTAAGATGTTTAATAAACAGAAATTCCTCATTTTTATATAATCAATCTTATAGTAAATTTCTTTTATGTTTTGTTTAAGAATAAACTATTCTCATGCCAGATCATCAATGCTGGGGGAGGCAGAGCAGTCCTTTCTACAGCTTTCCTTTTAATTAAAAACTTATTTTATTGACCACAGGAGATCCAGTCATGAAATTTAAGGTATGAAAAAGGACCTCTGAACCCCTCCAGAGAACAAGTCCACCTACCTCCAGACCCAGGCCCCTTTCTTTCACTTAGCCTCTTCACCTTCTCCCCTCTGGCAACAAAATGAGAGACAACACCATCAATCACTCCCTAAGAGCTGCCAGGTGGGCAAGAGGTGGGGGGGAGTGGAAAAGAGCCCAAGGGAAGGGACTGCAGTTCAGAAACACCAACTGGCAGGAATAGCCCTCCCCCTGCCAGAGGACTGGGCAAGTCCCAGCAGAGGACTCCAAGGGGCACTCAGGGATGTGAAATGTAGCAAAAAATGATGATAAGAATGGGAGGTGGGGGTAGTAAACTAAGGAGAGCTCTGGCTAAAGCAGAAACAAGAAACTTTTTTGCACTTTTTTCCAAAAAAGGGGCACCCTTTCAGATGGGCCCCATTGAGGCAGGGGACAGTTGGGGTAACCTCTGTGCCTCTTAGAGAACCAGCATTGGTGTGATCGCACACCGCACAGGTTCCTGGAAATGAGCAGACATCAAAGGGCGGGGACAGAGAAGGGAATGGCGTTGCTGAGGCCAAGGCTTTCTAGGGCTCAGACCGTGACCTTGTCATTCACTAAGGACAGGCTTCCAGAGGCTTCTTCGGCTTCACAACCCAAGAATAAAGCTTATTTTTCCTGAATGGAGGAGAAAAGAGGAAATTTGAAAACATAGATACCAGAAGATGCCCCTGTCCACCTCCCTAAGATTAGCTCAGCTATCAGCATATAACCTGCAGGAATTTTCAGAGTCCCAAGTTGCCCACAATGGAATAAGTCACTAAATCTTATTTCACGTGTTCAGACTTTGCCTCCAGTGAATATTTGGCTTTGACACTTCCTGTCATCTCTGCTGAGAAGAGAAGCAAAGCCAGGCGTAGCTGCCAGAGTTCTGGGCGTAGGTAAACCTCCTGCTTCAGGCCTCCCTCACCAACTCCATGGGGAGACAGGCAGTGCTGAGCACCGGACTTGAGAGCCAGAAGAGCCAAAGCCTGCTCAAATTGTTTCTCCTCGTGCACATAACAAAGGAGTTGTTTCCCTTGTTTTGAAAGGGAGCACAAGCCAGGAAACTGAAAGGCTATCAGGTAGAGAACGGAGTCCAGGTCTGCCCTTTATCCTAAACACATGCCACAGAAAAGTATCAAATGAACCTCTGTGTCCTGCAGAATGGTCAAAGGCACCCAAAAGAATCCCACTGGGCAGAAGCTCAGTGCAAATCCCCCAGCCCTACAGACATCATCAGACATGTGAGCATGGGATTTCCCCCTCCAGGATTCCCTGCTGCTCACAAGCCTCTGGGCCTTTCAGGAAATGTGGTCCCAGCAGAGGCAGACTGCATCGGGATACAGGTGGTTTTAGCCTTATAGGGTAACTTCATTAAAGGGAGCCCCACATCTAAACTGCTACAAGAGGGCTTGCCCTCAGACCCTTGCTTGAGACTCTACAGGCAGACCGGTTTACCCACAGTGGGAGGAGGGGGAGCACAAGTCCTGCCTCCAAGGAGCTTCCAGTCTTAGGAAGAAATGCTGCTAGCGATGCACTTGATCTGAAGGGCGGCGCAGTCCCTGCTGTCAGGTAAAGCGCCTCCTCCGGAAAGCTCCTCAGCGCAGGGAGGCCCTGACAAGACAGACCAGAACAAAATAAAATGTGAATTTGGTGAAAAAAAAAATAAGATACCCAGTGAAACTTCAGTTTCAGATGAACAAGGAAACTTTTTTTTAGTATAAGTATGTCCCGGGCAATATTTCAGACATATTTAAACTTAAAAAAAAAAAAAAAGGTTCCTTCTGCATCTGAAATTGAAATTTAACTAGATATCTTGTATTATATCTGGCAACTCTAGAACTGAACAAAACCACAAGGCCCAAACCTAACTTCGTATATGCAGGAACGTGTAAGCAGGTAGAAATTAAAAGGTCAAAGCATAAAAACGCTGAGGGAGCAAAAGTAGTGCCTCCGAGTTAGCAGGAGGCGGCTGGATCTGCGGGCTGCTCGGCGGTGGCAGAGTGATCGGGAACACCTCAGATTCTGACTGCCCCCACAGGCTGCGGCCGGTTGCGTCCTCGTCCGTGTGTGGCAGGCAGGGTGCGATCCAGAGAGAGAAGTCCGGAAGTCCTGCAGCCAGCTGCGTCCACTTGTCCGCTCGGCCAGAGCTGACACAAAGCATTCTGGGAGGGGGCGGGGCCTCGAGGAGAGGCGGTGCCAAGATCTAGGGAATGCAGGTCGCCACCCAAGGGACAGTGAATGCTTTTGAAATGAAGAGTGATGCTAACTCTTCTGGGTTGCCAGGGAAGAAGCCTCCGGGAGACCTATGCCGCTGGAGATACTGGCAACACAGAAACTTGAGAGGTGGAGAAACTGAAAAATGGGAAACATGAAAAATGATGCAGAGCTGAAGCCACAAACCCCGAAGGCCTGAACTCCCTGCAAAGTCAACTCAAGAGCACTTCCACGTAAGGGAAGTCAGAGGTTTCATCTTCTAAGAGGGAACCAAAATGCAACTTTGTGAAAGGCAGTTTTTCAGAGACAGTTTTAGTAACCTCAGCTCCCAGAGGCCTGAGACTTGAGAATCGCCAAGGCTACCCAGTTAACAGACTAGAGGCTGAAGTCAGGAGAACTGCATGACACTCACCTTGACATAACTCAAGCCTTCCTCTTCCTAGTTTTGACCACCAGCCTCCAGGTCCTTGGTGTCCTTCTACGAGAAGAACTGGGAACATCTGAACGTCCTGGAACATCCGGAGCCAGAGTAGTTCTTACCACCGCTGAGAGTGACAGCTAGGGCTGCCTGCTTTGAGGAGCTTTGAGAAGAACCTAAGACAGCCTTAGCAATCATCACTGCTACTATTAGTGTCTACCTGACAATGTTAAAAACTTTACCCACTGCCTTCTTTAATGCACAAACAACCTGGGAAGTGGTCCCCCTTGACTCTGCTTTACAGAAGAGAAACTGACATGTAGATGCCATGGGCATCTACAAGTCAAGACAGTCAGCATTCAAAGGAGACCAGTGAGACAAAATCTCAGACTTTGAAATTGACCATGGAGGTTAAACCCCTGATTCTTGGAAGAGGAGTATCAGAAGATGCTAAGGGCAGGCTCCAAGTCCTTGCAAAGCTGCTTTGTGACAGCAGGGGGCGCCAATGTCTTCGAAAAGTTACTTGTCACAGAAAATTCTGGACATGATTGGTACAAGAGGAATACAGAGGCTAAAGGGAAGAAGAGGAAACGATCTTTTGGGCCCCTTGGGCCCCAGAAAAGAAACCCCAAACAAAACTAACCTGTGATGCAGGATAATCAGTCCAGATTTAGCTCCCAGCTCATTGAGCCCTCTTATCAGCTTCCCCAGAGCTCAGCCAGTGTCCCAGGGGGAAAACCAGCCTGGCCTTTATGGTTTCTCATCTGTCACACCAGCCCCTCAAGATGGCCATAGCCTCTGTGGTTTCTCTCTCCCTCTGTGGAGTCTGCTCGCTCAGGTCAGGTCCACACTCATGCTCAGGATATGCAGATGCCCCCAGGGAAGAAAACAGGTAGGGATCAGCTGTCCTAGGAAAGACCATTTCTTCTCTAGGTCAGCTTGCCTCCTGCTCATTGCTTCCACTGCTCTCCTTGTTTCAGTAGATGACTTTGACAGCTTCCCCAGTTTTCTCCTTGATACTGTGTCACTGCGTGGTGGTGGTGGTGGCCTGATGCAACTTGATCTATCCTTCCCAGGAGCGGAAGTCCAGGTCCCGTCTCTGAGCTTCTGCTTTCCTGACTTGTGAAATGATGATGATAGTGTAAACATGAAGGGAAACGAAGGGTGTCAGTCAGCCCACACAGTGCCCGAAGTGTGGGACATTCAGCATAGTGGGGCCTTGGGTGGCCACCGGAGCAATGTGCAAGGGAGGCCCTGTGGGTCTGGGTGAAGAGCACTGACCTTGGAGTCAGTGGGCACAGATCTGAACCCTGGCTCCTCGACTTGCTGAGTGACCTTGAGTGACTTTGAATAAGTTGTTTAACCTCTCTCAGTCTGTTTTCTCCCAGTCAGTTGAGGAAAACGAATGTCAGTCTTGAGAGGATGAAACGAGATCCCATATATGAAGCCTTTAATTCTGTGTCTAGCTGTTAGTACATTGTATTTTACTTACTAGATGAAATAAGGGCAGATAGATTAAGGCATTGTTGTTTTTGGAGAGTACCTGTAAAAGACCAAGTATTATAAAGGATATCAGAAAGATATAAGGTAATAAAAATGTTTCCTATACTTTTTGTCCATTGAGCAATTTTCCCAAGTGCTTTGATGTTTATCCTCTTCACATCCTCCCAACCACCAGGTACAGGCAGTCCTCTGTATTCATGGGTTCCATATCCAAAGATTCAAGCAACTGCAGTTTCAATCAACCACAGATTGAAAATATCCAGGGGAAAAAATTCCAGAAAGTTTCAAAAGGCAAAACTTGAATTTGCCACATGAGCAACTATTTACATAACATTTACATTGTATTGGTATCATAAGTAATTTAGAGGTGATTTAAAGTATGGGTAGGTTATATCCAAATACTATGCTATTTTTCATAGGAGACTTGAACATCTTTGGATTTGGGTAGGTGTGGAAAGTGGGGAGCGGGGAGACTGAAACCAACCCTCATGGATACTGAGGGATGACTGATGGTACAATATAGTGTAACAGATACTCTCTCCATTTTAAAGATGAGGAAACTCAGGTTCAGTGAGATTAAATAAATTAGCTAATGTCCACCCAGCAACTTAGGCAGAATCAGAGAAAGAATTAGTCTTCACACCCCTAGTTCCTGCCTTCATGGGTATAATAATCTGACCATAGGAGAACTGACAGCCTCCATAGAAGAATACAGTTCAGTCAGATAAGGTGGACAGTAGGATAAGGTGGACAGTGGGATGTGAGAGAAGACTAGAGAAAAGAAAGCAGTGGAGAAGCTTGTTAGCAAAAACTATGTTTATGTGTTTGATTAAACCACTGCAGCCGCCATCGCCCAGTGCAGATCAGAGCCCTGAAGAGGACAGATGAAGCACGGAAATCTCAATGAGGGGAAGGCTGGAGCACAGTTCACATCTCAGGTCGTCTGACAAGGTCAGATTGTGCATCTTCCTATGTATCTGTTCCACAGAAATGTTTTGGACTCTTACCACATAGCAGGTGCTGTGTTAGACACCAGCATACAGTCTGGAACAAAAACATATTTCCTGTCTTCATGGAACTTGTCATCTGGTGAAGGAGATAAAGAAGCATCACATAGGCTGCAAGTAGATATACATGTATATATATACAAGGGCATCCCAGGTGGCACTAGGGGTGAAGAACCTGACTGCCAATGCAGCAGACTTAAGAGAAGCAGATTCAATCCCTGGCTTAGGAAGATCCCCTGAAGGAGGGCACAGCAGCCCACTCCAGTATTTTTGCCTGGAGTATCCCATGGACAGAGGAGCCTGGTGGGCTACAGTCCACAGGGTCACAGAGTAGGACATGACTGTAGCGACTTAGCACGCATGCACATATACGAATTGAGACAAGTATTATGATGGGGAAGTACCAGGAGTGCCGAGAGAGCATCTAACCTATAAACGCGGCCATGGGTTGGGAAGCATACAGGAAGGCCCACTCCAAGAGCTGGGCAGGCAGAGGGCAGTGTGCGTGAACTCCCCACACAACAGTACACAGAACCCTCAAGATAAGGGAAGGTGGCAAGCCAGGCAACAGAGAGAGTGATGGAGAAGGTGGGGCAGAGAGACCACCAAGGGCAGGACAGGCTGCGTCTGCAGGCTGTGGTTGGGATCTGGGTCTTGATCTAACAAAAGTGTGCGGCCACGATAGAGCTTTAAGCAGGGGGGAAGTTAAACGAGCACTGAGAAGAGGGGGCAGACGGTGGCCTTTTCAGGTTCTTTGATCTTAAACAGCAGTAGCAGAGTCTGACTTGCTTCAGAAAAAAACTAATTTATGGGAGGCAGACGTTGTAGCATCAAAGGAAAGGCTAAACAACCGGGCCTTGAAAAGGACGGGAACAAAAGAAGTGCCACAGAGGCAGGCAGCAGGGATTAAGGGATCGCTCAGTTGGTAAAGAATCCTCCTGCAATGCAGGAGACCCTGGTTCAATTCCTGGGTCAGGAAAATCTGCTGGAGAAGGGATAAGCTACCCACCCCAGTATTCTTGGGCTTCCCTTGTGCCTCAGCCAGCAAAGAATCTGCCCACAATGCAGGAGACCTGGGTTCAATCCCTGAGTTGGGAAGATACCCTGGAGAAGGGAAAGGCTACCCACTCCAGTGTTCTTGCCTGGAGAATTCCATGGACTGTATGTTCCATGGGGTGGCAAAGAGTCAGACACAACTCTGAGCAACTTTCACTTTCACCACCATCAGAACTAACCTGCCAAACTCACGTGGGCTCAACTTGGCCACAAGACAACACACATAAACGCCAGCCTCTCTCAAAACAGCTTCCAAAGAGAGACCAGTGTTCCCCAAAGGGAAAATCATACACAAAAAAATCTGTGGTGGGACTTCCCTGATGGTCCATGGTTAAGATTCCCCACTTCTAATGGAGGGGGCCTGGGTTCAATCCCTGGCCATGGAGCTAGATCCCACAAGAGGCACCCAAGACCTGGTGCAGCCACATTTAAAAAAAAAAAAAAAGGATGATATTCCCAAAGAAATGGGAAAGAATTCTGGTGTGTGTGTGTTGGGAGGGGAGGGGTGGAATCAGAGATCTGCTAAAGATTCCGAAAGAAAGGCAGGAGGATCATTAAGGACAAACTGGATTCCTGTGGTTTGGCCTAGGAAACAAACTCAGGCAGCATCACATCAAGAGGGAAGAGGGTAGACCATATAGGAGGCTTGAGAGATGGCGAGTAGAGAAAAAACGACCAGACTGCGCCTCATATCAGGTCACACATCACACAATGCTCCCTCAGGCCCCATGCTCTGAGTCATCTGGAGCCTTCAGAGAGGTCAGGTAACCACTGAATACATAAGCCACCAAGCATGGTAAGAAGTGGCAGAGGAAACTGGGAAGGAATTTACTCATCCTACCAATCATTATGTAGAATGTGCATCTGAGTCTTACCCTCTCCTCTGCTTTGGAGGGTGAAGGAAGAGGTCAGTGTTACCTACAGATGAGATTGTGGGTGTGCAGGACAAAAGGAAAATAAGACAAGGGATCTGCTAACACACCTGTAGTCAGGAACCACCCATGGTGGGCCAGACCACTTCCCTTGCCCCTGGAGATATATCTCTTGGAGTCGCATTGTGATTTCCTTCCCAGACAGGCAAGCTTTGCTCAAAATATGTAAATTCAATGTGAAATTTCTCACAGGAAGAGTATTTCAAATGTGGGTTGCAGTATCTTAAGACAACATTGCAAAAGGCCTAAAGGTAAAAATTGCACAAGAGTTTGACACTGAAGTGGGACAGGAAGACTTGGCTTGCCTTCATGGTGTTTTGCTTTGTTGGAACAGAGCTGAAGGTTCTTGTGCAGTGTTGAGGCATTGGCCTGACAGTTTCTGAAAGACTTGTTTTTTCCCCTCTTTCACAGAAGACTTCTTGCATTGCAGTAGATGAAAAGTTTCTGGTGGAAAAAGAATGGCAATGATTCCAAGGAAGAGCTCAGAGATGAAACTGTGATGTATAATGTGTCAAACCTTCACAACGCCACTGCCAATACCAAGAGATGCCTCTTTACAGAGAGGCAGTGGGAGACATCGTGGTCACTTCCAACAGCACATGTTACTTTCATGTGCAGCCAGAAGAGGAATTTATAAGAACTGGAGTAGCACAGGCTCCCTAAAGAGGAAACTCTTACTACTGATTCACAGTATTTCCTTACTGGTCTCTCCAGCTCAGATTTCTTTTTCTAATTTGATCCACTGTACACCAGCTCTCAGATTGATCATTCTATTGAATCCCCACTCTGGAGTGCCAACCTAAATCATCCTAAACACCTTAGCCCAATTTTCCTGAATCTTTATTTCCTTGATGATTCTGTCCTATCTGAATACCATCTATATTGTTACTTCCTGAATGTTGATTAAATTGCCTCATTTATTTTGCCTTACTGTAAGCAATATTATAATTACTGTTTGAATATTTTTAGTATGCATGCATATAAACACCTAACTTTAAAACATCCATCATGTACCACCAAAAGTTATCTTGTGAATCATACTTTGGGAAACACGAGTCAAGGTCTGCCCATGGCTCCAAGCAGGCGCTCTTCATGAACCCTACATTCCGGCCAAGGGGGATGATTCACCTTTCCCCACACACACCACCCACATCCATGTTTGTCCCACCACCGTCTCTGCCTTTCAAATCACACAATCATTCAAGGCCCGAAACCCTGACGCTCCCCACCTCTTGAGGCCTTGGATGACTCCCCTGGCCTGAAGGGTATCACGCTCCTCTGAACCCTCACTGCCCTTGAAGCACTGGGCACTTCTCATTTGTAACTCAGTGTTGGTCTTCTTGAAAGAGGAGGTTTGGGTAGATGCCATCTCCCCTCTCAGAACATCTGCAGGCTTCTTGAGACCACATCTGGTCACTGCAGAGAGTCTGGCACAATTAAGACTAGTTGAGTGAATGTATCTCCCTCACTCCTCAGTCCTCTCTTTGTGTAAAATACAAACTTGAGTCATTTTCCAGCTTCCCACAAAATAAAGTCCCAATAACTTAGCAGACATAAAGAGACAAGGTCTTTCACAATTTGGCCCCACATGTCATTTTATCCCCTCTGCCATCTCCCTGCTTTCCTCCCAGCCAGCACCCCACCCCAACCACACACTCTAGCCACACCCAACTCCTTACTGTCTCTTTGGCTAGTCTCCTTATGATCAACCCATGAAATATACTTCCTGTCTGTCTGTCAAACTCTAGCTCATCAAGTGTTAGCCAAAGTGGCATCTCTTCTTTGAAGCCTTTCCCAGCTCTCTTAAGTCTCTCCTCTGTGTTTTCCCAAATCATTCTAGATATTTTTTACTGAAGCACTTGTCAATGATACTATTATTTCTTGTTTAAATGGCTGTTGCTTCCATTGGTCCATAAGCTCCCAAAAGCAGGTGTCATTCAATATCCCCAGTGCCTACCATAGTGCCTGGCAAATAGTAGGCACTCAAGATTTGATGAGTGACCAAAGCGGAAGTGAAAACATAAGCTCTCTAGCCAGACCTCTAGGACCTGAAACCAAGCATTGTCACAGTTTATCTTGGACAGGTTACTTAAACCGTCCATGCCACAGTTTACTCATTTTTAAAATGGTCAAAGAAGCTAATAACTATAATGAGCTTAGAACAGAGCTCTGCACGTTAAATGCTCAATAAAGTCTTTTATTTAGATTATTCCCATCAAAGGCTGTGCAGCCAGATGTCTCATGTAATGCTTGCATAGCTGGTTTGAACATGGAATATCCCATGAATTTTCCATGTCCGTGACAGTAAATTTTTATGGTCTCTGAAGCCCCTGCCCCATCTTTAGTTCTCTTGAGTTGGGGAATGCCCCTTCTAGCTGTGTTATCATGACTATCCCTGGAGCCCCTGGTTTCTAACTATTCCCCACTCCCCACATCTGCTGGTAACTCTTCTTGCCAGGATCTCTTTTAGGACATCCCAAGTGCAAGTCTCTCCAAAGGGCTCATGTCTGGTACGCAGGAAACACTCATGTCAGTAAGTCCATCATTCTCAGTGTAGGCCAACTTGTACTCTGCTATCATGTGGGGACAGCACCAGACATGAATCCAGTACCAATTCTTCTGTCCCCAAAATTCCAGGGACATCTGTCAAGCCCTCCAGGGGTTTTCTTGAAGCCTCTTACAGGTGACTTGAAGTTGGGAAGGGACAGCATCCCATCCATCACCCCTCTCCTTGGGTTGAGACTGACCCTCTCTTTTTAATCTGTCAATGTACTCTTAGCTTTCTCTTAGCCAAGATGATAAGGGGTGCCCTTGGCTGGCAGAATCATGTTTCATTCCATCTTTTGCAAGTCCTATATGGACTGTGTGATGATTGATTTTACATTTCAGCTTGACTGAGGGTACCTAGACATTTGGCCCAACATTATTTGGATGTGTCTGTGAGAATGTGTCTGTTTATGAGATTAACATTTGAATGGGTAGACTGAGTAAAACAGATTGCCTCCCTAATGTGAGTGAGCCTCACACAATCAGCTGAAGACTGGAATAGAACAAAAAGGCTGAGTAAGAGAGAATTCCCTCTGCCTGACTTCCTTGAGCTGGGACATTAGTCTTTTCCAGCCTTCAGGAACTGAAAAATCAGAACCAACTGAAAAATCAGCTCTACTTGGATCTGGAGCCTGCCAGCTATTGGACTGGAACTGCACCACTGGCTCTCCTGGGTCTCCAACATGTGGACGTTAGATTGTGGGGCCTTTCAACCTCCATAATCACATGAGTAATTCCTTTAGTATGTATACAAGTACATCCTATTGGTTTTGTTTCTCTAGAGAACCCTGACTATGCAGACAGTCTTGCACCTTGCTTTAGGCTATAAAGGCCCTTAAGTAGCTATGATTTTGCTCTCAGTGTTTGGGGTTTCTGTTGAAACGTAGGAACAAAAGGAAAAATCACATTAAAATAACACCAGATTATTATTCTGTAATTTTTAATTAATCGAATTAATTTCCTAATTCAGATCATTCAAATAAGGATCATCTAGAAGACACGGTAAATATTCAGACTTAGAACTTAGACCTGAATGGGTTATGTTCCTCTCCTTTCTCCAACCTCCTACAAAAGGGAAAATTAAAATGACTAGGTTATTCCCCAACTCCTAAGGCTGTGACAACTGTCTTTTGAGTTTGCTCATCTCTCCTGTTTCATAGTCCCTTCTCTTGCTTCATACATGCCTGCACAAGCAGGTATATACTCCTTCCTCTCACCAGCAAACACCAGAAGCAGAAAAATAATGAGAGGAAGCCACAGATGCCTGAATGCTGCTGGGAAAACATTGTGGCAGGAGAGCTCAGCAACCTGTGACCATGGAGATGGTTTGTAATCAGCAAACCAAGGCCCTCGTCTTCCTTCCTTCTCTGGGCATCCAAGACATGGCTGATTTAGAAACCCTGAGCCCACAGACTATTTTCCAGCAACAACTGCATAGCAACAGGATTAATAGCTGCAAACCCAGCAGTCAAAACACTGCCCGTGTCCTGCTTATCAAAACGAAAGTCACGACAACAGGCACACCGGGCTTCTTTTTCTAGCACTAGGGCAGACTTGATATCCTAAACTACATTCTCCATTGAAATTAAACACTAGAGATATATAAGCATCTTTTTAAAAACACATTGCTTAGCTAGCACAAAAGCAAGAGAATCTATAAAGCCCATAATGAAATGAAAGCAAGAACCCTTGAAATTAAGCAGGTACCAAGGCCATCTTTGGCCCCAGGTTTCTGTTTCAACAGCTGCAAAGACTTGGGGCTCATGTGGTAAAGCCTGAAATCCCATTAAGGTAAGGAGTCTATTAGGAGACCCCACCCAAACCTGGTTCCCCTCTCCCAAGGGCTACACCTTCAAGGTAGGAGTGTATGGGAAATAAGCATCATGCAAAAGGACATGTACATATTTTGATCATGGTGATTAGCGGGGAACTCCCCTGCAACTTGTAAAGCCAGCCTTCAAATGCACTTGTCATCTGAATTAATACACTGTGGTGGTACCTTGAGATGATTTGCAGAAGTCAAAGTATACCCATTCTGGAGGAATACCCCCCTACTACTCTGAAATAGCTCTTACCCAGTTGTCAAGATCCTAAATTTCAATAACACCAATTTCAGGGAACTTACCTGCTATTGCTGAGGTATTTGTATTGTGGCCATTCCCTCCTCAGAAGCCCTTTGCTCCTTTGGCTTCTGTGACATCACTTTCTTTTGGGTGTTCTCTTACCTCTCTGGTCATTTCTTTCCAGTCTCCTTTGAGTGTTACATCTCTGTATGTGCTTGTGCGTATGTTAGCTGTTCCGTCGTATCCAACTTTCTGCCACCCCATGGACTGTAGCCCGCCAGTCTCCTCTGTACTTGCCCGTGTTCGGGTCTCCTAATAGACTCCAGGTGAGAATACTGGAGTGGGTTGCCATTTCCCCCTCTAGGGGATCTTCCCAACCCAGGGATCGCACCTGGTCTCCCCAGATTCTTTATTGTCTGAGCCAGGAGGGAAGCCCACTTCCTAAAATGCTGTTGTTCTAAAGTTTCTGTTCTCAGCCCTTCTCACATTCTCCCTGGCCATATTATCCATTCTGGTGGCCTAAAACAGCCTTTTGCCTTGGGCATGCATATCCTGGCAGTATAAGAAATCTTTCCAGGGGTACTCCAACGTGAACAGTTTTTAAACAGTCCATTTCCAGATCCTCAGTTTCCACAGGTACTCTTTCCTAGAATCGATCTGTCTGAAAATATGTCTGTGATCAAGGTGTCTTCCCTCACAAGCTACTGCTCACTCATCCTAAATCTAACTACAGTACATTTCTCCAGAGTTTATATAAAATTCTTTGGGCCAGCAACTTGAAAAATTCATATAGGTACTGAGACCACTAACAATGACATTAATATAGTGAATGACTATAATATGGACAACAAATGCTCTTGTAAGTTAGAAGAGTTCCAACTATGCTTTCAATAAAATTGAAGAAACACTAAATGAAGTTGTCAGCTATTGATCATCAGAAATAGATCACTGATGATAGATCAGTATGTAAATTGGGGCATATAATTCAGAAGGGGTTTAAAGAATTGATTGGCATTGCTATAACAACTCCTTCCATCCTCATCTACTCATTTGTCTAAACAAAGTTTCTCAGCATTAATATCAAAGCAATAAAAAAATATTAAGGGGATTTACACTGGGACCTGTGTTGTTCTAGCAATAAGGAATATTCATTCATGGATACATGAGCTAGTAGAAAAAATCCCAGCCCCACCAATCTCATTAACAGACACACTTCCAGGGATATTTTATTTCTATGTTTAATGATTGCTTATTTAAGATGTATTTGTTATTTTAATCAACTGTATACTAAGAATAATTTTAATAATACTCAGTCTAGAAGAAATTAATTAAAACTTGAAGCTTTATGGTCTCAGGAGGAAACACTTAATCTCTTTTAATAAACATATAAAAATATTTGCTCAGACAAGTATAAGAGAACATTCAAGAAAAATCTTTCAAGCATAAAAATGCATTGCTTTAGGATTACATTTCATTGAAATAAAATACAATTTCAAGGAGAAAAAGGAAAGATGTAAAACTTTCAAGGAGCTTGTTTATGTATTTTTAACAGATGATGAATATATAAATGATAAATCATTATGTTTTACACCAAAAATTAATGTTGCATGTCAATTATACCTCAATTTAAGAAATTATTTTGAATTAAGCTGCTCATAAATGTTTAAAAATTGAAGAGAACATCATCTGAAAGTCTTGATCAAAAATCTCATGTTGTCATTTCAGATATTAAATCTGAAAAAGAAAACTTGGATGATGGTAGGTAGCAGATCACACTAGTTTCTACTGAATGCATTAAAATGAGGGATGTGATCATTTTCTTTCAAAATATTTAAAATACATCAGAATGACATCTTTTGCATACACTCAAATTTATAACACATAATTTTATGTGTCAATTTAATGCATGAGAATAAATACTGTAAAATTCTATTTATATGCTATTATATACCAAGAAAAACTAATCTATAGTAAAAATATAAAAACAGTAGTTTTCCCCAGGAGAGATGGGGCCATGTACTGGCCAGGAAACTTTCCAGTGGTGACAGTAATATCCTATACCTTAACAGAGTTTGGAGGTAGAAAGGCAAACATATTTGTCAAAAATCATTGACTGGTATGCTTAAAATGTGAACATTTCATTCAAATAAATTTTACCTTTAAAAAGTATAAACAAATATTAGAACTCTACTTACTGTTAGTCATTCTAAACAGTTTAGAGGTAAAATGCATTAATGCCTAAAATTTATCTATAAGTGCTTAAAAATAAGATAAATTGATGAATGGATAGATGTAGAGGTAAGTAATGTAACTAAAGCAAAATGTAGAATCTAGGCAGTGAGTATATGGTGTTTACTGCTCAATTATTTCAACTTTTTGTATGTTTGAAAATATTCATAATAAAATATTCGGAGAAATGTGCAATGAAGGGTATACTTTTTCATAATTATTTTAGGGAATGTGTGGACAAAAGTTTGGAGAACATTGGCTTCTATTATCAGCATTTGTGGATGAATCTTCAACCTAAACTTACAGTCCAAACCTCTCTCCAGAATCCCAATCATTATTTCCATCTGTCTCCTGGACCACATTATCTGGAATTCCCATCAGATCTAAAACAACAGATCCAAATACGAATGTATTATCTCCCTATGTCGGTTAAAATATCATCAGCCGCAAATAACAGAATATATGTGTCAAACAAAATAAGGGTTATTTTTCTTACATAACAAGAAATCTGGAGCTAGGTGGCTGCTGGTGTTGGTTCCACAGTTCAGTGATCTCCTGGCTGGCAAGTCTCCAATCTCTTGGCCTTTCCTCACAGTCACAAAATGTTCTACAGCTCTAGGCATCATGTCTGAGTTCAAGACAGGAAGAAAGAGAAGGGAGCAATGCCAGTGATAGCTGAACCTTTTTTTCAAGACAATTTCAGGTTTTCCAGAAACCTTCCAACAGACTTTCATATAAATTCCATTAATCAGAACTGTGTTATGCAACCATGCCTAGCTGGAAAGGAAACCAGGAAGCAAGTTCTTAGCATTCCTATCCTTTAAATTGGATGTAGGATTGGGTGACAGGTGAGTCCACCTACAGTGTCTGTAACATTCTCCCCCAAACCTGCTTCACCTTCTAAAAGTGTATCTCTGTTAATGGTTCCATGATCTGTCTGGTTACTTACCCAAGTAAGAAATCCAGCAGTCATCCTTTCTTCTCTTTCCCCTCTACCTCTTATATCCAATCTGTCTTGATCTTTCATCAAGTCTGAATCTCTCTCAAATCTGAGCCTCCTTCCTAAACCCACTACCCCTGTCTTGGTTCAGGTTCTCATTTCTTATCTGAATTGCTATGGGTGGTGGTTTAGTTGCTAAGTCACGTCCAACTCTAGTGATCCCATGGAACCCATGGCCCGCTAGGCTCCTCTGTCCATGGGATTTCCCAGGGAAGAATACTGGAGCAAGTTGCCATTTCCTTCTCTAGGGGATCTTCCTGATCCAGGAATCGAACCTGTCTCCTGTATTGCAGGCAGAGTCTTTACTACTGAGCCGCCAGGGAATCCCTGCATTGCTGTTTTAGTCTCTTAATTAGCTTCAAGTCTTCACTTCAAGGCATCCTCCACACAGCCCCAGTTTGACTAAAAATAGAAATCTAACCATCTTACCCCTGCTTAGTTTCTGTCTCTAGCTTTGCATAACTTCCAGTTTAAAGGCTAACTTCCTTATTTAATGGAGTTTCCTACTTTCATATAATAATCTACTCTTGAACATGTGTTATCAGTTAGAATGCCCTAGTCCTATCGAGAGTCAGCTCCCCTAAAGACACAGCTTTATTGGAGGGAGTGACTGGGGAAGTCTACACTCAAAATCTATATATCCGTTATGTTAGTAGGCAATGATCTGTCTCTACTACATGTGTACTAAAATTGTAATATGAAAGAACAATAAATTTACAATAGGGATTCTTTCCTAAAAAGCCTAGAATAGTCTCTAAATGTAGTTTGTCTTGGAGATATAATATCCAACAATATATTTAAAGTATGATATCATTGTTTTTCATTTATTTCAGAGACTTGTTGAATGTCTACTATGTACTAGACATTATTTTTTAATTTAGTTTTTTTCTTTTTTAATAGATCAGAGATGACAAGCTGTTTGACTGAAGCTAAAGATGTGCCTCTTTCTGCATACCTAATGACTATTTTACTATTTGGGGCTTATGCTTATTACTGGAACCTGCACACTCATTCTTCTGTCTTCTATTCATTTTCATAAGTAAAACGCATGAGATATTCAAACAAATGTCCAAAGACATAGAGGTAGGCAAAGATGGCAACATGGTAGAAACTGACGTGTAGGCTAAGACACAGTAAAAGCTAACCCTTACAGTTCTTACTCTGTGCCATGCATTGTTCTAGGCACTTTACAAATATTAACTTATTAATCTTCATAACTCTATGAGGTATGTACTGTTATCTCCATGTTGCAAATGAGGAAACGGAGGCTCCAGCGTAGTTTTGCAGTTTGGTGACCTGACTGAAAGCTGTGCCCTAGCACCATCCCCTCTCACCTCCCTCTGCTCCATTTGGGCTCCCTCCCTTCTCACAGTCCTCGCAGAAGGCCCTTGCCTCTCCAGCCTGTACTTTTGCCCAAGCTGCCCCATCTGCTCCTCCTCTCTCTTCAGACTCATTCAGGACCTGCTCAGGCCCACTCTCCCCAGCAATGCCTTCCCTGCCTGATGCCCTTAGGCTAGGGTGCCTACCAGAGCCTTGCCCTCCTCTTGCTATAACTATTTATTCACAGACCTGTCGCTACCACCAGAGTCATCCGGCCAGGCCTGGCTGTCTCCTCATTGTCAGTCCCTGAGGCTTGCTACTATCCCTGGTATATAAGAGGCACTTGAATTAATGCATAGGCTCCCTGGATTTCACACTTTCTTGTCGCCCCCGCCGTACTGTCTGGCACCACATATTGCAGACACTTAGTCAATGGGAGTGGGAGCCTGGTTTCCCCACCAGCGGTTTTATATTAATAAAACAAAGCAAAACAAAACCTGCTCCCGCTTTTCTCCCATCACCACATCACAATAATCCCTGAGGTTTTGCATTCCTTTCCAAGGGCTTCTATTGTCGAATCCATCAGGACCCGGGTTGTCTGACCCCCTCACCGCAGGCCAGGCCGTGCAGCGTGGGGAACAACCTTCTGGACGCAGGAAAGCCTCATCCCGCGCCTTCTCCCAGTTCTTGCCTATTAAGGTAAGAGTTCTGGAGAAGCGCGGGAGGAGCCGAGGGAGGGTCTCCTAGAATCTGCCATCGCGCGGCCTGTGCGCTGGCAAGTCGCTGGGAAACCACAACTTGGGACCCGGGTGCCCCGGGCCGGGTGTCCCGCGACGGGTACTGACAGCTTCTGGGCAGCCTTGGGTCCTACTTATCTCTTCTACCCGAGGCCACCTTCCCAGGTTTCCATAGCCACCAGGGCCGTGTCCTTATTCTCAACCATCACCGCAGGCCTCAAATGAGTCTGCACAGAGCGCTGATTAAATGGGTCTCGGGTTCCCAGTGGACGCTCCTTTCTCGCAGATGCTCCGATAATCACCGCGAGCCGCGCGCCTGCGGGGCGCTTCCCCCGGCCTGGGGAGGGACGGAGGCAGCCTTCCCTCGTTCCGGGGGAGAGCGGGGTACCCGCTCCTTCTGGGCTTTCGATCCCCGGCCCGCGGCGCCCCCACCTATCATAGCCAGCCAGCGGACTTCGGGGTCTCGGTGATCCTCTCACCCGGCGCGGGCTCCCGCCCCGCCCGCCGCCCCGCCCACCGCAGGCCCCACCCGCCGCAGGCCCCGCCCACGGTCCATCGCGCTCCGCCCCCTCCCCGCCGGCTCCCGGCGCTCCGAGCCCGGGCCTGGGGACTCCGGATCCCGCCGCCGGGGCCGCAGCATGGGGCGCTTTCGCGGGGGCCTGCGGTGCATCAAGTACCTGCTGCTCGGCTTCAACCTGCTCTTCTGGGTGAGACCCGGAGCGGAGAGGGCCGGGCAGGGGAGGGGGCTGGGTGGGGGCGCAGGGCTGGGGTCCCCAGGGAGCTGACCGCTGCGGCGTCCGAAGGCTTCTGAAGGCTGGGTATTCAAAAAGGCGGAGGTGAGAAAAAGGCAGACAGAAGGGGGTGGGGGGAGGGAGAGAGGGATGGAGGGGGAGAAAAACGAGAGAGAGATAGAGCAACGAAAAATGGTGAGAAGCGGAGAGACCCCGTGCGTGTGGCTCTTCCCGTTGAAGAACCTCTCTGCCTTGCTTTTCATCTGGAGCCTGATGACACCAGATGCGGGGACACCGGCTTCTCCTTACCTCCAGACTCCCTCACGCACCCCGCACCCCACCCCCCCACCCCGTGCACACACCCCCTTCCCGCTCTGCCTTTCCGCTGGAGCCCGGGCCTGGCCAGGGCGCCGGGACTGCCAGAGGTGGTGCCCCATCCAGAGTGTGTGAAGACAGCCCCTGGCCGTGGTGGGCATATGTGGGAAATCTGGGGTAGCAGTGGAAGTGATATTGGCGAGGTCATCCTTTTTCTGAATTTTAGGGGAGGGTACCGCTGGGTTGGAAGGAAGGGGTTGTGTTCTTCTGTAAGGGAATGGGAGGAAGGGAAGGGCTTCCAAGGGGCGGCAGCACCACCCCACAACGCCCTGCCAGCAGGCTTTGCAAAATACTACTGCTCCCAGCGATGATCTCATTCAACTTTGCATTGAATGAACAACATTCCAGGGATTAGTGGTTCACTAATATTGTTCACAGATAGGGCCACGACCCTTGTCTCCCGTATTACTGGAACAAGATTAAGGCTAGACCATCCCTGAATTCCTAGATATTCTGTCTGAGGCCCTGAAGGACTAGGAGACAAGGTCTGAGAATTGTCTTGTGTGCACATTCCTTCTTGGGCTTCCTCAAGGGACTGCCAGCCACTCTAACTGCTCAGATAGACCCTGAAGGAAAATATAGATCCTGCTTTGGGTGAAGAAGTTCTTAGAGCTGGGAGGGAGCAGCAGGGGACTAAGGGCTTTCAAACAACTAGGATAGAGGAGGTTGGTGACTGTCCTGACTACTCTGGGGATCTTATCTTCCATGACACCAACTAATTACTGAAAGATGGTCTCCACTGGTGTCTGCCAACTTGTAAGCCCAGAGGCCTAGGTGACTCCAGCAGTTCCAAGCTGTCAGAGGCCAAGTTGCCATCCTCAGCATCCTTCAGCAGGGAAAGATGTGAAGCAGGTACCCCATAGACAGTCCTGAGTTTTAAAATTACACATGGCTTTTGTACACTTGGTTATTTGCATCCAACATACTATGGGGAGGGGCATTCCTAAAGGCCTTTTACGTTGTACTTTGTAATAGTCTGGCTTAATTTTAAAGCTGTTAATTATAAGTGTTATGCTTCAGTGACACTCTGACTGCTTAAAAGAGGTCTTATCTAAGCCTGAGAAGGAATTCTTAGACTGGGTTCAGCTTATTTAGTGCCTGATGTCATGCCAGCCTTTCCAGGGATAATAGGCAACATTTATTGAGCATTTTCATTGTGTCAGAGACAGTGCTAAACACATTGCATTCATTATTAACTTAATCCTCACAACACCCTGGATGTGCATACTATTATTATCCCCATTTATACAAATAAGGAAAAACAGAAGCACAAATAGGTCCACTTGCCCAAGGTCACACAGCTAATGAGAGGCAGAAGTGGGCCTCCAACTCAGCTTTCATGCTTCTGAGCACTGTGGTACACATAGTTAACCAGCTGTTCTCAAAGTGAGTCCTGAGCCAGAGCACCTCCGGGAAAGTTGTCAGAGAGGCACATTCTAAGTTCCATCACAGTCCTGCTGAATCAGAAATTCTGGAGGAGAGACCCAGCAATCTTTTTAAACAAGTCCAGGAAATGCTGATGCATGTTCAAGTTTGAGAACCATACTGTTAAACCATCATTACATGAGACTTGTAAAAATAGCATATATGTAAATATAAATATCTATATGCACACACAATCACACATATATATTTGTAAATAAAAATACTGTTCCCTAAGCTGCTAATCTAATTGAGGAAATGACCAAGGCATATAGAGCAACAACAAACACAACAGTATATAATCAAGTGACAAATTTCACACCTCTGACACAGGAAGGAAGGGAGGTAGGAACAAGCAATGCTTGAATGCCCACCATGTGTTAGCCACTAGGGTTAGGCGTGGCCTTTTATATATCTTATCTAATTAAGGAGTTCACAGGAGGGACTTGCCTGGTGTTTCAGTGGTTAAGACTTCACGCTTCCAATGCAGGGACTTGTCGGACACGGGTCTGATCCCTAGTCAGGGAACTAAGATCCCACATGCCACATAGTCAAATAAATAAATAGAAACACACACACAGTAAATAAATAAGTAAGCAATTTTTTAAAAAGTCCATAGCGTTAGTGATGAGTTGGAACTATTCTCCTGAAGAAGGCGGTGTTTAAGCTGGATTTAGAAGGACTGGTAGACTGGAGGTGGACAAGGGTGAGGGGATGATACACCACCACCATTCCCAGCAGAAGGACAGAGCAAGAGTGAGAGTGGCATCTGACAAAGGGATCAGGTTCAAGTGCAGAGATCCCAAGCAGAGTGTGCTTGAGCAAGTTATTCTTATTTCTAGCCTTGTTTTCTCAGCTGAACAATTGGGGTAAGAGTTGTTGAGAGGATTAAAAGGAAAGACATAAAGTATTTGATTTCACCTTCCCATGAGCCCAGTATACAGTAAGTGCTCAATTTTTTAAGATTATTATTAAGTGCCTGGCACACAGAAAGCACTAATGAAAGTTAGCCCTCTTTCCCCAGAGTCCCTTAATATCTGGGAAAAGTGTGTATGTTTGCTGCCAAAGAACTTGCAGCTTGTCTTCATTTACACATTAGCTTCTCAGTTTGTACTTGTGGATTTTCCCCACTAGAACTTAGAATACTCTGAGAGCAGAAAATTTTTTTCTGCCTTGTTCACAAATATATCTCTAGTGCCTAATAGTACTCAGCACACAGAATGCACCCGTAGAAAGAATTAATGAATCGAGAACTTGATATACATGGCCTTTGCTATTTGCACAGATAATCAATTGGCAACTTTATCTGGAGGACCCTTTCTACTTATTACCTGTCGATTGATTCTTTGCACAGATTGGGCCCAAGAGGGGAAGCGGGGCCTTGCTCACTCTCAGTTCCACGAGGAATGGGGACCAGGGACAGGTGGCTCTCCCATGTCTATACCTGTACAACTGAAGGGAATGGGGGGACTTGAAACAAGCGCCTAATGATTTAGAGGAAAGTGATTGTTTGGGATACATAGTCTAAGTATCTACCTTCACTGTAACCAAGGGAACCTGACTGCAGAAAAGCCCCACCCTAGCTTCTTATGTTGTTTTTTCCTGGCTGGAGGATTTGTGGGAAGTTTGGGGAAGAGGGAGAGAGCAGGGGAGAATTTTCCTGGAAGGACAGGCATTTGCCGGGACTTCAAGCATAATATTTACACACACTCTTAGATGCTCGTGTGCCTGCCCATCTGAGGTCCCCCTGGGTGGCAGCACTTCCTTTCCTGTCAGGAACTCACCAGAAGGCAGGAGCAGAGGCAAGCGGGGGTGGGGTATATTTTGTGATCTGCAGTTTGACAAATGGATTTGCAACCTCCTTCTGGCTGCTTGGCTAAAGTTTCCCTAGGTCGTGCTCCTGATTTTATAAACGTTCAACTAGATCCCACCAGAGCCTGGCCAAGGGCTGCTGACTGTATTCACCCTTGAATTTTAACAAAACAAAAGTAAAACCTAGCCCTGAGCCCCACTAATTTAATTTGTTATCACGGTTGATGTCTGACACGTAACCCCTCCCAACATCTGTCGTGTCTAAATTCGGATACTACAATCAGATAGCATGGCATAGTTCCATGCATTTCACTGAAATCACCTTTATTTTTTTCCCTCCGTTGCATAGCAATATAAATAAAACACCACAATCCAACAAGCCACTTGTGTTGGTTTAAAGAAAAAAAAAAACCTGGGCGCTGTTTATTTCTCGGTTTGTTGTGTGTTCAGCGTTTTCCTATCATTGTGCTGTGTGAGCTGCTCAGGGTTGCCAACCAACAGGAAACAAGACCACTCCTTGTCAAAAGTCCGATGCCATATATGGCTTGTCTGAAGTTGCTCCCCTTTCCTTCTCACTGTTGTTAATGCGGCTTTGGGGTTTCACTTGGTGATGTCTAACGGGTCCTTTTAAGAAGGGCTGTGTCTTGTGGGCTTGAGAGTCAAAGATGTTTGACTCCACCAAAGATCACAGAGGTTGCCTCCTCCTCTTTCCCAAACTTATTTCAAATAGTAACTTCAGAGGTACCGCCTATCAGAAAAACTGTTTAAAAAAAAACGATACCTGAAGAAAGTATTCTTTGGGATCCACCCCAAAGGTAGACCACCCCAGAAGGCAATTTGGAATTTCCTCGGCCCTGTTGTCGGATGGTCTCTGCTTTTTTTAATCTTTAATGTTTTTGTAATTTTTTTTTTTTTGGCTGTGTTGGGTCTTCATTGCTTTGCGTGGACTTTTCTCTAGTTGTGGTGAGCAGGGGCTACTCTTCAGCTGCAATGCACAGGCTTCTTACTGTGGTGGCTACTCTTGTAGAGCACAGGCTCTAGGCACTCGGGCTCCGGTAGTTGCAGCACACAGGCTTAGTTGCCCTGCATGTGGAATCTTCCCAAACCAGGGATCAAACCCGTGTCCCCTGCATTGGCAGGCAGATTCTTATCCACCGTGTCACTAGGGAAGTCCTTGTCTCCACTTTTGATTTCTGTCAAGGTGAGGAGAGAGTGCCAGCTGCCAGCCTCCCCTGTTGTGGATGACAGGGGGCACCCAGTGTTGCTGGGAGAGGCAAGGGCCCTATAATAGGGGCCAGCCTGCAGAAGCAAGAGCTATCATCCCAGTAGTCTTACAGACCTCAGCCAAGTCTAGGCAGCATGGCAGTTCACATCCACGGATTCAAAGCCTAGAAAGTAGATACTTGCATCTCATTGAGTTTATTCCTGGCCATAGTATTTACTAACCAGGGAAGCTTGATGAGTAAGCTGTTTAACCTTGAGGCTTTTCTCATCTATATAATGGACTTAATCAAGTACCAACATCAATCTATGATTTTGGTGCAGATAAAAGAGTAAATGAATGTAAAGTATTAGGTATGGTACATGTGCATAGTAAACACTAGGACAAGATTAGTGGTAATCCTGTTTAAACACTAGAAGACAGGAAAGACTAGGAAAGTGGAATCCAGAATCTAAGAGATTCGTGAAAGTAAGGAAAAGTGGGAAGCAGGTGTCCTAAGTCTAACCAGTCAAGCAAAGTGGCAAGAGTCTTGTAGCTTATTGAAGGCCTGAAGTCAAAAGGAGAGATTCTTTCCCCTGCAGTTAGTCACTCAGCAAATATGTGCTGACCACCTAGCATGTGCCCAGCACCCTGCCAAGTGCTGGGCATTCAGAAATGATTAAGATACATTCCTTGATCTTGAGACACTCAAGACGCCTTTATTTGGTGCTTCACTGAGCCTTTTTTTTAATTAACTTTTTATTGGAGTATAGTTGCTTGACAATGTGGCGTTGGATTCTTCTGTCCAGCAAAGTGAATCAGCGGCACGTGTACACACATCACCTCTTTGTTGGATTTCCTTCCCATTTAGGTCACCACAGAACGCTGAGTAGAGTTCCCTGTGCAGGTTCTCCTTAGTTCTCTGTTTTATTAGTCAGATCATGAGCCGCACTCCCTTGTGCCTTTCAGTGTAGTTTATCTTCTCTCTCATGTCATTGCTCCTCGGGGCCTGGGTGCGCCATGCCGGTCTCCTCCTCCTCCCATCCCTCGGCACCTGGAGGAGTTTCAGCCGTCACTGACGGGGCTCTGGGTAATGCACACCAGCTTGGCGGCTGCTTGTTTCTTCCCTGTCATGCTTCTGAGCCCAGTGGGTGGAAATAGGCAAACCCCATGATCAGTGCCTCTCACCCTTCAATGTGCATACAGATCACCAGGGAATCTTGTTCAAACAAATATTCTGATTCAGTAGGTCTGCATTTCTCAGAAGCCCCCAGATGTTGCTGCTGCTGCTAATCCAGGAAACACATTTTGAGAACAACTGGTTTAGATGTGGCCCTAAGAGATCAAAGGTGCCCCGGTGGCTCTCATTTCTGAATGGGGCAGGGAGCGTCCTCCCTTTTGGCCTGCTTATCTGGCTTCCTTGTGGCAGTTCTTTTTCCAGTTACCTCTCTACCATTATTCTTCTTAGATTTTTCTTTTACATTGAGCGTTGATGGTTTCTACAGTTACCAGGAGGTCATCTGTCCATTGTCCGTGGCATTTCACTATGTTATCTCAGAAAATGCAGTATCTTTGAGTCTCCAGTCATGCGTGACAAAAAGGAACATAACTTCTATCCCCCACCTTACCACTGACAGTTTATATCACAACAAGGCTGTTCTCCTAAAGCAAGTGATACTACACTAACCGTCATGTCATTCTTGCTAGGGGAATTAAGGAGAAGGAATTGAAAAAGAAGTGGGTAAGGTGGGATGACCAGATAGGTTGAGAGCGCATCATACAGATATGAATAGGGGTTACCTTGGCTTGCTTTTTTTTATCCTGTTTGAATTTTTTTTATGGGCAAAAATAACATTCACATGATGCCTTGGCTTACAAAATGCTCTTACATACATGACCCATTTGATCATGAATCACAACAGTCACATGAAATAATGTAACCCCCATTTTACAGATGTGGAAGCTGGAAGGCAGACACAGTAGATGGTGTGTCTAGGATCAAAGAGTTAAAGAGGAACAAAAGCAAGATTCACACTCAGGTCTTCTGATTTTAAACATTGTGCTGTTTTCACCAGACACACTTATGAAGGCACTTGGAATGTAAGGTATAATAAATGCTGCAGACTTGGAAAATGTGAAGTGTGTGAACAGAGAGATTACATCCAGTGTTTGATTGTCTTGATGCATTCCAGAAATGCAGATACAAAAAAGATGCATAAAACACTCTGGCATACGGGAGAAAGAGGGAGAAGTTGAGAATACCTCTGATCAGCTTAAGGCAGAGGAAAAGCAAGATGGGAATTGATAAAGGGTACATATTGATATCAAGAGATAGTGTTTAAAATTAATTTCAGTAAGCAAAAACTTGAAGAAGAATATGAAACATTACATAAATGACAGGGAAGCCTGGCGTGCTTCAGTCCATGGGGTTGCAAAGAGCTGGATACGACTGAGCAACTGAACAACAAAATATAAATGGAAGCTATGTGATAGCTGCTTTCCCATGCATATTTTCTATTTTAACTTCTTTAAACCCTCACAATGACCTTCTAAAATAGCAGCTATTGTCACCCCTAGTTTACATATGAGGGAACAGGCACAGAGAGTTCAGAGCCTTTTCCAGGGCCTCAGAGCTGACCAGCGGCAGAGCTGGCTTTCCGTGTGTGGCCCCAGCATCTACCCTCTTAACCACTCCAAGTCTACAGACTGACAAGGAGAGAAGTTTGAAGCTGGGATGAGCATGTTAATTCTAGAGCATGTTAATTCTGCACTCTCCAATATGGTGGCTGTGTTACTAACCACATGTGGCTTTTCACATTTAAGTTAACCAGTATTAAAAGGAATTTAATATTCAGCTTCAGTCACACTAGCCACATCTCAAGTGCTCAATGACAGTGGGTCACCAATGGCTGCAGTATTAGACAGCAGAACATTTATATTTACATCCTTGGAGAAAGTTCTATTGGACAGCTCTAGCCTAATTTATTCTTTCTCTCATAAGTTATCTTCTCCTGCTTTTCTCAATTGGATCTTAACTAAAGCTAAAGAGAGAGGTGGAACATAGCTTCTGGAAAGGGGCCCTGACATACTTAGCGTAGAGGTTTAGAAAACTCCCAGCTGTTACAGAGAGAGCTAAAGTAAAAATTAGTAGAGGAAGACAGCAGAGGTCTAAGTCATTAGAATCATGGCCACAGTATTTCCTATCTTGAGTAGGATTAAGTTTTCAGTTTTAATGTAACATTAGTCAGTCTCCCTCCATAATAATCATAAGTGCTGGGCATTCACTGTTCTCAGTGTGTAAGATGAAGTCGTTTAATTCTCTCAGGGAGGCATTATTATTACCTCCACTTTGCAGCTGAGGAAGCTGAGGATTAGAGAGGTTAAGAGACTTGCCTGAGGTCACAGGACTAGTAAGTGACAGAGCTTGATTCAAACCCAGGATGCCTAGCACCCCCATTTTTATCTGCTGCAGCTCCTCGACAACACAGCGTATACAAGTGGATGTTTTTATTACTAACCTGTCCAAGTGCATCATTATTCATTCTGAAAGCTCAGAAGAGGTGAAGTTTTCTACAAGAGCAGTTGGCGAATGTTCCAAAGTGTGTGCCAACCCCTGTCCTCTCCGTTGTAATTGTGATTGGGGAAGCGTCAGCTTATAAACTAGGCCAAGGGAATGGGGAGGGACAACAGAGCCGCCCAGTGGGGCAGGGATGGGCCTGGAAGCTGCTGCCACTCTCTCAGGAAGCCCTTGTGGTCTCTCCTTGCCCTAGCTGTATCTGTCTAGCCCCCTTTGAATGGCCTCATGCTGTCTGCCTTCCTGACCCCAAATAAGTTCTGGTCAAATAGCTGTTAAGAAAATTCTCTCTAGAATACAAGACTCGTGATTCCTACTGGGTTCCATTCAAGCTAATTTTTTAAATTAAAAACGTGTTTTGGCTTGTTCCAATCTAATGTAAATTTTACCTGAAACATTTTTTTCTCCCCTCCCATTGTCTTTCTGTAACAACTAAAACTGGGCGAAGATTGTTATTATTGGTTGATATTCAAGAAACCTGTCTATATGCTCGAGTAGTTCTCTCAGACTACCTTGTAAAATATTAGGCCATAAAATAAGTATTGTTTAATATTCCATTTGTGGACTGTTCAATAAGGAAATATTCAATTTGCTTGTGTGAAGCTCCATACAGATGAGATGTTACATGTTTACTCAGAGGCAAGTCTGGGATGAAGCCAGCTAGATGCTGCTAGGAGGAAGTTCAGACAACATCCAAAAAACCACTTTTGTCCTCCTGGAGCTGGTCCTCTAGGTCATGTGAGATGGACATTGGGTTTAAATCAATTTGGTAGCTTGGTAGATTGGATTTTACTTTAGTTGTACTTGATCTTCATTTGATAAAGCCATCTGCTCATTGGAATCATTAGCCAGTAGTCTGTGGCATTTGTTTTAATGTGTGAAGAAAACCATATAACCATCATCTGTCTCCTAATTCTGACGGATCTCCCTTCTCCTTTTCCTTATACTTCTTTAGAAAAATGCAGTATGTACAACCACTGAATAAACTTTGCCTATCTCTATTTAAGTTACCTTCCTTATCATTCAGAGGAAGCTTTTCATCCTGGCTCAACTTCCTCTCCTGAATTTAGTGTCTCCCCAGTTATTTTGTGCAAAGCATCCCCCCAACTTCAGCAATGTCAGTTGATCCATACCAGTTAACCCTATAACAACCTAAACAAACAGAAGAAGATGTGTTTAACACAATTATATCGCCTGATTGTCTTTCTAGATAGATAGATAATGTCCCAGTCTGTCGCAGTTTGGATGGCAGAATCCTTCCATTGGGCTTTCCTGGTGACCCAGATGGTAAAGAATCTGCCTGCTACACAAGAGGCCCAGGTTCAATCCCTGGGTCATAAAGATTCCCTGGAGAAGGGAATGACAGCCCACTCCAGTATTCTTGCCTGGAGAATTCCATGGACAGAGGGGCCTGGCAGGCTACAGTCCATGGGGTCGCAAAGAGTCGGACATGACTGAGCAACTGACACACACAGACACCCTTTTATGGTACCGAGAATTAAGCATTGATCTTAAAATCTATCCTTACCTGAAGGAAGTCTTTCAGGAATTTCTTAGCATGAGCTTGCTCTCATGAAATCGTTATAAGGAAAGTCATGTGGGAAATCAGAAACACTGGGATCTAACCAGTGTATTTCCAGACTGACAGCCGTGCATTTCCAAGCTAACAGCCCTGTCTTCGTCCACTGCCCCCATCCTGCATCCCAATTCCACCTCACCTGGTCCTGATGTGGACGCAAGGACACCAACCTTCCTCTGAGGTGGTTTCGCCTGGATGTCATATGGCATTTGGCTCTTGAATTTCTTCTGACAAAATCCTTCATTTTGAGAAAGTGCCATCTGAATCCTTGCCTTGCTTTCACTGCATAATAGGATGAAAATTTCGTGAGCTGGCTTTCCTCTTTGAGAAAACTAGTATCATCCTCTAGAGCAAATGTGCTTCTGACTTTTGCCTGCTAAAAGGATGAAGCTCCATTACCCTTATGGTTTCCTAATGTGGTTTGCAATCAGATGAAGAATTATGAGTGTTCATTACATGATTCCATCTGGGCTGAGAATTGCCTCCAAGAGCAAGTATTAGCTTAAAAGCTTTTAATGAAATCTCTAGGGTTGAAGTGTCATTTTCTGCTTTGTGTGACGTCATCCCGAAGAAGAAAATTGCCAACAAGTTGGGTAGGTAGATACACAATGGCATTCACCCTAGAAGAACTAGAAATACAGAATTCATTTTGTTTATTCTTTCCTTTAAGGGTGCTGTGTGTGTGTGTTGCCATGATTATGTTAAATCTTCATATGTTCTGCCTGTAAAAGGTGTATATAGATTTATTCTTTGTGTTCATGCCTGATGCCTGGCATGCATCCTTACAGGCTGGAAAGACACATAACTGATACTAGCTGCTCTAATTATTTTTCTGTGGGCAAGTGTTATGCTGAGTAGACTCAACAGTGTCTTCACACAGTGCCATCTGAGGTGTCTGCCCAGTGTTCCCCAGGTGCAGATGAAATTAAATTAGTACTTTGAAAGTATTCCCTTGGAGGGCTGTGAAGGAGGTTGTCCACAGTTGCTCCTATCAACCTGTCTTAGGTCACCATAAAGAAAAAAAAATTACTATAGATTGAGCTGCTTAAACAACAGGAATTTATATCTCATAGTTCTGGAGGCTGGAAAGTCAAGTTCAAGGTATCCGCCAGTTCAGTTCCTGATGAAAGCTTTCTTCCTGGCTTGCAGACGGCTGCCTCTCCCTGCATCCTCCACGCCAAGGAGAGGGCTCTGATGTCTCTTATAGGGAATCCCCACCTCATGACCTCATCTAACCCTATCACCTCCCAAAGGCCCCACCTCCGAACACCATCACAGTGAGGGCCAGTTAGGACTTCAGTGTCTGAATTGGGGGGAGACACAATTCAGTCCACAGCACAGCCTAAATGGCACCTTTGTGAAGAAGGCCCTCCATTCATTCACTCAACAGATGTCTGTTCGGAACTGGTTGTTCAAAGGAAATGGATGAGGAGCTTGGGACACTGCAGTGTAGACCCTGTGCTTGCCCTCACACAGCTCAGGCCTTAATTTTCTTTAAGTTACAAAAATATTTAAACAGAAATGGTTATATAAGACATGGAGGAAGGCACATACGTAGGCCAGGGTAAGCTTCCTAGAGGAAGTGACGTCAGAGCTGAAAGCTATGAGCCAGGTGGAGCGAAGAGGAAGCTTTCTAAGCCAAGAAAATAGCAAGAGCAGGGTCCCCAGGTGAGAGAAGGAACTGTGTGTGACTAGAGAGAGCATCTGAGGACTATTACAGCGTCTCCCATCTAGGCGCTTCCCTGGTAGCTCAGCTGGTAAAGATCTGCCTGCAGTGCAGGAGTCCCTAGTTCAGTTCCTGGGTCGGGAAGATCCCCTGGAGGATAGGATAACCACTCCAGTGTTCTTGGGCTTCTCTGGTGGCTCAGACAGTAAAGAATCTGCCTGCAATGCGGGAGACCTGGGTTCCATCCCTGGTTTGGGAAAGTTCCCTGGAGGAGGGCATGGCAACGCACTCCAGTATTCTTGCCTGGAGAATCCCATGGACAGAGGAGCCTGGCAGGCTACAGTCCACGGGGTCACAAAGAGCTGGACGTGACTGAACTAAGCCCACACACCCATCTAGGGAAAAGCACATGAACTGTCTGAGAACATCCCTAAGTGATGCTTTTTTTCTGGAGGATTTAGTCATCAGATAACAGAGTAGCATGTATTTGCTGTTTGTGGTCAGCATGGCTACCTTCTGCTGGAGGTGGGGGTGGGAGTCAAGGGGAGCTAAGCAAAATGGAGGACCCAGGCCTGGGGGGTAATATTTGCAATTTTCTGTCTCAGCACTGTCCATCCCTTCAATTAGTGCCTTCCTAAGAACCATGTTTTTGATCCACGAAAAAATAATTTCTGAAGTAGAAATATATATCCTCAAGATAGAACCTTTCATCAGCAATCACAGGAAAGTGGAAATAAATACAGTACAATACAGTTGAAATCCACTAACAAGCTTTGCTTCATGTTAAATGACTTGTTTATGGCAGATGGGCATTACTTAAAAGAAAACTTTTTGTCCATCCACTTTGCATTAAAAGTTTTCTAATCAAATCTGTAGTCCTATCCCCTGCTACTTTAGTTTTAAAACATGCACTTTCTCCACAGACATGCTTACAGTTTGCAACTTTGTCCTGCAGACTCTACAGAATATAGTTAGCTACTGAAATAACTTGTCCGTGAAAATGCACAATGTAATTGTACCGGGTGATCCCTGATCTAATGGCGAGGATTTATATGTCATTGTCTGTTTCTTTCACTTCTATCTTCTCTATTTTACTGCTGTCCTCTTTTTAAACAGTGCACACACTTTTGCCCTCAAAATCCTGTTGCATAACATTCTCTGAGTGCTTAATGCGCAACTGGTACTCAGAAAAGAAATGGCTACACAAAGAATGATGATATCCGGTGTCTTCTCAGGGGCTGGTTCTCTGATGGAATTCTTACCCACAGCGTTAAGAGTCTCTCTTGGGCCACAGAGGCAGGATCAGCTTCTCACAATCCCCTGAGACCCTCTGGAAAAGGAACTAGATCTTCTTTATCTGGTGAATCTTTGCCTCCTGGCTCAACATCTATTGAACAACAATAGATGTTCAATAAATACTTATTAAATGATTAACGTCCAAGCCCTACTCATGCTGTTGTATGAAAAAGTCCATTCCTGGAAAAACAATATTCCTAATGGCAATTGTTGCAAAGGCATGGGGAGTGATACTGGTCCTGGATGCAGAGCAGCCCTCAGCAAAGTTCTCTGGTTGTGAGAGTGGATCCTTCATGGTCCTTGCCCATCACCGCATCCATCCTGTAGCAATCCCAGTCTGGTCTTCAGCCACTCAGGTCACTACCTGTGGCTCCTCACTGTATCTGACATCACACAGCACTTGTCCCCATCAAAGTGAAGGCTTCCACCTCCTCCTCCCCTCAAGACCCTGCCACGGGCTTTCCACAATGGTAGCAAGCTTAGTAGAAGCCGTGAGCCACGTGCTGTAAATCCAGTTTCAAGCTCCACACTCTGACTTCCCCCAGAAGCTTCTCTCTCTCTCCAGCACAGGGTTCCACATAAGGGAGCGCAGCCCTTACCCGAGCTGTTCCCTCTGCCTGCAGTCCCTCCCTGCTCCCCTAACTCATTCTTCAAGATGTAAGTCAAAATGGAATGTCTTCTGCTGACAGCCGGTCGTCAGAGTTTGGTCTAATCCCTGAGTAGTGATGCAGTCCCATGGAGCACACTTCCTGCGTCCTGTGACATTTATTAGTTTATGGGATTATCTTCCATGTCAGACTGTGCATGTGTGTTAAGTCACTTCAGTCATGTCTGACTCTTTACGACCCTATGGACCATGGCCTGCCAGGCTCCTCTGTCCATGGGATTCTTCAGGTAGGAATACTGGATTGAGTTGCCCTCCTCCAAAGGGATCTTCTTCCTGACCCAGGGATCGAACCCACGTCTCCTGCACTGGCAGGCGGATTCTTTACCACCAGCACCCCCTGGAAGTCAGACTGTCTTCTTCATTGTTGCTTCTTTGATGCTTAGCATGGTACCCAGTCAGGACCATAGTTACCTTCGAAAGATATGTAGAAAGGAAAGGAGAGGAGGGCAGCCTTTGTCCCCATGTTGGCTGAGGTGCAGTGTTGTGACTGAATGCAAAGGATGGACGGAGAATGGGGGCATTGTGCGAGGGGTGGTGGATTTGTCTAGGAGGGTTAAAATGTAGGCCTAGAGGCTCACTCAGTGAGACATCTCTTCCTAGGTTTGGGAGGCACCGAGCGATGGGTCTTACTGACGCTAGACTTGCTCACTTTGTCCCTAACTGCACTGGACTTGATGCGAATTATTTTCACTCAGTTTCAGGTATGTGGTAGAGCAACCAAAGCCCAGTGAACACAGAGTATTTTAAGTCTTACAAAAATGGTGAGTTATAAAGGACCAAAGGACTGTGTCATCTCAGCTGATACCACTTTCCAAAGCAGGCATAGCTGTCATCTGGAGCAGCCTACGACTTGACCTGGTTCACACCCACAGTGTTCCCAACCTGGCAGCATGCTGGGAGGATTCCCTCCACAGTGACGACACCCAGCTGCCCCACAGTTTCCTGGACCCAGGAGGAAACCCTAGGTTTGGGGTTGGGGGGGGGGGGGGCGTGGATGAGCACGCTCAGATTTTTTTCCTCATTGGCCCTGGGGTTTTAAATTGCAACCTCTCTTTTAATTTTCCGTTATGCATCAGACACATCTGTGCCAGAAGCGGACAAATGTATTCCGTCTGGGAGGATGATCCCAGACGGCTATAAATTAGAGCCTGTGTACAGAGATGCCAAAAATGTGGCCTCGTGGTAGGGTGTCCCTGGGACCAGTCACCTCCTCCACCGTCTGCTCGGTGGCTGCAAGCCTTGGCCTGATGCCTCTGTCAATAGATTTTCGCTTTGTGTTTGGAAACTCCACCGAGTGGCTGCAGAGGTGGGGCGGGCAGGGCTGCTTGTGAGGTTCTACTGGACACAGCCATCCAGGCAGCACCCCGAGGACAGGGCTATCCCAAAGGGCATCGCTCTCTTCCCTGTACAAGAAACAGTAATGATCTCCAAAGCCAGTTTCCTCCCAAACTAAAGCCCAGCCCAAGAAAACTCACCCCAGTTTTTTTGTATTGATGAGATAAACTACCATATCCGGCTTTTAAGCTTATAATATACCTGCTTCACCCACAAAACTTCGAGAGGATCGTGCAAAGAGAAAAGTCACCTGTAATTTTTACCTTCCAAAGAAAAATATTCTTAATGTTTTAACAGTACTCCTTTAAATATTTTTCCATGCCTTGCTAATGTTTTTTAAAGTGCAAAAATCTTTTAAAGCTGGTCGAGCAGCCCAGTTCCTTTAGCTGTCCCTCACATTATCCAATTAATGCTTTCCTCTAAGTACTGGAAACTTTTAGTTGTTCCACCTCAGAGAGTCCAGCTGGTAGAACTCTGGGCCTCCAGTTCCTCCTGCAGACATCATGCTGCTCTACTGAAGAAGCTGGCCACCAAGGGAATGGGCCTTGGGGGAATAAAGGGTGAAAAGAGATAAAGTCTTCATATAAATCTAGTCAGAGAGCCCCAGCCCTTCACAGATAGCCCACAGAAGGACCCTGTATAAATAGGGCTCTGACCCCGACTTTGACATCATTTTCCTTATCTCTGACTTTGATGCTTCTGCCTCCTTGTTGCCAGCCTCTGTGTCTGCTCTGCCCTACTGGGGCCGGGGCAGCCTCTGAACTAATGGTTCGGGGATGGCTTAGGCAGCCCAGCTCTAATCGGATGGGTTGGCCAAACCAGGAGGCTCTTTTTACATCTCTGCTCACTTTCCTGTGGTTCTTTGAGTCCAGAAGGTGCCATTGAGTAACTGCTGAACTGATATAGTGAAATTCGAGATGGTTGTTTGTGGAGAGAGAGGAAGCCATGGCGGGAGCCCGCTGGGACAGCCCTGCAGTGGTAGGGAGGGCGTTCAGACCGGTGCGGAGCCTCACAGAAGCCCTCACAGCAGCAGAGAAGCAGGCAATGAGTCTAGCAGCCGCCAGCCTGCCCAGCCACCGCCTGTGCCAGCCACTCAGCCTCTCCATGAGCCACACAGCACACAGACCAGGCTTTTTCAGAAAATTATTTTTTCCTTTCTTGCTTTCCATGGAAACCCAAAATAGCAACCAAAAAAAAGGAAAGAAAGAGACAAAAAAAAACCCGGCCAGTTTCCCCTCCTGCAGAACCATCCTCAGGCGGGGCAGTGCAGTGACCATGGTGGCCTGGGCGGGCAGGACAGGTTCTAGATGCTTCTAAAGCAGCTCTCTAACTGGGCACTGTGCACTCAGGAGGTGTGGGTGGGTTCTGAGGTTGGCGTGTTTTCTTCCTATTTAGAAAAGTGGGTGTCCCCCAGGTCTGGGAGTTCATCTTGCTCTTGGTGACCTCTCTCTGTGGTGCTGGTGAGGAAGTCCAGAGTACCCATCAGGGAAGAGTAGGACAAGGAGCAGATAGCTTCCAGGGGGACTGTTGTGGGAACTCTTTTTGAGAAGCATCCTGGGCTAGACTGTGCCTGCCCCGTAATCGCAGGGCAGCCTGACAGAATGGGAGAAACTCTGAGCTTGGAATCAGGAGAGCCCAGCTTTAACATCCCATCAGGGACCTGGGGTTGGGGACTCTGAGCACATCATTCCACCCCCACTGTATGAAAGATGAAGAGGGGTCCAGCTGGTTTTTCAGGGGCCACTCTGCCAGCCCCCAGTCTCCCAGAGCATACACACATGTTCCCCTCCCTTGTAAACACAGGCTGTTTCCCTTTCAGCTGGCAGGGTCGGCTGTCATTGCTTTTGGACTATGGTTTCGGTTTGGAGGCTCCATGAAGGATTTCTCCTCGGAGGACAAGTCCCCAGAGTACTTCTACATGGGTGAGTGACTGCAGCCTCTCCTTCTTCAGATGGGGTTGCCCTGGCTTAGAGGGGAGCCTGCAGCTGGACTTCCATGGGAGGGGAACGGAGGGAGAGAAAGGAGACAAATCAGAGCCCCAGATGCCCACCCAGGCCAGGCAGAGGGGAGAGGGCCCTGCTACCCCACACCTGGTTCATCCCTCTGCTTCCAAAACCGAGGATGACCGGGTGGGACTGAACAATTGTACTTCTTTCAGCCACCTTAAGAAAGAAGCCCAGCACGTAACCACAATTCATGTCCAAAGAATTGGAAAACCCCCCCCAAAAAAAAAGAATTGGAAAACCCCCCTGCACTCCCTGAGTGAAGTGGGTACACGACAATGTCAGTCCTTTGCTCATCCATAGGGTGACAGGGAAGCCCTGCCCAGTCAAGCTCTCGTTTTGTGTATTTGTGATTTTGTATATTTTAAATTGTCTAGGAGAGACACCTAACTCAAAATAAAGAGAGACAGCTCAAGGTGTGGAGGGGCTAATCTGAGTCCCTCCATGACTAGGGACTGCAGAGGGGAGGGGAAGTGGAGCAGAGTGGGGTGGGGAGGGCAGGGAAGGGAGTGGGGGCGGGAGAGCTTCCCTGGGCAGAGACCTCAGTGTGGGAGGGGTAGTGCAGCCTTCTTCCCGCAGTGGGAAAGGGGTGAGGAGTGGGAAGCTGATATAGACCATGTGATAAGTTGAGGCTGAGAAACTAGTGTATAACTAAGTGCCAACTTAGTGGTGTTTGCAGTTGGTGCATCAGGGGTCATTCTAAACTGGTGAGGCAAGAAGGATTTGAGTTAGGTATGAAAAACCAACCTTAATCAATAGAGAAGAGGACGACTAGGGACTGAAGAGGTTTGGGACACAAGGCATGCCTATGAGACAGTGATTAGCAAGCCTAGGCTGGGCAGATAACTCTTACCAGAATGTAAAGCATATGGGCATGGAAGAAATTACGATTAGAAATGTTGAGAAGGGAGGGAGGACAGATACAGAGGGCCTTGAATGTCAGTGCTAGTTAATTTAATAAACAATAGAAGGGGGGCTTCTCTCATGGCTCAGTGGTAAAGAATCTTAACTGCCAATGCAGAAGCATAGGTTCCGTCCCTCATCCAGGAAGATAGCACGTGCCTCTGAGCACCTAAACCCACGTACCACAACTACTGAGCCTGTGCTCTAGAGCCCAAGTACCACAACTACTGCACCCCGTGTGCCCCAGAGCCTGTGGTCCACAACAAGAGAAGCCTGCGCAGGGCAGCGAGAGAGGAGCCCTCCTTCCCCACAGCCAGAGAAAAGCCCCGCACAGCGACGAAGACACGACACAGCCAAAAGTAAATAAATAATGCAGTTTTAAAAAACAAAATAAACAACAGAAGGATAGTTTAGAGTTTGGGGGAGGGTACAATCAATCTACAGGGCTTCCCTGATAGCTCAGTTGGTAAAGGATCCGCCTGCAATGCAGGAGACCTTGGTTCGAGTCCTAGGTAGTGAAAATCCACTGGAGAATGGATAGGCTACCCACTCCAGTATTCTGGCCTAGAGAATTCCATGGACTGTATAGTCCATGGGCTCACAAAGAGTCAGACACGACTGAGCGACTTTCACTTTCACAGTCAATCTACATTGCATTTTAAAGCGATTATTCTGGAATGAGAGGGGAGGACAAAAAAGACCATGCTAGATTATTGATACAGTCAGACCTGAAGAAATAAGGTCATAACCCATGGTGGTAGCAGTAGGAATTGTGAAGAAAAGGATAGAAAGGCAAGAAACTTTATTAAGCATTATTAAATGTTATTATTAAACATTGTTAAACTCAGGGACAGAAGGAATCAAAACAAAAAAAGGTATCAGTGATAGAGTCAAACATAGAAGTCACAACTAATGATTTTCAGATGGAAACCTGAGTTACAGAAGTCAGGGACCCTGCTGGGTTAGAGAAGGGGTGAGGGTGTGGAAGGAAGGATGGAGGCCAGTCTGGGAGCAGCCTCTATCTGTGTTCCTCCAGAAACAAAGCACTGATAGCCATTTCACAGGTGTAGATTTGGGTCCAACAAAAGAAAAACTTTTCAATGGTTTGAGAAATCAAAGAAGCTGAGCAGATTTCTATAGAAAGTGACCCCTCTGATACATTGGTATTTAACCAAAAATCCAAATGGATCTTCTATCCATACAGCAGATTCCTGCACCGAGTAGGAGGGTGAACTAGCTCCAAACATTCCTGATCCTATTTCCAAATCTAAACTAAAGCAATATGAACTGCCCAAGATGCAAGAAATGTCACATGTTTGTGGACGTATTTGTCAGGACTCTTTCAGTTGCAAATCACAGAAACTTGACTCAAACTGTTTTGAGCAAAACAGAAATTTCTTGACTCATAATGGAAAAATCAGGATTAATACTCATCTTAGGGACACAAGTGATGTGATCAGAATCCAGTCTGTAGCCATCTCTTAGCTCTGTTTTCCTGTGGCTCCAGTCTGGGGCAGATTCCCCCTAGATCTGATAAATCGGCCACCCACAGCTCCAGGTACCATCTCCCAAGTAACCATGGCAACAGTGTGCTCCTCTCCCAACTGACTCAACCAAAGTCCTGGATCTCACTGTCATTGGCGGTCTTGGGTCCAGTGCCCATTCCCACAGCAGTCATTGTGGCCAGCTGCCTGAGACGGGCTTGTTGGCTGAAGCCTGGGCCTCACACCTGCCATGGAGTTGGGGCAAGTCAGCCCTCTCAGACCACATGGGCTGAGAGTGAAGGAGGTTCATTGTCTAATAGAGAAGAAAAGGAAGTGAACTCAGGGTGGAAAAACAACAGCACCCACAACAGGGCCTGAATCCTTCCTGCTTGTTCCTGGTGACCTGGGATGTGGGCATGGGCCTGCCACCCTTGGTTCTTCCTCAGTCATACCTCCCCTCTCTAAGTCACCCACAATGGGCTGGTGGTGAGAATGCTTATGTTCAGTGTTCAAAGTTCAGAGAAGAGAGTTATCACAGAGTCTTAGCACTGAACAGAATAAGGAGACTAAGGACCAGGGCGTGAAACAGACAGGAAAGGGGGGCTGGCAGTCAGCTGTGGTTTTCCAGCTTTTCACAATGGGGCTCAGCCCTCAACCCAGGTTTGCCAATACCTAAGCCTGTGCTTGTTCTGTTTGTTTTCCTGTGTTGTCTCTCTAGTGAGTGCCAACAAAGTCCTTGTGAAGTCAGGAAACTTCTCTCCATTTCAAATATTTCTTATAAATAGAAAGAGCAATATACATGTTTATAGAAGTTGATATTTCTTTCCTCAATAAATAATTTTCCAAATAGGAAAGATACCAGATCTCTTGTAATAAAATGAAAAGAAAAAAATGTACCAGGATGCCATTTTATGGACTTGCATAGCAAACAGTATGAGGTAATAGGACTTTAAAGAAGAAGCAGGCCCAGTTTTTGGAAAATCTCACTTCATGTCGCTAGGTACTGTGCACTGAACTGTGTATTTTCTTTTCAGAATAGGTTCCAGAGCAATCAGCGCATTAAACTCTTATCACCACTTTTTAAAGAGCCCTGGAGAACAAGCTTGGCCCATTAAAGTGCTCTTAAAGAAACACAACCTTCCCCTGAGAGGGACCTCAGGAAGACACGTAACTCCCTGCTTCTGGGCAGATGACTGCCACCCTTTGTAGGAAATCCTTCTTCCTCCGGGGCTTCCCAAGTGGTTGTTGCTGTTCATTCCCTCAGCTGTGTCTGACTCCTTGTGACTCCATGGACTACATGCCAGGCTTCCCTGTCCTTCACCATCTCCTAGAGTTTGCTCAAACTCATGTCCATTGGGTCGATGATACTGTCCAACCATCTTGTCCTGTCACCCCCTTCTCCCACCTTCAATCTTTCCCAGCATCAAGATCTTTTCTAATGAGTCGGCTCTTCGCATCAGGTGGCCAAAGTATTGGAGCGTCAGCTTCAGCATCAGTCCTTCCAATGAATATTCAGGGTTGATTTCCTTTTGGATTGACTGGTTTGATTTCCTTTCAGTCCAAGGGACTCTCAAGACTCTTCTCCAACATCATAGTTCAAAAGGTGCTATTGGTAAAGAACCCAACTGCCAATGCAGGAGACACAAGTTCCATCCCTGGGTCAGGAAGATCCCCTGGAGAAGGGAATGGCAACCCACTCCAGTATTCTTGGCTGGAGAATCCCCAAGGACAGAGGAGCCTGGCGGGCTACAGTCCATGGGGTCGCAAAGAGTCAGACACTACTTAGCACAGCACACATGCACTTCCTCCTCTAGGTGGATGCTTTCCTTTCTGGGACCCTTGTGTCTTCCTCCTCGGTGATGGAGAGAATGTCCTTCATATAATAAAGATCTGGAACTGACTTCATAGTTAAGGATCAGTGTGGAAAGGATCCAGCTGTGAGGGGAGTTAGAAATGAGGCCAGAGAGCCAGGGCAGTCAGACTGACTGCACCTACCACCTCTTCTCAAGGACTTCTGAGCTCAGGTCAAGACCTGGAGGCTGACCCAGGATATCACATCCACTGGTTGCTAGGGTGGAGAAGGGAGAGCCTGGCAAGAGTGGAACTGGCAACAAGAAAGGCTAGGTGACTTCTTGTTTCCCAGACCCTCTTCATGTTGGTCTCCTTCACTCTTGGGAGAAACCCCCAATGTCTTCCAAGTTCTACTAACATGCCAGTCTGCTCTCCCATTACAGTTTTTCTCTGGGGCTGCCCCTTAGAGGTACAGACAACACAAGGGTCTTCCTTCCAGAGGCACAGGGTGGAGAGAGATTCCCTGGGCCCTCAGAAGGCTGGAACACATGAAGTCATGTTTGTGAGCGAAGGATGGAAGGCATCAGCAGGTTCCTCCCCAAGGGGAAGGAGCTGCCTGCTCAGACACAGCCACTCACTCTCTGGAATCCCAGGTAGTCTGTGGCTGTCCCTCGGCGAATACAGAGCTGCAGAGCCTGGCTTTGACTGTGGCTAGATGTCATGTATAAGGTAAGGGTTCCAGTGCTGAGTGTTCTGGGGCTTTTTAAAGACTCTGACTCACTCTGGTAATATTTTTTACTTCTCAAGTTTTAGTTGTACCTGAGATTCATAGTAGTTGCAAAACAGACACGTGATATAGCTTACACTGTTGACACAATTTCTCCAAAGCATTTTTACAGGAACTTAAGTATAGATAATTATTGCCATATTGCAAATAACAAAACTGAGAAATAAGAGGACTTACCTAAAGAGACAGTTAGCAGGCCCAGATTTCTGGCTCCCACCCCAGAAAATACTTTGAGGGGAAACCCCAGAAATCATCAATGTTAGATTCCTTGGGCACTATTCTCAAGGAAGGAGATAAAGAACCCTCCTGCCATTTATTGTTGTTGTTTTGTCATGGACTGCAACCCCATGGGCTGCAGCACACCTGACTTCCCTTTCCTTCATGATCTCCCAGAGTCTGCTCAAACTCATGTCCATTGAGTTGGTGATGCCATCCCACCATCTCATCTTCTGTCCTCCCCTTCTCCTCCTGCCTTAAATCTTTCCCAGCATCAGGGTCTTTTCCAGTGAGTTGGCTCTTCGCATCAGGTGACAAAGTATTGGAGTTCCAGCTTCAGCATCAGTCCTTCCAATGAAAAGTTACAGATTTCTAGTTAAGAAAATCACCTTTCATCTGGTTCCTGCTGAAAGCGCAGCATAGGAGTTAGGGTGTGCACTTTGGAGTAGAGCCCTGAGTTTGGTTCCAGTTCCAAGCCTTACTAGCTGTGCAGTCTTCATTAAGTTACCTCTCTGTGTCTCAGATTCCTCCCCTCTGAAATATGAATACCACCTCTACATACCTCACAGGGCTGATGTGCGTATGAGATGATTTCACCTGTGAATGTACTCGAGTGCAGTGAGCCCTCAGTAAATATTAGCGGCTGTTCTTCCTGCAGGGCAGGCCAAGGGAGGAGTCAGCCTGTGGCTGGCACGACTACATAGGAGAGTAGGAGAAGGGGAGATACTGGAGTGGTTTAGGTGCCAGGTAGTCAGAGCGAGAGACGAGCTGATAGCACTGAGGCTTCTCAGGCGCCAGGTTCCTAAGATAATGCCCGTCAGGGGCATAGTACAGACTCAGAGCCCCTAAGGCACTGAAGTGGTGGCGGTCACTCTTAGTGTTGAATGACTCCGTGACTCCTACAATAGCACTCAATAACTAACAGCTGCTATTGTTATTTAGCGAGAACCCAAGTCCTTACTCAGCTTTCCAAGTGGCTCAGTGATAAAGAATCTGCCTGCCAATTCAGGAGACAAGTTCCATCCCTGGGTCGGGAAGATCCCCTGGGGAAGGAAATGGCAACCCACTCCAGTATTCTTGCCTGGAGAATCCCATGGACAGAGGAGCCTGGTGGACTACAGTCCATGGGGTCGTAAAGAGTCGGACACAGCTGAGCAACTGATCACACAAGTCGTAACTTTCTCCATAAATTAAGTCCCATCCAGTATTCTAAATTCATATATAATTGTGTGTGTCCATGACAAGCTAGGAGGAAGGGAAAGTTGCATAGAAGCAGAGAAAAATATTTTTAGATGAAAAATGGTCATTAGATGGATATGTAAAATCATCTGCTGCCAAAAAGCCACTGAAATTGATGTCTATGCCACTATTCAGTCCCTAAAAGGTGAGCCATTTAAAAGTGAGTTGACTCAGACAAGGCTTTTAGGAGGTCACTGTCTCCTTTCTGTGTTACTTGGAATGATGCTTCTAGCTTAGAAAGAAGGATCTGAAACCAGAGACAAGTGATGGAATTGTTAGGAAATTGGTGGTAGCATGTCACCTGGAGATCACTGGCATGGCAAGGCCCAGCTGTTAATGCAAAAAATGCAATATCAAAATGTTTTCTCTCTCTCAAACTAAGGGAAACAGGCCTCAGGAAGCATAGGGGATTGGGTATAGGTTATCCACGTGTCACAAAGCTGCTGTGGGAGCAAAAGGGTTCCACAGAAAGTGAGTGAAATTTGCTCAGTCATGTTCGACTCTTTGCAACCCCATGGACTGTATAGTCCATGAAATTCTCCAGGCCAGAATACTGGAGTGAGTAGCCTTTCCCTTCTCCAGGGCATCTTCCCAACCCAGAGACTGAACCCAGGTCTCCCTGCATTGCAGGCGGATTCTTTACCAGCTGAGCCACAAGGGAAGCCCAAGAATACTGGAGTGGGTAGCCGATCCCTATTGCAGCAGATCTTCCTGACCTACAGAAAGCATGTTGGAATTAAAGTGTGGCTGCCAATCAATCTGTCCATTCAATAGCTGTGTTTTGAGGGCCAGATCAGAAAAAGGATAAGGTATCCTTGGAAGTTACAAGTGACCCCGTGGTATACAGAGTATTACAGCCAGATTTGAAACTGGATTCAGCAGGCCCAAGACCTTTGCCACGAGTAGAATTTCTTCTGATTTTCACATCAACTCCAATGAGTTTGGCATGGGGCTGAGTCATGTGGCCACACATGCACAGGAGGTGTGCTGGGGAGAGGTTTGCCAGGGAGAGGCCTCGGGAACTGGAGCTGCTGGGTTAGTTTCAGGGTGTTTGCTTTGAGTTCTGTGATTCTGATAGCCTAAGAATGGAGTATGGAGTATGTATGTGCTCAGTCATGTCCGACTCTTTGAGACCCCATGGACTGTAGCCCATCAGATTCCTCTGTCAACGGGATTCTCCAGGCAAGAATACTAGAGTGGGTTGCCATTTCCTACTCCAGGGGAACCTTCCTGACCTAGGGCTCGAACCCACGTCTCCCACATCTCCTGCATCAGCAGGCAGATTCTTTACCACTGGAAGAATGGAATAGTGTACAAATAAGCACATTTTCTAAGGGAGCTCTTACTTCAGAAGGGCAAGGGGCTGAGTGAGCTTGTTCACAGTGGGGAGCGGCTCTGTCTGCCTCAGACTCAGGTGCCTCTGTCCACTGTACCCGAGCCTCCTCAGGAGCACCCCTCCGTCCTGGGCTGCACACTCTCAGGAGCCTTTCTGCAGGGCCTGCAGCCAGTCTTCATCTGCCTGACTCGGGAGAGCCCAGCCGTGTGGTGGCTCCTTGGATGCTTGTTGGAATGTAGTCCCAGCATGTATCTCTAAGCAAAGATGGGTGATGGTTGATAGTCCATCCAGAACTTCCAATCTGATTTGCTCTCTCTTTATCCTTGTATCCAACAAACACTGACTGGGAATTCTATCTTGCTCTTGGCATATTCTAGGTAGGGTGAATAACATTTGTTTGAGGGTTTAACATCTATAGATGAGAAAGACATATATGGGAACCCACAGGCTGAGTTTCATCATGATGAATTCCTATGTGACTGGAGTGTAGGATGGATAAGGATCCCAGGGCATCCAGTCTCTAGGCTGTGACTCCAAGCAGGATCTGTAGACAGTATCATGTAGTGGTGAAGAGGCAACGGACATTGTAAGCAGGAAATCCATCCAATAAGGTGGCCCAACCAGGAGATGTTCTGTGAGGGAACTGTTTCAATGGGGTGGAATCAGGGCTCCGGGCCTGTGTGTCCTGCCCGGAGCCCTTTGCTGCCCTGACCCCCATTATAGAAATAGAAATATGTAAAATACTTGCCTTACTTACTTACTTACTGCTTTGAGGAGATGGAAATAAAAGAGCTTTGAAAAGTGAAGAAATTCTTTAGAACAATAAGGTCTTTAGGCAGGGGGGCCAATAGTAGTATTATTTTTAATATGTTTTCATTTCTCTCATTACCACATCCATTCTCCATGAAATTATTTTTTTAGGGAAAAGGAAAAGGGAGGAAGTGGCTGAGCCTGCCTAGCAGGAAATACATAAATACCTGTCTCGGGACCTTGGAAGAACAGGGCTTCCCCGACTCTGAAAAGGGACCTGAGAACAGCCTGGGTGGTGCAGGAAGTGGCAGGCCTGCCGCTCCGTCTGTCAGGGAACAGAGTGGTCTGCCCACAAACCACCGGCAGCACCCAGAGGGGGCTTCCCACCCAGAGGCACCCTGCAGGCCAGCCTCAGGGTTTCCCCACAAGAGTGGCGTGCCAACTCCCCACCCCCTCGTGGATGGGAGTGGTTTCCAGGTGACTCACATGAATAAAATGCAGAAAATAAAGTTGAGGCAATGGGCATTACTCTAAGCAAGCCAAGTTCCAGACCCCATATTGTGTTCTAACTTATCTCAGGATCAGAAAAGGAAGTCAGAACCTGGCTTGTCCTTCTTTCTCTCACAATGAGAACATTTCTGCCCTTTTCTTTCTCTGTGAGAACAGCTGTTCCTGCGGCTTGACTTTAGAACTGAGCAAAATTATCACTCAAATTGAGGCCTGCTGGGGAGGCAGGATGGGCTGATGGCCATGAGCTGGCTTTAGAGGCAGATGGGTATTTTTATCCCAGCTCTATGATCTTGGGCAAATCACTCGACCTTCAGGACCCAGCTCCTTTGCCTAAAAAAAAGAAAGAAAAATGAAGATAATAATGGTACCTGCTTCATGAAGATTAAATGAATAAATTTGTGCCAAGTGCTTAGAACAGTTCCTGGAGAAAAGAAGCCCTTAAAGCAAATGTAGCTAATAGTCTATTAACATTAACACTGTTGGTGTATATTACCTTATCACCTCCCCTCACCAGCTTTTTTCTTGTAGCATGTATGACCTAGCATGTGTCCTGTGTATGTGGTATTGTCCTGTAAAGTTTATCATTCACACAGAACCTTACTGCCTCATCACTGTGTCTTCTACCCCTCTCCTTAATTAAAAGCCTCCCTCTTCTGTCCCACGTCCTCCCTGCTTCCCTGTCTCTGCCTGGGCCGATCAACAGCCCTCTCCCCTCCCAGACACTTTGTCCTCAGGGCCTCTCACAAGGAGGGGACAGCTACTTATTCCAGAGTGCCACGAGAGACCACAGGCTCCTAGGAAGACGTGGGTTCTTATCCCAGCTCTGGCACTGGCTCCTCACCACCCTTGGAATCAGTCTTACCAGTTTATGTGAATGGCACTAACACTCACTTCACAGGGTAGTGGAGGCTGGAAGGTACAGTGCCAGGCAGATAGGAGGCACTTGGAGGCGACTAAGAGTTGTGGAATAGGTGCTCGTCGTGTGACCCTGAGCGGCTTGCTTCACCTCTGTAAACACGAGCTTTCTTTGTTCCCTGGCGATTATAGTAGCCCCTCCCTCTCAGGATCCTTGTGCAGGTGTTGGAAGCGCTCAGCAGGAAGCATTCCCCAAGGGCTAACCTTTATCCAGTTAACAACTGAAGGCTCTGCCAGGCGGGATGTCTGGGGTGGTGGTGGCGGAGGCCAGGCTGGCGGCGTTGGTGCTGGGGAGAGAGCCGATGGTGACTGGTCAGCATCTTCTCTGTGCTCTCCCCGCAGGGCTCTATGTGCTGGTTGGAGCAGGGGCCCTGATGATGGCCGTGGGCTTCTTCGGGTGCTGTGGGGCCACGAGGGAGTCGCAGTGTGTTCTCGGATCTGTAAGTGGGGAGAGGTGGGGAGGGACTTGGCCTGGAGCTGGGCATTATCTTTGTCCCTATGTCTATGGAAAGCTTGGAAAAAAAAAAAATTAGTTCATTAGTGTGAAGATGTTTGGGGAGGAAAAGTGTCTGATGACACCTCACAGTGACTGAGGCAGCTACAAGATTCCTGTAGTCAGGGAAGCACTGTTATCTACAAGAAAAGTACTGCTGTTTGAGATCAATAATTTAAGCAAACATCCCTCTTGTGGTTTGTTTTAACAAGCAGCCTCTGTTTAAAAAAAAAAAAAAGGAAAAACTGCAGTTAATTGCTATCCATCCAATGCCAGTGTGACCGGAGGAAAAAGAGGCACAGGAAGGAAGTTTTTGTATTTCTCCACGAGGCATCAGAAACAGCAGGTTTAATAGGCAGCCTCTCCTTGCTCTCTGCAATCTTTGATGTTTGAACTGTGGCCACTTCTCCTGATCTCCTGCCATGTACGGTTTCTAACTCACTTCCTCAGTTCTCCACTCTTTCTTTTTCCCCTGTTGTGGAGCATCTTGTGTCTTGTTTATCACTGAACTTAGTTTAATCAGAGCAGACCCACGAGATCAGAGCAGAAATCTGTCCGGAAGAACACCCTTCACCTCCACCCCCTCCTCCTCAGAAAATCCATCTAGAGCATCCAGTCTCAGGTCACCTCCTCCCCAAATCCAACACTTCCAGTCACTCTCTATCTCCTGCTCTTATTTTATATCTTTATAGAACCTCTTTTGTTCATCAAGCAGTCACTGAACATATGGGTGCCAGGCACTGGTGGAATTTCTTTATCACTCTGAAATTATCTTACTCTTCTATTGCTTACTCATTCATCATTTCCTCCTCTTTCTATTATTAATATTACATCCAGGAGAGCAGAGACACTGAGATCTTATCTTATTCACCACTGTATACCCAGTGCCCAGCGCAGTTCTTGGCCCAGAGCAAATGCTCAATAAATGATTGCTGAATGAATTACTGAGTGAACAAACAGCAAGTGGACTAAGGGATCAGATGCTTCCTTCTGTAATATTTCTGTTCAAACTAATAACCTTGTTTTTCAAATGGAATTAGAATTAAAGAGGTTAAATAAATTGAAAAGGTTAGTGAATTAATGAAGTTAGTATTTTCTCTCCTTTACAGTTTTTTACCTGCCTATTGGTGATATTTGCTGCTGAAATAACCACTGGAGTATTTGCTTTCATAGGCAAGGATGTAGTAAGTAAATGTTACTTATAAATGTTCTTTAATGATGGTTAAAGTGTTCTCTTTATGGCAAAGGACATGAAAATATTGACAACCACAGTGATATTCCAAAGCCAAATAACCCCCACAATTATCTTTTATGCAGAATTTTAACCTAGAAACGTGGTGCAGGCTTAAGCATGTGTGTGTGTGTGTGTGTGTGTGTGTGTGTGTGTGTGCATACATGTAAGTGCACATATATTCCTGGGGAGGTAGTTAATTGCTTTCATTAGATACACAAAGGAATCTATGGGTTTTTGTAACGAGAGGTTCTCTAATTTAAGGTGATCCCATTTGGGATGTGGGAGGAACTAGATTACAGGTGTGAGAAGTAGGGAAGGGGAAGAACACACATTCGCATCCCTGTTTGCCTGTCCTTTGTTCTTAGGGTTTGGCCTGGGCAGAGGCCAGGTCAACCTCAAAGACTACAGTCTGCCTTCTGGGTGCCCTTGAAGCCAGTTTAGGTTTGTGCTCAACCTGTAAGCATGCAGGATAAGTTATCAGAAGAACCCACAGACAAAGGGAACTTTTTAGGCTTAAACATGCAAAGAGGAGTGAAATGGAAGAGGAGGAAGAATGGAATCTTAAGTTTTGCTGTGTTTCATGTAAATTCACACGCTATCAATTCTGTTTATGAATTTATTTTAGATTTTTTAAATGGTAAATATGTAGAACGAGTAAATATCACCTCCTCTGGAATTTTTCTGAAGTTGTTGTTGTTCAGTTGCTAAGTCATGTCCGACTCTTTGGGACCCCATGGACTGTAGCACGCCAGGCTCCTCTGTCCTTCACCACCTCCTGGAGTTTACTCAAATTCCTTTAACCTCAAATATGTAGGTTAGAGGAATTGGATCTTACAACTTCTTGAGAGCCTATGGATTTGGGGGGTCACATGCTGTTACACTAGAAAAAGCATTCTCTGCATTTTCTGTGGTATTTAAATGCTGAAACAGTTTTCCTTGGTCATGAACACCTGTTAAACCATGTCATGAAAAGATTTGAGTACTTGTTCCAAGGGAATCCCAAGAATGCCTAGGTTTCTACCCTGGCTGTGCATCAGAATCACCTGGGTGGGGTCCAGGAACCTGGGGTTCAGTTTTTGCTGCTATCCATTCAGGGCTGAGAACCTCCACTCTAAGAAATCTTTCCATTCTGTGAAAATTATTTTTGGTTAGGCTATCCTTCCATCAGAAGCATCTTAGAAATTCCAGAACCTGCAATCTGGTCCATATATGCAGAATTACCCTCAAGTCCAAATAAACACATGGAAAAGCCATATTCTTGAAGGATGGGGAAGAGGGCTCTTTTCTTTTGAAACTTTCCACTCATGTCCCTTTGTTTTCCTGATATTTTTTTCAGGCAATACGACATGTTCAGACCATGTATGAAGAAGCTTATAATGATTACCTTAGAGACAAGGAAAAGGGAAATGGGACTCTCATCACCTTCCACTCAACGGTAAGTGACTTTACTTCTTCCTTCAGATTTCATCTTCTAAAGATTGTTGAGTCACCGACTCAATGGACATGAGTTTGAGCAAACTCAGAGAGATAGTGAAAGACAGGGAAGCCTGGCATGCTGCAGTCCATGGGGTCACAAACAGCTTGACATGACTGAGTGACTGAACAGCAACAAATACTATGCACAAGCTAGGTTCTCTCTAATCACTTAAATTAAAAATAAGAATAAATTGAGTGAAGCCAGGCAGCAGCATTGTATTTCTGCCTTCGTGGGAGTCACCGTTTGCGTTATATGTAGAATCTAGAAGAGAAAAAGATCTAACACAGAGTTGACAAGAGGAAGTCTGGACATGCACCCAGAGAGACAAAGTTGCCCAAGTAAATACCAGCTTCTGTCAAGAGTGGCCCTGCAGTGTAACAAGAACAACCATGACCTTCACGTCAGAAAAGCTTATCTCTAGCTGCTACTCTGCCGCAGAACAGCTTCATGACCTGGAGCAAGTTCCTTGCCTCCCTGATCCTCACTCAGCTCCCAGTTGTGAGCCAAAGGGGTACGTGAGAGAGGCATGTGCGGCTTCTCCCAGGACGTCCTGTGGGAACGTGCTGTCAGGGCAGTACTCTTCAGCTACCAGCAGTTAATCGAGAAAGACTTCCAGGGGAGATGGGCCAGGCCAGTGGTGTCCTGATTTCTCAACCACAGTGATACAGAGAAGCAGCAATGAACTCCTGGCCAGGTGTTTTCAGGTAGCCCAGTTCTTGTCTGTCACAGGTCTGTCCTGGAAGTTGCCAACCATTTATCCTGTTCAGCCACAGCCGCCCCAAGGACGTCAAACAGCACACAGGTTCCTTTGTCTTTGCAGGGCAGCCTTAAGGCAGGATACCTGTTGGCTGGCCAGTTGTTCAGTCCCTGGGGTTCTCTGTGGTCACTTCTCCTCTCTATTCCAGGCTCTCTGCAGTTAATGAGCCTTTCCTGAAGCTCATAAAACATTAGCTACTCAGCAAACCCAAAAGGAAAAATCTAAAGACCCAACTCCTGTCTAAAAACAGCAGTTTACACAGGCACTGTCAGCTTCTTACCTTGTTTGGATTGCCTCCAGTCACCTCTTGTCATAAAAGGTGGACACTTTGGTGAAGTCATTTTTCTGCTTTGCCAGCATGACCATATGACCACACTCTCCCCAGAATAGCTGTTGGGTTGCAATGTCAGGCAACAAAGATGTTTTGTGGCCTCAGCAATCCCAGTCCTTTACAGAGAGACCCAGACTTGTAACTGCTACTTCTTCCTCTGTGCCCTCCCATTACCTTCCCTAAAAGCTCTTTTCTGACTTTCTAGTTTCAGTGCTGTGGAAAGGAAAGCTCTGAACAGGTCCAACCCACCTGCCCAAAGGAGCTCGTAGGACACAAGGTAAGCTTCTCTACCAGATTCCTATCCTGCCTGTGGTGTTAAGATGGTTCTTGCCCTCAGGATGGAGGGTGTGATTCTAGGAGGCCCTTTCACAGTGGCTTCTAGCCTCAGTTTTATTCCATACAGAACAAGTGAAGCAATACTGAGTCCCAATCTCCTGGCACCCTGGGGAATAACGGTGTGGTGACTTGCCGGTGATAAGGCAAATAGAGTGGCATTAGTTAAGTTCACCAAGGCCAGGGGTGTGCACTCTAAGAATGTTGCCCCATACCCTTCCATGGGTGTCATGGCACTGATAAATGCTTCCTTTATTAAATGCTACATGACAGGCACTATGCCAGGTTCTGAAAACTCTAAGATGGAAAACAGATGGTCCCTACCTCAGTGGCCTCACCGACTAGCCAAGGGAGCTGGTGCAGTGCAGAGTACAGTATCTGCCCAGCATACAGTGGAGACACAGTGGAGTCAGGAAAGCTTGACCATGGATGGGATTCTTGAGCCAAGTTTGAACAAGGGGAGGTCATTCCGGTCCTGAAAATAGCAGGAACAGAAAACATGACAGTTGGAAATTCCAGGACTGCAAGAGAATAGGGAGCCCCGAGGGAATGGAAAGGGACACTTTTGGAAAGGCTGGCAAAGGCGTGATTTCATACCTGGAACTTGAGGGAAGCCGTTGCTTTTAGTAGAGGATGAACATAATCGGTTTCACATTGTAGAAAGAGCACTTAGGCGACTGGGGGTGTGACTGGTAGAACAGGAGGCTGGAGAGCCATGGAGGGAGGCCATGAGGTGACACTTGTTTTCACCCTGGTAAGAGAGGATGAAGGCTTAGAGCAAGTTACAGACAGTGGGGAGGGAGAGGAAGCGACAGACTCAGAGATGTCCAGGGGTAGAATCCACAGCCCTAGGTGACTGACTAGATGTGGGTAGGGAGTAAAAGGGAAGAAGCTAAGACTTTGGACTCCTGCTGGGTAGACAGAGGCTCACTCACTAAGAGAGGTGAACAGAGGGTAAGGAGCAGTTGACAGCTTCAGTTTCAGTTAAGTTTGTATACTAGGTACCTGTGAAATTTACAGGTAATCTGAGATGAAGACACAGGTGTCAGAATCCAGCAAGCTGGTGATAGCTAAAGCCTAGGAGTGGATGGAAATGCCCAGGGGAGCATGTAGAATAAGGAAGGAGGTGGGCTAAAGTACTATCATTTAAGGGGTAAAGTGAGGACAAAGTGGGCTTCCCTGGTGGCTCAGTGGTAAAGAATCTGCCTGAAATGCAGGAGACATGGGAGATGTGGGTTTGATCCTAGGGTCAGGAAGATCCCCTGGAGAAAGAAATGGAACCCACTCCAGTATTATTGCCTGGAAAATTCCATGGATAGAGCAGCCTGGTGGGCTACAGTCCATGGAATCACAAAGAGTTGAATACAACTCGGTGACTGAGCATGCACACTCATGAGGACAAGTAGCCAGAATGAAGGAAAGTTCAAAGACAATGCTCCTGTAGAGTGAGGGAGGTGGTGGCTTGTCCATAAAGTCAAATGCTGAGGAGAGGACAAGGACATAAAGGCTGGAAATAATGTGTTGGATTTGATGCTTAGAAGATCCTTAATGACATTTGCCATACAGTTTTGGTGAAGCAGTTGAGAAAGCGCAGGAACAATGTGGGAAATAAGGAGGGAAGTATGAGAATGTTTCGAGAAGCATCTGTATCATGGTCCTCACAGTATCCTATCTCCTTACCTCTTAGTTTCTTTTTCATAGAAAGAAACTTTCTGTGAAAGAAAGGAGGGGACACGGGCAGAGCTGGAGGACACTATTAGAGGGGATTTCTGTGTTAGACTGCAGATCATGTGCATGGTGTTACATGATGAGTGACAGTGTCAGTGGAGAAGGAGAGGCTGAATGTGTAGGAAGGAAGGGAGATAAGTGGCAGTACAAGCTTCCAGAAGTGATGAGAGAATAAGATCCAGAGTCAGTAAAGGGGTTAACTTTCCACAGACAAGGGCAGTGACAAGAAGCAGTGTGCCTTGCTCACCTTGCATGCTCCCTGCAGAGAGTAGTACGTGGCACTGGATGAATGGGGTGTGTAAGTTTATAGGTGCAGGTGAGGAAGATTGGAAGAATTTCTGTGGCTTGACTCCAGTAAGTAAAGAAGTCATTATTTAGAGCAGTAGTTCTCAAACTTTTACCAGAATGCAGTGTAATTATTTTTGTGAGTCCTTGGCCTTCTCTAAACTATTAACTCCCTGAGAGTGAAAGAAACCATGTCTTATTTTCTCCAAATCCATCATGCCATTCCAGTGGCATGGCATGTAAGGCAGATGCTGAGAAATGTTTGTTGAATGAATTAACCATGAATGAATGAAGTATGATAGGAGATGTGAGGAGAGTGGTAAAAGTTTCATATAGCTTATGCAAGTATCAGAGAGAGCTGATCATTGACAAGTAAAAGGACCTGGGCAGCCTAAGGACAAATTTAGATTGCAAGAATACCTCTGTATTTAAGAGGACCAAACAGAAGTTGGAGAAAGTAATTTCAATTACTATATGAGTGAGCTATTCTGCCCCTGTGTCCAATATTCCCCCATCCATGAAGTTTCTTTGGGCCTGCCCTGCACATTCTCTGTGGGACGCAGATGGAAGAATAAGGCCATCCATCTCAGCCACCCTGGAAGAAAACATTCCTCCAGCCCCCAGCACTTGGCTTTCCTTTGTTAAATTTGAACCTATACAGACTTTATAGCTTCTTACTTACATACCTACCACTAGGTGATGCCTACCTTGCATTGTGAATTGGACCAAGTATTTTTAAAAAGTATGTAAAATCATTTAAACTATAAATGGCAACCCAAAACAAGGGGCTATTATTCTGGGTGTATTTTACTTATTTTTTAATTTGCTGAAAGAAAGGAGAGGCTGCAAATTTTTAAATGCCTCATGTTCCAGAATAGCTTCCTCCAGCCAGGTTTCAGGGCTTTGAAGCAGCCATTGGCCTAAATAGGAAAATTCCACCAAAAGGAGAGTATTATCCTTTTCCTCCCAACTACATTTTTGATTTATCAGACCCTAAAGGAGATTGTAAGTACCTAGAAGGAATGGTTTAAATATGACCAGAAGCTGACAGAGGTCAACTCTCACAGGAATGGATTGGAACTGGATGATTCACACATACCATCAGTTGTTATTCCTGACCTTTTCTTTTCCAAAACAGAATTGCATTGATGAAATTGAGAGCATAATCAGTGTTAAGCTCCAGCTCATCGGAATTGTCGGTATTGGAATCGCAGGTCTCACGGTGAGAAAGTTCTAGAATGTACCTTCTCTGACCCTGTAAAAAGCCTTTGAACCTTTGCATCTTACTTCTCTTCAAGTGTGATGTGGCAGTGTCTTTGGAGAGATTTCTCATAAAAGACAAAGACTTTTTGACAGGATATCTAAGAACAAAGCTAATTAGATCCATCAATACATCTCTAAAAATATGACACAAATTTCCATTTTAAACAAATTATGACTTTGAGTTTATCGTTGCAATAGCTTCCCATTTTGAGGCCATCAAGCTTAAACTAGACAAGTGATTTTTAATTCCAAGTCTCTTCCTTTGTTAGAAATTGAAGATAACATAGGTTAAACTCTCTCACCTATGATCTTCAGAGGCAGCACCATGTAGTGATTAACAGTGTGACCTCTGGCATCCCACTCCCTGGATTCTACTGCTAGCTCCACTACTTACAAGCCCTGGGGGTCACTGGAAGTTTTCTTAATTTCTCTATGTCTTAATTCCTTCATCGGCAGAATGGGGATCTTAATATATCAACCTCATAAAATTGTTGTGAAGATTAAGTGGGATAATAGATATAAAGAATAATTAGAAATTAATTCATATAAAGTGTCTGGTATGCAGCAGTCAATAAATGCTAGATCTACATGTAATGAGTATTCCCAAACCCAGAACCCAGGCAAAACATACATAAAAGTCTAAATTGAAGCATAGTGCACTATGCACTGGCAAGTAACTCAGTACCTCTAAAGCCCAAAAGAAGAATGTGCAAGAGTCTATAGGGTCAGAAAGCTATGGTAGGTGTAGCAAGAGATGACACTGGAATGGTTTAGGAGGGCCCACATAATTGAGTTCTTTGTGTTACTTTTTGATAGGTCGGGCTTTATCCTTTAAGGTAGAGGGGAGCCACCCAGGTTTAGAAGGACATGTAGTTCAATGTGGAGATAAAGTTGGAGGGAAGCAAGATTTAGGTAAGCCCCTAAAGAGGTGATTTCCACTGTCCAGGGGTTGAGTTCTAATGCTAGGATAGACTTGGAGCTTCCCTGGGAGCTCAGCTGGTAAAGAATCCATCTGCAATGTGGGAGACCCTGGTTCGATTCCTGGGTTGGAAAGATTCCCTGGAGAAAGGAAAGGCTACCACTCCAGTATTCTGGCCTGGAGAACTACCATGGACTGTATAGTCCATGGGGTCGCAAGGAGTTGGACACGGCTGAGCTGCTTTCACTTTCACTTCAAGATAGACTTAGGCTTCCCAGGTGGCTCAGTGGTAAAGAATCTGCCTGCCAATGCAGGAGACACAGGAGATGTGGGTTCAATCTGTGGGTCAGGAAGATCCCTTGGAGGAGGAAATGGCAACCTACTCCAGTAGTCTTGCCTGGAAAATCCCATGGACAGAGGAGCCTGGTGGGCCATAGGGTCACAAAGAATCAGGCATGACTGAACAACTGAGCAGACAAGATAGACTTACCCTCTAGTCTTCCTATGTAGGTTAATTCATGGTCTAAGCTAAGGCAAGGGCAATAGAATTGTGAGGAAATTAATGAATTGGCAGTGGGGACACACAGTCATCTTTGCTCCTTTCTTGTATTTAGAGCACAGAGGGCTGGGGCAATGGGTGAAAATACTATGCTGAGGACATTCCTATCTGGGGACCTCTCTCAGGCCCCTCCCCACTCACCCTGGGGCTAGCCTGATGACCATTCTGTGGCTTCCCAAGGACAGTTCTGAGACAGAAGATATGAAAAAGATCTGCATTAACAGAAGTATCAAATAGACCCTGCCAACAATTTTACAGTCTCAAGTGCCCATTCTAAAAGTGGTCGCCCCTGACTCTCAACAGTGCCGGGGGAGACTGAAGAAGCTTCTCTCTGAGGGTACAAGGTAGCTTAAGTAGGGGTTGCATCCAGCCTTACAACCATGGAAAAGGGGGAATGCCTTCTGTTGGCCATCTTGACTCAGCACCCCCAAAGTTCCTTCTTTTATTCTTTTCTTCATAAGGTAAGTTTTTTTGTGTAATCAGTTAACAAGATGGCCATTAGGTGTCTCCCCTGCCACACCCTGGTGCTGAATTCTGTCAGTCATAAGCTTGGAGTCCCGAACCCGGTTATTACCTTAAGTCTATCTTTTCCCTTCCAAAAACTGATAACACGTGGCTTTTTAAATCCAGCATTTATAGATGTTAGTCTGATGTAGGCTGAGATTGAAGAGAGAGTCAGAATTATGATACTAATTTCTTTGAACAAACATTGATAGCAGTTTATAAATATCACACCTACACATAGCATTTCACAGACTCTACAAAATTGTAGAAGTTATTGAAGACAAAAATGATTTTTTGGCATCCTTCTGTTCAAACCATTTAAGTAGCTATTGATTTTGCCAGATATTTAGCTTCTCAAAGAATTATCCAAGACATAGAAGATGTCAGTAATGCCATAGTTCAAACACCTCAGTTTATGCTTTGGTGAAATTGAGTTAAATAATCATGCTTTATTAAGAATAATTTGCACTTAAAAATTAACTGGAAATGAAGAGATGGTCCACTTTTTGAATGAATCAGTGGCTTTTTTTTTTTGCCATGCTACATGGTATGCAGAATCTTAATCATAGTTCTCAGATCAGGGAATGAACCCACGCCCCCTGCAGTGGAAGCCTGGAGTATTAACCACTGGATTACCAGGAAAGTCCCCAGATGCTCCATTTTTTAATATGTGGTCAGTGTTGCAAAAATTCAAAGCTTTGCCAGCAATAGAAAACTATTTAGACCACAGGTGTATTTAAACAACAAATGGTTACAAACACATTTTCCAAAGTAAAAATAAAAATGAGATCTGGGGTTAACCTGAAATATAAAATTCCAAAACCAGTAGTGTATTAAGTCTTATAATTATTAAGAACAGTCCTATAAGCTAGAAATAGATGCCTTTTCTTAGAGCAGAGTCTTGTTATTTTTAAAACAATAATAAAATAGGAATGTATTTTAAGCAGTTAATGGAAGTCTTTAACCAGTAGCCATAATTATGTATCACACATAGAAGTGCCACTTATAACCAGTAATTATTGGTTATAATTACTTGTTAACTTGAGTTAAACATACAGGCAGTTTGCTGGCCTTTTTTAAAAATCAATTTTCATCATTTGAAAGTCATTAACAAGTGGTTTCTTCTGTTTCAGATCTTTGGCATGGTATTCAGCATGGTCCTTTGCTGTGCGATACGAAATTCACGAGATGTGATATGAAGCTACTTCTACATGAAAAGTGTAATCTAGAGTATACAAATGTCACAGGGGCTGTCTCCTGGCTCGTTTTTAATATTCAAAGGACATTAGGATCTAAAATAATTTGCTGTTACTTGTACATTTGCACATGTATGTGTGTTTGGCTCAAGACTGGTTTTCACCTTTAATGAATGCCTATGTATGCTGACTGAGAGCATGTTCATGTGTGATCTGCGTGTTTCTGGTATATGCATAATGAAATCTGGTTGCTGGGAATTCCTGAATCTTGGTATGTGAGCATATTTAACTCTAAGAAAAAGATCAAAAAGTTTTGAAAAAAGAAACTTGGTTATTTAGAAGAAAAATGATAGTAGGTCAGTTTCTCAGACTCTAGCCATAGGAAGTAAGATACAGAGAATTCAGGGATTTCTAACTTATGGAAGCAATAAGCCACAGAAATTGAGAGATCATGGTGCAATGGTAAAAGCAACTGTGTTTGGGTTAGGTGTAAGGGTTTCCTGGGATTTTTTTTTAATATATGTAATCTCTCCAGAATTTAGAATTAAATACACCTGTAAAACTAAATATAGCATGGAAAATCTAATTTGAATAAGTCATACTTTCCTAGTATTTAAAAAAAAAAAACAACCTCACTCTGGAAAGAGTGTCACACAGACAATCACATGCTCTATAAAACAGTGTTTTCAGGACTAAAAGGAAAATCTTTTAACAACGTTTTAAGGAAATATTTTTGTTCTTATATAAAGACAGTTAAATATTGCTTTATTACTTTCCGTTTCTGACTCTTCTCTGAACCACTGCCACCCTCATATCCACAAAAGGGCTTTGATCTCAAACTTTTCTGTGTTTCTTCAGATAGAAGCATAGAAAGACTAAAGCAAGAGATCTGGCAGTTGCAAATTGTGGGAAAGAAAATTTTTACTGGCACTGTATCTTTGAAATACCTCATAACTTGAGTTTACATATTTTCCTAATTTTTTGTATTTTTCTTATTTATTCACCTAGAGAATTCTTCTTTATAGATTAAGAACTACAAGTTTTCACCTCTTAAAATATATTATATCAGAGCATCCTTAGCTAAACCAAAATAAAGGAAAACATCCTCTCCTAGTTTTGTGCACACAACAGAGACAAGCTAAGGAAATAAAAACACACACACAACAGAAACATGTTCCTTCTGTGCAAGTCTCTTTATAAAAATAAAATGTTTGTGTTCTTTATGGTCTTGATGCTTCATTGTAATCCCAAATTTATAATCTAAATTGACATGTATGTCCATTTTTAACAACTTGCTGCATCTAGTAAATCATAGATTTTTTTTTTTAATTTACATTTTAAAAGGCCACACAAAAATGAAAGTATGGGGGACTTTTGAAACCCCCAAATAAGTTTATACTTGTGTGAGAACACAAGTCTTTGGGTCTGCACTAAAGGAAAGTGTACACTTCAAGAAACTTTCACAAAACATTTTGCTGAAAAGGCCTATCCATTTGAAATAATCTCATTCCCTTAGAGAACTGCGTTTCTCCTGCCATACTTGCTACTGCTAATAATCATGGAGGAAGATTTCTAGAAAAAAAGTCCAGTTGGAGGCAAGCTAAAAATTTAATTGTGCATGGTTACTTTGCTGTGTCCATAGGTAACAAAAAGATTATTTTAAGAAAATCACTTCATGAAATAGATGTTTCTATGCTGGGAGTTGAGAAATAGAGCTCTGAAAGTAAAGAACAAGCAGTCCATCTCTCTTGGTGGCTTTACTTCGTTTGTCTGCCTAAAGACAGGAAACAAGCCTCAGGGTATACTTAGGTTTCTTTCAGCTCAGATTCCTCTGGGATTCAACAAAAGTGAGTTTCATTCTATATCTGAATTAACCTTAAAGAACTTTAGTTAAAAGTGGAAGAGTAGAGATTCATTCCATATATGATTAAAGTGCATCTTTTGGGAGTAATTTTTCTAAAATATGTGCCATGAGTAAAAGTAGAGAATTTAACCTCTGGGTGAGAGTAGACTTATATACGTATGTATCTTGACTCTCTCTCTATATATAGAATATATATGTATAACCTGAATATATGTATACATGTATTTATATAAACACATGTATACATATATGTGTACAAATATATATGCACATATATAAGTTTTTGGTTATATTTGTTTACCTGAACTAATATGAGATCAGACCCAAACATTTTCTTAAATGTATGGTACCCAGACACTGAATCAAAGCATCTTGATGAAATATTTTAAGTTATTTCAAATTAAATTTTCTATGTACTGCAATTGCTTGTTTATCTTAAAATTCCATTATATATTTATCCACACCTTCATACAACTTATCTAAACATCTAACTATTAATATCAATCAACCTAAACAATTGATGAAAAAAGGAAAGAGTAGTAACCTTTCCATAGTGTTATTAGTGGGAACTATGGATCACAACAGACTGGAAAATTCTTAAAGAGATGGGAACACCAGACCACCTTACCTGCCTCCTGAGAGATCTGTATGCAGGTCAAGGAGCAACAATTAGAACTGGACATGGAACAACAGGTTGTTTCCAAATTGGGAAAGGAGTACGTCAAGGATGTATATTGTCACCCTGCTTATTTAACTTATATGCAGAGTACATCATGCAAAATGCCAGGCTGGATGAAGCACATGCTGGAATCAAGATTGCTGGGAGAAATATCAATAACCTCAGATATGCAGATGACACTACCCTTATGGCAGAAAGTGAAGAGAATTAAAGAGACTTTTGATGAAAGTGAAAGAGGAGAGTAAAACAGTTGGCTTAAAACTCAACATTCAAAAAAACTAAGATCATGGCATCCAGTCCCATCACTTCATGGCAAATAGATGGGGAGACAGTGGAAACAGTGGCTATCTCTATTTTCTTGGGCTCCAAAATCACTGCAGATAGTGGCTATAGCCATGAAATTAAGACGCTTGCTCCTTGGAAGAAAAGCTATGACCAGCCTAGAGAGCATATTAAAAAGCAGAGATATTACTTCGCCAACAAAGTTCCATCTAGTCAAAGCTATGGTTTTTCCAGTAGTCATGTATGGATGTGAGAGTTGGACTATAAAGAAAGCTGAGCGCAGAAGGATTGATGCTTTTGAACTGTGGTGTTGGAGAAGACTCTTAAGAGTCCCTTGGACTGCAAGGAGATCCAACCAGTCCATCCTGAAGGAGATCAGTCCTGGGTGTTCATTGGAAGGACTGATGCTGAAGCTGAAACTCCAATACTTTGGCCACCTGATGCAAAGAGCTGACTCATTTGAAAAGACCCTGATGCTAGGAAAGACTGAAGGCAGGAGAAGAAGGAGATAACAGAGGATGAGATGGTTGGATGGTATCACCGACTTGATGAACATGAGTTTGAGAAAGCTCCAGGAGTTGGTGATGGACAGGGAAACCTGGCGTGCTGCAGTCCATGGGGTAGCAAAGAGTTGGACACGTCTGAGTGACTGAATTAAACTGAACTGAAGTGGGAGCTGGACTTAAAAAAACACTCTCACAAAGTTATTGTATATCGTTCTATTTCAATTAATACTGTTTCACCCAAATTACATTTCTCTTCCCCAGAGTAGCTCCTTTATTATCCAAAATACGACCTATAGAATTGCACACTGCTCCCTTGTAATGCCCTTTGACCGCCAGGCCCTTGATTTCAGCAACCCCATTTTCCCTACCCCTAGGAGGGAGCACTAACAGGCCTTTGAAGTTAGTTGCTTAGCTACATCATCTTAGTTTGGGCTCATCAAAATCAAATTTGTGTCAAGGTATATTTTAAGATGGGTTTCCCTAGTGACTCAGCAGTAAAGAATCTGCCTGCAATGCAGGAGCCCCAGGAGACAGAGGCTCAGTCCCTGAGTCAGGAAGATCCTCTGGAGGAGGGCATGGCAACCCACTCCAGTATTCTTGCCTGAAGAATCAAGAGGAGCCTGGTAGACTACAATCCATAGGGTCGCAGGGAATCACAGGTGACTGACACGACATAGCATACACACACGCATATTTTAAGAGAGACAAAAGGTTTCTATTTTCTTTCAACATGACTCTTTTTTCTATAAGATGTACCTGTGAGGTATTGCGTATGGGTGTCCTTTGAAAGGTAAAAAGACTACACCAATGCAAAATGTTGTTATTAATCATTTTGTTGATATTCTCATTTTAACAAGGATAACTAAATACATTTCAGGAGTCCACTATTCAGATGGCTCTCTCCTGGGGACATGGAACACATGAGGAATAGAAGTAATATGTCCAGAATGCTACAAAGCAAAATCTATGCTGATTTCACAAAGTTTTTAACTAATATGCCAGTAACACTTCCAAAACTTTGATGTTGTTTTGTTTTTGTCCTGTATAACTTATGATGGTTTTACTTATATTAAATAGAAGAAATTTAAATTAAATTAAAAGGTGTAACTAGCAAAGTGCCTAGCCTACCTAACATTGATAAATATTACCTATTGTTATAATTATTATGTTTATGAGTTTTATTAATTATTAGGTTGGTATGAAAGTAATTGTGATTTCAGATGTGAGTTTTAAATCATTATAATTTGCCCAAACATATCTTTATTAATCAAAACAGGAACCATTACCATCAACACATTTTTGCCGATGAGAATTAAGTTTGTTTATTCCTGTAGTGTAAAAATCTGTGCTTCGGTATTCGACGATTTCTTGGAAAGCATTTTCTGCCTGCTGCTGGTTGTCAAGATGCTTGAAGAAGTAGTAGTCAGTTGGCAAGAGGTCAGGTAAATATAGCTGATGAGGCAGCCCAACTCATTCAACTTTTGAAGTGTTGGTTGTGCGACATGCGGTTGGGTGTTGTCATGGAGAAGAATTGGGCCCATTCTTTTGACCAATATCAGGTGCAGGCATTGTAGTTTTCAGTGCATCTCATCAATTTGCTAAGCATAGTTTTCAGATGTAATAGTTTTGCTGGGACTCAGAAAGCTGTAGTGGATCAGATCTGCAGCACACCACCAATCAGGGATCATGACCTTTTTTGGGTGCAAGTTTGGTTTTGGGAAGTGCTTTGGAGCTTCTCGGGCCAACCACTGAGCTGGTCATCAGCAGTTGTCATATAAAATACACTTTTCATCACATATCACAATCCGACCAAGAAATGGTTTATTGTTGTGTAGAATAAGAAAAGACAACACTTCAAAATGATAATTTTTTAAAATTTTCAGTCAGTTCATCAGGCACCCACTTATCAAGCTTTTTCACCTTTCCAATTTGATTCAAATGCCAAAAGGCCATAGACTGGCTGACGGTGAATTCTTGGGGAACTTCTCATGAAGTTTTAAGAGGAACAGCTTTGATAATGGCTCAGAGTTGGTCGTTGTCAACTTCAGATGGCCGGCCACTATGCTCCTCATCTTCAAGACTCTCATCTCCTTTGCAAAACTTCTTGAACCACCACTGCACCATATGTTCCTGGGCCAAAGGTATTGTTGGCGTTGTAAGCTGTCTCCACTGCTTTACAACCCATTTGAACTCAAACAAGAAAATCACTCGAATTTGCTTTTGTCTAACATCGTTTCCCTAGCCTAAAATATAGAGCAAGTAATAAATCATTAGGAAAAAACATAGCATGAGAAATGTGCATTAAAATGATGTTTTAACATAATCACATTTATTTAAGAAAGTATTCCAATATCAAATAACAAATGTCAACAATGCAAAAACTGCAATTACTTTCGCACCAACCTAATTCAAACATGTATAATTGTGTATAACTAAAGATACTTCCACAGATACCAAATACCTATTTGAACACATTCATCTGTTGAATTAATAAATAGTTTTTGATATATTTCCCAATTCTAATTTAAAAACTATATATCAAGAGCCATAGCTAGAGTTCCTGTATTTTTCTCTGGGTCTCTCTGTCTTGTATGATGCAACCCACTCTTCAGTTCAGTTCAGTTCAGTTCAGTTGCTCAGTCATGTCCAACTGTTTGCAACCCCATGAACCGCAGCATGCCAGGCCTCCCTGTCCATCACCAACTGCCAGAGTCTACCCAGACCCATGTCCATTGAGTTGGTGATGCCATCCAACCATCTCATCCTCTGTCGTCCCTTTCTCTTCCTGCTCTCAATCTTTCCCAGCATCAGGGTCTTTTCAAATGAGTCAGCTCTTCTCATCAGGTGGCCAAAGTATTGCCGTTTCAACTTCAACATCAGTCCTTCCAACAATCACCCAGGAGGGATCTCCTTTAGGATGGACTGGTTGGATTTCCCTGCAGTCCAAGGGACTCTCAAGAGTCTTCTCCAACACCACAGTTCAAAAGCATCAATTCTTCAGTGCTCAGTTTTCTTTATAGTCCAACTTTCACATCCATACATGGCCACTGGAAAAGCCATAGCCTTAACTAGATAGACCTTTGTTGGCAAAGTAATGTCTCTGCTTTTTAATATGCTGTCTAGGTTGGTCATAACTTTCCTTCCAAGGAGTAAGCGTCTTTTAATTTCATGGCTGCAATCACCATCTGCAGTGATTTTGGAGCCCAGGAAAATAAAGTCAGCCACTGTTTCCACTGTCTCCCCATCTATTTGCCATGAAGTGATGGGACTGGATGCCATGATCTTGGTTTTCTGAATGTTGAGCTTTAAGCCAAGTTTTTCACTCTCCTCTTTCACTTTCATCAAGAGGCTCTGTAGTTCTTCTTCACTTTCTGCCATAAGGGTGGTGTCATCTGCATATCTGAGGTTATTGATATTTCTCCTGGCAATCTTGATTCCAGCTTGTGCTTCATCCAGCCCAGCGTTTCTTATGATGTACTCTGCTTATAAGTTAAATAAGCAAGGTGACAATATACAGCCTTGATGTACTTCTTTTCCTATTTGGAACCAGTCCATTGTTCCATGTCCAGTTCTAACTGTTGCTTCCTGACCTGCATACAGGTTTCTCAAGAGGCAGGTCAGGTGGCCTGGTATTCCCATCTCCTTCAGAATTTTCCACAGTTTATTGTGATCCACACAGTCAAAGGCTTTGGCATAGTCAAGAAAGCAGAAATAGATGTTTTTCTGGAACTCTCTTGCTTTTTCAATGATGCAACGAATGTTGGCAATTTGATCTCTGGTTCCTCTGCCTTTTCTAAAACCACCTTGAACATCTGGAAGTTTAAGGTTTACGTATTGCTGAAGCCTGGCTTGGAGAATTTTGAGCATTACTTTACTATAGTGTGAGATGAGTGCAATTGTGCAGTAGTTTGAGCATTCTTTGGCATTGCCTGTGTTTGGGACGGGAATGAAAACTGACCTTTTCCAGTCCTGTGGCCACTGCTGAGTTTTCCAAATTTGCTGGCATATTGAGTGCAGCACTTTCACAGAATCATGTTTTAGGATTTGAAACAGCTCAACTGGAATTCCATCACCTCCACTAGCTTTGTTCGTAGTGATGCTTCCTAAGGCCCACTTGACTTCACATTCCAGGATGTCTGGCTCTAGGTGAGTGTGAGTGATCACACCATGGTGATTATCTGGGTCATGAAGATCTTTTTTGTACAATTCTTCTGTGTATTCTTGCCACCTCTTCTTAATATCTTCTGCTTCTGTCAAGTCCATACCACTTCTGACCTTTATTGAGCCCATCTTTGCATGAAATGTTCCCTTGGTATCTCTAATTTTCTTGAAGAGATCTCTAGTCTTTCCCATTCTATTGTTTTCCTCTATTTCTTTGCAACCCACTCTAATATTTGAATTTTTTTTTACTTTATTTTGGAACTACTATTTTGTACACTTGAAAATGCTCTTTATGAGAATGCTGATATGCTAAAATGAAAAAAGCAAGTCTCTGCCTCAAGGAGGTTAGAGTGGAAAACAGGAAAGTATAATTACCATGAGGTAAGTGTTATGATAATCATTAACCCAGAGTGGATCTACTCAGCCTTGGAGAGGATGGTCAGAGGAGAGAGGCTTCCTGAATTTTAAGACACCAAACTGAGTCCTGAAGAATACATACAAATGAGTCAAGTAAAAAGTAATAGAAGTAGAGAAAGTGAGACATAGCTATGTTAAAAGCTAAATAGAAATTGGCCAGGAGAAATGAGAGGGTAGGGAAGAACTTAATACTTAAAAATAGAAGTAGAGTGGAAGATATCACAAAAAAAGAATTGTTATTGCACGTAAACTCAGACTTTCTGCTCGGTACAGGAGGCAATCTCATACAGAAAAAAAACAAACTTTTTAAAAATTCAGGTACCAGTTCAGTCGCTCAGTCATGTTTGACTCTTTGTGACCCCATGAATCACAGCACACCAGGCCTCCCTGTCCATCACCAACTCCTGGAGTTTACCCAAACCCATGTCCATCGAGTCAGTGATGCCATCCAACCATCTCATCCTCTGTCGTCCCCTTCTCCTCCTGCCCCCAGTCTTTCCCAGCATCAGGGTCTTTACCAATGAGTCAACTCTTCGCATGAGGTGGCCAAAGTATTGGAGTTTCAGCTTCAACATCAGTCCTTCCAATGAACACCCAGGACTGATCTCCTTTAGGATGGGCTGGTTGGATCTTCTTGCAGTCCAAGGGACTCTCAATTGAGGTATAATTGACATATATTACTTTCAGGTGTACAAATTAATAATTCAGTATTTGTAAATATTTCAAAATGATCACCACAGTAAGTCTAGGTAATATCTGTCATCATAAATTGTTAAAGAATTTTTTTCTTCTGGTGAGAATTTTTAAGATTTACTCTCAGTAACTTTCTCCAGTAATACTGGAGTGGGTTGCCGTTTCCTTCTCCAGGGGATCTTCCCGACCCAGGAATCAAACCCAGGTCTCCCACATTGCAGGCGGATGCTTTAACCTCTGAGCCACCAGGGAAGCATTTTCACATTTCACTTTCACTCAGTAACTTTCAACTATGCAGCACTAATTATTAACTACAGTCACCATGCTGTACACCCTATGACTTATTTATTTTATAACTGAAGGTTTGTTCCCTTTGACTCCCTTCATCTATTTCATCTACCCCCCACCCTCCACTTCTGGCAACCACCTATCTGTTATCTTTTTCTCCGGGCTTGTTTGGGGGTTTTTGCCATATATAAGTGAAATCAAATGGTATTTGTCTTTCTCCATCAGACTTTTTCACTTATAATACACTCAGGGTCCATCCATGTTGTCAAAAATGGGAAGATTTCCTTCTCTGCTGAGCAGTAGTCTATTATATACATCTACCAGAACTTTATCCATCCATGGCCACTTAGTTGTTTTCAACATTGCTACAATCTTGACTATTATAAATAGTGCAGTAATGAACATAGGGGTGCATATATCTTTTCCAGTTAATGTTTTCATTTTCTTCAGATAAATATCCAAATGTGGAATTGCTGGATCATACGGTAGCTCTATTTTCAATTTTTTAAAGGAAACTCCATACAGTCTTCCATGGTGGCTCCAATTTATAACCCACCAACAGTGTACAGGGTTTCCTTTTCTCCTTGCTATTTGTTTTCTTTTTGATAATAGCCATTAAACAGGTGTGAGATGCTATCTCATTGTGGTTTTTATTTGCATTTCCTAAAGATTAGTGACAGTGTACATTTTTTCATGTACCTGTTGGCCATCTGTATGTATTCTTTGGAAAAATGGTCTATTCAAGTCCTCTGCTCATTTTTTAAATCAGATTGCTTATGTATCTTTTTGATGTTGAGTTATATGAGTCTTTGTTATTTGGGATATTAACCCCTTGGGATATATTGTTTGCAAATACCTTCTCCCATTTAGTAAGTTGTCTTTTTATCTTGTTGATAGTTTCATTTGCTGTGCAGAAGCTTTTTAGTTTGATGCAGTTCATTTTTGCTTTTGTTTCCATTGTCTGATGAGACAGATTGAAAAACTATTGCTAAAGCCAACATCAAAGAGCATACTACCTACATTCTCTTTTATGAGTCTTATGGAATCGGGTCTTACCTTTAAGTCTTTAATCCATTTTAAGTTGATTTTTGTATATGGTGTGAGAAAGTAGTTCACTTTCATTCTTTTGCAGACAGATGTCCAGTTTTTTCAACACTATTTATTAAAAAGGCTATCCTTTCCCCATTGTATAATTTTGGCTTCTTTTTTGTATATTAATTGACCATAGATGCATTGTTTTATTCTAGGTGCTCTATTCTGTTCAATTGATTGTCTTTTTTAATGCCAATACCATACTGTCTTGATAACTATAGATTTGCAATACTGTTTGAAATCAGGGAGGATGATGATCCAGCTTTGTTCTTCTTTCTCAAGTTTGCTTTGTTTATTTGAGGTCTTTCATGCTTCCATACAAATTTTAGAATTGTTTGTTCTAGTTTTGTAAAAAATAGCATTGGCATTTTGATGAAGATTGAATTTAATTATGTAGATCACTTTGGGTAGTATGGAAATTTACTTTAACTACATTAATTCTTCCAGTCCATGAGCACAGAATATCTTCCCATTTATTTGGGTCTTCTTCAGTTTCTTTAATCAATGTCTTATAGTTTTCAATGTACAGGACTTTCACCTCCTGGGTATTTTATTATTTTTGATGCAATTGTAAATAGGATGGTTTTATTAATTTCTCTGTTACTTTATTACTAATGTATAGAAATGCAACAAATTTCTATGCATGATTTTGTATCCTGAAATTTTACTGAATTCATTTACTGAAATCATTTATTAGTTCTCACAGTTTTTTGATGAAGTCTTTAGTTTTTTATATATAGTATAATATATAAAAAACTATATATATATAGCTTTTTATATATAGGTTTTCTATATATAGTATCATGCAGTGACCATTTTCATTTCCAATTTGGATGTCTTTTATCTTTTTCTTGCCTACTTGCTCTGGCTAGGACTTCCCATACTATGGTGAGAGTGAATATTCTTGTCTTGTTCCTCATGTTAGAGAAAACATTTTCATTGGTATGATGTTCTCTGTGGCCTTGTATATATGACATTTATTATGTTGAGGTACATTTCCTCTAAAAGAGAAGTTGTATTACTTGAATTTCCTTTTATCAGGAAGCATCACACTATTACCTGACAATATATCATCTTGGTACATTCACTTACTTCTAAAGAATTTGGTCATTAGAAAAGCAAAGATTATTGCACTGATTCCAAATCCATTAGGTTATGAAAGAACTCTTTATATTGCAAAGTCAAATGAGAAACAAGAGAGACTCTTTTTAAAGAACTGAATCTCAAATATCCTCTGCCAAAAAGTGACTCCTTCAAACTTGAGATTGAATTAAAGACTAGTTCAGAACATGTTCCCAAATTTCCATCTTTCTCTTCTCACACAAGCAATAATTCTTCAGTTTCTCATTTATTATTTATTTATTATTTATTCTAAGTTCTCTATTTATTGTCTCACTTCTAAACCCAAAGAATACTAATACTTTCCAAAACAGCATTTCCATATACTCAAGTTTCTGGATCCATTTGAGGTAAATTGTGGGTCATGCCAATTTCTAAGCTCTTTCAAGGATTCTTCGCCTTGGACAACTCCATTTTCAAAAGAAGTTTAATACAACATATATGTGTCTAACGCAAATGGATTGCATTCAGTGGAAGGAAACAAGTTGTCTCTGATGCACCCATTGTAGGGTTCCATGGTGGTACAGGCCACCATACCCATGTCCAGGCCTAGCCTCCTTAACGAAGGAGGAAGCTCATATGACAAATGTCTTCTGAAGAAGTAAAACTCTCACTGTTTGCAGATGACATGAATCTCTACATAGAAAACCCTAAAGACTCCACCAGAAAATTACTAGAGCTAATCAATGAATATAGTAAAGTTACAGGATATAAAATTAACACACAGAAATCCTTTGTATTCCTATACACTAACAATGAGAAATCAGAAAGAGAAATTAAGGAAACAATTCCATTCACCATTGCAACGAAAAGAATAAAATACTTAGGAATAAATCTACCTAAAGAAATAAAAGACCTATATATAGAAAACTATAAAACACTGATGAAAGAAATCAAAGATGACAAAAATAGATGGAGAAATATACCGTGTTCATGGATCAGAAGAAACAATATAGTGAAAATGAGTATACTACCCAAAGCAATCTATAGATTCAATGCAATCCCTATCAAGCTACCAACAGTATTTTTCAGAGAACTAGAACAAATAATTTCACAATTTGTATGGAAATACAAAAAAACCTTGAATAGCCAAAGCAATCTTGTGAAAGAAGAATGGAACTGGAGGAATCAACCTGCCTGACTTCAAACTATACCACAAAGCTACAGTCATCAAAACAGTATGGTACTGGCACAAAGACAGAAATATAGATCAATGGAACAGAATAGAAAGCCCAGAGATAAATCTACACACCTATGGACACCTTATCTTTGACAAAGGAGGCAAGGATATACAATGGAGAAAAAACAATCTCTTTAACAAGTGGTGCTGGGGAAACTGGTCAACCACTTGTAAAAGAATGAAACTAGAACACTAACACCATACACAAAAATAAACTCAAAATGCATTAAAGATCTAAAGTAAGACCAGAGACTATAAAACTCCTAGAGGAGAACATAGGCAAAACACTCTCCGACATAAATCACAGCAGGATCCTCTATGACCCACCTCTCAGAGTATTGGAAATAAAAGCAAAAATAAACAAATGGGACCTAATGAAACTTAAAAGCTTTTGCACAACAAAGGAAACTATAAGCAAGGTGAAAAGACAGCCCTCAGATTGGGAGAAAATAATAGCAAATGAAGCAACTGACAAAGAATTCATCTCAAAAATATACAAGCATCTCATGCAGCTCAATTCCAGGAAAATAAATGACCCAATCAAAAAATGGGCCAAAGAACTAAACAGACATTTCTCCAAAGAAGACATACAGATGGCTAACAAACACATGAAAAGATGCTCCACATCACTCATTATCAGAGAAATGCAAGCCAAAACCACAATGAGGTACCATCTCATGCCAGTTAGAATGGCTGCTATCAAAAAGTCTACAAGCAATAAATGCTGGAGAGGGTGTGGAGAAAAAGGAACCCTCTTACACTGTTGGTAGGAATGCAAACTAGTACAGCCACTATGGAGAACAGTGTGGAGATTCCTTAAAAAACTGGAAATAGAACTGCCATATGACCCAGCAATCCCACTGCTGGGCATACACACCAAGGAAACCAGATCTGAAAGAGACACGTGTACCCCAATGTTCATCACAGCACTGTTTACAATAGCCAGGACATGGAAGCAACCTAGACGTCCATTGGCAGATGACTAGATAACAAAGCTGTGGTACATATACACAATGGAATATTACTCAGCCATTAAGAAGAATGCATTTGAATCAGTTCTAATGAGGTGGATGAAACTGGAGCTTATTATACAGAGTGAAGTAAGTCAGAAAGAAAAACACCAAACAGTATACTAATGCATATATATGGAATTTAGAAAGATGGTAGTGATGACCCTATATGCGAGACAACAAAAGAGACACGCATATAGAAAACAGTCTTTTGGACTCTGTGGGAGAAGGCAAGGGTGGGATGATTTGAGAGTGTATCATTGAAATGTGTATATTATCATACGTGAAGTGGATCGCTGGTCCAGGTTTGATATATGAAACAGGGTGCTCAGGGCTGGTGCACAGGGATGACGCTGGGGGATGGGATGAGGAGGGAGGTGGGAGGGGGGTTCTGGATGGGGAACACATGTGCAACCATGGCTGATTCATGTCAATGTTTGGCAAAAACCACTACAATATTGTAAAGTAATTAGCCTCCAATTAAAATAAATTAATTTTTTAAAAATGTCTTCTGAGCTGGACTATTTATAAGGGCTCTCTCTGAACCTCATAGCCTTTCCATATTTCAAGTTCTTGAAAAACATTTTTCAGATTCTGTGAAAGTCATATGTGATTAGTACCAGTTAGGTTTAAACATTAGACTTTTTACTCATTATTCAAATATCTGTATTCAACATACAGTATTCAGAGGGAATGTTATAATCCTGCAGCTTTAAGTGTTCATGTCATCAAGCAATATGAGAACCTGAAGACCCAGATTAATATTTTGAGTTCATCCTCATATCAACTTCAGATATTAAGGTAAGAATAATTTGGATTCCTGACCTTGCATATAAATGTACAACTACTGTGTCCTCATTGGTGGAGCATGGGTTTGGGTACTAATCCATCTGCACTGCCTTAGCATCCCTTCAGACACTGTCAGGTTGTAGGCATTTACATGAAGCCCATGTTAATGCAACCAGTGACTGTGGGATATAGCAAAGACAACTGGCCCTGCTGACAATGGTTTTCACACAGTGGCAAATTCTCTATCCAGAATTTGGATAGAGAGAAATGGAAAATACAGGATTAGTCATCCTTCTGAGGTCAAGTCTACAAGGGACTAGGTCTGTCACTTCACACTGCTCTTGAAACCAAACTCTCATGAAAGATTACTTAAGAAAGGAAAAGAAAAACAAAACACTTGCTAAGCAAATTTACTGGAAAACAGTGTTTCCATATTGAAGGTTTAGGTTAGAATTTAAGATGATTCCTCTCAATGAAATCCCTTCACACTCTACCACTATTCCTAAAATCTTTCATAATTATACTAGTTTTTCATGACATCAAAACCCCAAACAGCATAAGTTGCTGAAAAATGTCTCAAATTACCTGAAAGACTACAAAGGATTTAGACTTCTACATGTAAAATGATCGTGGCCTCTTATCTAGGCTTTTGGAGTATAGCTTTCATAAGTCAGTAGGCCCACCAGAGTAATTAAATAGATTAGAATATACTGTTTACTGAGTTTTGGTGAAGGTTTATCTTGTGCATTTGAATGACAGGATAAAGTACTATATTGCAAATTTCACATATTCCTTACCCTTCCCCTCTGCTCCAGTCTTGTTTCAGCCTTCGGAAGTAGGTGTCTCCAGTACACTGATGCCATGTGTTACTTCAGGGGCTGATCACATTACTCTGTAGCTTTCCCATATTCATTTTCTATTAATAGGCTAAGACGAAGCTCATGGCCCTCTGTTAAAAGAGTCTACTTAAGACTGGCTTTCATTAGTAATTCATGTCCCTGTTCTTCATTTTACCACTCTGCCCTTTCATGTGGAAATCATTCTTCATATGAGCTGGAAATGCTCTTTCACTCCCCTTTTCTTCTAAAGCCCTTAAGCTCTCTAATGCATGAATGGGTAGGATATGGATGAAATAGTACTCAAATGTACACAAGGTGTTGTGAAATATGTCAATATTTTATTAGTTTTATTCCAGGTAAATACATTTAACCAAATTGCAAATTACATTACTATTAAAATTAGATAGAAAATCCCACCACATAGGACTTCTGAGGTTTGGTACAGTAGTTTGTTTTGATGGCCTCATGTATACAATCACTATAGTCAGTATTACACTTGCCACACTTACAGCTTATAGCTACAGGGTAGGAGAAATAAGGAGTAACATGGCGTGGGCATCCTGGTATTTCTGCAGTCTTGTACATGAAGTCTCTGTATGTACAGACATCCTGAGACAGGGCATATTTGGGAAGAAACAGCTTGCCATTGACATCCTGAGGAAAGAATTTAAAAGGAGCATAATGTGATAGGACTTTAGAAAATATATAGTCATGGAAACAGGTAAAAATTAATTAACTTATATTCATCATAAATAGGACTGGAGGAGGATTCTTTAGTTCCATTTCCCAATGCCAACTCAATATATCCACACTAAATCCCATAGAGATAAAAGCGACACTCCCTCTCTTTCATCTTATATCATGTGACCAATATGCCATTTAAATAAATTTTGGAAGTAAAACTATTATAAGCAGTTATGTGTCCACTGCGCTGAGTATACACTGTAACCTGTGCACTCTACCTCTACAGAGCCAAGAAGCATTAGATTTTGGAAATGAGGTTGTGGTTTATCTCATTTTCTTTCTGGATAGAAAAGGACTGGGTCTAGGTTTATCTAATTTTCAGCTAAAAGAACTGAAATGAACTACATACCCGTGTCATACAATATCCAGCACAGATGGTGGTGTTGATGGTTAGGCAGTAAGCACATTCTTTCCTTTCGACATGCATAGTATACTCAGTTGGAATACAAAAAGACATTGCTTGTCCACATGCAAGGCCAAAAATCATGGACATCAGGAAGATAGCAGTCATGCTAAATCAAAGATAAGATTAAGATATTACATGTATCCTTTAGAACATTCAGAAGGGACATTTGGAAAGTGCTATAATGTGTATGTGTGTGTGTTTAAATATATGTATTTATTGAATACCTACATTGTCTTAGACCCTATATTAGTGTTTTTTAATAGTTAATTTTCTCAATAACCTTTCTGTGCACACTTAGATGTGGCTATGATCCATGTACCCCATCATGACAAAGCTTACAGAGTGAAAGTCCTGCTTGCAAGTGCCACTTAGATCCAGTGAAATGGCGAGCCTGAAACACTACAACAGAAAAGTAGCAGGGACATACAGTCAACTAAGTACAAAATAATTCATTCATTGGAAACAATCGAAATACCTGCCTTTATCATTATAAGAAGTGAGTTAATAGGCTTCAGTAAGGGCTTTCCCAGAAATGTGCTTTTCTAAAAACTTTGGTTCAATAGCTTAAAAGGCCAACAAACTGGTCATAATAAGAAAGGGCAAAGAAATCAAGGAAGTGAATGATCAAACTTGAGTATCAGCTCAATGCAAATAATCTTGTGTATGATTCTACCCAATGTCTGTCATGAAAGACAAGGCTAGAGAAAGTCCAAAAAAGGTCAACTAAAATTACACTGGTGTTAAGGGGCTAAACCCAGCAATTTAAAAACCCCTCTTCTCAACCCTTAGGATATTCCTTTAAAGTTGAAAGAAATAGAGTTGAAAAAATAAAATTATTTTACTTGAAGTTGTATGGAACTCATTATCTTAAAAAGATTATGGAGGCAAAAAAAATAGGTTGACACAATGAGAGTAACACAATCAAGGATGACAGGTCCACTGTAGGTTAGCCAGGAAAGTAAAATAAGTTTTGGCTGCATGGAAGATATCAGAGGATTCTCAACCTCTGCAACTTAATCTCCCCTTTTAAAATCATTCATAAATGATTCACTGAGTACCTAAACAAAGAGGTATGATTTCAGGCCCTAAATAATGAGAGCCCTCTGATGAACAGTGTGTTCACTATCAACTGGGCATTGTAATGAGCTGGATAATGTTATGACTTATTTAAGTTTTGCCACTGAGAGGGGATAATCAAGTTTGAGACTTTTGGATATAAGTTGATCACTTCAAAGATTAAGAAGATTTTTTTCATCTTATAAATACTGTACAGTTGGTTTGGCATATTTGGATTCTTTACCTTCTCAAGGACCATAGTCAGAAAAGAAAATACATATCTTCATGGAATAGCTTTGAATACAAACTTGTTTTATTAAATAAATTATAATTCATTAAACATTGTTATTCAATCAAGAAGACTGTATCAAGATTTTTCTCAATTTTTCCTCAAATCTATCAATTATATTCCAATAGCATCTTTAAACTGCATACACTAAAACTTCCATTAATTGAAATCTCATGGACTCAGCCTCAGTTAACAAGTTAAAGAATTTTTGTCTTTAATTAACTTAACTCATAAGAAAAAAATGAAACCACATTCAACAAGCTACCAGGTATTTTAAATGTCAACTTCCAGAGATTAGTGGCCATTTCAACCAGTCTTCTATTTGCAGAATGAGAACTGCAGATGAATTAGACAAATATATATTGAGCATTTTAACTAGGCACTGAGAGACACAAAATGGATGTTATAGTCTTTGACCTCAAAGGCTGACAGTCTAGTGAAAGAGATACCTATGAACACTAATTAAGAAAAATACCTATTGTTTAACTGATAACACCATGTGTTGGTAATGATTTTGAGTAAATAGAACCTTCATATGCTGTTGGTGGGATGGTAAAATGATACACAAAAATATTTTGAAAATCAGTTTGACAGTTTCTTATAAAATTACACATATACTTAACTGATGACCCAGCAATTCTACTCTTAGATATCCACTCAAGATAAATAAGAACAAATGTTTACAAAAAGTAGTTAGTGTTTTAAGTGCTCAGAGACTTGAAACTATGACTCTGACACCACAGTAATCAAAGACTTTTTCTATATAGACAAGGAAGTGAACTAACCCATTAAAAAGGGTTTTCTGGTAAATACTTTCAAATAAAATTTGCATATTCTTGGTATGAAATACCAAGAAACACAATTACAGACATTTTGTACAGCAAAAGAACAGAGTGAAAGCACAAGAGCAAAATTACAAAAGAACAGAGCAAAATTACAAGAATTCCTGGCTCATAGAGTCTGGTTTTCTCAGTGCTTCACAAATGGGAGCTCCCTCTATGGTAGAGTTGGTTCCATTATTTTAGAGCCACAGACTTAGAGAATCCTCTGAAGGATCTTAAAAGTATTGACTGAGTAAATGACATAAAATACTCACACATCATGATCATACGGTTCTTGCCCATTTAGCCAGTCAACCATTGGATTTTTGCCATAGGAAATAATTAATATCACGTATTTTAACTTTTAGGCATATGATCTATATAAAATAGATATGTGCTAACCTATGATGAGAATATTGGTTCTGAGGGTAAGGAACAGATTTCAAGATCTCCCATAGATCTATGAGAAATCAACTAAAATATTGAATCTGTCTGGCCTAATTTCCCCATCTGCAAAGCAGAAAGAGACAAGTACATTTGATCCTTTTTGAAACTGTAGAATTTTTAAAAAACAGTCTTGGAACTTTTACTCATTGTTGTCATATCCATTATGGACACTCTAAATTGTCTTGAAGTTTCTCTTTTAAATGTAAAACTCCAAGCTAACAAAAGAAAAATTAAAAGTGCTGAATCATCTTTGCTATATAACAGTAAATAAAGTAAGAATTATTCTTTCTCCTTTATTGCAAATAGTAAAACTTCACCCAAAGAATTTTTCTGGGCCTTAATTTCTTCAGCTGTAAAAAAACACTGAAACCTAGAAGATGATAAGGAAGGACTTTTCAGCACAGAGTATGATTCTATGTGATAAATTAGTGTCAGGTCCCTGGTTTAATAGTGATCTAAAATTATGCTTCCAGATTTTATTGCAATTGTGTGTAACTAAGAAATCAAGAAATTTGTGCTTTCATTTTTCCATATACTCCTTCCTAAAACCATAATAAGAATAAAACAATACATGTGAAGCACTTGGAATGCTACAGAAGACTATGTAACTATATAACATTCAGTATATAAATCAGTGTTAGTTAATACCTCCTTGTAAGACCTGCCACAATTTCTCCTGTGTCCTCACCTGGATTCTCAACCTCTGCAACTTAATAGCCTCTTTTAAAACTATTCATAAATGATTTATTGAGCACCTAAACACAGAGGCATGATTTCAGGCACAAATTATGAGATGCACTTTTCAGTGCCATGATCATCTACACTTGCAACATTTTTCCTGATTCCAAGATATCCTCTTTCCTTTGTCCCCTACCCAACCTTTTCTCTCATCTTTTTGTTCTTACTACCTTTATTCTAAGCACATTTCTCTCTATTCTTCTAGTTTCTTTCACCAATCTTTTCTCTTCAAATCCCTTACTGTGCTATGAAAAGAATCAATTGCCCACCCTGTGAACATTCCAGGAACTAGCCTAAAGCAATATATTTTTCTAGAGAGCAAAATGTACTATAAGGTATGTATGTGCTTTGGACACTATCCAAGGCGGGTTAGCTATAACTAAAATAATACAGAGTAAATTACCTCTGCAAGTACCCCAAACTGAATTTACTCCAGGTTTTCTCAGAAGTACATTATCATCAAAAACAATCATTAGTAATTTACAGGATTTAATACATAGATTATTGAATTGATTAAAACATTTAAATCAAATGTAAATATTAAGGGAAGGCCATGAATAGCAATCAGCCTTCATTAGGGAATTGACCAATTTTTCCTCTTCTTTGATGTCAGTAGAAAATTTTCTTATCCTTACATATGTAGTTTATTCATCTTCACCCACCACTGAACAATTTTGGAGCAGTAATTAGGATTTCTAGAGCTTATCAAGGCAAATTATCACTCAGCATTTGCCATTTTTAAATAAATGCTAAAATGATGAAAATAAGAATAATTTAGAATAGCAACATTTCATTTCACAAATCCTTCTCAGGGTAGACACCTACCTTACTTTGCATTGGTGAGCTGATGCTGTAATGACCCAGACTAAAAACTCTTGGTTCATTTTATACCCTTCAGGATAATTCCTCTCTGATCCTCTTGTTTACATAATCACGTTTGAATTACTGCTTTCTTATCTGAAAATCACCTATTGAAAATTCATACTGAATCTCAAATAAAATGTGTTTAGACAAACATCTTCACATCTTCCTCTGGAAACTCTGACATTATTGTAGCATGAATTTTCCTTTTCTCCTATTTCAAAATAAAATTACCCTTACAAATACATTCTTTATTAATATTTATTAATATTAAAAAATATAAACAGAGAAGGAGAAAAAACAAATTCAAAACAAAACAAAAAAAAAAAAACCCTTAATATAGTCTATGTCAGTCTTGGGAATGAAAATTTGGGGGAAACTTGAATGCCCCAAATTTTATCTAAATGCTCATTTAGAGATATATAAAATTATTGCTCATCTATAAAGCAAAGGCAACTTCTTTATGGCAATCCGGGACAATCGGTACATATCTTGCTGATTAAAATAGTTCAAAATATCTTAATTGTTTTTTCTTTAAATTTAAAACTTAATAAATAAAATTTACATGTAGGAAACAATAGTATTTAAGTAAATGGTCAAATATTTTGAGATCTCAAACTGATTGAGCTCAAATCCTGGCTCTGTCATTTACTAGCTATATGACATTAGCATGCTTGAGCTCTCTTTTATTTCCATTTCTTTGCCTGTTTAAAGGTAATATCAGTGTTTGTGTAAAGCACTTAACACAGTGTCTGGCATATAATAAGTGCTCAATAAATAGTTGTTGCTGTTATTGTTGTGGTGGTGGTGCAGTTACTAAGCTATATCCAACTCTTTGCCACCCCATGGACTGCAGCACATCAGGCTCCGCTGTCCTCCATTATCTCCCAGAGTTTGTTCAAACTCATATTCATTGAGTCAATGATGCTATCTAACCATATCATCCTCTGCTGCCCTCTTCTCCTTTTGCTTTCAATTTTTACAAACATCAAGGGTCTTTTCAAATGAGTCAGCCCCCCCCCCAAAAAAAAATGAGTCAGCCCTTTACATCAGACATCAGGTGGCCAAATATTGGAGATTCAGCTTCAGCATCAGTCCTTTCAATTAATATTCAGGGTTGATTTCCTTTAGAATTGACCAGTTTGATCTTGCAGTTCATGGGACTCTATAGTCTTCTCCAACACCACAATTCGAAAGCATCAGTTCTTTGGTGCTCAGCCTTCTTTATGATCCAGCTCACATCTGTACATGACTACTAGAAAAACCATAGCTTTGACTATATGTACCTTTGTTGGCAAAGTGATGTCTCTGCTTTTTAATATGCTGGCTAGGTTTGCCATAGCTTTCCTTCCAAGAAGCAAGTGTCTTTTAATTTCATGGCTGCAGTTACCATCTGCAGTGATTTTGGAGCCCAAGAAAATAAAGACTCTCACTGTTTCCATTTTTTTCCCTTCTATTTGCCATTAAATGATGGGACTGAATGCCATGGTCTTAGTTTTTTAATACTGAGTTTCAAGCCAGCTTTTTCACTCTCCTCTTTTGCCCTCATCAAGAGGCTCTTTAGGTCCTCTTCCCTTTCTGCCATTAGAGTAGTATCATCTGCATATGGTTGATATTTCTCCCAACAATCTTAATCCACTTTGTGATTGATCCAGCCCGGCACTAAATGTGAGGTAAGGGCTTCCCAGGTGACTCAGTGGTAAAGAATCTGCCTGCCAATGCAGGTTCAGTCCCTGGGTCAGGAAGATCCCCTGGAGAAGGAAATGGCAACCCACTCCAGTATTCTTGCCTGAAAAATCCCATGAACATAGGAAACTGGCAGGCTACAGTCCATGGCAATGCAAAAGAGTTGGATGTGACTTAGTGACTAAACAACCACAATCTATAATAACTCAACATTTATTTTTTTAAAAATATTTAGCTGCAGCACCTAGCACATATTTGTTGAATGCATAAATTTGTTGAATGCATAAATGGTTGAGGGAGTACCTGAATAAATAATTACTGAATCTTTGGAACCAAAATACACTTTTCTCCATTCCACAGCCATAACTCAGTTTTACCCCTTTAACCTGTTTGCCTCACTATAACAAAAGCAATATGTCAACAGTTCAATGGACCATTATCTTATAGCATACACAAAAACTAATCCAAAATGGATTAAAGATTTGGATTTAAGACCTTAAACTATAAAAGCTCTAGAAGAAAACACAGGCAATATATTCTTTGACATTGGTCTTAGCAATATCTTTCTGGATATGTCTCCTCAGACAAGGAAAACAAAAGTAAAAATAAACAAACAGTACTATATCAAACTAAAAAGCTTCTTCACATCAAAGGAGAAACCACCAACAAAACTAAAAGACAACTTACCAGATGGTAGAAGATACTTGCAAATCACATATCCGACGAGGAGTTAGTATCCAAAAAATATAAAGAACTCGTACAAATCAACATCAGAAAAACAAACAACCAAATTAAAATATAAGCACAGAACCTGGATAGATATTTTTCCAAAGACATACAGATAGCCAACAGACACATGAAAACATGCCCAGCATCACTAATTAATAGGTAAATGCAAATCAGAACCACTGAGTTAGCACCTCATACCTATCAGAATGGCTATTATCATAAAGAGAAAAAAATTACAAGTCTTGGAGAGTATGTGGAGGAAAGGGAGCCCTCATACACTTGGTAGAAAGGTAAACTTGTGCAGCCACTATGAAAAACAATATGGTTAATTCCTCAAAAAAATTAAGAATACAACTATATGATCCATATATTTCACTTCTGGGTATTTATCTGAAGAGTACAAAGATACTAATTCAAAAAGATATATGCACCCTTATGTTCATGGCAGCATTATTCACAATAGCTAAGATATGGAAACAACCTAAAATGTCTATGAGTGGATGAATATATAAAGAAGATGGAAAACTACTCAGTCATAAAAAGATGAGATCTTGCCATTTGCAGCAACATGGATGTACCTTGAGGGTATTATGCTAAGTGAAATAAGTCAGGTGAGAAAGACAAATAATATATGATTTCAATCATATGTGGAATATTTCAAAAATCAAAATAAACAAAACAATCAAAAACAAATAGATACAGAGGACAGATTGGTGGCTACCAGAGGAGAAAGAAGGTTGGTGAGAAAGCAAAATGGGTAAAGGGGGTCAATTGTATGGTGATGGATAGAAACTAGCCTCTTGGATAGAAAGGATAGAAACAAGCATACACTGTTGTCTATTCAGAAGCTGAATTATAAAGTTGTACACATGAAGCATATAATGTTATAAACTGTTACCTCAATAAAAAATATTATTCTATGTGAAAAAGCTAGACCAAAAAAAGTGCATGCCATATGATTGTTTATATAAAATTCTAGAAAATGCAAATTAATCATTAGAGCAAAAGCCAGTGATTATGTGGGGATGGGGAAAGACAAGGAAAAACAGGAGACTGGGATGACGAAGGGGCACAGGAAATTTTTAGGGGTAACATTTACATATTTTTAGGGGTAATATGTTTTTCTTGATTATGATGATCTCACAGGATATACATATGCCAAAACCTATCAAATTGTACTCTTCATATATATGCACAATTATGTTCTGTACCCCAAAAATTCATACACTGGCGTGCCAACCTCTAGTAACTTTGAATGTGACCTTATTTGGGAAATAGAGCATTGCAGAAGAAATTAGTTAAGATGAAGTGGGTTAGGTCTCTAAAACAACACCATTTGGTATCCTTATAAAAAGGGGACATTTGGACACAGACATAGGAGCCGGGAGAACGCAATGTGATGATTAAAGTTCCTTGCCACAAGGAGCTACCAGAAACTAGGAGATCGGCCTAGAACAGATCCCTTCCCAGCACCTTCAGAGTGGCATGACCCTACCCTACCAATATTTTACCTTGGACTTCTAACCCCTAGAATTATGAGACAAGAAATTTTTGATGTTTAAGCCATTCAGTTGTCATGCTTTTTTATAACAGCCCTAAGAAGCTAATACATGCAGTAAATTGTATTTCATTTAAGTGTTAGTCATTCAGTCTTGTCTGATTCTTTGCCACCCCATGGACTGTGACTGTGTAGCCCTCCAGGCTCCTCTGTCCATGGAATTCTCTGGGCAAGAATATTGGAGTGGATTGCCATTTCCTCCTCCAGGGGATCTTTCTGACCCAGGAATTGAACCTGGATCTCCTGCATTGCAGACAGATTCTTTACCGTCTGAGCCACCAGGGAAAGCCCATAATTTATAGATTGCTGCAATGTTCGCCTTGCTCATGCTCAGTCCTGTCCACCTCTTTGCAACTCTTTGGACTGTAGCCCACCAGGCTCCTCTGTCCATGAGATTTTTCAGGCAAGAATACTGGAATGGGTTGCCATTCCCTTCTCCAGGGGATCTTCCTGACCCAGGAACCAAACTCATGTCTCCTGTGTCTCCTGCATCACAGGCAATTCTTTACCCGCTGAAACAAATCTGCCTGCAATGCAGGAGACACAGGAGACATGGGTTTGGTCCCCGGGCCAGGAAGATCCCCTGGAGAAGGGAATGGCTACCTACTCCAGTACTCTTGCCTGGAGAGTTCTATGGATAGAGGAACCTGTCGGGTTACAGTTCACGGGGTTGCAAAGAGTCAGACATGACTGAGTGACTAACAGTTAATTGCATGTCAATCAAAGCCCCAACAAAGCTGTTTTTACAATTCCAGTAGATAAAAATAGTCTGTGCCTACTTATCTGGATACATGTTGTATTACTTTTTCACTCTTCACTCTTCCTTTTACTATACTCTTTTGAACATTCTAAACTTTTCTTGCAGCAGGGCTTTCCATTTGCTGTTTGCTCATTATGAAGAGCCCTTTCACCATATCTCCAAATGGCTTCCTCATTATTTCCCCAGAAAAGGTTTCCTTGACAACCAAATGTACTGTCTCACACTAGCCCCATCACTTTTCATCCTACCCTCTCATACTTTCTTCATAGCATTTATAAGCTTCTGATGTTATATTATTTGCTTACATGTTTTCTCTGTTTCTCCCTTTCCAAATAGAATATAAGCACCATAAATGGAGGGGCTTATCTGTCATGGTCATCACTGTATCCTCAGAGATCAAACCAGCCTATTGTAAACATGATATGTTCAATAAATATTTATTGAATGCATAAGTGAACATATAGATGCTAATCTCAGAGTGTATAATTTGGTGCATAGAGAGGTTATTAACTGCTTCAGTGTTCTATAGATAGTTACAGGCAAAGCCAGGCTGAAGTCCAAGTCTCCTAATATCTTTTTTATTACATTAAAATTTTAACTCACTTTCAAAGGTGAAAAAAAAAGCCATTCACAATTAGTTTAACAGAGGAGTGACATTGGAATATGGATCAGAGTTACTAATACTTTCCCCACCTCAAAGAGTAGGTGCTTTTCTACCTTGCAATATGCTCTAGTTCCATAAAATTCTAAAATCCTATGCAACAGATACTTTTTTAAACATCAGTTTATTCATCTGAACTCTGAGCTATCTATAAGCGTCAAATTACAATAGCCTGCAATTTGAAACAAAATCTGTTTATTAAACTCCTTTTAATGCTCTTTTCTTAAACAACACAGATAATTGATAGCAAGTAGAGCTGGACCTAATGGGCATATTGATCATTTTATTATCTTGAAGCTCCGAAGTGAAGAGACAATTTTGATTTAATATGTATAAAAATTACGTCAATTTGCTGCTCTCCTTTGGTAACCAGTTAAAGCCTCTAATATGTCAGATTTATATGAATTTATACAAACTTGTTCCAACCATTTGAAAACATTTTTAAAATTAAGGTCATCTATAAATGTTAATAGGAATTGCTAATGTTTTCTGTAATAAAATTTGTAGAGTCATATAGTCAGATCAGTATCAATTTTTCTTTCCTATATATCAAAACTCATTTCTCTAACCCTTAGTATAATATCTTTCATTCTATTTTTGTTACTTTATATAACCTCTTGGTAATTAGATATTATTTCTCTGGCTGAATAATATGAGCAGTATTAACTGTACTCACAATAACACGTGTAACCACTTCTCAGCAACTAATCAACAATATGTTATGAATCTCACCAAAAAGTATTTTAACTTTTCTCATCTTTGTTTAGTAGACCTTTTTCTTTAAAAGGAATTCATAGTATTGTTATCTGTGAAAATCAATAAAAGATTGTTAGCAAATTAGTCTGTGTAGCTAAGGACTAATAAACTAATAATATAGTTAACTTCCTTCACTACACATGTGTAAAAAATAATTGAAGTGAAAGAAGCTAGACACAAAAAAATCACATATGACATGATTCCATATATTTGAAATATACAGAATAGGTAAATTCAAAGAGATAGAAAGCAGACTGGTGGCTACCAGGGGCTGGGGGAGTGGAAAATGGGGAATAACAGCTTAGAGGGTAATTAAATGATTTGGAACTAGATAAAGGTAGTGCTTGCACAACACTGTGAATATATTAAATGCCACAGAACTGTTCATTTTGAAATGTGTATTCAGTTATAATAAAGAAATATTGCCATTTGCAGCAACATAGATGGACCTAGAAAAAGGCAAAAATATGATACAACTTACATGTGGAATCTAAAAATAACACACACAATACAAATAATGTCAAGATGCAAAAATTCTTCACAAGAATTTTAGAAATCAAATTCAATAATATATAAAAAAGGATAATATGTATGACCAAGTGAGATTTATACCAGGAATACAAAGTCAATTTAACACTCAAAAGTCAACTAATGTAACTCACCATGTCAAGAGACTAAAAGCAAAATATCAGTTATTAATCTCAAAACATGTGGAAAATTTTTTGAGAAAATTCATCATTCATTCATTCATGATAAAATTTCCAGCAAACTAGTAATATAATGAACTTCTTCAACCTGCTAAAAGATATCTATTAATAACATCATCAGTTCAATTCAGTCGCTCAGTCATGTCTGACTCTGTGACCCCATGAACCACAGCATGCCAGGCCTCCCTGTCCATCACCAACTCTTGGAGTCCACCCAAACCCATGTCCATTGAGTCAGTGATGCCATCCAATGATCTCATCCTCTGTCGTCCCCTTCTCCTCCTGCCCTACATCTTTCCCAGCATCAGGGTCTTTTCAAATGAGTCAGCTCTTCACATCAGGTGGCCAAAGTATTGGCATTTCAGCTTCAACATCAGTCCTCCCAGTGAACACCTAGGACTGATCTCCTTTAGGATGGACTGGTTAGATCTCCTTGCAGTCCAAGGGACTCTCAAGAGTCTTCTCCAACACCACAGTATCATACTTAAGGTGAAATAACTGGGGAAAAGGCAAGGATGTCCACTCTCACCATGTGAGTATACAATGTAGCACCAAAAATATTAGCCTGTGTAACAATACAATAAAAAGAAAAAAACATAGAGTTTGATAAAGTGAAAATTTGTTTATCTACAGGTGACATTGACCATCTATGCAGAAAATATAAGGATTTTTATAAGGAATATACAAAAATGCTATGAGAACTAGTAAGCAGATTTATAAAGGTCATAGGAATCAAGTTCATTAGACAAAAATTTCCACCTCCCTTGGCATTCTTACCTTCCTTCTGCCACAGGGTGTCTGGAAGGTCAGACTACGTTACACTCATGCTCTCCTTCTGGGTCCTGGGCACCAGAGATGGTTACTACTAGGGGGACATCCTCAGGTTCATCTACTTGCTGGTCTGCCAGTTAACCTGCTTTGACTCCCATGTACCATAAACCATTCCATGAGTCCTCCAAAGCAAATGCAGCTCTTAGTGAGGCAAAGAATACCTGAATCAGTAGAGCTGGCACAAAAATACCAGTGTTCCAATCCAACCTGGTCTTTAATAGACTGTGGTCACCAATTACTGACCAAAGCTGCCTTGGGTGGCCCTAACATGTTCATTTGTAGGAACTACAGCCTCCAGGTTAACTTCTGTTTTTAAAGGAACTGGAATAAGCAGGTGGGTAATAATAATGGCTGGCTTCTCTGGTGGCTCAGTGGTAAAGAATCCATCTGCCAATGCCTGTCTAATGCAGGAGACATGGGTTCAACCCCTGGGTTGGAAAGATTCCCTGAAGAAGGAAATGGCAACCCACTCCAGTATTCTTGCATGAGAAATCCCAAGGACAGAGGAGCCTGGTGGGCTACAGTCCATGGGGTCACGATGAGTTGGACATGACTTAGTGACTAAACAACAACAATAATAATAGCTGCCACAGGCACCAGCTTGGCAATATAGGTTCTCCTGATATATCAGGTACTCCCAGGTCAGGAAAGAGGCTTCTGAGGATGGAGAGAGTCCACAGGGCCAGTCTAGAGCTAGGGAACATCTAAAGTACAAGTCCTACTTTTTCATTGTTGAATTTTCACCTTCATGCAGTGAACCAAATTAATTAAAACCTAGTGAAGGCCCACCTGTCATGGGCATTCATAACATTGATTCCATTAACAAAAATTAGAGATAATAATTATTAGCACTTGCTTTGTGCTAGACATCTTTCAAAATGTCTGTTAACTCATCTTCTCTATTTATAATTATCACCATTTAACAGCCCAGAAAGCTGAGCCACAGAGACGTTATTCTGAACTTGAATGGCAGAGCTAGGACTCCAAACTGAGTCAGCCAAACAAACCCCATACTTTTCACATACACATCATATCCCCGGTGGTTGAAGTAGTAGTTTTGACTTAATTAAACATGATTATCCAATAAACTATATTTGCTATTTAGAGAAACCCTGATGGCTCAGCAGTAAAGAATCCACTTGCAATGCAGGAGACACAGGTTCAATCCCAGGGTCAGGAAGTTCTCCTGGAGGAGAAAATGGCAACCTACTTCATTATTTTTGCCTGGAAAATCCCATGGACAGAGGAGCCTGGTGGGTTAATCCAAAGGGTCACAAAGAGTTGGACATGACTGAGCATGCGTATTTGCTATTTAGGTGATAAATAGAATGTACAAAAATCTCAGATACTATTATAAGAGCTAGAAAACCTTAAATGTAATAGTTGTTAATCTGGTATGTTGAGAGAGGATTTGGCACTATGAACAATTTGTTGTCATTCAGTCACTCAGTCATGTCCAACTGTTTGCGACCCCATGGACTGCAGTATGCCAGGCTTCCTTGTCCTTCACCATCTCCCGGAGCTTGATGAAACTCATGTCATTGAGTCGGTGATACCATCTAACCATCTCATCCTCTGTTGTCCCCTTCTCCTGCCTTCAATCTTTCCTAGCATGAGGGTCTTTTGAACTGAGTCAGCTCTTCACATCAGGTGGCCAAAGTATTGGAGCTTCAGCTTCAGCATCTGTCCTTCCAATGAATATTCAGGACTGATTTCCTTCATAATTGACTGGACTGATCTCTTTGCAGTCTAAGAGACTCTCAAGAGTCTTCTCCAACACCACAGCTCAAAAGCATCAATTCTTTGGTGCTCAGCTTTCTTTATGGTCCACTTCTCACATCCACTGATGACTACTGGAACAATATTGTTGACTATGAACAATATTGTTGACAAAGAAATTCTCTACTCTTTGAGACTACATCATTTAATGACTATCAATTTACTGGAAAAGTCACTGAAAAAAAATTGATGCATTATCCTTTGAAAAATCATAGTTCAGACACAGGCTTAATTATAGACAGCCTCATCAAGCAAGTATCACAGCAATAATTTTTAAATTAAAATTAATTTGAAAATTATTAGAATAATTAGATGATCTGCACCACAGTTTTATCACTGGTTTTTTGTTTTTTGGGGTTTTTTTGGTTGCACTACACAGCATGTGGGATCTTATTAGCTCTCTGCCCATGGATGGAACCTGCGCTCTCCGCAGTGGAAGCATACGGTCTCAACCACTGGACTACTGGGGAAGTCCAGCAACATCTATTAAAATTTCAAATATATAGCCCCATAGACCCATGAACTCCAAGCTAATAATTTATCCTATAGAAATGTTCATAGTGCATAAAACTGGAAACAAAGAGAAATCCCATTATATCAGTTAAGATAGAATAAGTTATGCCAACAATAACAAACAACCTTAAACTCACAAGAGCTTAACATCACAAAGACTTATTTCTTATTCATACTACATGACCATGATGGGCTAATCAGAAAACCTAATTCCATGTAATTTTCACTTATAGACCTAGGATGACAGAGGTTTCGTCATTTATAACATCACAAATTGCTGCAGCAGGAGAAAGAATGTAACAGAGGGTCTCGTGTTATTAACAAATACTCTGGCACAGAAGTAATGAATGCATATCACTCCTACCTAAAATTGATTGTCCAGAACTTATCATAAAGCCTTACCAAAGTGAGAGGAAAAGTATAATCTTCTCATGTGTCTGGCAAGAAATAAGAACTGGATATACCTGATCATAAGTCTCTATCATACTTGAGTAGATAAACAGCTGAATTATGGTTCATCCATGAAATATTACTCAGCAATTTAAAAGAATGAATTGGAACTATATCATGTTTTGGAGAGATTTCCATGAGATAATGAATTAGTAAAGCAAAACTCTGAAAGGTACACATTATCTCATTTTTATAAATTAGTGGGGAACCCTGCTGTATACAGAGGAAGAAAGATGGGGGAAAAGAAAGCAGAAGGGTAAAATGAGGCACTAAGAATTTATATGATTATATTTAGGCACTGATGTAGGTTATACATATGAAAATAGAAACTAAGTCATTTTTATCTTTTCCTTATAATTTTGACTGCTTTTATAGGCCTCAAAACACTGATCTGTTGAAATTAAATGAAGTTTTCACTTCCCCCCAGCTCTAAACTCTATGATTTCATAACTTAAATAATAAATCTTATCTATCTCTGTCATTTCCTATTTCTAACCCACAGTTACCTGCTACCGATTAAAGTTCTTGATGTACTACTACAGCCTGTTGACTATTAATTACACTGAATTCAGGTTGCCTGAACTATGAATAATTTATTTCTAACCTTTATATCAACCAAAGCAGCTTCCTCTTTTACATCATTAATTTACATTTACTTGAAATAGGAGACATTTTATTACTGCTTAAGTAATCAAGTTAGGATATTTTTCTTAGGAAAGGTATTAGATCTAATCTAAAAGTCTATAACTTAAACTTTCAGTCTAAGAAATTTTCCTATCTCTCACTTAGACTATTTCAATATCGTCAAAAACCTCACTTGTACTGATTTACATTATCTAATGATCTTTCTAAAACAAAGATCTTTTTCAAGTAGGGGGATATATGATAGACTTGGAAACCATATACTTTATATTCCTTTGTAAAATTTTAAAATATATTTTAAGTAATAAAGTCTTATTTTCCTTGCTTAACCATCTTCCATAAAAAAAAAAAAAGTCCAAGCTTTGCAACATAATATACAACATCCTATATGAAGAGACCATGGTCTGGGTCTACTAAATACTCTTCATCATTCATATTACATTGTATGTATTACTATTTCTTCCACTTTGATTTCTTCTTGTCCTTATACACCTGTAGAATTTCTATTTATGTCCAAAATCCATCTCTTCCAGAAGGACTTCTCTGAAGTCAAGACATGAAATTATCCTGTATGTCTCTGTATCTTTCGTACTTATATTCATTTGTTTACACTTTTCTTTTTGCTACTTTTGCTACTGCAAAAGTCACTGAGAGTAGGTACTCTGTATCATATAGACAATTCCCAATCCAACTATTTATTCTATACTTTCAAGTATTACTACTCAGAAGTATATGACACAGAATAATCCTTTCCTGAATCACTTTGTTCTTTAGGCTTCTATCATCATTTACACTTCATCTGTCTCCCTTATTGGTCTTTAGAGCAACTTCTCTATTGCTTGACAATGTCCCAGTAACCCCAAGGCTCAGTATTAACTCCTTTCCCTTCTATAACTACACACTATCTGTAAAGAGAGTGCATTCAGTTCTGTGCTTTAAATGGTATATTTATGCCAATGGTTACTAAATACTGACTCTTCTGGAAAACTCGAGATTCATTTGTCCAGTGACACTCTTAACATCTCCACTTAGACATCTAAGCTATCTCAAATATTACATGGTCCAGAAAGAACTTCAAAACCCAGTCTTTCACTTTTCCTTTCTTTCACCTCATCCTTACTTCCAACCAAACTGTCAGCACTGACAGCACATCTTTTTGGTTCCACTATCAAAATATATCCAAAATATTAACCTTTGAGTACTACACCCTTGCTCAGTTTAGTATGGCTAATATATGCTCTTTTTACAGCCCAAATTTGGCTGAGGCTCCCTCAGCCCATGCTTCTGGTGGAGTATATGGCCTGTAGACACATTAAGGTACCCATTTTTGCTTCAGACAAAGCTTACATACCATTCACTTAAGATCCAGAACCTGTCACCTATTTCTGTAAAAAATTTTATAAGCTAATTATATAATGTTTAATATCTTTTTAAAAAGTGAGTGCAGTTTAGATGTTATTATAAGAAGGTTTTTGTCATAGCCCATTTTTACGTTGATAGGAAATTCTTCCTGCCCTTCAATCACTTTTCGAAGGAGTGATTTAATATGACTGATGAGTTTAGAAAAATTGGGCCTAAGGGACCTGGCCTTCTACACTTTTCGGTATGAAACTTCTTGCAGGAGGTGTATGACCTGCTCCATGCTGTATGTTTTACTGGGCAGACTTTGCCCTGCAGATTAAAGGTCCTCTAATGAGGGGATAGATTTAATTCAGTAGAGCATTATCAAATCCCTGTATTTTGATAAATAGGCTGTATACTTTGAGAAAAAATAGAATGGAATTTGGGGGAGCCAAATAACATCCTAATATTGATGTCTGGTGTGGTGTTGGTGGTCCTGTTCTGGACAATGGCCCCATAGGAATTTTCACCTTCTTATAATAACATCTAAACTGCACTCACTTTTTAAAAAGGTATTAAACATTATATAATTAGCTTATAAAATTTTTATAATAATTATAAATTTTCCAATTGTTTATTAATACTAGTCAAAATTCTTTTATGAGTTTTTTTGTGAGATCTTTTTTATGAGATTACCACAAATCAGTATACTGATTTTCTAATTTAGAATGATATATTAATTTTCTTACTCTGATGTTTACTCTAAAACTAAAAACAATAGCATTAGTCTAAATTTTATTCTGGACTTGGTTGTCAAAACTGACTCTCTGGAGCTCAGAACAGAAAAGACAAATATAGGCTACTATAACAATATGCTTTGAGAAAATTTCTAATTTTCTAATTTCTAATATTTGATCTTATTTTTAAATCATGCATTAAAAATTTTGGTTCTGAAGTTTTACTTATTATAAGAATCATCAGTATGATATGTAAGTCTTCCTTAAGTATATATTACATTTTTATTTAATCAATTCAACAGATATTGAATAACTACCATGGGCCAGGCATTGTTCTAAGTACTCAGGGTGCATCAATAAATAAAGCCAACAAAAATCCCTGTCTTTGTCAAGTTTACATTCTAGTCAGTGAAGACAATAAATAATAAGCATACTAAGTGAAGTATATAGTGTGTTAGAACATAATATGTGCCATGGAGAGAAAAAGCAGTGTGAGGGGAATCAGAAGTACTGGAGTTAGGGGGAAGTTTCCAAGGAGCATGCCCGGCATGTTCAAAGAACAGCAAGAAGCAATCGTTCAAAACATAACAGCCTAGTTAACTCATATTTTTAAATTAATAGCAAGGAAGAACATTTAAAAATTTAAAGAGTGTCAACTAATTGTGACAGACTAGTCTTTCATCTGACCCTTCTCCCTAATCTCCTGAGACATAACTAGAAATGGGTCACAGTCTGTCTTGAAATTAAGTGTGACCATATGATTTGGTTCCAGAAAGTAGAATGTGGGTGGAAGTGATGTACATCTATTTCAGATCTGGGTCATTAAAAACTTTCCACGTGAATCCTTCATGGTATCTCCCCTTTCGCAACAACCTTGGAAGCAAGTTGTTGAAGATGACAGAACTAGAAGTTGGAAGGAGTCAGGGTTCCTAAATAACTGCCTGGAGAAATGCACCTTACTAAATAGAAACATTTATGTTGGACTTTAGACAAGTGAGAAGTTGATGATTAGCCAGAGAAGCTACTGTTAACAACACACAAATCTTATTTTATTTTAAAATATTTGAAAATACATAGTAGCTTCAAATGTGAGTATCATGTTATCAAGACTAATAATCCTCCAAAGAAAATACTTACTCGGGAGACTACAGTTTCAATTAAAGTTTCTAGATCAAAAGTTAGAAATCCTAAGACTATATATCCAGTTTTCAGAGTATAGTTATAGGTATACAAATTGAAGGAGGAATGTAATTTCTGTAATATTTATAGCATTTCCCCACCATAAGGAAATTAAAATTCTACCACACCAAATTTGTTATAGACAACTTTAGACTATTTTATCCATTTGCCAATTGTTTTTATAAAGTTCATTTACTCCCTTACTTTATTAGATGAGTCTTTCATACCTACTCTTCTTTTCATAACTTACAACACTTTCTCCCTAACCTTCATTCTCAATGGGTGATCTTAATTCCGACTTCACTAAGAAAACTGAAGCTATGAAACCAAAAGTTCTACAAATTTCCATCTACTGTCATCTAGTGATATACATGGTTCCTTTTCTCTTGTTACTATGTTTCTCTTGTTTCTCTTGTCAGTTCTGTCTATTCTCTGAAAGTGTTAGTCATTTCCAATTCTTTGCGATCCCAGACTGGAGCCTGCCAGGCTCCTCTATCCACAGAATTAAAAATTCTCCAGGCAAGAATACTGGAGTGGATTGCCATTCCCTTCTCCAGGGGATCTTTCTGACCCAGGGAGCGAACCTGGATCTCCTGCATTGCAGGCAGATTCTTTACTATCTGAGCCACCAGGAAAACACTTTAATCTCCCACCAGATGCGATCACTTTTCCCTATTACAGGCCATTCTACCAAAAAAAAAAAAAAAAAAATCTTCTTTTCGGTATAACCATTTCCTATCATCCTGAATCTTTCCCTAATTAAACTTGCTATTAATTCTTATATCTTTTTAAAAAGAATCTTCTTTTGACCCACTTCCCTGTCAAGTGGACATTGTGGACGTATCATTAGTCTTCCCTTCCAACTTCTTGAGTTTCTTGCTTTTGATGAAGATAGCCGTCTCCACTTTTTTCCTTTCTTTGCTTAAGGAAGTAGTCAAATTCCACTTCACTGAAACGGCCATGTGCTAAGTTGCTTCAGTCGTGTCCAACTCTTTATGACATGAAAAGAGTTGTCCAACTCTTTGTCCAAATGTAAGCGCTAGAATATAAGGCTTATTTTTTTCTGTTTCATCCACTGTTATAGTCCCAGTATCTAGAACTATGCTTAAGTCTTAGTGTGGTACATGTGTGCTCAGTCATGTCAGATTCTTTGTGACCCTATGGACGTGTAGCCCGCCAGGCTCCTCTGTCCATGGGATTTTCCAGGCAAGACTACTGGAGTGGGTTGCCATACCCTTCTCCAGGGGATCTTCCCAACCCAGGGATTGAACCTGACTCTCTTAAGTCCTGCATTGGCAGGAGAGTTTTTACCACTAGCGCCACCTGGGAAGCCTGAAACTGCCATTGTTCAGATTAACGAAGACCTCCACATCAATGACACACTAATCAATTTTACCTTACCTTTGAGCAGCATTTAACACAATTTATCACTCTTCTTTGAAATACCTTCTTGCTAGACTTCACTATTACCCTAGCTAATCCTTTTACGCTTCCTTCTCATCTTTTATCTCTTCTCTTTCCTAAGTATAGTCATTCTCACAACTGTATATGTTCTCATCCACTTTGATAGCTTTAAATATGCTGCTGACTCCCCAGTTAATATCACTACCCTGGATCTGTCTCTAAACCTACTTAACTATTTCTATTTGGACGTCTAATATGCATTCTAGACTTGACATGTCCAAAATTGAATTGCTTGGCCCTTTTTATTATATCCCACATCTAATCTTCAAAATAGATCTAGAAGTTGACTTAATTCCTCTGCTGCTCTCAGCTTTGTTCAAGCCACTACAATCTCTCATATGCATTATTAAAATAACTACCTTTCCTCTGTCCTCTTTTCAAAATCTGTTCTCAATACAGCAGTCAGAAAGAGTTTTATTTTTAAAACATAAGTCAGATCATGGTCTTTGCTCAGAAATGTTTGCTAATTTCATATCACATCCAGAGTAAAAGCCAAAGTTCTTACAATAGCCTATAAGCATTATATAATCTGTCCACCCAAATTCTCTATCCTGTTAAATACCGGCCTTTTCTACTTTATACCCTTCTTTTGCTCATTGTCCTCTACCCACACTGGCCTCCTTGCTGCTTCCCAGGTACACTAAGCACATTTCCACCTCTGGGGCTGTATACTTTTTGTTCCTTTTATAAGGAATGTTATCCTCAAGCTAGCCACAGTTTCACTATTCATCAGCTCTTCAAATGTCATTTCAGTATGGGTCACTCTACATAAAATTTCAAGTCTTTTCAACACTCTCTAATACTCTTGTTTTATTTCTTCTTAGCAATTATCCTTAACTAATATACTATGTGTTTATATATTTTATTTATTGCCTATTTTCCCCTGTTAAAATGTAAGCTCTGGAAGAAGATAAGTCTTATTTTTGTTATATCCCCAGTATCTAGAACTGTGCTTAAGTCTTAGTGTGGTAGATATGTGCTCAGACATGTCTGATTCTTTATGACCTTCCTCCTCCAGGGGATCTTCCCAACCCAGGGATCAAATCCATGTCTCCTGCTTCTCCTGTGTTGCAGGTAGATTCTTTACCACTGAACCAGGCACTCAAAAAATATTTTCCAAATGAATACTGAATAAACGAAGTATTTTAAGAAGTCATATCAGGAGAATCTTTTTTCTTGCAATATAAAGCCATTTGTTGGGAGGGAGCTAAGATGGTGGAGGAATAGGAAGGGGAGACCACTTTCTCCCCCACAAATTCATTGAAAGATCATTTGAACGCTGAGCAAACTCCACAAAACAACTTCTGATCGCTAGCAGAGGACATCAGACATCCAGAAAAGCAGCCCATTGTCTTCGAAAGTAGGTAGGACAAAATATAAAAGATAAAAAGAGAGACAATAGAGTTAGGGACGGAGATCCGTCCCAGGAAAGGGAGTCTTAATAGAGAGGAAGTTTCCAAACACCAGGAAATCCTCTCACCATCGGGTCTGGAGGAAGTTTTCGAATCTCAGAGGGCAACCTAACTGGGAGGTAAAATAAATAAAACCCACAGATTACATGCCTAAAAACAACTCCCAGCAGAAAAGTACCCCAGACGCCTGCATCCGCCACCAGCAAGTGAGGGCTGAATGGAGAGGAGCGGGCCATGGCATTGCTTAGGGTAAAGACCGGGCCTGAAAGCCCTGAGGGCAATCTGAGGGAGCTAACGAGAGATAGCAACTTAAACTGTGGGATGCACTACCCACCCGTTCCCAGAACAAAGGACTAAGAGAATACCAGAGAAGAGCTAGCCGGCTGCAGACCAGCCCATCTCCCACGGGAGGCAGGAGGCAGGGAGGAGGGGAAAGGGGCAAACTCAGCCCCAGAGACAGCATCCCCTACCAAACTGCAAACAGGCTTCCAGTCTCTAACCAAAGACTTCCTGAGATTCTGGATGGTTGACATCCGCAGGGAGGGTCGCGAACAGAAATCAGCTTCCCAGAAGAGACACAAGGCTCATGCGCGGAAACTGAGGCTGGGACCGCGGAGGGGATAAGGTGCACTACACCGGGGGAGAGTGCACTCATCACGCTCCTGGCTGCCTGAGCTGCTCTGGCCGGGGAAGGCACAAAACGCAGGCCCAACCCTGTCTGCGTCTTTGTGGAGTACCCGAGAACCTGAACCTGAGCGGCTTAGGCCTGGGAAGTGCACACAACTCAGGGCCCGCTCCCTGGGGAGCAGCCTGGAGCCTGAGCAGTGTAGACAGGGAAAGCACACACGCCGTGAGCGGGGGAGAGGGGCAAACCCAGTGTGGCTGGAACACTGTGAGTGCTCCCCACACACGCCAGTGACATTTGTCTGCAGTGCCCCTCCCTCCCCACAGCACGTTTAGGTTCACTGAACAAGTGAAGCTAAACAAGAGACCACCTTCACCCACTTGTGTCAGGGCGGAAATTAGACACTGAAGAGACCTGCAAACAGAAGCCAAACGAACAAAGGGAACCACTTTAGAAGTGACAGGTGCAACGGATTAAAATCCCTGTAGTTAACACCAACTACACTGGAAGGGGCCTATAGATATCAAGAAGTGTAAGCTGGAACAAGATGCTATCTGAAACTGAACCGAACCCACACTGCCTGCAACAACTCTAGAGAAATTTCTAGATATATTTCTACTATTACTATTATTTTTTTAATTAAAAAAATTTTTTTTCTTTTTTTTTTTTAAAGTCCTCTATTACTCCTCTAATACTCCTTAATTTTCATTTTTATAACCCACTATAACCTGGGGGGAAAAAAGGACCCTATTTTTAAAGTGAACTTCATATATGTTTCTTAAATTTTTTGTTTTTGTTGTTTTTTAATATTGTATTTTTAAGAGTCTAACCTCTACTCTAGATTTTTAGTCTTTGTTTTTCAGTATTTGATATCAATTTTGGATATTTAAGAACCCAACCTTCAGTACCCATTTTTACTCAGGAGTGTGATTACTGGTTTGATCACTCTCTCCCCCTTTTGACTCTCCTTTTTCTCCCCCAGATCACCTCTATTTCCTCCCTCCCCCTTCTCTTCTCAATCCAATTCTGTGAATCTGTCAGTGTTCTGGGCTGTGGAGACACTTAGGGAACAGAGTACTGCCTAGATCTGTCTCTCTTCCCTTGAATCCCCCCTTTTCTCCTCCTGCTCACCTCTATCTCCTTCCTCCCTCTCCTCTTCTTCATGGAACTCTGTGAATCTCTCTTGGTGTCCCTCACTGTGGAGAATCCTTTCACCATTAACCTAGAAGATTTATTATCAGTGCTGTATGGATGGAGAAGTCTTGAGGCTACTGGAAGAATAAGACTGAAATCCAGAGGCAGGAGACTTAAGCCCAAAACCAGAGAACACCAGAGAACTCCTGACTACAGGGAACATTAATTAATAAGGGATCATCCAAAAGCCTCCATACCTACACTGAAACCAACCACCACCCAAGAGCCAATAAGTTCCAGAGTAAGACATACCACGCAAATTCTCCAGCTACGCAGAAACATAGCCCTGAGCGTCAACACACAGGCTGCCCAAAGTCACACCAAACCCATAGACCCATCTCAAAACTCACTACTGGACACTCCTTTGCACTCCAGAGAGAAGAAGCCCAGCTCCACCCACCAGAACGTCGATGCAAGCTTCCCTAACCAGCAAACCTCGACAAGCCAAACATCCAGCCCCACCCACTGGGAGAAACCTCCACAATAAAAAGGAACCACAGACTACCACAATACAGAAAGGCCACCCCAAACACAGCAATCTAAATAAGATGAAAAAGCAGAGAAATACCCAGCAGGTAAAGGAACATGAAAAATGCCCACCAAGCCAAACAAAAGAGGAGGAGATAGGGAATCTACCTGAAAAAGAATTTAGAATAATGATAATAAAAATGATCCAAAATCTTGAAAACAAAATAGAGTTACAGATAAATAACCTGGAGACAAGGATTGAGAAGATGCAAGAAATGTTTAACAAGGACCTAGAAGAAGTAAAAAGAGTCAGTTAAAAATGAATAATGCAATAAATGATATCAAAAACACTCTGGAGGGAATCAACAGTAGAATAACAGAGGCAGAAGATAGGATAGGTGAGGTAGAAGATAAAATGGTGGAAATAAATGAAGCAGAGAGGAAAAAAGAATTAAAAGAAATGAGGACAATCTTAGGGACCTCTGGGACAATGTGAAATGCCCCAACATTCAAATCATAGGAGTCCCAGAAGAAGACAAAAAGAAAGGCCATGAGAAAATACTCGAGGAGATAATAGCTGAAAACTTCCCCAAAATGGGGAAGGAAATAGTGACACAAGTCCAAGAAACCCAGAGAGTCCCAATCAGGATAAACCCAAGGCGAAACACCCCAAGACACATATTAGTCAAATTAACAAAGATCAAACACAAAGGACAAATATTAAAAGCAGCAAGGGAGAAACAACAAATAACACACAAGGGGATTCCCATAAGGATAACAGCTGATCTTTCAATAGAAACTCTTCAGGCCAGAAGGGAATGGCAGGACATACTTAAAGTAATGAAAGAGAATAACCTACAACCCAGATTACTGTACCCAGCAAGGATCTCATTCAGATATGAAGGAGAATTCAAAAGCTTTACAGATAAGCAAAAGTTGAGAGAATTCAGCACCACCAAACCAGCTCTTCAACAAATGGTAAAGGATCTTCTCTAGACAGGAAACACAGAAAGATTGTATGAATGTGAACCCAAAACAACAAAGTAAATGGCAACAGGACCATTCTTATCAATAATTACCTTAAATGTAAATGGGTTGAATGCCCCAACCAAAAGACAAAGACTGGCTGAATGGATACAAAAACAAGACCCCTATATATGCTGTCTACGAGAGACCCACCTCAAAACAAGGGACACCTACAGACTAAAAGTAAAGGGCTGGAAAAAAATATTTCACGCAAACGGAGACCAAAAGAAAGCAGGAGTCGCAATACTCATATCAGATAAAATAGACTTTCAAATGAAGGCTGTGGAAAGAGACAAAGAAGGATACCACATAATGATCAAAGGATCAATCCAAGAAGAAGATATAACAATTATAAATATATATGCACCCAACATAGGAGCACTGCAATATGTAAGGCAAACGCTAACGAGCATGATAGGGGAAATTAACAATAACACAATAATAGTGGGAGACTTTAATACCCCACTCACACCTATGGATAGATCAACTTAACAGAAAATTAACAAGGAAACACAAACTTTAAATGACACAATGGTCCAGCTAGACCTAATTGATATCTATAGGACATTTCACCCCAAAACAATCAATTTCACCTTTTTCTCAAGTGCACACGGAACCTTCTCCAGAATAGATCACATCTTGGGCCATAAATCTAGCCTTGGCAAATTCAAAAAATTGAAATCATTCCAGTCATCTTTTCTGACCACAATGCAGTAAGATTAGATCTCAATTACAGGAAAAAAAGCTATTAAAAATTCCAACATATGGAGGCTAAATAACACGCTTCTGAATAACCAACAAATCATAGAAGAAATTAAAAAAGAAATCAAAATATGCATAGAAATGAATGAAAATGAAACACAACCACCCAAAACCTATAGGACACTGTAAAAGCAGTGCTAAGGGGAAGGTTCATAGCAATACAGGCTTACCTCAAGAAGCGAGAAAAAAGTCAAATAAATAACCTAACTCTACACCTAAAGCAACTAGAGAAGGAAGAAATGAAGAACCCCAGGGTTAGTAGAAGGAAAGAAATCTTAAAAATTAGGGCAGAAAAAAATGAAAAAGAAACAAAAGAGACCACAGCAAAAATCAACAAAGCTAAAAGCTGGGTTTTTGAAAAGGTAAATAAAATTGACAAACCATTAGCCAGACTCATCAAGAAACAAAGAAAAACCAAATCAACAAAATTAGAAATGAAAATGGAGAGATCACAACAGACAACACTGAAATACACAGGATCATAAAAGACTACTACCAGCAGCTATATGCCAATAAAATGAACAACTTGGAAGAAATGGACAAATTCTTAGAAAAGTATAACTTTCCAAAACTGAACCAGAAAGAAATAGAAGATCTTAACAGACTCATCACAAGCACGGACATCGAACTGTAATCAGAAATCTTCCAGCAAACAAAAGCCCAGGACCAGATGGTTCCACAGTTGAATTCTACCAAAAATTTAGAGACGAGCTAACACCTATCTTACTCAAGCTCTTCCAGAAAATTACAGAAGAAGGCAAACTTCCAAACTCATTCTATGAGACCACCATCACCCTAATACCAAAACCAGACAAAGATGCCACAAAAAAAGAAAACTACAGGCCAATATCACTGATGAACATAGATGCAAAAGTCCTTAACAAAATTCTAGCAAACAGAATCCAACAACATATTAAAAAGATCATACATCATGACCAAGTGGGCTTTATCCCAAGAATGCAAGGATTCTTTAATATCCACAAATCAATCAATGTAATACACCACATTAACAAATTGAAAGATAAAAACCACATATTATCTCAAGAGATGCAAAAAAGCCTTTGACAAAATTCAACATCCATTTATGATAAAAATTCTCCAGAAAGCAGGAATAGAAGGAACATACCTCAACATAATAAAAGCTATATATGACCAACCCACAGTAAACATTATCCTCAATGGTGAAAAAGTGAAAGCATTTCCCTTAAAGTCAGGAACAAGACAAGGGTGCCCACTCTCACCACTACTATTCAACATAGTTTTGGAAGTGTTGGCCACAGCAATCAGAGCAGAAGAAGAAATAAAAGGAATCCAGATAGGAAAAGAAGAAGTAAAACTCTCACTGTTTGCAGATGACATGATCCTCTACATAGAAAACCCTAAAGACTCTATCAGAAAATTATTAGAGCTAATCAATGAATACAGTAATTTTTGCAGGATATAAAATTAACACACAGAAATCCCTTGCATTCCTATACACTAACAATGAGAAAACAGAGAAATGAAGGAAACAATTCCATTCACCATTGCAACAAAAAGAATAAAATACTTAGAGGAGTATATCTACCTAAATAAACAAAAGACCTATATATAGAAAACTATAAAACACTGATGAAAGAAATCAAAGATGACACAAATAGATGGAGAAATATACCGTGTTCATGGATTGGAAGAATCAATATGGTGAAAATGAGTATACAACCCAAAGCAATCTATAGATTCAATGCAATCCCTATCAAGTTACCAACGGTATTTTTCACAGAACTAGAACAAACAATTTCACAATTTGTATGGAAATACAAAAAACCTCGAATAGCCAAAGTAGTCTTGAGAAAGAAGAATGGAACTGGAGGAATCAACCTGTCTGACTTCAGACTATACTACAAAGCCACAGTCATCAAGACAGTATGGTACTGGCACAAAGACAGAAATATAGATCAGTGGAACAGAATAGAAAGCCCAGAGATGAATCCACGTACCTATGGACACCTTATCTTCGACAAAGGAGGCAAACATATACAATGGAAAAAAGACAACCTCTTTAACAAGTGGTGCTGGGAAAACTGGTCAACCATTTGTAAAAGAATAAAACTAGAACACTTTCTAACACCATACACAAAAATAAACTCAAAATGGATTAAAGATATAAATGTAAGATCAGAGACTATAAAACTCCTAGAGGAGAACATAGGCAAAACACTCTCTGACATAAATCACAGCAGGATCCTCTATGACCCACCTTCCAGAATATTGGAAATAAAAGCAAAAATAAACAAATGGGACCTAATGAAACTTAAAAGCTTTTGCACAACAAAGGAAACTATAAGCAAGGTGAAAAGACAGCCTTCAGAATGGGAGAAAATAATAGCAAACGAAGCAACAGAGGATTGATCTCAAAAATATACAAGCAACTCCTGCAGCTCAATTCCAGAAAAATAAATGACCCAATCAAAAAATGGGCCAAAGAACTAAACAGACATTTCTCCAAAGAAGACATACAGATGGCTAACAAACACATGAAAAGATGCTCCACATCACTCATTATCAGAGAAATGCAAATCAAAACCTCAATGAGGTACCATTACACACCAGTCAGAATGGCTGCTATCCAAAAGTCTACAAGCAATAAATGCTGGAAAGGGTGTGGAGAAAAGGGAACCCTCTTACACTGTTGGTGGGAATGCAAACTAGTACAGCCACTATGGAGAACAGTGTGGAGATTGCTTAAAAAACTGGAAATAGAACTGCCATATGACCCAGCAATCCCACTTCTGGGCATACACACTGAGGAAACCAGATCTGAAAGAGACACATGCACCCCAATGTTCATCACAGCACTGTTTATAATAGCCAGGACATGGAAGCAACCTAGATGCCCATCAGCAGGCGAATGGATAAGGAAGCTATGGTACATATACACAATGGAATATTACTCAGCCATTAAAAAGAATTCATTTGAATCAGTTCTAATGAGATGGATGAAACTGGAGCCCATTATACAGAGGGAAGTAAGCCAGAAAGAGAAAGACCAATACAGTATACTAACACATATATATGGAATTTAGAAAGATGGTAATGATAACCCTATATGCAAAACAGAAAAAGAGACACAGATGTACAGAACAGACTTTGGGACTCTGTGGGAGAAGGCAAGGGTGGGATGTTCCGAGAGAACAGCATCGAAACAAGTATACTATCAAGGGTGAAACAGACCACCAGCCCAGGTTGGATGCATGAGACAAGTGCTCAGGGCTGGTGCACTGGGAAGACACAGAGGGATGGAATGGGAAGGGAGGCGGGACGGGGGATGGGGTTGGGGAACACATGTAAATCCATGGCTGATTCATGTCAATGTATGGCAAAAACCACTACAATATTGTAAAGTAATTAGTCTCCAACTAATAAAAATAAATGGAAAAAAAAAAGCCATTTGTCAACTTTATCAACAGATAAATCAAAGCTGCTTCAGACTGTGGAACAAATAAAATGACCTCAAGTTTTGAAAAATAAATAATACTGGCAAAGTTATGATTAGCTGTTCAGGTGACCTCACAAAAACAATGAGAAGTATTTATGTGAATCCAAAATATTTTAATAGTAAAGAATAAACAGTATATCTCAACAATGTGTTCCTAGTGTTCAATGGACAACTTTATACGTATGAAAACTTAGCCAAAATAGTTTTCATCAATTCAAGAAAAGGTGAAACCAAAACAATCATCTAATTATCTGAACAGAATTACAAATTTTTAAGTAACAATGTGGTTATTTCCCATTTAGGCTGATATAGTAAAATATAAAGAAACAAATTATTTATAAATCAAAAGTCTTAATTTCAGAATATGCTTGGCTCTTTAGTAAATAATAATTTAAAACTTAACTATAAATTTTATGTTACAGGCTCCTTAATCACACTGATTTTCTGAAATTAAACAAACAGCTTTTCTGCTTCCTTTAGTTTTTGTTTCCTATCCATCTTAGCAATTACAGCCCAACGGTCCTCCTGCATTTTCCTCATAGTTTCAGACTTCGGCATAGATCCAGGAGTCATTAGAGATGAAGGAGTCTGGATAGAAAATAAAGTCATATGTTTAACTCAAAAAAAAAAAGAAAGAAAAGAATTAAATTCAGCTTTTGAAATTTGCTTCCCCAAATAACTACCTTTTTTGGTGTTCTGACACAAAGATGAGAAATTGGTGGATTATTATTCTTGTATAGTTTTCTCAGTGTCTCTTCCTCTGAAACCATGCTCTTAAAGAAAAATATGAAAATATAATTTGGAGGCTGCCACCATTAATATTATATTATAAAATTTTTGTCTATATTCCACATATGAGGATGAAATGGAAGAGTATAAAGGAGAAAAAAAGGGGGGGGGGGGAAGAAGAGGAAAGAAAATTTAAAAGCCTCAAGGAAGAAGACAATGAAAAACTAAACTCTCAGTCTGCCAGACAAGGAAATCCAATCTTGATTCTACTAACCATACACCTAAAGGGTTATGAAGAATACAAGATGTATATGAACAGTGTTTTTCTACTGATTTCTATTTCAGTTTCACTTTCCCCACTCTTTTTCCCAGCCTTTTTATTCAAATATACTTAGGCCTTATAATAAGCATTCATAATCCTGTAAAAATTATAAATGTTGTCAATTATCAATTTCTGAATATTTTCCCAAGTAATAATAGCTAACACTTATTTAGTTCTTTTTTTATGTCAGGCACTGTTATAAGCACTTAGCATATTTTAATTGGTTTTAATCCTTACAACATTTTTATGATCTATATATACTATTATTATCCCCATTTTAAAGGTGATGAAATGAGACACACAAATATTAAGTAACTTGCCCAAGACTATACAGCTAGTAAGAGATAGAGCCAGGATTAAAATCCAGGTAGGCTGGCTTCAGAATCCATTTTCTTAATGAACATGTAACATAAATTTAGTCATAAGCAAACAATTCACAATATCTTTTCCTGCTCATTAGAGTCACATTTAATACAAATTTCAGAAGGTTCATGGATGAAAATATTCAATCATTTTCATAAATTCTAAGATATCAGCAGAATTCACTAAGTCACAAAATTTCTCTTTCTTCTTGAACACATTTAGGCAATTTGTGTATTTCAAGTAGTATTTCCATTTTTTAATCTCTTCTAGGTTATCTAATTTGTTGGCATATAATTGTTCACAGTATTCTCTATCTCTAAAAGGTTCGTAATAACATCTCCAATTATATTTCTGACTTAAGTTATTCGACTTTTTGTCAGTCAAGCTAAGGTTTGTCAACTTAACCAATCTTTTCAAAGAAATAAATTTTGGCTTCATTCATTTTCTCTGCTTTCTTTTCTCTAATTTGTTTATCTCTATTCTAATCTTATTATTTCCTTCCTTTGTCACCTTTGGGTTTAGTTTGATCTTTTTCTAGTTCTTTAAGGTAAAAAGTTAGTTTATTGATTTTTTTCTTTTTCAGTGTAGGAATTTAGAGCTATACATTTCCCTCAGAGCACTGGTTTTTCTGTGTCACGTAAGTTTTGGTGCATTGTGTTTTCCCTTTCATTCATCTCTAAGTCAAATCCCCCTGTTTTCTTCTCTGATCCATTGGTTGGTTAGAAGTGTATTAATTCTCACAAATTTGTGAATTTTCTAGTTTTCCTTCTCTTTCTGATTTCTAACTTCATCTCTTTGTATTCAAAGATAGTTTATATATGATACCTAGTTTTTTTAATCTATTGAGACTTGTTTTGGGACCTATATGGTCTATCCTGGAGAATATCCATGTGTGCTTGGGAAGAATGTGTATTCTTTTGTTGAACTGAATGTTCTACATATGTCTATTAAATCTATTTGGTGTGTGTTGTTCCAATCTTATTTCCTTACTTATCTTCTGTCTAGTTGTTTTATCCATTATTGAAGGAGAGGTATTGAAGTATCCAACTATTAATGTATAACTGTCCATTTCTTCAATTCTATAAAGCTTTGCTTCATATATTTTAAGGGCATGTTATTAGGTGTATAAATGATTAAAACTGTCATAACTTCTTGCTATATTGAACCTCTTATTTACACATAATGTCCTTATTTGTTTCTTGTACTTTTTGATTTAAAATCTATTTTGTCAGATATTGGTAAAACCAACCCACCTCTTTTTTGGTTACTATTTGCATATCTTTTTCCATCCTTTCACATTTAGCCAATTTGAAGCTAACCTGAGTCTTTTTTTGTTTATTGGAGTATATAATCCTCCAAATATACATTGTAAATTACTCATATGTAAGTAATTACTGATAAAGAGAGACTAATTTTTGCCTTTTTGATATTTGTTTTCTATATGCTTTATAGATGTTTTGTTTTATTTTGATTTGGTTTTGGTCACTCATTTCATCTATTATTACCTTCTTTTCTGTCTAGGTAACATTTTTGGTAACAAAGTGTTTTGATTTCCTTCCCATTTCCTTTTGTGTATATTCTATGCTTTTGTGGTTACCATGGGGATTACATGTAACAACCAAACATTATAGTAACCTAATTTGAATTTATACTAACTTCAATAGCCTACACAAACAGCTCCATTTTCCTTCTGTTACTGATGTCAAAATTACATCTTCATATATTGTGTGCCCAGCAATATAGATAAATTAAGCATTAGCTTTTAAGTTATAGAGCAAACAAAAAGTAAAGTTAGAAACCAAAATTACAATCATTTCAACTTTTATAATTTCCCATGTATTTGACTTTATCAAAGACCTTTAATTTCATGTGATAATTATAACTGATAAAGCCTATTTATTGTGAAATGTCTTCTTAGGTAATTTAAACTGTAATAGTATAAATAAAATACTGTAGTATGTTCATAGTGTTATAAAGTTGTGATGCTACTTTTAAAAATGACATGAAATCATGAGTTATTCCTAATCTCAGATAAGTTAAGAAACTAGCCTAAATTCAGAGAAAAACAGTATGAATTCTAGACCTAGTATCTCTAATTCTAGAGCTCATGCTCTTTCTACTAATTCTCATCACTTTTTTTAATATCTTGACTTCAGTTTTACCTGGCAATTATTGTGTACAATGACATACATAGGCCATGGAGCTAGACAATTGGTGTTCAAATTTTGGCTCCATGACTTTCTAGTTATGTGATATTGGAAAAGCACCAGTGTGACTCAGTTTCCTCATCTGTAAAATGAAAGTAAGAACTCTGTCTCTACTTCTAGAGTGTTAGATTGTTTTAAGAAATAACTGACGTATTCTGTGTAAAGTTTTTACAACAGTGCCTAGTTCACAGTCTTAATCATTATCTATAAAACAAAGAGATACTAGAGTAGAAATTTTCTGTAAGTTAACTTAAATAATTACACTTCTAAGACTTTAGCTATTCATTATTCCAGAACAAATGAAAGCAGAGGTCTCAAAGCAGTATAAAAGCTTTAAGAATCTCACAGTTATGAGTTGCAATAATAAAACAAATGGCTTTAATTACAATTTTGTAATTAAGAATCATTGGTACATTGCTCCATTTTGTATAATGAGGTTAATCTGGTTTTAAACTAAATGAGTATAAGTTAAATTATTCTTAATAAATTATTATTATGCCTTTAGAAAATAATGATATGTATGAAGTAGGAAGTAACTGGTCATACAAACTGCTAGAGGAACTATCCTCCTTAAACATGCCATTTTTAACATATTAACTCTTTAAGAATCATAGAAATGTTATTGTTTGCAACAATAAGTGGTATAAAATTAAAGAAAATATTTATAATATGCAAAATTAAGAGGAGTCCTGAATAACAAATTTGGCTGCAGCAAGATTAAAGGTATTCACTAGGCCTGAAAGAGAAAAAGGTAAAGAAAATAACACTCTTCTGGAAAACAAGAGAATTAGTCATCTCAAATGCCAACTATGTCATATCAAGTATTTCAAAATGTCCTGTTTTCTGAAGTTTAGGGAGATTTTTTTAACCCTAATTTTTTAAAATGCTGTAAAAGCAGAGAGTCCTATATTATAGGAGAATTTTACTTCTTTTCAGTATTGCAGTAATAGATACTATGGACATATATTATACACATACATAAAGAATAATAATATAGAAATATAATAATGTAAACAAATAATAAGTGCTGATTATTTGTAATAATTTTACCAAAAGATCAGTAGTTTCTGAACTATCCGAATTAACATCAAACTCAAAGACCATTCTTCTCTTTTTACTATTACTTTCTTCAATGGGTACATTCTTGTTTCCTCTTTGCTGAATTTTTAGTTTTGTTGGTGTTTTCACAGTATATGCCTATCCAAAAGACAAAAAAAATACATTATCCCATCAAATAAAACACATATTATTACTAAAGGCAGGTTGAGTCTTTAACAATCAATAATAACTCTCCATTATTATTGGCGTGTGTATGAAGTAGAAATTTTGGATAAGAATTTAATTCAGAAGTTTTTAATAAAATAATGGGGGAGAGGGAGGGAGGGAAGGAGAAAGGAAGGATGGGAGAGACACTCCAGCTTCAGTAGCCAACAACCTTAAGAGAGACTTCAACTTTTCAAACAATGATTAAGATCAAAGAACTGAGAGCTTTTATTACTACATAAAAATCCTGATTTATAATAAAGCAAGTTTGCTCATGTTTTGTTGATGAAGTAATTCCATTAGTCAATGTTTAGTATTCCATATTATCCTGTAGTATATAAGTTTTATAATTTTTAAAAATTGTCTTTAAAAATAAGGTCACTGATATCAGTAAGAATGGCAGAGTAAAACTCCAAAAATTTGCTCTTCCACAAAGCAATAAAAATGCCAGTAAAAGTGGTCAAAATCAATTTGTTTATAACTGTGGAAATTAACAAAAAGCTTGCCACAACCTAAAGAGTTCTGTTTTTTTTTTTAATGGCTGAACCTCTGTAAGAAGAGCAAAATTAGCAGTGCCTGAACTTTTCCTCATCTCATCCCCTGCTCTCTTAAAAAGTACATTCCTGGTCCAGTCTGGCAGCCTATGAACAGAGCAAAACACACTTGGGAGCTCTTTCAAAATTTTATGCTCAAAAAGTTGTCAATATTTGACCTGTCTAGTGATTCTCTAGACAATTTCATATACAGGGCTGTATTTGACCCAACTTGGAGCTCACTCAGTTAACGGGGAAAAAAAAGGAAAAGAGCTTTCTACTCAATGTGTATAGGGTTGTTTTTTGTTATTCAGTCGTTAAGTCATGTCTGACTCTGCGAGCCCATGGGCTGCAACACGCCAAGCTTCCCTGTCCTTCACTATCTCCTGGAGTTTGCTCAAACTCATGTTCATTGAATAAGTGATGCCATCCAACCATCTCACCCTCTGCACCCCCTTCTCCTCCTGCCCTCAACCTTTCAGGCATCAGGGTCTTTTCCAATGAGACAGCTCTTTGCATCAAGTGGCCAAAGTACTGAAGCTTTAACAGTTACAAACACGCATTTTAACTTCAGTCCCATCACTTCATGGCAAATAGAAGGGGAAAAGTGGAAGCAGAGACAGATTTTATTTTCTTGGGCTCCAAAAGCACTGCCGATGGTGACTGCAGCCATTAAATTAAAAGACACTTGCTCCTTAGAAGGAAAGCTATGACAAGCCTAGATATTGTATTAAAAAGCAGAGACATCACTTTGCCAACAAAGGTCCATATAGTCAAAATTATGGTTTTTCCAGTAGTCTTGTATGGATGTGGAATTGAACCATAAGGAAGGCGGAGCACCAAAGAAGTGATGCTTTTGAACTGGAGAAGACTCTTGAGAGTTCCTTGGACTGCAAGGAGATCAAACCAGCTAATCTGAAAGAAAGTTCAGTTCAGTTCAGTTCAGTCACTCAGTCATGTCCGACTCTTTGTGACCCCATGAACTGCAGCACCCAGGCATCACTGTCCATCACCAACTCCCCGAGTTTGCTCAAACTCATGTCCTTTGAATCAGTGATGCTATCCAACCGTCTCATCCTCTGTTGTTCCCTTCTCCTCCTGCCCTCAATCTTTCCCAGCATCTGGGTCTTTTCCGATGACTCAGTTCACATCAGGCGGCCAAAGTATTAGAGCTTCAGCTTTAGCATCAGTCCTTCCAATTAATATTCAGGACTGATTTCCTTTAGGATGGACTGGTTGGATCTCCTTGCAGTCCAAGGGACTCTCAAGAGTCTTCTCCAACACCACAGTTCAAAAGCATCAATCCTTCTGCGCTCAGCTTTCTTTATAGTCCAACTCTCACATCCATACATGACTATTGGAAAAACCACAGCTTTGACTAGACGGATCTTTGCTGACAAAGTAATGTCTGCGCTTTTTAATTCGCTGTCTAGGTTTGTCATAGCTTTTCTTCCAAGGAGCAAGCATCTTTTAATTTCATGGCTGCAATCATCATCTGCACTGATTTTGGAGCCCAAGAAAATAAAGTCTCCCACTGTTTCCACTGTCTCCCCATCTATTTGCCATGAAGTGATGGGACCAGATGCCATGATCTTAGTTTTCTGAATGTTGAGTTTTAAGCCAACTTTTTCTCTCTCCTCTTTCACTTTCATCAAGAAGCTCTTTAGTTCTTCTTCACTTTCTGCCATTAGGGTGGTGTCATCTGCATATCTGAGGTTATTGATATTTCTCCCAGCAATCTTGATTTCAGCTTGTGCTTCATCTAGCCTGGCATTTCGCATGATGTACTCTGCATATAAGTTAAATAAGCAGGGCAACAATATACATCCTTGACGTACTCCTTTCCCAATTTGGAAACAGTCTGTTTTTCCATGTCCAGTTCTAACTGTTGCTCCTTGACCTGCATACAGATTTCTCAGAAGGCATGTAAGGTGGTCTGGTAGTCCCATCTCTTTCAGAATTTTCCACAGTTTGTTGTGATCCACACAGTCAAAGGCTTTGGCAAAGTCATTAAAGCAGAGATAGATGTTTCTCTGGAACTCTCTTGCTTTTTCAATGATCCAGTGGATGTTGGCAATTTAATCTCTGGTTCCTCTGCATTTTCTAAATCGAGCTTGAACATCTGAAGAAAATCAACCCTGAATATTCATTGGAAGGATTGATGCTGAAGTTGAAGCTCCAATACTTTGGCCACCTGATGCGAAGATCCAACTCACTGGAAAAGACCCTGATGCTAGGAAAGACTGAGGGCAGGAGAAGAAGGAGGAACCAGAGGATGAGACAGTTGGATGCCATCATCAGCTCAATGGACATGAGCTTGCACAAACTCCAGGATATAGTGAAGGACAGGGAAATTTGATGTGCTGCAGACCATGGGGGTGCAAAGAGTTGGACATGACTTAGCAACCTAACAACAATTCTTTAATAGAGATCATTTCATATTTTAAATAGTAAAATAATAAATACAACAAGATGATTTCATATAAAAGCCTTGCTATGTACTTTACTAATTTTCATAATTTCCATGAGGTGGATAATAAGAAGTAAAGAAAGAAAGTGAAGTCGCTCAGTCGTGTCCAACTCTTTGTGACTCCATGGACTGTAGCCCACCAGGTTCCTCAGTCCATGGGATTCTCCAGGCAACAGTACTAGAGTGGGTTGCCATTTCCTTCTCCAGGGGATCTTTCCAACCCAGGGATCAAACCCAGGTCTCCCACATTGCAGGCAGACGCTTTACCGTCTGAGCCACAGGGAATAATACTGTACATATAATTCAATATATATATATAATACAGGATATAAGTGGGACTATTTTTGCCTGAAATTGTCAACTAAAGTACAAAGTTGGGGCGGGGGGAAGTGCTAGTAACTTACACTCTAAAGAAAGCAATGTATAATTAAGGCCAGCTCCTTCTCTAAGGCTTATTAAAAGGTGGTAGAACAGAACTAACAATCACCAGATATCTCTCTTATTCCCAGTTAATTTAAGCAAATTGGAAGGGAAAAGAACAAAATTTTGGCTTAGGGGGTAAAGACAGGTTGAAATACTCTTCCATCAACTCCCAAGGCAAGTAAGAATATAACTCTAAAAAGGAGTTTTCCTTTTTAGAGTTGAGTAATTTTCCTTTGAGGGGACATATGTATACCTATGGCTGATTCATGTTGATGTTTGGCAGAAACCATCACAATACTGTAAAGTAATTATTCTCTAGTTAAATTTAAAAAAAAAGAAGCCTTATAATAACTAATGGTGCCTTCTATAAGGGGAGACTGGCATCTCATTCCCTAGGTGGATATAAACCTAGGAAGAAGACTTGTTTATCTGTCTTTATGTCTACCTGAACAAGTAAAAGAAATCAGAGTAAGACAGATGGTAGAGAAGAGGAGAGGGGGAGTCAGAGGTAGAGCATTATATACCACCATTTAGCATTGAAAGGTTGAAAGAATTCCCCATGGATTAAGCGGACATGTTGAAGATAGCTAGATATGAGCCACCTTGCTAGTGGTACCTGCTTCACAAGGGCTGACTGCTAAATAAAAGACTCCAGCAACAAGATGATGAGGAGTAAACAGCAAAGGGAGGTAACTGAGGTGATACTGGAAAATTCAAGTCAAAATTAGAGCTTGTCTATCAGGGACCTATGTGCTAGCAAAAGCCAGAAAGTGATAAAATTTTCCCAAGATGTCATTAAGTTGTGTACAGTGATAGAATAAAACCAACAAAACTATTTCACACTGGTGTAACAAATAACCAAAACTTTCAAAAAGGTTTTTATAACTATGTGTGTGATACCAGATGTATGGTATATGATACCAGAGACTTTTTTATTTAAAAAAAATGACAACTTTCTTAGAAATTGTAGCAACAAACCTTTGGTAATGGTGTAGACAAATTATTTTTGGCAGGTGTCCGCAGATAGTCTCTTTTATCTTTTGAAGATCTGCTCTGATCAGCTGATAGGAAGCTTCGAGATGCATTTTGTGAAAGAGGTACTTTAGAATCAAGTTTCCAATAACTAGTTTCAGGTATTTCCAATAAAGGTGTCTGCGTTTTCTATTGAACAACAAATATGAATGAAGTCATCATTAAGTGTCATTTTAACTAAAGTGTGGCAACTAGTAAAAATAACACTGAAATAAACTAGAATTTACACTCAAGTGTAGTACTGAGTAGAAAACTTTGAATAAATTACACTTATCTTCTTTATGACTTTTTTCTTATTTAAGATGAAAATGGTTTTTGCTCCCTTTGTCCTCACAGAGCTGCTATAAAAATAAATAATAATCTCAACTCTCTATTTGGCCAAAAGTTGGAAATTCTCCAAAGAAAATTCTCTAGTCCTGGTGGCAAAACAAAACAAATCTTAATTGGAGATTCATTCCAATAACTCTACAGCCCAAAGGCATCTCTTTCATGTTTTCATAAATCCTGTTTCATCTGTAAAAATATCAGCCTTTTCCTATCCACTAGTTTCATTCACCTTCAGAAAAAAAAGGGGGGGGGGAGAGAGGAAAAATTATGAAAGTAAAAGCCTAGAGAAATTTTCAAGGCAAGACAAAGGAGCTGATTATGAGGCACAAACTACTATGTATAAAATAAATAAGCTACAAGGATATATTGTACAGCACAGAGAATATACCCAATATTTTATAGTAACTGCAAGTGGAGTATAACCTTTAAAAATTGTGAATCACTATGTTGTATACCTGAAATTTATATTTAATAATACTGTAAGTAAACTATACCTCAATTTAAAAATAAAATTAAAAAAATTTTAAAGGAGATAAATGAGGTAATTTGCAGGTTTCTTGCCAAGTTCATAAAACCTTTTCACACAAAAAATTAATTTTGGTATCATTTTTTCAGAGTTGCATTTTACATACTCTTCCATAAATATTTCTATAACATATCTGATAACACAATTTTGATTAAAGAAAACTTTTTCTGCTCTCTGGACTTACCAGGAATCATCCTCAGAATCTCCAAAATTTAACTGCTTTCATGGACAAATTTTCTTCATCCAAAAGGACTGAGAATGGCAACTATACCACCTTGTGGTCATATCTGGGAATCTAACATTTCCCTAGTAGCTTGGTAGACAAAGAAAATGCACCAGCATTCTAGACTACTGAAATAACCCTCTTTGTAATAATACATCATGAAGATGTATGTACTCTCCTACAAGTTACATTCTTTTCTAACTATTACATTTCCAATGATGCATATATACAGAACATTCATGCTTTTCTCTGTCATACTTTTTAAACAAATACTTATTTGGCATTTCCTATGTGCCAAGCACTATTTCGAATGCTTCACAAATACTATCTAATTTAATCTTCATAACAACTTGTGGGAAAAGGTACTATTATTATCCTTTTATAGATGACAAGACTGAAGTATCAAGAAGTAACATACCCAAACTCAGAAATGTTTGATTGATAAACCTAATGATTATTATATATAAGGTTTGTGATACTTCAATACTATTGCAATAAAGCATAGCACACAAAAGCCTATTTAAATCTTTACATTTATCATTTTCTCATTACTTGCAATATTTATATCCAGACCCCCAGATAAAATATAGGGTATTAAAATATAGGGTATTAACTAATCTATTTGATAATGTATATAGAGAATAGATATATATATATCTAGGATTATACAGGAATCAAAACAACTCTGCAAGAACCAAAACAACTCTGCAAAACAACTATGCAAGAACCAAAACAACTCTGCAAGAATAAATGTGATATATATTTTCACAATATGAACATATTCTATATTTAGAAGTAAGTACTGGAGTTTAACCAATCTATTATCTTCATCAGACACTCTGCTTAGTCATTATCTAAGTGAAGTCACTCAGTTGTGTCTGACTCTTTGCAACCCCAAGGACTGTAGCCTACTGGGCTCCTTTGTCCATGGGATTTTCCAGGCAAGAGTACCAGAGTGGATTGCCATTTCCTTCTCCAGGGGATCTTCCCAACCCAGGGATCGAACCCGGGTCTCCAACATTGTAGACAGGTGCTTTACCATCTGAGCCACCAGGGAAGCCCAGTCTGTATCTAACCCTCCCAGCTAATTCTAGTATGACAATAATTTCTCCATATATAATGTTTTCAAGTGGCTATTATATGTGTCTGGACACATAAAGCACTTAATATTCATTCACAAGTACAATAATTCTTTTTTTTTTCTTCTCTTTGAACATTCACTTCAGTCGTGTCCAACTCTTTGTGACTCTATGGACTGTAGCCTGCTAGGCTCCTCTGTCCATAGGATTCTCCAGGCAAGAATACTGGAGTGGTTTGCCATGCCCTCCTCCAGGTATCTTCCTGATACAGGGATTGGACCCAGATTTCTTGCCTTTTCCTGCATTGGCAGGCGGGTTGTTTACCACTAGTGACACCTGGGAAGCCCTTCTTTGAACACAAACATAACAAAATTAAAGCACCATCTATACCTAACAACTGAACTGTTCTCAACAACTCTGTTATCTTCAGTTTACAGTCAGAGCAACTTCTGTGGAGACTTAGGAGACTACATCACTATGTATAAAGAATATTTAATCATTTTAACTAAAATTTGCAAGAACACTCTTCTGTAATAATCCTATATTACCAAATATATTAGAAGCTGAATAGAACCTCCCTTTTTCATACTTGATGCTTCCTTTCATGTGCAAAGAACATTCCCAACCTCTCTCTGCTTCCTTAGGGGAAGAGCAATGACTTAACAGGATTGCTGATTATAGAAGGATTAATTGTGGACATAAAGTTCAGCCTCTTCCTTATTTCTCCCCTTGGGTAACAGAAGAAGCACACATTCTACTCTATGCCATGTATCTTAAAAGAGCAGGTCATTCAAGTGGGTAGACTTGTTCTAAACCAGCTCTATCTATGACAAGAGTAGATAAACTTGTTTAATTTGGGATTTCAGGATTAAGAAATCCTGTTTTCTTCAAATATAACCCACATTGTCCAATATCATTTATCAATAATAAAGATGAAGGACTGATATTGAAGCTGAAATTCCAATACTTTGGCCACCTGATGCGAAGAGCTGACTCATTGGAAAAGACCCTGACGCTGGGAAAGCTTGAGGGCAGGAGGAGAAGGGGGATGACAGAGGATGAGATGGTTGGATAGCATCACCGACTCAATGGACATGGGTTTGGGTGGACTCCGGGAGTTGGTGTTGGACAGGGAGGTCTGGCATGCTGCAGTTCATGGGGTCACAAAGAGTCAGACACAGCTAAGCGACTGAACTGAACTGAACTGAACAGATACTATTTTGATTTTCACCCCCTTTCTCAACTTGTTCAGATTTAAGAAGCAAGGTGTGATTTGTTAAGCCCTCTCAAAAACTCAAAATTAGACATAATCTAAACATGAGCTTTAGAATTTTTAAATGAAATGGTTTCTAACACAGGAAATTTCTCAAGAGAGAAACATAAATGTACCTATTTAATACTATAATAAAAATTTTAAAAGATTAAAATCTTCTCTAAACTTCCCAATGACAGATGCTTTGAAATGTTTTAGCTAATGCTTTTGGATTAATAAAGAAACAATTTTGGAAATGAAATTGTGTGATATATATTTTTTTAAAAAAGTTTTGGGGTATAGTTGATTTACAACTTTGTGTTAGTTTCAGGTGTATAGCAAAGTGAACTTGTTATATGTATATGTATATGCATATATCCAATCTTGTTTAGATTCTTTTCCCACATAGGCCATTACAGTAGAGGTCCCTGATTTATATAGTAGGTCTTTATTAGTTATCTATTTTATACATAGTAGTGTGTATATATAAATTCCAATCTTCCAATTTATCCCTTCCCAACCCCTTACTCCCTGGTAATCATAAATTTAATTTCTACTCCTGTAACTCTATTTTTGTTTTGTAGATAAGTTCATTTATAGCCTTTTTTTAGATTCCACATATAAGTGACCATATGTATAGTTCTTTCTCTGACTTCATTCAGTATGACAATCTCTAGGTCCATTGCTGCAAATGGTATTATTTTGTTCTTTTCTATGGCTGAGTACTATTCCATTTTATGTTGGTACCACATCTTTTGTGTTATATATTTTTATGTTATTTTCCAATTTATGATAAAAAATTTACAAGTAGATATTAGAAAACAAAATGGTTATAAAGAAATTTATGAGAATTATATAAAACTCTTACCTTATCTTTTTTTTCTTTGAGAGTAACTGTGTTTTCTTTCACCTCTCTTTTGAGTTTTTCCTATTAAAAATGAATATCAAGTACATACAATGTAGTCATTACTATTATAAAAATTAATGTTCCTATTATCAAATCTTTCCTAAGAAATACTAATAAAGAATCCTGCCTTTTAAATCTTAAAAAACAATGAAAAGAAAAAATTATTTCCTTTCTACAAAAATATGTTATTTGATTTTGATTATCTTTTTAAAAAAATTCTGATCTGTCTCTGGCAGGTATCTGTGGACTCTTGAGCAAGTCGTTTAAGACACCAAATCTCAGCTTTCTCATTTGTAAAATGAAGTGCATGGATCAGCTTATAAAGTAAGGGATATACACAATTAACTAGCTATAAAGAGCTGCAAGGAGATCCAAAATATTATGAACCTTTAGAGGCAGAATACACTTATTCTCTATGTATTAAGAAAAGCAATTCAGTTGCTTTTAAAAGAAAGTTACAAAAAAGGTATAAAATAGTTATAAAATAATACATCATTTCTCTAGTACTCCAGGAAATAATATACTCTATTGGAGATTAGTGTATGTACATTCAGTAGGGGGAAAAAGGAAAAATTAACCCTGGCCTAGAAAAAATAATATGTACAATGCCTTTAATATGATAATCATCTAGAAAACAGAATGGTTACAGTCTCAAGGAGCCTTACAGGTGAGAAGGAAAAGTTTCAATGCACACGTACAACTTTGGGCAAACTTGACTTGGCTGCCCATGATGCCTATGCCAATATCTGCACTCACTGAACGTCTTATTACACCATGCTATCTCTCCTAAAATGTTGCTCCTAACCAGAGAAAACACTTCACCATGAAAGAAGCTGGCAATAAGCTGATATAACAGTACTCACTGTTCTTATTATGTATCCTATCAACTGGAAATAGTTGATCTTCATTTATCACAATTGATATCTACTCTGTGGGTATGAAATGCAGTCTTCTAGGATAAAGTATATCCTCTAAACTAGCTAAATTACACTGACTCTCAGAATACACATCTTGACTTCTAGAGGACAGAATGGAGAAAGCACCTTCCCAAACTGCACTTTCTCTGACTCTGACTTTTGTAGGTCTGGCGATCTTAGTACAGTCTGTTCTAATACTACATGTGTTTCCAAGGTATGGATTAGCTCATACCCCAAGGTGTTTCTCTGGTAGTGTCTAACTGATCATGAGTTCCCTAAACTAATGGGCAGTCCACTAAGGTCCCTATTTAACTGAGTAACTAAAAAATGTCTGTAATATGGTCTAGCAAAGAAAGAATTGACTTGAGGCACAGGAGTAGAGTATGACAGCCTTGTGTTCACCTTTCAGACCTGAATAAATTTATAAACCTAGAACCCTCTAAATTAAAAGATGGATTTTGCAATAATATCAGAAATACATACTGAATCTTGGTAATTGGATATTGACTATCAGCTAACACCAACTCTTATAGCCCATAATGTTCCTATTTTTTCACTCACTGGCTTGAGTGCAAGTGTTTTGGGGTCACGTGATAAGTATATTTGATCTCAGTCCACCTCATGGTGAGCCCATGGAACCATAAACCTATTCTGTGATAATTTCTTTAGATCCTGAGTATAGAGTTGAATAGATAAACTCAGTAAGTGGCATAATCACCATATTAGTTCTGACTATAGAGTGAGATTTTTTACATTTGGAAGGACCAACTGGAAGACTTTAAAACTCTCTTTCCATATCAAGAATACAGACAAATATACAAAATACCACATCTCACTAGGCAGAGAGTAAGGCACCATCAAGAGATGAAAGACACAGGAAAGGTGATTTAGCATAGTCTCATAAAGTCAACGTATTTTAAGTAGAAGCTAAGACTATCATCCAGTAACAATTTCTACATATTGATTGGTATGTAAAAGAGGTCAAAATCAGAATTGGCATATTATGAAAGCGAAAGTGTTAGCCGCTCAGTCATATCTGACTCTTTGCAATCCCATGGACTATAGCCCACCAGGCTCCTCTGTCCACAGAATTCTCTAGGCAAGCACACAGGAGTGGATTGCCATTTCCTACTCCAGGGGATCTTCCCAACCCAGGGATCGAACCTGGGTCTCCTGAATTTTAGGCAGATTCTTTACCATCTGAGCCACCAGGGAATATTGGCTTATTGACTAGGATCAAAATTGAAAACTAAGAAATAGTTTCATATAAAACATGAGTTCAACTTAAATACTGGAATTGTGTTTATCGGGATTCCCTGGTGGCTCAGACAGTAATCTGCCTGCAATGCAGGAGACGACGGTTTGATCCCTGAGTCAGGAAGATCCCCTGGAGAAGGGAATGGCTACCCACTCCAGTATTCTTGCCTGGAGAATTCCATGGACAGAGGAGCCTGGTGAGCTACAGTCCATGAGGTCACAAAGAGTCAGATTAATCTTAATAATGCAAAATAATAAAACATAAAAATTATATGTATAAAAGAATAGGAAGTAGGAGAAAGTGTTCAAATATATTGTTTAAAAACATAAAGGTAACCAGTAAAATATCTCCGCTGCCTTCAAACTATGGCGCTGGAGACAACTCCTGAAAGTCCCTTGACAGCAAGGAGATCAAACCTTTCAATCTTAAAGGAAATCAACCCTGAATACTCATTGGAAGGATTGATGCTGAAGCTGAAGCTCCATTATTTTGGTGGTCTGATGCGAAGAACTAACTCATTGGAAAAGACCCTGATGCTGGGAAAGATTGAGGATAGAAGGAGAAGAGGGAGTCAGAGGATGAGATGGCTGGATGGTATCACCAATGCAATGAACATGAAGTTGGGCAAACTCTGGGAAATGGTGAGGGACAGGAAGGCCTGGCATGCTGCAATCCATGGGGTCGCAAAGAGTGGGACATGACTGGGCGACTGAACAACCACCACCAGTAAAATAATTAAAAAGACTATATACCCTTCCCAAATCAACCAAAGATACACACACACATAATTCAGAGAAAAATAAAATCATTATTAAATTTATATCATTTATATTATATTAATATGTAATATAAAATGACAAAAACATGATTAAAATATATATCATACTGATAAGGGTTAATAATCCAGAATATGTAAGGGTCAGTAATCTAGAATATGCAAGAACTCCTACAACTCAACCAAAAAACCAAATAATGTTTTTTTCATTTATTTTTATTAGTTGGAGGCTAATTACTTTACAACATTGTAATGGTTTTTGCCATACATTGACATGAATCAGCCATGGATTTACATGTGTTCCCCATCCTGAACCCCCTCTCTCCTCCCTCCCCATCCCATCCCTCTGGATCATCCCAGTGCACCAGCCAAAAAACCAAATAATTTTAAAATGGGCAAAAGATGTGAACAGACAATTCTCCAAAGAGGATATAGAAATGGCCAACAAGCTTATGAAAAGATGCCGAACATCACTAATTATATGAGAAATGCAAATCAAAAGTACAATGAGCTAACACTTCACATTCATTAGGATGACCACTATCAAAGTAATATAAAATAAGTGTTGGCAAGGATGCAGAGAAATTGGAATCCTTGCACATTATTAGTAGGAATGAAAAATGGTACAGTTGCTATGGAAAACTGTATGGTGGTTCCTCAAAAAATTAACATTAGAATTACCATATGATCCAAGAATCCCACTTTTGGGATATATATCCAAAAGAATTCAAAGCAGGATCTCCAAAAGGTATCTGCATACCTCTGTTCATTAAAACATTAATGACAATAGCCAAGAGGTAAAAGCAGCCCCAATCTTCATCACAGATGAATGAAAAAAGAATATGTGGTATATACATGCAATGGAATATTAGGTAGCCTTAAAAAAGTAATGAGAGAGAGAAAGAGAGAGAGAGGGAAGAAGAGAGAGAGACACAGAGAAGAAGGAGAGGGAGGGAAGGACAAGATGATTGTATGGTATCACCAACTCAATGGACATGAGTTTGAGCAAGCTCCATGAGATGGTGAAGGACAGGAAAATCTGGTGTGCTGCAGTCTACGGGGTTGCAAAAAGTTGGACACCACTCAAGGACTGAACAAAAGAAGGAAATTTTGTCACATGCTACAACAGGGATGAATCTTAAAGACATTATGTTAACTGAAGCAATCCAGTTACAGAAAGACAAATAATGAATGGGAATTAAAAACCATAGAAACAGAGAAAAAAGATGGTTGGAAGGTAGTGTTTAATGAATTTAGACTTTCAGTTTTACAAGTTTAAAAGTTCTAGATTGAAATCTACTGTACAGCCGAGCTCGACTGGGCCTGGGGGCGGCGGTGCTCCTCGTCTGAGAGGCTCCAGCCCTGCAGCGGCGGTGCCCGCGGCCCCTGAGCAGATTGAGACCGAGGCCACGAGGCAGCGGCGCGGCACAGCCCCCTCCAACGGCCACGCCCGGAGTAAAACAAAAGAGAATGAAAGAAGTAGATAATCTTGAAAGTATAAAGGAAGAATGGGTTTGTGAAACAGGATCTGACCACCAACCTCTTAGTGATAGTCAGCAAACAAATTGTGAATATTTTGTTGACAGCCTTTTTGAGGAAGCTCAGAAGGTTGGTGCCAAATGTTTGTCTCCCACTGAACAAAAGAAACAGGTAGATGTAAGTATAAAATTACGGAAAAATGGATTCACTGTCAATGATGATTTCAGAAGTTATTCTGATGGTGCAAGTCAACAGTTTCTGAACTCCATCAAAAAAGGGGAATTACCTTTAGAATTACAGGGAGTTTTTGATAAAGAGGAGATGGATGTTAAAGTTGAAGAAAAGAAAAATGAAGTATGTTTGTCAACAAAGCCTGTGTTCCAGCCCTTCTCAGGACAAGGTCACAGACTGGGAAGTGCTACACCAAAAATTGTTTCTAAAGCAAAGAATATTGAAGTTGAGAATAAAAATAAGTTGTCTGCTGCCCCACTAAACAATCTGGAACCCATCACTAATATACAGATCTGGTTAGCCAATGGGAAAAGGATTGTCCAGAAATTTAACATTTCTCATAGGATAAGCCACATCAAAGACTTCATCAAAAAATACCAGGGATCTCAGAGGAGTCCTCCCTTTTCCCTGGCAACTGCTCTTCCTTTCCTCAAATTGCTAGATGAAACACTCACACTGGAAGAAGCTGATTTACAGAATGCTGTAATCATTCAGAGACTCAAAAAAACCACTGAACCTTTTAAAGAACTTTCATAGCATTATTTTCGATACACTAAATGGAAAGTTTCCCCAAAAATGATGGTCATAAGTGGACATGCAAATCAAAACAAGGGAAAGTCAGATTTGCTGGGTTTTGCACTGTTTAATTCCCTGCTGATGAGATTTTAAAATAAGTACAAGTTAGGAAAGTAAACTATTACTGGAAACTATATTCAGTGAACTCTTTCCAGAAGGCTACTCAGAAAGAAAAATATACTTATTTTCAAATACCATTTATTCAACATAAGATATATTCAATAACTATATCATCTAAAATCTTAATATGGTATAAAGTAGGAAATATGTGCATAGCATCTTTCATTCAGATATCATTCCCAAACAGCAATGATGTGTTTAAATGTTAGCTGTCTCAGATTTTTTAAATGGCAATACATTAAAAAATTGTATGTGGCACGTTAAAAGCATCAGTATAATTTTCTCATATTATTTCTTATAATATTTATATTATATATATATATTTCTTATATGTGAGATATATATTTCTTATATGTGAGATACAATATAAGGCTGAAAGGGTCTGCTTTTACCACAGCTTTACCTAAACCTCAGAAGTGTTCCCAATTTGCATACTCCAACAGTTGAATATTAACAATATCTGGGATGTACTTTCATTTAAGAATAAAATTGTGTAGCTTAGTATAATGTCAGTATCAATGTGCTGACTCATATTTCAACATTTTCAAAATATGTAGATTTAAAAGAATTCTTTTTTCTGTAGGAACCTGTTCATTCCCTACTTTATTTTCTTTCAAAAACTAGGCGTTTGTTTTTAGCTGACATTTGGAGTGAGCCGTTTGACACCACTCATGTAGAATCTAATGCTGATGTTGTCACACTGCTAATTAACATTTTTAAAATGCGTCATGTGAAGTGTGGTTTTCTATTTCATACATCAGTTGGCCTGTTTACATATTAAAGGATTGTTTATTACGTTCAGATGTCACTAAGGAAAACCTGCTTCACATCTTAGATTTTTAACTAAAACTGGTTTGACTTCAGTATTTCACTGTCAGATTAAATCCTCTTGCCTGAAAATAAGGAGCTTTTTGCAGATGATCTGTTGAATGATATTTAAAGTAAAATATACATTGAGTGTGCCAAGGAATGAAGCAACCGTGCCTATCAGCAGTAATATTCATAGGGTACTGGATGCCTGCTGGAAAGAGCAGTTCTCAAACTTTTTGGTCTCAAGACCTTTTGTTTATGTGGGTTGCACATATTAATGTTATATTTAAAATAAAAGGTTATAAAATATTTATTCACTAAAAACATGTGTCAACATAAAGAACATTTTCATGAAAAATGTCAATTTTATAAAATGTCAAAAGACAGAGTGGGAAACGTGGCATTGTATTTTATTTTCTGAAAACATCTTTACTGTCCGATTTAAAGAAGACAGATGGGATCTCATTTGCTTCCACATTAAGTCTGTTGCAATATCACACATCATGTCCCCTCTAGTAAATGCTCCTGTACACTCATGAAAAAGTGAAAAAAAAAAGCAAGAATAACATCTTAATATAATTATGAAAATAGTTTTGACCTTGCAGACCCCTTGAAAGAACTAATCTTGTAAAGCAATGATTTGCAGTGATCTTCAAGCCTTAATGCATAAGGATCACCTAGAAAGCTTTTCAGAATGCCTATTACCTGCCACCTACCACACACACATTTTAACAATTCATTGCATTTGGGATGGGTCCCAGATCTCTTCATTTTTAATCTCCAGTAATTCTTAGGTATGTAGTACGAGAACCTATCTTCAGGAAATCCTGTACTAAGCTTCCACCCTAGGAAAATAAAACCTGCATGCTTCACCATGGCAGTGTAAGACCCAACTGAAATGGGGCTGTTAGACCTTTAAGTTTTATCCTAGTCCCCCACAGTTTGTTCTTAAACTGTCTTTCCCTCCCCCTACCCCTTAATGCTGAACTGATCATGAGAAAAACGTGTGCTTTATCTTCTATAAGTACAGCTGAGACAAGGCTGCAGTATTTAAATGAGGCTTTTATTAAAGGCTCAGGGATAACAAAAGGGAAATAGACACATAACTAGATGACCTGGTTTATAAGATATATCTTCGTTTGAAATCCATTTTGAGAATGTTTGCTTTTCTAGCTCTCAGAACTCTTCCACATGGTAGAGTTCTATCATTTTATCAGGGAGAGGGGGAGAACAAAGGAGAACCTTTTCCTTTAGTCACTCACCCTCAGAAATAAACAGACACAAAACAGAAAATATTTATTGTCGGTAACGTTTACAGCCATGATAGAGCCCTCTTGCTAGTGAAACAAAAATAATGGCATTCTTAAAAAAGTGAGGGGATGCTAAGATCATACATAAGATGATTGCTGATATATTTTCAAGACTCTGTAAGAAAATGTTTCATATAGGCCTATCATGAAGCATTTTATAATTTTCCTTTGCATAAATATGTCAATTTATGATTCTCCATATACTTATATGAAGGGGCTTCTTGTTTTCTCATACGGATAGAAAAGCCTCCCTTGTGGGTTTTCCAGTTTACCATAATTATTATCCAGAAGACATATTGGAAGTTTTCTTGGGTGTACATGTAGAGTACACCACAGTGAGAAGTTCTTTAGAGAAAGACCTGTCATCAACAATAACCCTCATTTTTGTAACTGTGAAAACTTTAACACGGGTGATATTCATAAAGGTTTTCTAAGGTGAGAACCACCTCATAAAGCTTTTTATGTGAGTTTAAAATTCTAAAGTTGTTAATTAAATGTCTAATATAGTCCAAACATGTTGACTTTAGAAAACAAACTGAATTTTGCAAAGGAAGGCAAACTTGAAAATAAGCCAGCATCTTCGGTGTGAATACAATTTGACCTAAGTAGTTGTTTGAAAACTGGCCTCAATCAGTTTAAAAGCATTGTTAGGCCTATTATATAGAAGTACATATTGAATTTTACAAATTTTAATTTATTGGTTAAATTACTATGCATTATCCAAGTTATAAAGGTGATCTTATTTATTTTATATACTTCTGTCATTTAGAGTAGTTTTCATTTTACTTAATTGTGTTGAAATTACGCATGCATCTATTTCAGTGCCTTAAAATATTTTGAAAGCAATCTTGATAATGGTTAAAGAACTGTTGTCTTAAAGATGAAACACTGTTCATTAAAACTGTGAAATAATTTATATTTGTTTGTTATAAATTAGTTACATATAGATGCATTTGTCATTTTTATTCGCAAAGACATTCAGTTTGAGAATCAACAAACATTTATTAGGTGCTTTCTATTTGCCAGGTACTTTAACCAATGTTACTTTTATTTAATACTCAGAAGTTTTAAATGTGATATTTAAAAAAAAAAAAAGAAATCTACTGTACAACAATATCTATATGCTTAAAACTACTAATCTATACACTTAAAACATGTTAAGATGGATGGTAAGTGTAATGATACATATTTTTACCATGAATTTAAAAACAAAACTACAACCATTCTATCTTATAAATATCAATGTAAACGTATTAAATAAAAATATTAGCAAACAGAATGTAGCATCACATTAAAAATACTTCATGACCAACTGGAGTTCATTCTAGAAACACAAGAATAAGTTTAAAATATATATCATATCAATAAATACTATCAGGAAAACTAAGCTGTTAAAGAGATTTTTCATATTAAAGACTCCATTAAGGTTAATAAGAAATATACAAAAACATATAAAACAACCAAGTATAAAAAGAAAGGATCACAACAGAAATATCGGGCAAAGCTCACTTCAAAGCAAAAAGGGCAAAGATAAAAGATAACAGTTTCCAAGGAGCAATTAATCAGTATAAAGTTTTACACAATAAATAGTCTTCATCAAAACACATAAAGTAAAACTGACTGAAAACTCAAGAGGAAGAGAAACAAAACAGTAATAAACCTTTAATGCCTTCTTTCAGCTCACAATTAATAAAAAATTAAAAATATATAACAAGGTAGATGTCAAAAAAATAATTGATAGAGTAGATCAAACTTCTTGGTAAGTGTGGAAGCGTGAATCCAGATTATAAAATATTCCTCTCTCTAAACAAACAAAAAAACACAAAGGGAAAGAGGAAAGGAAAGTGGTTAAGAACTGGCAAAAATGAATTCAACGACAGAAACATGCCATATGGCCATAATCTTCCAATTCTAGTGAAGGCTCATCAGGAAAGACACAGTACTATCTGGTTTGTGCTGTGCTGATCAGAGTACTGGGCTGATTTGACTCAGTATGGCTCCTACCCTAATCATTACTTACATGGTACTAGCGAAAGTAAATACATATAATAATGAGAACAACTGTTACTAATATACCTGGATTTGATAAGAAGAGATCTGAGGGGATAAGTAGGCAGTTCAGGAAAAAGAAGCCTAGGAAATGGAGGGAAAATGACTAAATTTTAATCACTTTCGTCTCTCTCATCTGGACAAAAAAGCACAACAACCATACCAGTAAAGAACTAATTATCCATGCCAATAAGTAAAACATAAGAGACATAAAGACAAAATGTAAAAATGAAGAAAAGATTCCCCTGAAGGAGCAGAAATCAAAAAATAAGAGATTCATTGAAAAACCATGTGAATTTTGTCCTTATCCATGTGTCTGCCTGCCACCACCCTGTAAGTAGGGTATACCAAATCATGATATTCTTATCTTTTCCCTCATAAAATTTGGTGAGTGAGGAAATATAGCTTGGAAGAGAGACTGGAAAAATGGCAAAATTGACTAACTATAGCTTAACCTGTCAGAAAGACATATAGGCTCCAAGGTTTCACATGGAGTTGGTTAAAACATGTAAAGCCTAAGAACAAAACAATCACCAAAAAATAACCACAGACCAATCTTTGATATGAATATAGATATAAAAAAATCCTCAACAAAATACTAGCAAACCAAATCTCACAGAATATAAAGAAGGTTATATGTCATGACAAACTAGGATTTCTCCTAAGACTTGAAGTTGAATTTAATCAAAATTATAGACTTTGCACTACAATTGATACCATCAAGAAACTGAAAAGACAATTCAAAAAATGGAAGAAAATATTTAAAAATCTTATTTCAGATAAGAGATTTGTATCTAGAACACATAAAGAACTCCTAACACTCAATATTAAAAAATAAGTACCATTATATCTACTACTGTGGGCAAGAGTACTTTAGAAGAAATGGAGTGGCCATGATAGTCAACAAAAGGGTCCGAAATGCAGTACTTGGATGCAATCTCAAAAATGACAGAATGATCTCTGTTCGTTTCCAAGGCAAACCATTCAATATCATAGTAATCCAAGTCTATGCCCCAACCAGTAATGCTGAAGAAGCTGAACAGTTCTATGAAGACCTACAAGACCTTCTAGAACTAACTCTCAAAAAAAGATGTCCTTTTCATTATAGGGGACTGGAATGCAAAACTAGGAAGTCAAGAAACACCTGAAGTAACAGGCAAATTTGGCCTTGCAGTACAGAATGAAGCAGGGTAAAGGCTAATAGCATTTTGCCAAGAGAACGCACTGGTCATAGCAAATACCCTCCTCCAATAACACAAGAGAAGACTCTACACATGGACATCACCAGATGGTCAACACTGAAATCAGACTGATTATATTCTTTGCAGCCAAAGATGGAGAAGCTCTATAAAGTCAGCAAAAATAAGACCGGGAGCTGACTGTGGCTCAGACCATGAACTCCTCATTGCCAAATTCAGACTTAAACTGAAGAAAGTACAGAAAACCACCAGACCATTCAGGGATGACCTAAATCAATTCTCTTACTATTATACAGTGGAAGTGAGAAATAGATTTAAGGGACTAGATCTGATAGACAGAATGCCTGATGAACTATGGATGGAGGTTCATGACACTGAACAGGAGACAGGGATCAAGACCATCCCCAAGAAAAAGAAACACAAAAAAGCAAAATGGCTGTCTGAGGAGGCCTTACCAATAGCTGTGAAAAGAGAGATACCAAAAGCAAAGGAGAAAAGGGAAGATCTACACGTATGAATGCAGAGTTCCAAAGAGTAGCAATGAGAGATAAGAAAGCCTTCTTCAGTGATCAATGCAAAGAAACAGAGGAAAACAATAGAATGGGAAAGACTAGAGATCTCCTCAAGAAAATTAGAGATACCAAGGGAACATTTCATGCAAAGACGGGCTCAATAAAGGACAGAAATGGTACGGACCTAACAGAAGCAGAAGATATTAAGAAGAGGTGGCAAGAATACACAGAAGAACTGTACAAAAAAGATCTTCACGACCCAGATAATCACCATGGTGTAATCACTCACACTCACCTAGAGCCAGACATCCTGGAATGTGAAGTCAAGTGGGCCTTAGGAAGCATCACTACAAAGCTAGTGGAGGTGATGGAATCCCAGCTGAGCAATTTCAAATCCTAAAAGATGATGCTGTGAAACTGCTTCAGTCAATATGCCAGTAAATTTGGAAAACTCAGCAGTGGCCACAGGACTGGAAAAGGTCAGTTTTCATTCCAATCCCCAAAAAAGCCAATGCCAAAGAATACTCAAACTACCACACAATTGCACTCATCTCACACGCTAGTAAAGTAATGCTCAAAATTTTCCAAGCCAGGCTTCAACAGTACATGAACTATGAACTTCCTGATGTTCAAGCTGGTTTTAGAAAAGGCAGAGGAACCAGAGATCAAATTGCCAACATCTGCTGGATCCTTGAAAAAGTAAGAGAGTTCCAGAAAAACATCTGCTTCTGCTTCATTGACTTTGCAAAAGCCTTTGACTGTGTGGATCACAACAAACTGTGGAAAATTCTGAAAGAAATGGGAATTCCAGACCACCTGACCTGCCTCTTAACAAATCTGTATGCAGGTCAGGAAGCAACAGTTAGAAATGGATACAGAACAACAGACTGGTTCCAAATAGGAAAAGGAGTATGTCAAGGCTGTATATTGTCACCCTGCTTATTTAATTTATATGCGGAGTACATCATGCAAAATGTCAGGCTGGATGAAGCACAAGCTGGAGTCAAGATTGCTGAGAGAAATATCAATAACCTCAGATATGCAAATGATACCACCCTTATGGCAGAAAGTGAAGAAGAACTAAAGAGCTTCTTGATGAAAGTGAAAGAGGAGAGTGAAAAAGTTGGCTTAAAGCTCAACATTCAGAAAACTAAGATCATGGCATCTGGTCCCATCACTTCATGGCAAACAGATGGGGAAACAGTGACAGACTATTTTGGGGGGCTCCAAAATCACTGCAGATGGTGACTGCAGCCATGAAATTAAAAGATGCTTGCTCCTTGGAAGAAAAGTTATGACCAACCTAGACAGCATATCAAAAAGCAGAGACATTACTTTGTCAACAAAGGTCCATCTAATCAATATTGTGGTTTTTCCAATAGTCATGTATGAAGATGAGAGTTGGACTATAAAAAGCTGAGCGCCAAAGAATCGATGCTTTTGAACTGTGGTGTTGGAGAAGACTCTTGAGAGTCCCTTGGACTGCACGGAGATCCAACCAGTCCATCCTAAATGAGATCAGTCCTGAGTATTCATTGGAAGGACTGATGAAGCTGAAACTCCAATAATTTGGCCACCTGATGTAAAGAGCCGATTCATTGGAAAAGAGCCTGATGCTGGGAAAGATTGAAGGCCAGAGGAGAAGGGGACAACAGAGGATGAGATGGTTGGATGGCATCACTGACCAATGGAGATGAGCTTGGGTAAACTCTAGGAGTTGGTGATGGACAGGGAGGCCTGGCGTGCCGCAGTCTATGGGGTGGCAAAGAGTCAGACACAATTGAGTGACTGAATGTAACGGAACAGAACCCTAATTTTAAAATGGGCAAAGTATTTGAGTAGATATTTCTCCAAAATGGATACAAATGGCCAATAGCACATGAAAAGATGATCAATACCATTAGCCATTAAGAAAATACAAATCAAAACTCAGTTATGCACCGTGCCACATCCCCCTGGATGACTATAATCTTAAAAGAGACAACAAGTATTGGTGAGGTTATAGAAAAATTAAGACCTTAATGCATTGATAGTGGAAATCCAAAATGGTACAGTTGGCTTGGACAACAGTTGGGTAGTATCTTAAAATATGAAACAGAGATACCATATTACCCAGCTTCTACTCCTAAATATAATCAAGAAAAATGAAAACATATATCCTCACAAAACTTGTACACAAATATTCTTAACAGCATTATTCATAAGTTAAAATGAAACAATCCCAATTTCCATCAACTGATAAATAGATAAATAAAATATATCCATATAACAAAATATTCAGCAGTAAAAAAGGAATTAAGTACTGGTATATTCTAGGACACATGAGTGTGTATTAGTCACTCAGTTGTGTCCAATTCTTTGTGACCCCATGGACTGTAGCTTGCCAGGTTCCTCCAGTCATGGAATTTTCCAGACAAGAACACTGGAGTGGGTTGCCATATCCTTTTTCAGGGGATCTTCCTGACCCAGGGATTGAACCTACATTTCCCACACTGCTTTGCCATCATGGTTGGACTTTGAAGGCATTATGCTAAAGTGAAAGAAGTCAGTCACAAGACCATGTATTACATGATTCCATTTAAGTGAAATATTCAGAATAGGTAAATCTTATAGAAACAGAAAGTAGATTAGTGACTGACTGGAGCTAGTGAATTTGCTGATGGGACCAAGAGGGCAGGTATAATGGCTGCTTGGGGGTTGATACATATATTCTAAAACTATGAGGCAGTGACAGTTACACAACTGTTAATATATTTAAAACCATAGAATTGTACACTTTGAATGGGTGACTATATAGTACATAAATTGTATGTCAGTGAAACTTTTTTAAAACTTAAGCAGAGACATTACCAACAAAGGTCCATCTAGTCAAAGCTATGGTTTTTCCAGTAGTCATGTACGGATGTGAGAGATGGACTATAAAGAAAGCTGAGCACAAAAAAATTGATGCTTTTGAACTGTGATGTTGGAGAAGACTCTTGAGAGTCCATTGGACTGCAAGGAGATCCAACCAGTCCATTCTAAAGGATATCAGTCCTGAATATTCATTGGAAGGACTGATGCTGAAGCTGAAACTCCAATACTTTGGCCACCTGATGTGAAGGACCGACTCATCGGAAAAGACTCTGATGCTGGGAAAGATTGAGGGCGGGAGGAGAAGGGGACAATAAAGGATGAGATGGTTGGATGGCATCACCAACACGATGGATATGAATTTGAGTAGCCTCTGGGAGTTGGTGACGGACAGGGAAGCCTAGTGTGCTGCAGTTCATGGGGTTGCAAAGAGTCGGACATGACTGAGCGACTGAACTGAACTGAAACAGAACTGAGCCAGGACACAAACAAAATTGGGGGTTTTTTAACACTTTTCTTTCAGCAACTGATAAAATTACAAGGTGAAAGTCAGCAAAAATGTATAAAATGTGAACAACACAACTAATTAGAGTTAATTGACATTTGCAGTACACCAACAATAGCATAACATACACTTGCTTCAAGCATCTATAGATCATCCCCAAGACAGACCATACCCTGGGCCATAAAGAAAACCTCAACAAATTCAAAAGATCAAATTTCTATGGACTGAATGTTATTATCCCCCCAAAATTCATATATCAAGGCCTTAACCCACAATGTGGTATGGTGGGGCTAAAGGAGGTACAGCCTTTGAGAAGAAATTGGGTTTGGATGAGGTCATAGAGGTGAGTCCCTTATGATGGTACTGGTACCCTTATAAGGAGATGAAGTAACCAGAGGTCTCTCTCAGCCATGTGAAGACACAGCAAGAAGGCTACTGTTTACAAGCCAGGAAATGGACCCTGAACAGAACTTTATCATGCTGGTTCCTTGATCTCAGACTGAGAGCCTCCAGAACTGTGAGAAATAATATTTATTATTTAAGCCTTTCAGTCTATGGTATTTCTGTTAATAGTATCCCACAGACAAATATAGAAATCATAAAGATTGTATTCTCTGATTACAATGTAATTAAACTAGAAACTAGTAACAGAGAGACAACAAGAAAATCTTTGAACACATGAAAATTTAAAACAAACTTCTAAATAATCAATGAGTCAAAGAAGAAATCTCAAAGAAATATAAAACTGTAAGAACTGAATGAAAACAAAAACACAATATATCAAAATATATGGGACATAGCCAAAGCAGTATTAAGAAAGAAATTTATAATGCTAAATACTCATATTAGGAAGAAGGGTAGAGTGATTTCAGCAAAATCGGAGAACAGGCATTTTTACCATCCTCCTCAACAAGAACACAGATTTTGACAATCATCCATAGATGAGAATACCTCTGTGGAAGTTCTAGAGTCCAAAAGAGAAGTTCTAGCACACCACTAAAGCAAAAAAATATATATATATATATCCCAGATTGAACACACTGAGGAAGAGAAACAGTTTCATTTTATCCATGTCACCCCCTTTTCTAGACAAGAATACTGGAGCGGGTTGCCATTAGCCTGCCAGGCTACAGTCCATGAGGTCATAAAGAGTCAGACATGACTTAGCAAGTAAACAGTACTCCCTCTCCCAAGACAGTGCAGCACAGTGGCAAGAGAGAACCTGTCAGTCAGCAATTTTTCCCATGCAGGAAAGTGAGACCATGAGGGTAAGCATCTAGCTTTCCCCAACAATGCAAAACACTGCCAAATATTTGCAAATCATATATCTGACAAAAGGTAAAAATAAAAAATATAAAGAATTCATACAGTTCAATAGCAAGGGAAAAAAATCCAACTTAAAAACAGGAAAAGGACTTGAGTAGACATTTTTCCAAAGAAGATATATAAATGGCCAACAGGTATATGAAAAGATGTTCAACATCAGGGAACTGCAAATCAAAACCACAGTGATATATACTACCTCATGCCTGTTAAAATGGCTATCATCAAACAAAACAAGAGATAAATGCTGACAAGGATGAGAAGAAAAAAAGAACCCTGTGCACTATAGGTGGGAATGTAAGCTGGTTTAGCCACTATAGAAAACAATATAAAGATTCGTCAAAAAGTTAAAAATAGACTACCATACAAGTTAGAATCTACTTCTGAGACTACATCCAAAGGAAGTTAATTCAGTGTGTTGAAAAAACATCTGCACTCCCATGTAGCATTATTCACAACACTTAAGACATGGAAACAACTTAAGCCTCCATAGATGAAGGAATGGATAAAGAAAGTGCTGGGGGTGTGTGTGTGTGTGCATGCATAAAATATTCCACTGTAAAATATGTACACAATGAGAAATTATTCAGCCATAAAAATAAGGGATTCCTTCCACTTGTGACAACATGGATAGACACTGAGAGTATTATGCTACATGAAATTAAAAGACAAATATGATATCACTTATAAGTAGAATCTTAAAAAACAAAACATAGTAATTCAAAGAATATGTAGAATATTAAAAAACAAAACATAACTAAATTCATAGGGGGATAAGATTTCTGGTTACTGATGCATAGGTTGGGGAGATTGGGAAGTGGATAAAACTGGTCAAAAATTCCATTTATAAGACAAATAAGTACTCGGGATGTAAAATATAACATGATGACTATCGTTAACTATTGTCTGGTACATTTTAAAGTTGGGAAGAAAGCAAATCCCAAGAGCTCTCATCACAAAGAAAAAACTTTTTTGTTTTTCTTCATCTTTATGAGATGATTGATGTTAACTAAACTTACTGTGGTAATCCTTTTAAATATATATATTAAATCATGCTGTACACCTTAAACTTACACAATGCTATCAATTATATCTCAATTAAACTGAAAAAGAAATTGGAAAAAAGAACATTAGGCATACTTCAATACAAGTATTATTCCTCTTTTACTGAAACAGTAGAATAAAGGTTAACTATGTATTTTACTATCACAGGTGAAGTGAATGCCACTTCATCATTTCTTTGACATTTGTTAAAAACAGAAAATTTTCAAAGCACTGTACTCAAATAAAGGAAAGACAAGCAAAGGCAAAGACAAACAGACATAACCCTACCCCTTGAGGAACCTGAAATATAATGGAGCAGAGAGTGACAAAACTATTTTAATATAACAATAAAACACCAGGACTTCCTGGTAGCCCAGTGGTTAAGAATCTGCTTTTCAATGCAGGGGACACAAGTTTGATCCCTAGCCTGGGGAACTAAGATTCCACATGGCTTGAGGCAACTAAGCCGATGCACCAAAACTGCTGCGCCTGGACTCCTGGAGCCCAAGTGCAACAACCAGAAAGGAGCCAGCACGCCGCAACCAGAGAAGCCCACGCGCTGCACAGTGTGATTCTTCATGCTGCAACCAAGACAAATGCAGCCTAATAAATATATAAATAAATATTTTCTTTAAAAAAATACTATGAGAATACTTATATACAGTAAGCTCATCTTTGCAACATGAAAGATACGTGAAATTTTTCATAGGTGGAGAAAGTAAGAAAGGAACTAAATGCAGGAAACAGTGAACAGACACAGAGATCTGAAATTGAAAGTGCACATTACCTAAGCATATTGCAAAGTAATTAGGAAATGTAATTTCGAATCACGCAAACTAAACCTAGATTTGAATTCTAAGTCATTCCATTGCTTTTCTTATGTGATCCTGAATAAATAACCTAACCTCTGTAAAAACGCAGACAACAGGCTGGTCCGATGGTAGTGGGTTACCACTTATTAACGTTAGGGTCACTAAAGTTGGTATACAACTCCCCACTGCCAAATTTGACTGGCTTTTAAAAAAGAAAAAAAAAAATGCAGACAATAATAAGTATTGTTTAATAGCACTGTTGTAAGGATTAAACTAGGTATAAGTAGGTTACTCGGCACAGTGTGATGTTATAAAGAAAGAAAAGAAAGTATTTGTCATTTTATAGTGTGAGTAAATTTCAAAAAACAATAAAACCTTGTGCGCATCAGGACCCAGGAGAAAGGAGCAGAGACCCCACAAGAGACTGAGCCAGACTTGCCTGTGAGTGTCCAGGAGTCTCCAGCAGAGGTGTGGGTTGACAGCTGCCTGTCGCAGGGTCAGGGGCACTGACTACAACAGTCATGGGAGCTGGGCCTGCTGGCATAAGTCCTTTTGAAGGAGGTTGCCATTACCCCACCATAGTTTGGCCTCAGGACAAACTACAGGGAGGGAACACAGCCTGACTCATCAGCAGAAAATTGGATTAAAGATTTACTGAGCATGGCCCTGTGCACCAGAGCAAGACCCAGTTTTACCCACAGCTAGTGCCTCGCACCAGGAAGTTTCCACAAGTTTCTTATCCTCATCCATTAGAGGGCAGACAATAATTACAAAAACTAACCAAATGAATCACATGGATCACAATCTTGTCTGACACAATGAAACTATGAGCCATGCCACGTAGGGCCACCCAAGACATATGGGTCATGGTTAGAGTTGTGACAAAACATGGTCCACTGGAGAAGGGAATGGAAAGCCACTTTAGCATTCTTGCCTTGAGAACCCAATGAACAGTATGAAAAGGCAAAAAGATATGACACTAAAAGATGAACTCCCTAGGTTGGTAGGTGCCCAATATGCTACTAGAGAGGAGTGGAGAAATAGCTCCAGACGGAATGAAGAGGCTGAGCCAAAGTGGGAACAATGCCCAGGTGTGGATGTCTGGTGGTGAAAGTAAAGTCCAATGCTATAAAGAACAATACTACATAGGAATGTGTAATGTTAGGTTCATGAATCAAAGTAAATTGGAAGTGGTCAAACAGGAGACGACAAGCATGAATGTTGACATTTTAGGAATGGGTGAACTAAAATGGACTGGAATGGGCGAATTTAATTCAGATGACCATTGTATCTACTACTGTGGGCAAGAATACCTTAGAAGAAATAGAGTAGCCATCATAGTCAACAAAAAGGTCCAAAATGCAGTGCTTAGATGCAATCTCCAAAACAACAGAATGATCTCTGTTCATTTCCAAGGCAAACCATTCAATATCACAGTAATCGAGGTCTATGCCCCGACCCGTAATGCTGAAGAACCTGAAGTTGAACGGTTCTGTGAAGACCTCCAAGACCTTCTAGAATTAACACCAAAATAAAAAGATGTCTTTTTCATCATAGGGGACTGGAATGCAAAAGCAGATACCTGGAGTAACAGGCAAATTTGACCTTGCAGTACAGAATGAAGCAGGGCAATGGCTAACAAGAGCTCTGCCAAGAGAACAGACTGGTCATAGCAAACACCCTTTTCCACCAATACAAGAGATGATTCTATACATGGACATCACCAGATGGTCAACACCAAAATCAGATTATATTCTTTGCAGCCAAAGATAGAGAAGCTCTATACAGTCAGCAAAAACAAGACCAGGAACCGACTGTGGTTCAGATCATGAACTCCTTATTCTCAAATTCAGACTTAAATTGAAGAGTGTACTGAAAATCACTAGACCATTCAGGTATGATCTAAATTAAATCCCTTACGATTATACAGTGGAAGTGACAGATTCCAGGGATTAGACCTGATAGACAGAATACCTGAAGACTATGGACAGAGTTTCATGACATTGTACAGGAGGTAGTGATCAAAACCATCTACAAGAAAAAGAAATACAAAAAGGCAACATGGCTGTCTGAGAAGGCCTTACAAATAGCTGAGAAAAGAAGAGAAGCAGACGGCAAAGGAGAAAAGGAAAGATATACCCATTTGAATGCAGAGTTCCACAGAATAGCAAGGACAGATAAGAAAGCCTTTCTCAGTGATCTGTGCAAAGAAACAGAGGAAAACAATAGAATGGAAAAGACTAGAAATCTCTTCGAGAAGATTAGAGATACCAAGGGAACATTTCATGCAAAGATGGGCACAATTAAGGACAGAAATGGTATGGATCTAACAGAAGCAAGAAAGATATTACAAAGAGGTGGCAAGAATACACAGAAGAATTATACCAAAAAGATCTTAATAACCCAGATAACCATGATGGTGTGATCACTCACCTATAGCCAGACATCCTGGAGTGCAAAGTCAACTGGGCCTTAGAAAGCATCACTACAAAAAAGCTAGTGAAGGTGATGGAATCCCAGCTGAGCTATTTCAAATCCTAAAAGATGATGCTGCACGCAGTATGCCAGCAAATATGGAACACTCAGCAGTTGTCACAGGATTGGAAAAGGTCAGTTTTTATTCCAATCACAAAGAAGAGCAACGCCAAAGAATGGTCAAACTACCACACAATTGCACTCATTTCACATACCAGCAAAGTAATGCTCAAAATTATCCAAGCCAGGCCTCCACAATACATGAACCAAGAACTTCCAGATGTACAAGCTGGATTAAGAAAAGGCAGAGGAACTATAGATCAAGTGGCCAAAATCTTTGGATCATAGAAAAAGCAAGAGAGTTCTAGAAAAACACCTACTTCTACTTCATTGACTATGCTAAAGCCTTTCACCGTATGGATCACAACAAACTGTGGAAAATTCTTCAAGAGATTGGAATAGCAGACCACCTTACCTGCCTCCTAAGAAATCTGTATGCAAGTCAAGAAGCAACAGCTAGAAGTGGACATGGAACAATGGACTGGTTCCAAACTAGGAAAGGAGTACGTCAAGGCTGTATACTGTCACTCTGCTTATTTAACTTACATGTAGAGTACATCATGTGAAATGCCAGGCTGGATGAAGCACAAGCTGGAATCAAGACTGCTGAGAGAAGTATCAATAACCTCAAATATGCAGATGACACCACCCTCATGGCAAAAAGCAAAGAGGAACCAAAGAGCCCCTTGATGAATGTGAAAGAGAAGAGGGAAAAAGCTGACTTAAGACTCAATATCTTAAAACAAAAATCACAGCATCTGTTCCCATCACTTCATGGCAAATAGATGGGGAGACAATGGAAACGGTGACAGAGTTTATTTTCTTGGGCCCCAAAATCACTGCAGATGGTGACTGCAGCCATGAAATTAAAAGACGCTTGTTCCTTGGGAGAAAAGCTATGACAAACTTAGACAGTGTATTAAAAAGCAAAGACATCACTTTGTCAACAAAGGTCTGTCTGGTCAAAGCTATGGTTTTTCTAGTAGTCATGTATGGATGTGAGAGTTGGACCATAAAGAAGGCTGAATGTTGAAGAATTGATGCTTTTTTTTTTAAAGAATTGATGCTTTTGAGCTGTGGTGTTGGAGAAGTCTCTTGAGAGTCCCTTGGACTGCAAGAAAATCAAACCAGTCAATCCTAAAGGAAATCAGTTCTGAATACTCATTAGAAGGACTGATGCTGAAGCTGAAGCTCCAATACTTTGGCCAACTGATGCAAAGAACTGACTCACTGGAAAAGACCTTGATGCTGGGAAAAATTGAAGGCAGGAGAGAAAGGGAACAACAGAGGATGAGATGGTTGGATGACATCACTGACTCAATGGACGTGAGTTTGAGAAAGCTCCAGGAGATGGTGAAGGACAGGAGAGCCTGACATGCTGCAGCCCATGGGGTCGCAAAGAGTCGGACACAACTGAGTGACTCAGTCTCAGTCTCAGTTCAGTCGCTCAGTCGTGTCTGACTCTTTGCAACCCCATGAACTGCAGCACGCCAGTCCTCCCTGCACCAATTCCCAGAAGTCCATCCAAACCCATGTCCATTGAGTCGGTGATGCCATCCAACCATCTCATCCTCTGTTGTCCCCTTCTCCTCCCGCCCTCGATCTTTCCCAGCGTCAGGGTCTTTTCAAATGAGTCAGCTCTTCGCATCAGGTGGCCAAAGTACTGGAGTTTCAGCTTCAACATCAGTCCTTCCAATGAACCCAGGACTGATCTCCTTCAGGATGGACTGGTTGGATCTCGCTGTAATCCAAGGGACTCTCAAGAGTCTTCTCCAATACCACAGTTCAAAAGCATCAATTCTTCTGCACCCAGCTTTCTTTATAGTCCAACTCTCACATCCATACATGACCACTGAGCAACTGAACAACACCAAATACAGGCATAATTTTTTTCTGAAACACGATCAATAGCTAAAAAACACATACAAATACATAAGCACTTTTAATATATGAAATATTATTCAAACATTTATATCTAAAAGCATGCCTACTCAAAGTAATCCTATATTTATATGCTTAATATTTAAACAATAGAATATGCTAAATACCTCTGAAAAAAGCTAATGGGGAAAAATTATATTTTTAATCCATATGTAAACTTATCTTATTATTTTCTAATATGATATGTTCATAAAACTTAAGTTACACCTAAAATCCAAAATTACTTTATCTATATTGTTACAAAACCTACTTTTTCTTCTCTTTCTGTTTCAAGGTGTTTCTTAACAGACCAAAGCTCATTTCTGAGATTGGATAGTTCAGTCTCCTAAAGAAAAAAGAACATGAAATTTATAAGTGCATCTATATAGTTCTTAAGATAATGAAAATGCAAACTAATATTTTAAAACTTTAGTTTTACAGAAAAATGAATTCACTCATAAAAGATATACACTTTTTAAAAGCTTACTGATATGAAGGCTGCTAGATGAACATAACCAAATTATTTCATTTAGACAAATTTTGTACAGTTTGCTCTAAAGAAATACTTAACACTATGTAATCTCTTCTTCTCATCCTCTCCCAATCTATCCCACTCCTCCTTTCCAAACCTCAATCAGAGCTCAAACTTATTTGTAATTGGAATTTACAACTTTTCACTTGAAAAAAAGAGATTATTCTATAATTTCAAAAAAAATTAGAAAACCATCTACCTATACGATCTATAACATCCCTTTCAGATCTATGGTTATTTGATTCTATAGATCAAAAATTATAGTTTATATGAAAATTGGCTTCTACTGCTATTTGTTCTCACCAGAGATGCTTTCACTGATGAGTGTTCTTGCTCTTTGCTCTTATAAAGTCCTAATTCTGAGTCTCTTTCTTCAACAATTTTATCATATTGGTGCTATATTAAATAGAGAGAACATTTTAGATGTATTAGAAGTTCAAAAGCTTATGTTTTAATAACACTGTTATCCTAATGCATTTAATATTTACAAAAATAATGTTTATGAGTTCAGTAATATATATTTGAGCATATTTTTAAATTTTTAAATTATATTTTTAAATGCTAACAATAAAAACAATAAAACATAGATAACAGTCTTAGAAATAATCCAAGAGCAAAAAAATAATTTTTTTTAATTAGGAATAATAAATTTCATAATTTAAAAAAAAAATTAGAAACACAAGGACCTCTTAGAAAAACTGCTGATTCCAGATCTTGGGCAGGAAATACAAGATGAGTCTTAAATATTTTGTTGTAACAGAAAGTAAGAAAGCTATCACAGATTATTGGGGTCAAGCCAAAAATACCTGCCAATCAGTTTGAAGAGGTTCCCACTGGCCAAAGTTGGGACAATTTAAGTACCAATAAGGATAAAAATTGTACTGGATTAAGACATACTAAAATTGCTTACATTTAGGAGTTCACAATATTATTTAAAATATTTTAATTTTTCATAGGTTACTTCATAAAAATATCCTAGCAACAACTTATAAAGATTGATAGGTATAGCCCACTTCCTATCGAAATCCTGAAGAGTATAAGATTTAATTCCCTAAAAGAATGATTACTTTAAAACAACAGTAAAAAGTAGAGCACACTCACAAATACAACTAACATAGCTTTACATCTATTTATTATTGTTTAGTCTAGTATGTGTTGGACACAGGTAGAGATACAAATATTATATTTATTTAAGCACATATACTAGGTATGTATTTAAATAAAAATAAGATGGAAAATTCTGTAAGAGACTACTATGAAAACTGAGAACAAGAGTGGTTATATCTATCCATAAGATGATGAGGAAAGACTTCTTCAGTGAAGTCACACTTAGGCTCACACTTAGGTAGTGAAGATTTGGAAAATGAGAGATCAAGGGTATTACAGCTATAATTAGACACTGTTGTCTAGACAATTTTCTCTAAGAAATCAGAATACTATATTTTACCATTTTATGCATAAATATTGCCAAAATTGATAATTTTCATTATACAAAAGGGAAAAATTACCTTATGTTTTTCCATAAGTGCTACCATTTCAGCTATTTTATGTTGACATCGTATATCAATTTCTTTCTGTAATTTTACTGCTTCATCAGCTACTACTTTGGCTTTTGCAACCTATGAAATAATTTAAAGTTTTTTAAAATTAATGCCCAAAAAGCAAATTAAACTCAAATGTTAATTTTAAGTTAAAATGAAGAAATCAAACACCAGGAAATTAGGAAAGCCAAGTAGAAAATGCACTACTGTTTTGGTTTATTTTAGTTAGGGTCTTCTATCAAGTGAGATGTCAGTGTAACACTGTAAAGATCATTTAATCTTTTCAAAACAGTTATATACTACTCAATACTTAAATACTTAGTATAACAATACTTTTAGTTTCTATTTTAAAAAGCTAATTAATTGTCCCTGATATAATTTACTAAATCTTCTAAAGAACCATAATGTTAAAAGTAAGAATTATTACTTTTCTCTTAAAATCTTAACATACAAATATATAGTTTTAGTATAACAAGTTCTCGAACATATTTAGGTTTTCCTACCTCTCCCAAAAGATTTTCTTCTAATAGCTTTTTGTCCTCAATTTCTTTCTGATAGCTGTCAGTCATTTGTTTAAATTTTTGTTTGGCACCTTCTAGTTCTGTCTCTAATTTACTGACCTTCGAATAAAGAAAAGAGAATGAACATTAGTAAATGCTGTGGATTACTTGAAAAAATGCATTCATTTTGTGGTTTTGTGACTCTCAGAAGATGATTTATTTATAAGATATTATAGTTGGATCATTTTCCTTACAGTTTTCATAATGGGGAGATGTGCTTTATTTTTCACAAAATCTATCTTTTCCCCTAAAATACATAGTCTTGACAAGTAATATCCTAAAAGCAGGCATATTTTTACTTTTTTAATTTTTTTACAATATTTAAATTATTTAGTCTCTGTTGTTTTATTACAATAAGTAACTATTCCATTTGGACAGAACACCCATGTGATTCAAAGAAAGAGAGACGGGAAGGGAGGAGGGAGGGGGATTCAGGATGGGGAACACATGTACACCTGTGGCAGATTCATGTCAAGGTATGGCAAAACCACTACAATATTGTAAAGTAATTAGCCTCCAATTAAAATAAATAAATTTATATTAAAAAAAGGTTTCTTGTGATATAACTTATATGCCAAAAAAACCCACATATTTAATGTGGAAATCCAGCTGAGCTAGATATTTAACAGAGTTCCAACTAAGCTATTTAAAATCTTAAAAGATGATACTGTTGAAGTGCTGCACTCAATATGCTAGCAAATATGGAACACTCAGTAGTGGCCATGGTACTGGAAAAGGTCATTTTTCATTCCAATTCCAAAGAAAGACAATGCCAAAGAATCGTCAAACTATCATACAACTGTACTCATTTCATATGCTAGCAAGGTAATATTCAAAATCCTTCAAGTGAGGCTTCAGCAGTACATGAACCGAGAACTTCAGATGTACAAACTGGATTTAGAAAAGGCAAAGGAACCAGAGATCCAAATGCCAACATCCACTGGATCATAGAAAAAGCAAGGGAATTCCAGGAAAACATCTACTCCTGCTTCACTGACTACACTGAAGCTTTTGACTGTGTGGATTACAACAAACTGTAGAAAAATCTTAAAGAGATGGGAATACCAGACCACCTTAACTGTCTCCTGAGAAACCTGTATGCAGGTCAAGAAGGAACAGAATGGACATGGAACAACCAAGGGACTGGTTCAAAATTGGGAAAGGAGTACAACAATGCTATATACTGTCACCCTGTTGATTTAACTTACATGTAGAGTACATCATATGAAATGCTAGGCTGGATGAATCATAAGCTGCAATGAGGACTGACAGGAGAAATAACAACCTCAGATATGCAGATGATACCACTCTAATGGCAGAAAGTGAAGAAGAACTAAGGAACTCTTGCTAAGGGTGAAAGAGGAGAGGGGAAAAGCTGGCTTAAAACTCAACATTCAAAAAGCTAAGATCATGGCATCCAGTCCCATCACTTCATGGCAAATAGATGGGAAGACAACAGAAATAGTGACAGACTTTATTTTCTTGGGCTCCAAAATTACTGCACATGGTGACTACAGCCATGAAATTCAAAGACACATGCTCTTTGTAAGAAAAGTTATGACAAACCTAGATAGCATACTAAAAAACAGAAATATATCACTTTGCCAACAAAGGTCCATATAGTCAAAGCTATAGTTTTTCCAGCAGTCACGTACAGATGTGAGAGTTGGACCATAAAAAAGGCTGAGCGTTAAAAAATTGATGCTTTTTAATTGTAGTGCTGGACAATACAGCATACACACTCCCTTGGACTGCAAGGAGATCAAACCAGTTAATCCTAAAGGAACTCAACCCTGAATATTCACTGGAAGGACTGATGCTAAAGCTGAAGTTCCAATACTTTGGCCACCTGATGAGAAGATCCAACTGACTGGAAAAGACCCTGATGCTGGGAAAGATTGAGGGCAGGAAGAGAAGGGATTGAAAAAGGATGAGATGGTTGGATGGCACCATCGACTCAATTTGCATGAGTTTGAGCAAACTCCGGGAGAAAGCCAAGGACAGAGAAGCCTGGCATGCTGCATTCCATGGGGTTACAAAGAGTTGGACATGATTTAGTGACTGATCAACAACACTTAATGTATACAGTTTGATGAGTTTGGACATATGTATGCATCAATGAAATTATCATCAAAATCAAGCTGACAGACATACCCATCACCTTCAAAAGTTTCCTTCTGTACCTTTTTTTTTCCATAAGAACATTTACATTAAGAGTCTACCCTCTTAACAAATCTTAAAGTAAACAATACAGAATTGTTGACTAGAGGCATTATGTAATACAGCAGATGTCTAAAACTACATTATCAAGCATAACTGAAGTAAATAAAGTGTTAATAGCTCAGTTGTGTCTGACTCTTTGCAACCCCATGGACTTCAGCCCACCAGGCTCCTCTGTCCACAGAGTTCTCCAGGCAAGAATACTGGAGTGGGTTGCCATGCCCTTCTCCAGGTGATCTTCCAGACCCAGGGATCAAACCTGGATCTTCCACACTGCAGGCAGTTTCTTTACCATCTGGGTCACCAGGGAAGCCACAACTGAAATTTACACAAATTGAAGAACAACTCCCCATTTCCCCCTCCTGCCAGTCCCTGGTATTTCTGCTTTCATGTGATTGACTATTTTAAGTATCATGCAGCATTTGTTCTTCAGTGACTGGCTTTTGTTGCTGAATTGGAAATATTCTTTATATATTCATTACCAACTACATGATTTGCAAATATTTCTCCAGTTCTGTGGATTGTCTTTTCACGCTCTTGATGGTGTCCTTTGATCCTTTGATAGTGTTCTCTTGAACACTATAAATAGAGCAAAAAAAAAATCAATGCAATCTCTATCAACATTCCAACTGCCTTTTTGTCAGAACAAATTGATCCTAAAATTTACAAGAAATTCCCAGGGACCCTGAAGAGCCAAAACAATCTTGGAAAAGAAGATTGTTGGAAGACACATAATCCCCAATTTTAAAACTCACTACACAAAGCTACAATAATCAAAACAGTGTGGTACTGACATAAGGTAAACACGTGGATCAATGTCTAACCCTTATGGCAGAAAGTGAAGAAGAACCAAAGAGCCTCTTGATGAAAGTGAAAGAGGAGAGTGAAAAAGTTGGCTTAAAGCTCAACATTCAGAAAACTAAGATCATGGCATCCAGTCCATCACTTCACAGCAAATAGATGGACAAACAGTGAAAATAGTGGAAATAGTGAAAACAGTAGCTGACTTTATTTTTCTGGGCTCCAAAATCACTGCAGATGGTGATTGCAGCCATGAAATCTGGGCTCCAAAATCACTGCAAATGGTGATTGCAGACATGAAATTAAAAGACACTTACTCCTTGGAAGGAAAGTTATGACCAACCTAGACAGCATGTTAAAAAACAGAAACATTACTTTTTCAATAAAGGTCCATCCAGTCAAGGCTATGGTTTTTCCAGTAGTCATGTATGGATGTGAGAGTTGGACTATAAAGAAAGCTGAGCCCCAAAGAATTGATGCTTTTGAACTGTGATGTTGGAGAAGACTCTTGAGAGTCCCTTGGACTGCAAGGAAATCCAACCAGTCCATCCTAAAGGAGATCAGTCCTGGGTGTTCATTGGAAGGACTGATGTTGAAACTGAAACTCTAATACTTTGGCTACGTGATGCAAAGAGCTGACTCATTTGAAAAGTTCCTGATGCTGGGAAAGATTGAGGGCAGGAGGAGAAGGAGGCGACAGAGGATGAGATGGTTGGATGGCATCACCGACTCAATGGACATGAGTTTGGATAAACTCCGGGAGTTGATGATGGACAGGGAGGCCTGGCGTGCTGCAGTCCATGGGGTCACAAAGAGTAGGACACGACTGAGCAACTGAACTGAACTGAATAGAACAGGAAGTCTAGAAATAAAGCCACTGCCATACAACTATGGTCTACTTATTTTCAATAAGAGTGACAAGACAATTAAATGGAGAAAGAATAGTCTCTAACAAATGCTGCTGAAACAAATAATTAGTACATGGAAAAGAATAAAGAATGAACCTCAGGCCATGTTACAAAAATAACTCAGTGCTCGCTTCAGCAGCACATATACTAAAATTGGAACAATACAGAGAAGATTAGCATGGCCCCTGTGCAAGGATGACATGCAAATTCGTGAAGCATTCCATATTTTTATTGGAAATAAAAGCAAAAATAAACAAATGGGACCTAATGAAACTTAAAAGCTTTTGCACAACAAAAGAAACTATAAGCAAGGTGAAAAGACAGCCTTCAGAATGGGAGAAAATAGTAGCAAATGAAGAAACAGACAAAGGATTGATCTCAAAAATATACAAGCAACTCCTGCAGCTCAATTCCAGAAAAATAAATGACCCAATCAAAAATGGGTCAAAGAACTAAACAGACATTTCTCCAAAGAAGACATACAGATGGCTAACAAACACATGAAAAGATGCTCAACATCACTCATTATCAGAGAAATGCAAATCAAAACCTCAATGAGGTATCATTACACGCCAGTCAGGATGGCTGCTATCCAAAAGTCTACAAGCAATAAATGCTGGAAAGGGTGTGGAGAAAAGGGAACCTTCTTCCACTGTTGGTGGGAATGCAAACTAGTACAGCCACTATGGAAAACAGTGTGGAGATTCCTTAAAAAACTGGAAATAGAACTGCCATATGACCCAGCAATCCCACTTCTGGGCATACACACCAAGGAAACCAGATCTGAAAGAGACACGTGCACCCCAATGTTCATCGCAGCACTGTTTATAATAGCCAGGACATGGAAGCAACCTAGATGCCCATCAGCAGGCGAATGGATAAGGAAGCTGTGGTACATATACACCATGGAATATTACTCAGCCGTTAAAAAGAATTCATTTGAATCAGTTCTAATGAGATGGATGAAACTGGAGCCCATTATACAGAGTGAAATAAGCCAGAAAGAGAAAGACCAATACAGTATACTAACACATATATATGGAATTTAGAAAGATGGTAATGATAACCCTATATGCAAAACAGAAAAAGAGACACAGATGTACAGAACAGACTTTGGGACTCTGTGGGAGAAGGCGAGGGTGGGATGTTCAGAGAGAATAGCATTGAAACAAGTATACTATCAAGGGTGAAACAGATCACCAGCCCAGGGTGGATACATGAGACGGGTGCTCAGGGCTGGTGCACTGGGAAGACCCAGAGGGATGGGATGGGGAGGGAGGCGGGAGGGGGGATCGGGATGGGGAACACATGTAAATCCATGGCTGATTCATGTCAATGTATGGCAAAACCCACTACAACATTGTAAAGTAATTAGCCTCCAACGAATAAAAATAAATGGAAAAAAAATAACTCAAAATAGATTTAAATGTAATAACTAAAACTAAAAACCCTTAGAAGAAAATGGGAGCTAAAATTCATGACAATAGATTTGGCAATGGATCCTTAGATATGACACTAAAAACACAAACAACTAAAGAAAAACAGCTAAAATAGGTTTCATCAAAGACATATTCTTAATGAGATTGTCTATAAAGAATCAACATGTCAACTTCTATTGTTTCCATATATTTTATATAAATATTTACAAATATAATAATTACCAAAAGAGGACCTTTAAGTAGCATTCACTCTGCAGAATCACACAGTGCCTTAGGACTGAATTAGAATTGAGAAAGGGGTAGAGGAGAGAACGAATGGTAATTTAAAGATGAAATACCCTGTGTTCTATACCCATGATACAACTACCAACTTTAAAGGACAGGACATTATCAATATTGATAAAGGCTTCAGAGTGCCTCTCTTCATTAGTTTTCCCTTCTACCCTCTCAAGTGTAACAAAGATTCTTAATTTAATATTCAGCGTTCCTCTCCTCTTTTTTATAGGTTTACTGCATAATTATGTATCAGTATTTCAGAGTTTTTGTTTTAGAACTCTATATAAATGTTTTCATAGTATGCATAATTTTTCTGTCTTGCATTTTACCCTCAGCAGCAGTAGGTTTTACATATTTATGTGAATATAGTTCCTTCATTTTCTCTGCAGAGTTAGTGTTCCTTTGTATGAATATACTATGGTTTATTTGTGTACTCAAGTGTTCATGGACACTGAATTGTATCCAACTTGGAGTTAATACACACAGTAACGGTGTTAATGTTCTCAAAAACATCTCCTGGTACAAGTCTATAAATTTCTTTATACCCAGAACTGAAACTGCAGGTTGCCTATTCAACTTTACAAGATAACAACACTGTGTTCTAAAGAACATGTACCAGTTTAAACTCTTAGCAATCATGTGTGAATATGTAGATCAATTTGGAGAGAACCAGAATTTTCACATAAATGGTATATTGTTAAAATCACATTTTCTAATAGCTTGTTATACATGTTTAATACTAGTAATTATTTCCATGTAATGATTCTATATCTAACATCCTTAATAAACACACTCAAATCTTGTATTAACACATCTGGAGATTCTTAATAGATTTTCTACATATGCAGCTCCCATCTAAAATCAACTGAATCTGCTCTGTTTTGTGAAGATTTTAAATTGCTGATTCAATCTCTTTTAAGACTATTCAGCCTAATTATTTTTTTTGACATTACTTTGGTGAATCTATTTCATTTTAACTTTTTCAAATACATTGGCGTAACAATGTTCATAGTAAAGGTATTAACTTTAATTTAAAAAATACATGCCATAATTTCTAGATTAATAGAACTGTGGCTAGAGGACATACTCTGTGATTTCAAGCCTTTGAACTCTGTAGCCTTATACATGATCATTGCTGTTAACTGAGTGTTCTTGAAGAGCATGTTTCATTCACTTTTTGACCTAAAAAATCTTCTTATTTCTCCAACACACTTAAAAGAGAGGTATGCTGGAGACATAATTCAAGGTTGACATTTTCTCTGTACTTGAGAATATTTTTTCACTGTTTTCTAACTTACACTGTTGCTTGTTGGAATGTCCATGGTAAATTTCTTATCATTCTTTCATTGGTGATCTCTCACTTTTCTCCAGCTACTTTTAAGAACTACCTAGGTCTAATATTCCGTAGTTTTATATATTAAGTCTAGCTCTGGATTTATCCTAATTTTTCCTTCTTGGTATATATCAATCTTCCTATATCTGTGAATTCATCAAATCTAACTATTCTCAGTACTTACGGCCTCTCCCCAATTCACTCTATTCTTTCCTTCTTCCTGGGCAATACAAAAACTGTCATAAAAACAAATTCATTAAATTAAGTGACAATAATAAGAACATGATACCATACAAGTTAGGCTTCCCAGCTGGCACTAGTGGTAAAGAACCTGCCTGCCAATGCATGAGACGTAAGAGACATTGGTTCGATCCCTGAATTGGGAAGATCCCCTGGAAAAAGTCATGGCAACCCACTCTAGTATTCTTGCTTGGAAAATCCCACAGAGGAGCCTGGAGGGCTACAATCCAAAGGGTCACAAAAAGTCAGTCATGATTAAAGCAACTTAGCATGCATGCATGCACCATATAAGTTAGACATGAGAGATAAAGGAGATTTATGTATTCTGAAGCTAAAATGTATCAGTAAAAAGGACAAAAATTATGAACTCCAGCTATATGCTGTTTATAAAAGACAAATCTAAAACAAAGGCACAGAAAGCACAATAGTGAATAGGTTGCTAAAAATACAACATTGTACATCAACTATTCACCAATAAAATTTTTAAATAAATAAATGAACACCATTAAAACACTAAACATTAAGAAGAAAATTGGTATAACAATAAAACATAAGAATTACTCTCTAAGGCAAGAGAATATTACTACATAAAGGGAGTGTCTTTATTATGGAAAAAAAAGTTCTATTGTATGTTGAAAAAAAAAACCACTCCCTTATCTATGCAGTAGTATATCACAGACAGAAGTGGTAAAGAAAATAATGGGCAAGCTATACACAGACTAAAATAAATGTTGGATTCTGACTTAAAGCCTGCCAACAGATGAGGTTATACAATTGAAGTACATTAACTCACTTGCCGCTATAAAGCCTGCCACCAGATGCTGCCTGTCACTTGCCACTCACTGATAGGATTTTGATATGAATCTGCAAGTAACTGATTTATTATGGTCTCTATGCAGTCAAACATCTCTGCTAAAAGTAATTTGTATTTGCAGCTGATTCCCAGTGCTAACATACCTCAGCTCCACCTCAGATCATTAGGCATTAGATTTTCATAAGGAGCATGCAACCTAGATCCCTCAGCACACACAGTTCACAGGAGGGTTTGCACTCCTATGAGAATCTAATGCCTCCACTGATTTGACAGGAGGCAGAGCTCAGGAGGCAATAAGATTGATGGGGAGTGGGTGTAAATACAGATGAAGCTTTGGTCACTTGCCTGTCACTCATCTGTTTTGCGGCCTGGTTCCTAATAGGCTATGAACCAGTACCAGTCTATGGCCCGGGGGTTGGGGACCTCTGGCTTAAACGATTTTAACACAGCTAAACCAAAGCTGTGCATTCTATTACAACTAAAATAACTGCTACAATATAAAGGGCTTTGTTGCTGTGGTTCAGTCACTAAGTCATGTCCGACTCTTTGCAACTTCATCAGCATACCAGGCCTTCCTGTCCTTCACTATCATTCACTGCCCTGGTAGCATTATTGGTAAAGAACCTGCCTGCCAATACAGAAGGCATAAGAGATGTGGGTTTGATCCCTGGGTTGGGAAGATCCCCTGGAGAAGGGCATGGCAGCCCACTCCAGTATTCTTGCCTGGAGAATCCCATGGACAGAGTAATCTGACAGGCTACATTTCATAGGATCGCAAAGAGTCAGACATGACTGAAGTGACTTAGCACACACGCAAAGGGCTTAAATTTCTCAATTCTCATCTATATACTAGTATTTTTAAAACAAAAATAAAGATTCCAAATACCTTTATCTCATAAACATTCAGTTGCTTGCTTTCTGCTGTACTCTTTTTTTTAAAGGCCTTATTCTGTTAGAAGTAAAAAATAATTATATTTAATATCAAAGTGATTCAAACTTATACCTTCAGTGACTTAGACTAAAATTACTAAAGTAAAGGAAAGCGTTATTCTCTAAAACTGCAGTGAATATAAAGGGTTTTTTTAAAAAAAGTAATTTGATTTTGAGAATCAGTACATACCTCCTGCTGGAGTTCTTCAATAAACTTGCTTTTATTTTCAACCTGTTTCCTCAAATTGTTACACTAAAAAATGAAGAGAAATTAAAAGTATTTTATTCAATATTCCAGTCAAAATAAATACTTTCAAACTAACAAAAATATTAACATAGAGATTACTTCAAAAACTATCTCATTAGGAGTTCCCTGATGGTGTCTTGGTTAAGAATCCACCTGCCAATAGAGGGGACATGGATTCAATCTGTGGACATGGGTTCCACATGCTGTGGAAAAACCAAGCCCATGCGCCACAACTACTGAGCCCACACTCTAGAGCCCATGCACAAACACTGAGATACCATGCTGCAAGTACTGAAGCCCATGAGCCTAGAACCCATGCTCTACAAGAAAACCCACTGCAACGAGAAGCCCATGCACTGCAACAAAGAGTAGCCCCTATTCACCGCAACTAAAGAAAGCCCACGCACGGCAACAAAGACCCAGCACAGTCAAAACTAAATAGTCATGACATTAAATAATTCTATTGATGTCAAACCTACCTAGGGTAAAGGAGATAAGAGATAAAACTGACAGCTCTTTAAAGGTACAGAATCCAGTAAGACAAGCCTGCATAAAGTCCCAAACTCAAAAGACTACCTAATCAGTGAAAGTATAAGAAATAAATCTGCCACATAGAAGGATACAGTAAGGAAATTTGTCTTGACCTTGGCACTGAGTGAATGGTATAAAAACTGTCCTGAAAATCTGTAGTAGCCATGAAGTGGCCTTATATTTGGGGGGCAGGGGTTAGTTACAGCTGAATTCATGTTATCTCAATAATCTCAAAAAACTTCAAATGGAGAATTTACTTTAAAATTAGTAGTGCCCTCAAGATAATCTTTTTGGGAGGATATCAATTTCATCACAAGCCTCAAAGAATTACCACAGATAGTTCCAAGAAATAAAAAATGTAAAGAAATAAGGTTCCAAGAGTGAAAATTAGTAGAAAGAACAAAGAGCAAAATCAGAACTGAAAAGGCTTCAGATATTGAAATTATTAAATAAACAATATCAAATTAAAATATTTTAAATATTGTTTTTAAAGATCTTAAACTATGAAAAAGAAACAGGAGACCATAAAAGACAACTGATCAGATTTTTTAAAGAACTAATTAAAACTTCAGTAATAAAAATGTAATTAAAATTTAAAACTCAATAGAGACAAGAAAATCAGTCACTTCTTGGCCTTACCAAATGAATGCTGAACAAATTTTCAAACTATCAGTTTTAAGTATAACCAGATTATAATACTGCCTGAGAAAGCACATTTTACATATTTCTCCATTCTTCAGACCATCAAAATTTACTCCCTTGAGAGTTAATATTGATGATCATACCTTTCTCCTATTTAGCTTTCCCTAGAAAATTATAACCGACATTACTATACATTATAAAAACACCCTTTATAACTGTAGTTACTACAGTTCAAAAAATATATATATATAGTAACATCAGATCAACTTTGTCATTTTTACTGCCCCATCTCACTCTCCCTTCTTTCTGAATAAACTAATGAAAATTAAAATAACTTAAGTATTCATCTTTTTAAATCTAAATAATATCTAAACTTAGGACTAATTAATATATTTGATGGAATGCCCAGAAATTCTTATAAAAGTTTTAAATTATTACAGTTCATTTTTAAGTAAAATAATTCCGGGACATAAAATCAAAGAATTGTATTCACTAGAATTCTAGCTAGAAAAAAAATAATATTAATTATTAGAGCTCAGAACTTCCAAAAGTGAACTATTCTTTTCAAAGGACTACTTCACTAACTCACTCACAGAAAGTCACGTTTAGGACAAGTGTGTGGTGAAAGGCAAAGAAGGGGGAAGTGAATTGGTATCACCAACCAGAGAGTAAAAACATCTCACAAAAAGAAAGGGGAAATTTTTCTGCAGCTCCTTTGACTATAAAAAATGGGAGAGATATTGAAGAATGATTTTTTTTTTGAAGAATGATTTTTTTAAAAGCATCTTGCCACTCTAAAGCTATCCACAGCAAATGCAGCTGCTGAGGGAATGAAATTTGGAGAAAGGAAAGAGATAGTGGACAAGCAATTTAATAAAGCTTTGCTCTTTGAAGCATTATGCAGAAACTCCTAATTCCAAAGCCTCTTCAAACAAACCTGCAATAAAAATCCTATACTATTCTTGAAAGCCTTCAAAATAGAACTGAGATCTCTTTGTACAGGACAATGTAAAGGATGGCCCTGAAGAGTCAAGCCATACATATATTGTTACAGAGTCTCTAGTTCCAAGTATTTTTCACAACTGATAATACCTTGTTTTCTAGTATCTTCATTTGTTTATCTTTTTTCATAACTTCACATTCAATGCTTCGAGCCTAAAAAAACATTATTTAACATCAGATTAAAAATGTTAACAGAAATTCTATTTTCTTCTATGAGTATCTTTTAGACATGGAATTATAAAGCTTAGTCTTTTATTTCTAAAAAAAAAAAAATATCTATCAGCTCTGCCAGTTTATTTCAGCTACATTTTTTTTAAATATATAAAATTCTTATATTTAAAAAATAAAAAAAATGTTTTCGTGCATATATGTTAATGTTCATTATTATCTTAGCCTCGTTATCCCTTTATAATCTTTTATTAGCTTTCCCAGTTTATACTGAATTTTTTAAATTATATATAGATGTTTACCATCTTTCAAACATGTTTTTCACAAACATTTATTAAACTGAACTTTGTAACAATCCAATGATGTAGAAAAATAGGTATTATTATGCCCATTTTAGAAATGAGGGGGAAAAGGCTCAGATAAAACCTTTTGGGATTGGGATAAAAGAAGAGTGTAACGAATTTCAATGCCAGGTAAAATAGCCAAGAAATATTTGCAACCTGAACTCTTTCCAGGAAACTGTTTCAATAGGTAAACTGAAATCCAACCATGAAAAGCTTAAAAATGCTATCAATTTGTCTTGCATTTCACTTTTTTCTTAACTCATCATTAATATCTTCTACATTGGTAAAATAAATTTTAAGTTCTTAGTGGAAGATTTTTGTTTTACATTAACCATCCTCTACACCAACAAGATAAGTGTTTTGAAGCAGCCTCTGACACAAATTTTAAAGTAGTGAATTACATACCAAGTCTTTAGGAGACTAATTTAATTTGGGGGGGGGGGCTGAATTTAACTAATAAATATGAAACTGAAAGAAAAAAACAGCTTTTGGTGGGGGGGGGCGGAGAGGAGGATGTAGTATAGTCTAAAGAATGTTAGACAGGCAGCTCTACCACTTCTTAGACATGTAGCTTTTTGGCACTTTTACCTTTTAGAGGCCCAATTTCCTAATTCTCAAAATGAGGACAAAAATGACTTCCAGCTTAAATAACATGAGGAATCTATAATGTTCCTGGTTCATTGCAAGTCCTTAAAAATATAGTTCATCTTACCCTTAGACTATTCCAATAGTCTTAAAGCCCTCCAACATGTAAATATAATTATGACACGTTTCAGGTCAAAACTCTTCAACAACCTCAAACTCCTAAATATAACTGTGAGGCCTTAAATGATCTACCCTCATTTTTCCCAATCCACATTCTTCCATTTATCTTCCCATCTCTCATCTTTCTATACTCTCTCCACTAACATCACTATCTTAAACTCCACCTTTTGGCCTAGATAAACTTTGTATAGTTGTTAAAATATAGGGGCCCTCTCATATTTCCAAGGCTCTCTCATACTTCATATATTGTATGTGTGGGTGTGACTTGAAGTACTCTTCTCCCTGATCTACTTATGCCTACCCCACTGCCTTCCACTAATTCAGTTAATCGGAGGTTTTAACATTAATTTTGCTTTTTCCAGGAAGCTTGTCCCGACTCAAGTTCAGATAGTTGTCCTTTCCATGGTCTCCAATAGCAATTATACAAAACACCTGTGTTTTGGTCTTCTTTTTAGTGTAAATTCCACAGTAATCCTGATCAGTTCATAAAGTTGGATGGGGACTGATCTGTCTCCAAGGGTGGGAATGCAACTCAGGCTTGGAGAGATTACTCTATCCCCTAACTGCAATGAATGGCTCAAGTATAAGTGAGCTAAACTAGGCAAGAGTCCTCACTAACATTTTTTTCAAAGCTTTCAAGACTATTTTTATAGCCTTCCAACTGATTCCAGTGCCTTTCACCTCTCCCTACTCTGTTCTTAAAAATTAAAAATGTTACTTGTCTAATAAAAAACCTTAATTGGATCACTACTGCCCAACAAAACAAACCAAAACCAAACTTCAGCACCCAAAACACTGCCTGGCACATTGTAGGTAGTTAATAATATTTGTGGAATGAATGCAAAAACAAAGTCAAAGTCTTCACAATCTAGTTTGATCATTGCAATCTATTTTGGCACAATTTTCTCCCACTGTGTGTTATACACCATAATCACTTCACATACTTTCTACTATTCTACTTTTGTGATAATCTTCCCTAAAAGCCTTCCTATCTCAACTCTTTCAAATCATTTCACCAACGTATAACACAAACTTACTAATCACTTTATCAGTATATTTTATATTACTAAAGCATGAGCCTCTTATTTAGCCTAAAATATAAATCAACATATATAAATGTTAAGTGTTAAAGAAATTTAGAATTATGCCGTTATTTCTTCTAGATAAAAACCACATAAGTAAAACAACTCAATGTGGCCCACGCTTTTAAGGTCAACAGCCTACAACAGTCCTTGGCCCTCCAGTTATCCATACAATAGTATACTTGTTTTTGGACACCAGCTACTGCTTTTATGATTTGAAATTTTGTGATAGAACCTCTATAAAATACAACATACATTTTCTTCACTCTTGTCCAATTTACTTTTAACTTCATCTCCTTTCTGTTTTAGTTCTTCTCTCACAGATTCCAGTTCATTCCTTAAAGGAAATGGAAGAGTGACATTACAATAAAGTCTGTATCTTCATTTTATTCCCTTTCTGAAACTTCTAAAATTGACTACTGATCAGTTTAAAAAATTTTATTGGTTTATATTTTCATTTTAATTAATTTTCTTGCATTGGTATATACACTTCTACTCCTAAATTTATTTATTTTGAAATTATTTTGATCTTTATAGTTATTTTTACATAAAAAAGAAACATCTAGATAGAAAAACATTTCTTATTTAAGTCAAGACTTCACTTTCCTATTTTCTTAGTCATCATTCTAAGACATAGTCATAATGCTGTACAAATAAATAAGGGACATATATACAGGTTATTTTAATGAAGAACTGTATGACTGAGATATTTGCATATACATGTATCCTTATGTATGTACAGCATATCTCACAGAAGGGACATATATACAGGTTATTTTAATGAAGAACTGTATGACTGAGATATTTGCATATACATGTATCCTTATGTATGTACAGCATATCTCACAGAAACATACACAGGAAACCATGATACCTCTGGAGAGAAAAACTGGATAGCAGGAAGACAAAAGGCAACAAAGATAGTTTTTTTTCCCCATATCCCTTTGTCTCTTTGATTTTTATACCATATGCATATATAATCCTTTCAAACTTTTTTTAAAAAATCTACCTGCTGTGCTTAAAAACAGTGCTTAAAAACAGTGCTTAAAAAAAAAAGATGGAAAACAACAGTGCTTTGTCTCAGAGGGATATTTAAAGCTATTGCTAATTGTAGACTCTTATTATTATAGCTGATATGTTACTAGGTCAAATGTGAATGCATGGAATAGTAATCAATCATGTGGAATAACTGGCCTCATAAAAACAGTCTAGGCTACTTACTCTTTGAGTTTTAAATCTTTAATTGGCATATTCTTACTTTTTCTAAATATATTTTTATTTAGAGTTCTGTAAGTCCATAGAGTAGGTAGATGTACAAAAAGATATCCAAATAATTTCAATTCTCTTTAGATAAAAAGTAGCCTTTCTCTAAATACGTATTCACTTTCATCCCCAAAATGTTTAGTGGCTTAATCACAGATTTAACCTGTAATCTTCTCAAGAAGAAAAGTAAGCATAAAAGACAAAAGTAATCCTTAGAAACATAATAAAAGATGACTTTCCAAATATGGAAAATAATAACAGTTAAGTATCAGGCACTGTGCTCAATGCTTTATTCATATTTCCTCATGTAATGCCCAAACAGTCCTATGAGGGAGACAGACCAGGTCTAAGTAAATATCAAATAATTTACAACAGTTAAGTTTTAATGACCACATTCTTTAATCAAACCTAAATCAAAACTTAATACATCAGCATATAATTACAAGCAAGAGTCCCCAAATATTTGGAAATCATCTAAATTACTAATGGATTAAAAGGAAACTGGAAATATAAAACTCTATCCCAGAGCTACCAGGGAAGTATTTGCAATATTACAATCTTTAGCAAGGGTAATTTTGAAGGTCTTAAAAAATAAGATCTCCTATCAGCTGTCTATCAAGCATATATAGATCTGTATCGGTGTGTCTGTTTATTGATCAGTGGATTGCTGAAGCTTGGGACCCTTTAGTAGATGTTTCAGGGTCCACTGTAAGTGGTATCACTATGCCCCCTCCATGCAGGTGTATGAATGGAGGAAGCAGCTATTTTGATGAGAATAACCTTCCCAAATGCAAGCGTGCTAGTGGCTATGTGGAAATGCAAGTGTTCTAGTGGTTACGTAGGAGAATATTGTGGAACGGGACTTTCACAAGGTGTTCGTTCCTCCAGGAACTAACAGCGTCTGTGCTGTTGACAATCATCCTGATCATCATAATTGCTGCTTTAGCCACTTTAGGACTTTTCCACTATCAGAAAACCAGCTCTCTTTTGTCTTCCCTGTCCAAGCTGTCAAGCTTAAGCAGTTTTAAATCCTCTGAAAATGGAAATGGGATGAGCTTCAGATCAGCGGATGATGTGAACATGCATATTGGAGTAACCGGTTTGGGGCCTGAGTCTACTCTTGACAGATCACTGGCAATAAGGGAACATTTTGCCACAGACTTCAGGAAGCCACCCATAATATTTGAGAACCCAACGTACGCCTCCACAGACACTACTATCATGGTGGCTCAGCCAACAACAGCCCCGTTAACTGAATCTGGAATGGTGTATAACAAAAACTATGGAAGTCCTATTAACCCTGCTGAAGAGGGTTCAGAAACAAAGCCAGGTCCCTCAAGTCCTGATGAAACTCAGCCAACAAAATGGAATATCTTCAAACGAAAACCAAAACAAAATGTCAATTTTGAAAATCCATTCTATTCCGAGATGGAAAATGAACCAAAGGTCAAGGCTGCTAAGGTTTCTTGGAAAAAAGGCTCAACTCCAGGCTACAGAGCAACTACAGGCTACAAAAGATATTAAAGACACTGCAGATTTTGTTAGATAAGACTCAGAAGCATAGCTGTGCTGGCTATTTAGGGAATAATTAGAAACACACTTTTGCACATTTTTTTTTTTTTACAAACAGATGAAAAAAATTAACATTCAGTAGTTTATTAAAAGAAAATATTTTTTCCTCTGTACTCCTGTAGTTGGTACTATTTGTAGAAACATTGCCTTGTGTGCCTTGTTCACTCATCTCATATTTTTACAAATAATTATCACCTTGTACTACATGTATATCTTGGAACTGAACCTCTCTGAAGGTAATGCTATAAATATATTGTACATTTGTAAATTTGGGAAAGATTATCACATCATTAAATTTGCTAATGAAAGTAAAAAAAACAGGTTATTTAGAAAATAATAAACATGAAAATACTGTATATTAAAAACCAGGTCATAGATCTACAGTAGTGTTAAAAGTAAATTGAGTAGTATAGCCATTTTGACAATATTGATTCTTCCAATCCATGAACACGGTATATTTCTCCATCTGTTTGTGTCCTCTTTGATTTCTTTCACCAGTGTTTTATAGTTTTCTATGTATAGGTCTTTTGTCTCTTTAGGTAGATATACTCCTAAGTATTTTATTCTTTTTGTTGCAATGGTGAATGGTATTGTTTCCTTCATTTCTCTTTCTGTATTCTCATTGTTAGTGTATAGGAATGCAAGGGATTTCTGTGTGTTAATTTTATATCCTGCAACATTACTATATTCGTTGATTAGCTCTAGTAATTTTCTGGTAGAGTCTTTAGGGTTTTCAATGTAGAGGATCATGTCATCTGCAAACAGCAAGAGTTTCACTTCTTCTTTTCCTATCTGGATTCCTTTTACTTCTTTTTCTGCTCTGATTGCTGTGGCCAAAACTTCCAAAACTATGTTGGATAGTAGTGGTGAGAGTGGGCACCCTTGTCTTGTTCCTGATTTCAGGGGAAATGCTTTCAATTTTTCACCATTGAGGGTAATGCTTGCTGTGGGTTTGTCATATACAGGTTTTATTATGTTGAGGTATGTTCCTTCTACTCCTGCTTTCTGGAGAGTTTTAATCATATGTGGGTGTTGAATACAGTCAAAGGCTTTTTCTGCATCTATTGAGATAATCATATGGTCTTTATCTTTCAATTTGTTAATGTAGTGTATTACATTGATTGATTTGCGGATATTAAAGAATCCTTGCATTCCTGGGATAAAGCCCACTTGGTCATGATGTATGATCTTTTTAATATGTTGTTGGATTCTGTTTGCTAGAATTTTGTTAAGGATTTTTGCATCTATGTTCACCAGTGATATTGGCCTGTAGTTTTCTTTTTTTGTAGCATCTTTTTCTGGTTTTGGAATTAGGGTGATGGTGGCCTCATAGAATGAGTTTGGAAGTTTACCTTCTTCTGCAATTTTCTGGCTATACTACCCAAAGCAATCTATAGATTCAATGCAATCCCTATCAAGCTATCAATGGTATTGTTCACAGAACTAGAACAAATAATTTCACAATTTGTATGGAAATACAAAAAACCTCGAATAGCCAAAGTAATCTTGAGAAAGAAGAATGGAACTGGAGGAATCAACCTGCCTGACTTCAGACTATACTACAAAGCCACAGTCATCAAGACAGTATGGTACTGGCACAAAGACAGAAATATAGATCAATGGAACAGAATAGAAAGCCCAGAGATAAATCCACGAACCTATGGACACCTTATCTTCGACAAAGGAGGCAAGGATATAGAAAGGCAAGGCAATGGAAAAAAGACAACCTCTTTAACAAGTGGTGCTGGGAAAACTGGTCAACCACTTGTAAAAGAATGAAACTAGAACACTTTCTAACACCATACACAAAAATAAACTCAAAATGGATTAAAGATCTAAATGTAAGACCAGAGACTATAAAACTCCTAGAGGAGAACATAGGCAAAACATTCTCCGACATAAATCACAGCAGCATCCTCTATGACCCACCTCCCAGAATATTGGATATAAAAGCAAAAATAAACAAATCGGACCTAATGAAACTTAAAAGTTTTTGCACAACAAAAGAAACTATAAGCAAGGTGAAAAGACAGCCTTCAGAATGGGAGAAAATAGTAGCAAATGAAGAAACAGACAAAGGATTGATCTCAAAAATATACAAGCAACTCCTGCAGCTCAATTCCAGAAAAATAAATGACCCAATCAAAAATGGGTCAAAGAACTAAACAGACATTTCTCCAAAGAAGACATACAGATGGCTAACAAACACATGAAAAGATGCTCAACATCACTCATTATCAGAGAAATGCAAATCAAAACCTCAATGAGGTATCATTACACGCCAGTCAGGATGGCTGCTATCCAAAAGTCTACAAGCAATAAATGCTGGAGAGGGTGTGGAGAAAAAGGAACCCTCTTACACTGTTGGTGGGAATGCAAACTAGTACAGCCACTATGGAAAACAGTGTGGAGATTCCTTAAAAAACTGGAAATAGAACTGCCATATGACCCAGCAATCCCACTTCTGGGCATACACACTGAGGAAACCAGATCTGAAAGAGACACGTGCACCCCAATGTTCATCGCAGCACTGTTTATAATAGCCAGGACATGGAAGCAACCTAGATGCCCATCAGCAGGCGAATGGATAAGGAAGCTGTGGTACATATACACCATGGAATATTACCTTTTTTTTACTCATTACTAATTACTAATATTTAATATTACCATTAAAAAGAATTCATTTGAATCAGTTCTAATGAGATGGATGAAACTGGAGCCCATTATACAGTGTGAAGTAAGCCAGAAAGAGAAAGACCAATACAGTATACTAACACATATATATGGAATTTAGAAAGATGGTAATGATAACCCTATATGCAAAACAGAAAAAGAGACACAGATGTACAGAACAGACTTTGGGACTCTGTGGGAGAAGGCGAGGGTGGGATGTTGTGAGACAACAGCATCGAAACATGTATATTATCTAGGGTGAAACAGATCACCAGCCCAGGTGGGATGCATGAGACAAGTGCTTGGGCCTGGTGCACTGGGAAGACCCAGAGGAATCGGGTGGAGAGGGAGGTGGGAGGGGGGATTGGTATGGGTAATACATGCAAATCCATGGCTGATTAATGTCAATGTATGGCAAAACCCACTACAATATTGTCAAGTAATTAGCCTCCAACTAATAAAAATAAATGAAAAAAAAAAAGTAAATTGATACTTGAAATGATTTTATTATTTGAGATTATTTTATTAATTTATTATTTGAAAAAGAGAAAGGTAAACTAAATATCAATATATCAATTTTTTTAAATAACTAAAAAAATATTAATATTTGATTGTAGGGCAGGAAAAAATAAACTTCTAAGTTCATTTATAAATTTATAAATTAATAAAAGCAATGGGAAAAAATTTCAAAAAGAAGGCAATTTAGATTTAATAAAAAAATGTTTTTTTAATTCTGTATGACAAAATAATTACCCACAGTAAAAGGAAAACAACAGGTTAGGGAAAATATGTGCTGTAAATAAAACAAGATAAGGATTAATATGTTTTTAAAAGCTTAACTAAATCAGTAAGAAAACAATCAAGATCTCAAAATATTAGTAGGCAATACATATAAGCAATTTAGAAAGAAGAAACTCTAGTAAGCACACATAAAAAATTCCAAAGTTTACCCAAAACATGAAAATTATAAATCCTAAGATCTGTAAGTTGTTTCTATTATATCATCAAATAGATGATAACATCCAAAAGTAATTAGAAATTTTTATAACCAGCATTTTCATAAAATATTGATTGTATTGCATACTTTACAAGTGATAGAACCAATTAGAAATCATTTGTCTATCAAAAGTAATTGAAATAAATTACTCAATAAATTCACACTTGAAATTTATACTTTAAGAAAAAATCTATATGTGCCAAAATGTTTACTACAGTATTATCTATGAAAGTGAAAAACTGAAAAATGTAAATATCCAAATTAAAATAATGCTATATCCACTTGACTGACTGGCATACAGGTACTAAAGTAGATGATTGTGAAAACACCAAGAAAAACAGAAAATACTTAAAATAATATTAGATTTTTAAAATATCCTTTCTAAATGTTCTGACATATGATTAGTGTACTTTCTAAAATTAATATTAATTATTAGGAAATTTATGATACTTTCAAATTAATTTCTGTATCTAATATCATTATTTCAAACTAAATATAAAATAGGTATTATTACAATTTTATTTTTAAGCAGGATTCCAAAACAATAATTTAAGTCTAATTTTTTACTTTATTCTATATTAAACATACGATTAATCTAAATTAACTACAAGTTAATAGAAAAGAAATACTATTTTTAACTAGTCAAAAAGGCCAATGCATTAGTCTTGCCTTAATTGTGTTTCTGTCTCTCCCAGATGTTCTATTTGTTTCAACATCCTTTCTTCTTGCCTTTTGCTATTCTAAAGAAATAATGTGTTGTTTATATTAATTATTTTACTTCAACAGAAATAAAATTGAAACTAACATTTAAGATCTTTATCTGTCTTAAAATTCATTTAGTTATAAATAAAACAAGAGAATGGGCTATTTAACTTGTATAGTGCCACACAACTTTTCCAGTCTTATCTATTCCCCTAATAATATCTATATACTAATACTAGCTAAAAAAATAAGTCTTACTTGCTGTTTCCCACTGATACTTCGAGACTTGTGTCCTCTGTACATGTTATGGCTTTAAGGAATGCTTTTCCACTCATTGCACCTACTGAGCTCATAAGTACTCATTTTTTAAGGCAAAACTTAATGCTATATTCTTCTGAAGGCTTCTCTTTCCCCTAAGCAGAGGTAATCCTGTGAACTCTGATAGCACTTTGTGTCCAAAACAATACATATATTTTAAGCACTTTTTTATTGAGTCATAAACTCCTAAAGAGGGAGGATGATATTTTATTTATCACTGTATGTTCCACAGTGTCTTATATTATTTGCTAGCAAATACTTGAATATTTTATTAAAACACTTCATAAAAATCTTGATGCTTCAAATTAGAATAACTTTATCAATAGGGAGCATCCATCTTCTGTTGCCTTTTATTACCATTGAGGACCAATACGCATATTTTTCTTCTAAAACAAAGTATTTAGAAGAAAAAGATAATCAGATAATCTAAGATAATCAGACTTTTAAAGCTGAAAGAATCTTCAGTGGTAATCTCTTCTAAGCCCCTAACTTTACAGTAAGAAAACTGTCACTGATACTTTCTTTTTCAACTCACATTAATGTCTTCTTGTTGTTTCTTGAGTTCTAGGGCCATATCACTTGTTTCTTGTGCTAGTGCTTTGTTTTCCAGTGAAAGCCTGTTGCAGCTTGCAGTTAGTTCAGTATTCTTCAGCCTATTTTTTAAAAAAAAACATATCATACCAAAATATTTACACATAAAATTATATAATATAGAATTTTATCCAAAATAATCTTAGGGGAAAAAAAGGAATGGCTGGGGCTACAAATGAAACAAGACTGGCTTTTAGTAAAGAATTTTTGAGGCTGAGTGATAGGTATATGAGCTTCCTAAGTGATGCTAGTGGTAAAGAACCTGCCCGTCAGTGTAGGAGACATAATAGACACGGGTTTGATCAAGATCCCTTAAAGGAGGGCATGGCACCCCACTCCAGTATTCTTGCCTAGAGAATCCCATGGATAGAGGAGCCTGGCAGGCTACAGTCCATAACGGTCGCAGAGTCAGACACAACTGAGGTGACTTAGCAAGCACACACGCATGCATGCACGGTAAGTATATGCTGGTTCATTACATTATTCCCTCTTTTAACAATGTATGTATTTGAAATTTTTCTATAATAAGTTTTTTGAGATGTCATATATTTCCTAGCATATTTCCCATAATGCTTCCCCCTTCATCTTTCCACAAATTTTGAAAAGCATATTATTTTTTACATATAATATTTTCTTTCTAGCAGGCTGTCTCTTAGAAACTATTTCAAATTTCTGATGATTTAAGTATTACATGAGACATTAATGATTTAATTAAATATTACTAAATTCACTTAAATGAATATTAATGTTTTCATTAAAATAAATAAAATTTATGCATATGCACAACACTTACACTGCTCTTACAAGGTCTTAAATATTCTGCATCAGAAAAGAGATTACTGCTGTTACTAGTTCCAGCCAGGATCAATTTTAAATAAGGGAAGGGAAGTGTGTGGCTCATGAAATGATTTCAGAAGCACCTATATCTCCTACTTACTAATGCTGGAAACTCATCAAAGTGTTTTAATTAAAAAATGAAAAGTTGAAAGAGCAAATATACCAAGGATAACACAAATTTATATTAATCAGTTAATTCATTAAAAAGGACTTTGGTTTAATAGATGAATTTTACCCAGAGCCCCTACAAAAGTACTGTTGAAAAGGTACCAGAAGCTGGGAATGGAAGCTGAAAGAGAAGTGACAAGATGCTGAGTAAATTATTTATTTCTTATTTTTATCTAGAGCTGAAAAGCAACCAGAACACAAAAATTATGCTCTCCACTAGACTGCCTCCTTGAATTTAGTTCTTCCTAAGCGACAACATAACAATTATTTCCTCCTATTTTCTCTAGAAATTAAATTTAGTAAGTAGGTGAAGCAACTAAATATTATGCTTGGACAATATAAGAGATGAACTTCTATTTCTGTCATTTCATCAATTCAAACCTACAAAGTAATTTAGTAAAACAACCAAAAAAACTACAGCTAGAACTACAAATGATTATTTTTATAAGAAACTAAATAATCTCCAAAAAAAAATATCACTCTTCTAATATAGTTCTCAAGTTTGTGATATACTCTTCTTACGTCAATAATACGTAGTTTCTTTAACAATGAAATTGATAAATTATTTTGATCTTTAATCAGAAATAAAATGAAACTTTAAGCCTATTCAAAAAAGCATTATACATAGTTTACTAATTTAGTATTAACTACAGTGAAAAGTAGTTAATATTTTATAATACTACAGAAAGTTTAGGAATTGAACACAAAAACTACTTTATAGATAGAAAACATACTTCTCATTTTCAAGCTCAGTTTTCAGCTCTTTAACCTGATTTGAATAATGCTGTTCACTTGTTGCAATGGCAGTTAACTGTATTTCCAAATCATGTACTTTTTTCTGGAAAATAAACACATATTATCACAGCAAATGCTTTTACAATTTTCTCACTTAAGAAGTATGGTCACTCTATGTAAGCAAGTTATATACTTGGTAAAAGTTATATACTTGGTAAAGTTATATACCAAGTTATATACTTGGTAAAAAATATGCCAAAATTTCTAAATTTAAATTGATTTAATGCCATTTAGTGAGCATTAAATTTAATACAGTGTATTAATCTAATACAATGAGCAATGACAAATGCAGTACTAAAAGTAAATTTCATTTTCATATTCTGAAGCTCAACCAGTAAAATTATACTTATATATTATAAAATACTGTTGTCTGTTTTATACTACCAAGTAATCAATTTCAACTAAAATATCACATTATTAAGAAAAAAATATATTAGTTAATGAAATCAGGCAATATCAGAAAAGTAAGCTACTCTTATTATGCTAGAAAGACAATTACAATGTTAATACTGTAATAGACGGAGAACACTTCTTAAAAATAAAAGACATTCTAAAACTATAACATGAGAACTATAAACTAAGAACTTAATAAATGCTAAGATTAAAAGTATCAATTAATTTTAAACTAAGAGGTTAATAAAAGCTAAAATTAAAAGTATCAAGTAATAAATACTTACAAGGCATCAAGAAATGTATTGTTATAAGCCATGCTTATATTATTGGTATCTTAAATGTTGACATTTCTCTGCCTCATTATAATATGGAGGTTCTCTGTTTTAAATCAATTGTTAGCACACTAAATACAGCAGAAACACATGTTCAAGAGGAATTTTGTGAAGCAATCTTGTGCAAATCTAACAGCCATATAATCTACAATGTAAATTTGTACCCTACTAACAAAACACTTGAAAGAAAAAATGTATCCTTTTTAAACGAACCTCTCTGGTTTGGAGAAGCCCAGTTAGTTCTTGTTCTGCTCCTTTTAATTCTTCAGCAATCTTCTCAAATTGTTTCTTCTCATCTAGAAGCTTTTGGTTTTCTGCCTATTTAAGAACATTAACAAATCATGATAACCAAAGCACATACACATTCAAAATAATCAAACTTCTCAAATATAGTTGTGAAGAGAATTATGACTTTCTCTTCGGTTAAAATTTTTAAAAAAGAGTAAACAAGTCATTAAGTAAATTCCAAAACTAAATATGATGACAGAGGGTTTAATAGACAGAGTCCTGTAAATTTTTATTTAAAAATACTCAGACAGAAAGACAGGGGGCAGAGAAGTAGTCAAACGTAGAATGCATCTCTCTTCAAAGATGCATCAGGAACACCTCTTCAGATGCAGAAGACCTTGCAATGTACCAGCTGAAACTGGCAGGAGTCCATGACCACCGGAACCATGTAAAAATCAACAGGATGAAGGAAGAAAAGGGAAAAAGAGAAGAGTGAGCAGGACCAGACCTGCACCCACAGAGTGGGGGGGTGAAGCAGGGGTGAGGACCTCACACAGGGGCAATTGAGGCTGTTGGAGAGTGAAGCAGCTGATCTGTGATAGTCTGAATGGAGTGAGAACCACACAAACAATCCATGCCGCAGCCTTACATAGCCCAGACAAGAATGCAAGTCCGCCAGAATGTATGGTGGCTGGGAGCTGGAGCCTAGTGATAAGAGAGCAATCCCAGGGTGAGGACTGCTGTTGACTGTGGGGAGATGGCCCAAAGGGACAGGAGGGAGGAGATCAGAGTGTGGAATACCTTTGGAGCAAAACCAGGAAGCAGGGCACTACTGCTGAGTTAGGGGCAGAGGGTAAAGCCATCAATGTAGCCTCTCTCCCCACATGCAAGTGCCAGCAGCTGACCATTAGAGAAAGAGCCCAGAGAGGGTGGCCCTTTGAGTGCCTGATATGTCAAACAATAGACAAGGACCAGCCAGGGAGGCCCTTTGAAAGTCCAGCTGCCAAAGACTAGAAAAAGATTCTATTAATAATAGTACCTTGGCTGCTGGCATCCCTAGACACATGGCATCATGAAGGTCCCCACGCTCCAAGCAACTGTACAACCTCCAAGTTTGATCCTTACTAGAGGCAAAGCAGCCAGAGACAAAAAAAAAAAAAATCCTAAAATGCTGTATCTCCTCTGCCCATAGTCACCATCTTCCCTACACACCTGGCACCGCCAGGGTCCCTGCAATCCAAGTAGCTGTGCCATCTCCATGCTTGATCCCCACTGGGGCAGAGATACCATAGGCTAGAAAAAAACCTAATAGTGTCATATCTCCTGTGCCTGTAGTGACCAGATTTCCCTGCATACCTGGCATCGCCAGGGTCCCTGTAATCCAAACAGCTGCACCACCTACACACCCAGTCCACACTAGCACAGAATCAAATCCTCCAGTGCACCCTCAGGAGAAAATTCTTGTGGATGACCCACATGCAGTGGTAGGGATAAAACCACAATTGAGCTCCAGGGATGGAATGGCTAAAGAAAGAATCAAAAACCTTTCTACCAGCTATACAAGCAGCAGATTAAATCCATACAATCAGTTTGGTAGACTCTGTGACAATGAGTGTTCCCACAAAAGAAAATGCCCTAGCTCTGGCAGCTGTGGACATTGGAGGCAAGAACATGCAGGAGTAGGGCCAGATTAGAGACTGAGTTGTCCCCACAGCAGGTCCAGAGACCAGTCCCTCCCCCAGTATTGGAGGTGGAAGTGGGCTGTGATTCACAGTGGGGAAAAAGGCGCTGACAGCTGAGACCCGAGAAAAACATTTATTATTATTCTTATATTTTGATTTCTTCTGTAGTTGCTTCTGGATTTTTTTTCTTTTTTTTTTTTCTCTGTTGCTGTGGTTGTTGTTTTTATTATTATTTCCCCTATTTAAGCATTTGAGAACTTTTTTTAATCATACTTTTTATTTCCTTTATATACTTCTACCTCTATGTTGGCTCTGAGCAGTTGTCTGGTTGCTTTTGGGGGAAGTTGTTTGTTTTTCTAATTTTTCTTTTCCTGTAGTTATTCTTAAATATATATAAACATTTTTATATACTTCTATTTAACTTTTCTTTTTCTTTTTTTTTTTCATTCTTTTTTTCCACCATGTTTGTTAGTTCACTTTGCTTTCTTTGCTTTATTCCTCAGTTGGCACTTTGTTTTGGACTTGTTTTCTGTTTTAGTTAGTTTTGTTTCTAATTGGTTAATATCACTTTTGGTTTCCCTTGCTAGCCAGGCCACTCTCTTGTATTTTGTTTTCTTTGGACTGTTTTGGTTTTGTTTGTGTGTATATGTGTGTAGGGGTGTATGTTACTTTTTTATCGTTACTATTTATCTGGTATTGCATTTACCATTTGTCTGGAGTTCATTTTTTGTTTCTTGCTTTTCCTGTTTTTGTGTGCTTGTTTTAATCTCATTCATTACCATAACAACAGCTTGTGGGATCTTCTCTCAGTCAGAAACTGGGCCTGACTCTCTGGGCTGGGAGCGATGAGTACAGGACACTGGATTGCCAGAGAACTCCTCACCCCAAGGAGTATTATTAATTAGTGAGAACTTCCACCAAGGCCTTCACCTGTATCCAAGACCTGGCACCATCCAACTGCCAGCAGCACCTAGCACAGAATACCTTACCCAAGTAACAAGCAAGACAAGATCAATCACCAGCAGACAGGCTTCCCAAAGAAACTCCAAAACACCACCTCACACAGCCTTACCCGTAAGAGGGAAAAAAAACTCACCTTTTTCCACCATAATGCAGGCACAAGTCCCTACCAACACAAAACCTACACAAACCACTGGGCCAAAGTCCCCTACTGAGAACAGAAACTAAAAATAAGAGGAACTACAACTCTGTAGCCTGGGGAAAGGAGACTTCAAACACAGTCAGATAAAATGAAAAGAGAGAGAAGTGTTGTGCAAATGAAGGAACAAGGTAAAAACCAACAAGATCAAATAAATGAAGATAAATAGGTACACTAACTGAAAAAGAATTCAGGGTAATGACAGTAAAGATGATCCAAAATCTCAAAATTAGAATGGAAAAAATGCAAGAATCACTTAACACACTTAAAAAGGACCTATAGGAAATAAAGAGTAAACAAACAGTGACAAACAACACAATTACTGACGTTAAAAATACTCTAGAAGAAAGCAATAGCAGAAAAACAGGAAGAAGATGATAGTGGACATGACTGCTGGAGAGCAAAATAAAGATAAAAGAATAAAAAGAACCGAGGATAGTCTCAGAGACCTCTGGGATAATACTAAATGCACCAATATTTGAATTATAGGTATTCCAGAAGTAGAAGAGAAAAAGAAAGGGTCTGAGAACATTTTTGAAGAGATTATAGTTGAAAACTTCCCTAACATGGGAAAGGAAATAGTGAATCAAATCCAAGAAGCACAGAAAGTCCCTTACAGGAGAAACACACCAAGATACATATTAAATAATAATTAAACACAAGAAAAAATATTAAAAGCAGCAAAGGAAAAGCAACGGAGTAATATACAAGGCAAACCATATACAGTTAACAGCCAGTCTTTCAGCAGAAACTCTACATGTCAGAAGGGGATGACAGGATATATTTAAAGTAATGAAAGAGAAAAATTTACAACCAAAATTACTCTACCCATCAAGGATCTCGCTCAAAATTGATACAGAAATCAAAAGCTTTATAGACATGCAAAAGTTAAGAGGATTTAGCACCACCAAACCAGCTGTAAAATAAATGCTTTAGCGTAGGGACCTCCATAGGCAGGAAACACAAGACAAAAAACAAACCCAGAACAATTCAGAAAACGCCAATAGGAAGATATACGTATATATATATATATCAGTGGGTCCTTTAAACACAAATGGATTAAACGATCCAACCAAAAGACACAGACTGGATGGATGGATACAAAAATGAGACCCATATATATACTATCTACAAGCAAACCACTTCAGACCTAGAGATGCATACAGACTGAAAATGAGAGGATGGAAAAAGATATTCCATGAAAATGGAAATCAAAAGAAAGGTGGAATACCAATTCTTATATCAGATAAAATAGACTTTAAAATAAAGAATATTACAAGAGATAAGGAAGGAGACTACATATGATCAAGGGATCAATCCAAGAAGGAAACATAACAATAGTAAATATTTATGTACCCAACACAGTAGCACTGAAGAATTGATGCCTTTGAACTGTGGTGTTGGAGCAGACTCTTGAGAGTCCCTTGGACTGCAAGGAGATCAAACCAGTCCGTGCTAAAGGAGATCAGTCCTGGGTGTTCATTGGAAGGACTGATGCTGAATCTGAAACTCCAATACTTTGGCCACCTCATGCAAAGAGTTGACTCATTGGAAAAGACCCTGATGCTGGGAGGGATTGGGGGCAGGAGGAAAAGGGGACGACAGAGGATGAGATGGCTGGATGGCATCACCAACTCAATGGACATGAGTTTGAGTAAACTCAGGGAGCTGGTGATAGACAGGAAGGCCTGGTGTGCTGTGATTCAAGGGGTGGCAAAGAGTCGGACATGACTGAGTGACTGAACTGAACTAGTTTGGTCATTACTTTTCTTCCAAGAAGTAAGTGTCTTTTAATTTCATGGCTGCAGTCACCATCTACAGTGATTTTGGAGCCCAGAAAAATAAAGTCGCCACTGTTTCTATTGTTTCCCCATCTATTTACCATGAAGTGGTAGGACTGAATGTCATGATCTTAGCTTTCTGAATGTTGAATTTCAAGCCAGCTTTTTTACTCTCTTCTTTCACTTTCATCAAGAGGCTCTTTAGTTCCTCTTCCCTTTCTACCACAAGGATGGTGTCATTTGTACATGTGAAGTGAAGTCGCTCAGTCGTGTCTGACTCTTGGTGACCCCATGGACTGTAGCCTACCAGGATCCTCAGTCCATGGGATTTTCCAGGCAAGAATACTGGAGTGGGTTGCCATTTCCTTCTCCAGGGGATCTTCCCGACCCAGGGATCGAATCCGGGTCTTCCGCACTGTAGGCAGACACACATATCTGCACATAGATGGGCCTAACTGATATCTACAGGACATTCTATCCAAATGCAGCAGAATACACTTTCTTCTCGAGTGCACATGGAACATTACCCAGGATAGATCACATCATGTGTCAGAAATCAAGCCTCAATAAAATTAAGAAAAATGAAATTGTATCTGGCATCTTTTCTGACCACAAGGCTATGAGATTACATACTAATAGAAAAAAATGGAAAAAACACATACGTGGTGGCTAAACAATATGCTTCTAAATAACCAAAAGGTCACTGAAGAAATCAAAGAGGAAGTCAATATCTAGAAACAAATGAAATGAAAACACAACAAGCCAAAACTTATGAGAAGCAGCAAAAAGCAGTTCCAAGAGGGAAGTTATACAAGCCTACCACAAGAAATGAGTAAAACATTAAACAACCTAACCTTACACCTAAAGCAACCAGAAAAAGAACAAAACCCCAAAGTTAGTAGAAGGAAAGAAATCATAAAGATCAGAGCAAAAATAAAAGTAAAAGAAGTGAAGAAAACAATAGCAGAAATCAATAAAACAAAAAGCTGATTCTTTGAGAAGACAAATAAAATTGACAGACTCCTCAAGGAAAAAAGTGAGAAATCCATGGCAAACATTATTTTCAAAGGTGAAAAACTGAAAACATTTTCTCTAACATCAGGAATAAAACAAGGGTGCCCACCCTCGCCACTATAATTCAACATACTTTTTGAAGTCCTAGCCATGGAAATCAGAGAAGAAATAAAAGGAATCCCAACCAAAAAAAAGAAGTAAAACACTGTTTGCAGAAAACATGTTACTATACATAGAAAACCCTAAAGATATCACCAGAAAAATACTAAAGCTAATCAATGAATTTAGTAAAGTCGCAGGATACAAAATCAATACACAGAAATTTCTTGCATTCCTATACACTAACAATGAAAAATCAACAGAGAAATTAAGGAATCAATCCCACTCACCACTGCAACAAAAAGAGTGAAATACCTAGGAATAAGCCTATTTAAGGAGACAAAGGACCTGTATGTAGAATTATAAATCACTGATGAAAGAAATCAAAGACCACACAAACTAATGGAGAGATATATCATGTTCCTGGATTCAAAGAACCAATATTTTGAAAATAACTATACTATCCAAAGCAGTCTACAGAGTCAATGCAATCTCTCCAATGGCATTTTTTACAGAACTAAAACAAAAAAGTTCACAATTCCTATGTGTGTGTGTGTGTGTGTGTGTGTTAGTCATTCAGTCACGTCCAACTCTTTGAAATCCCATAGACCGTAGCCCACCAGGCTCCTCTGTCCATGGAAATCTCCAAGCAAGAATAATGGAGTGTGTTGTCATCTCCTTCTCCAGGAGATCTTCCCAATCCAGGGATCGAACACAGGTCTCCTGCATTGCAGGCAAATTCTTTACCACCTGAGCCACCAGGGAACCCAAATAGCCAAAGCAGTCTTGAGAAATAAGAATGGAGCTGGAGGACTAATCCTTCCTGACATCAGACTGTACTACAAAACTACAATCATCAAAACAGCATGGTAGTGGCACTAAAACAAAAATCGATGGAACAAGATAGAAAACCCAGAGGTAAACCCATGCACCAATGGACACCTTATCTTTGGCAATGGGGAGGCAATAATATACAATGGAGATAAAACAGCCTCTTCAATAAGTGGTGCTAAGAAAAATGGACAGGTATGTGTAAAAGAATGAAATTAGAACACTTCCTAACATCAAACACAAAAATAAACTCAAAATGGATTAAAGACCTAAATGTAAGGCCCGAAACTAGAAAACTCTTAGCAAAAAATATAGGCAGAACATCCTTTGACATAAGTTGCAGCAAGATCCTCTATGACCAACCTCCTAGAGTAATGGAAATAAAGACAAATAAATGTGACCTAATTAAATTTTAAAGCTTTTTCACCACAAAGGAAAGTATAAACAAGCTGAAAAGATGGCCCACACAATGGGAGAGAATAGTTGCAAATGAAAGAACTGACAAAACATTAATCTTTAAAATATACAAGCAGCTCAGGAAGCTCAATATCAGAAAAACATACAACCCAATGAGGAAAAAGATGGGTGGAAAACTTAAACAGACATTTCTCCAAAGAAGATATTCAGATGTCCAATAAACACATGAAAAGATATTCAATACTGGTCATTGTTAGAGAAACGCAAATCAAAACCACAATGAGGTGTCACCACAGAGCAGTCAGAATGGTCATCATCATCAAATTCTAAAAACAATAAATGCTACAGAGGATGTGGAGAAAAGGGAACACTTTTACACTGTTGGTGGAAATGTAAATTGATATAGCCACTATGAAGAACAGTATGGAGATTCCTTAAAAACCTAGGAATATAACTATTAATACCACATGACCCAGCAATCCCACTACTGGGCAGATATTCTCATATAATCATAATTCAGAAAGACATATGTACCCCCATGTTCATTGCAACACTATTTACAATAGCCAGGACATGGAAGCAACCTAGATGTCCATCGACAGAAGTATAAAGAAATTGTGGTATATATACAATAGAATATTACTCAGTCATAAAAAGGAATGAATTTCATTCAGTTGAACTGAGACGGATGAACCTACAGCCTTTATACAGACAGAGTGAAGTAAGTCAGAAAGAGAAAAATAAATATTAACACATATATATGGAATCTAGAAAATGGTACTGATGAACCTATTTGTAGGGCAGCAACAGAGACATAGACACAGAGAATGAACTTGTGGACACATCAGAAGAAGGAGACCATGGGACAAATTGAGAGAGTAACACTGAAATACATACATGACCATGTGTAGAACAGATAGCTAGTAGGAAGTTGCTGTATAATATAGGGAGCTCAGCCCAGTGATTTGTGATAACATAGAGAGGTTGGAGAAGGAAATGGCAACCCACTCCAGTATTCTTGCCTGGAGAATCCCATGGACAGAAGAGCCTGGCGGGCTACAGTCCCCAGGGTCGCAGAGAGTCGGACACAACTGAGCGACTTCACTTCACTTCAGAGAGATGGAACGGGAAGGGCAGGAGGGAGATTTAAGAGGGAGGGGATATATGTATATTTATGGCTGATTCACATTGTTGTATGACAGAAACCAACACAAAATTATAAAGCAATTATCCTCCAATTTAAAATACTTTAAAAAAAGAAATGCTTTTTAGATTGTAAGTATTATTATTATTAATATGACCATACCATCCAATGCAATCTACAGATTTAATACAATCCCTATCAAAATACCCATTACATTTTTTACAGAACTAGAACAAGTAATCCTAGAATATATAGAGAGCCACAAAAGACCATGAGTTGCCAAGCAATCCTGGGCAGGGCGGGGGAAAGAACAAAGCTGGAGGTATAATCCTCAATGAGTTCAGATGATATTACAAAGCTAAGTAATCAAAACAGTATGGTACTGGCACAAAACTAGACACACAGATGAATGAAACAAAACAGGGAGCTCAGAAATAAATCCACACACCTATTGTCAATTAATCTATAATAAAGGGGTCAAGAATGTACGATAGAGAAAAGGCAGTCTCTTTGGTGCTGGGAAAACTGGACAACTACATGTGAAATAATTAAGTTAGAAACATTCTCTAACACCATATATAAAAATAATGCAAAATGGATTAAAACCTAAATGTAAGACTAGAAACCATAAAATTCCTAGAGGAAAACATAGGCAGGATACTTTTTGACATAAATCATAAGCAATATTTTCTTGGATCAGCCCCTAAGGCAAAAAAAAGCAAAAATAAATAGATGAAACCCAAGTAAACTTAAAAGCTTTTGCACAGGAAAAGAAACCATCTAGTAAACAAAAAGACAATCTACAAAATAGAAGAAAATATTTGCAAATGATAGACTGACAAGAAGTTAACATTCAAAAGATACAAACAGCTCATAGAACTCAATATTAAAAGTACCAGTCAAATCAAAAAATGGACAGAAGACCTATATAATCATTTTTCCAAAGAAGACATCCAAATGGCTAACAGGCACATGAAAAAATACTCAACATATCTAATTAGTAGGGAAATGCAAATCAAAAACACAACTAAATATTACCTCACAACTATGAGAATAGCTATCATCAAAGTCCACAAATAACAAATGTTGGAAAGGATGTGGAGAAAAGAGAACCCTGGTACACTGTTGGTGGGAATAAATTGATACAGCCACTATGGAAAACAGTATGGAAGTTCCTTTAAAAACTATAAGTTACCAAAGGTTGAGGCAATTCCACTCCAGGCACATATCCAAAAAAACTAAAACACAAACTCAAAATGATATAGGAACTTCAATGTTTACAGCCACCCTATTTATAACAGCCAAGACAAGGAAACCCAGAAGCAACCCAAGTGCCCATCAATAGATGGTTGGATTAAGAGATGTCTACACACATACACACTACTCAGCCATAAAAAAGAATGAAATACTGCCATCTGCAGCAATATGAATGGACCTTAGTAAAAAAGTCAGAGAGAGAACTACAAATATCTTATGACTTATATGTGGCATCTAAAAATTAATACAAATGAATGTATATACAAGACAGAAACATACAAACATAGAAAGCAAACTTATGGTTACCATATGGGAGAAGGAAGTAGGAGAGACAAATTAGGGGTAAGAGGTTAACAAATACAAGCTACTACAAACAAAACAAATAATCAACAGGATATACTGTATAGCACATGGAATTATATTCAATATCTTATAATAACCTACAATGGAATATAATCTGAAAAAAACTAAATCACTTTGCTGTACACTTCAAAGTAGCACAATTTGTAAAATCAACTATACTTCAACAACAACAAAAAAGAAAGCTCTGATAGGTTTTACAAAAATAAACCTGTTTAACTTTGTAAAAAACAAACAAAAAAATTTTTTTAATGTCAATAAGAACATACCTAATAATAATCACTTTAAGTGAAATCGACTAAGGGACTAAATTCTCACAACAAAAGACAAAGAGTATCTGAGTGAACATAAAGAAAGATATATATATACATACATATTTTATATATATATATACACAAACACACACGCACACTTCCTGTAAGATATAAGAGACTCACCTCAGCTCTAAAGACACAGACTAAAAGTGAGGGGATGGAAAAAAGTATTCCATGCAAATTTAAATCAAAAGTAAGCCAGGGTAACAACACTTATATCAAAGACTCTTACAAAAGACAAAGGACATTACATGATAACCAAGGGATTAATCAAAAAGATGATGTAATAATTACAAATATATATGCACCCAACACAGAAGTATCTAAATACATAGTGTAAATTCATAGACATAGAGGGGGCAGTTGACAGTAACACAATAACATGGAACATTAACACCCCATTTACATCAATAGACAGATTATCCAGACAGAAAACTAATGGCTTTAAATGACACATTCGACCAAATGAACTTAACATATTTATAAAGAACATCCCATCCAAAATCAGTAGAATATACTTTCTTTTAAAGTATATATGGAACATTTTTCAAGATAGACCACATGCCAGGCCACAAAAATATCAGTAAATTTAAGAAAATTCAATTCACATCAAGCATCTTTTCTGACCACACTATGAGTCCAGAAATCAACTACAAAGAAAAAAACTACAAGGGAAAAAAATCCTCAAACATGTGGAGACTAAACAATAAGCTACCAAACAACTAATGGATCACTGAAGAAAACAGAAAATACATGGTGACAAATAAAAATGAAAAAACAACAATCCAAAATCAAAGAGATGCAGCAAACTCAGTTCTAAGATGGAGGTTTATTGTGATACAAGTCTACCACTCAGGAAACAACAAAAAAATCTCAAATAACCTAACCGACACTCAAAGGAAGCAGAAAAGTCACTAGAAGAAAGAAAATCATAAAAAATCAAGAACTAAATTTTTAAAGAGAGACTAAAACAATAGAAAAGATCAACAAAACCACGAGCTAGTTATGTGAAAAGATAGATTAAACTGATAAACTTTAGGAGGTTCATCAAGAGAAAAAGAGGGCCCAAATCAACAAAATCAGAAATAAAAAACAAATACAACCAATACCACAGAAATACAAAAGATCATGAAAGATTACTATTAATAATTAAATGCCAATTAAATGGATATCCTAGAAGAAAATGACAAATTCATTAAAAATGCACAATTTTCTAAACATGAACCAGGTAGACATAGAAAGTATAAACCAACAAATTACCAGTAATGAAATTGAATTATTAATTTTAAAAATTTCCAACAAACAAAAGTCTAGGACTAGATGGCTTCATAAACGAATTCTACCAAACATTTAAAGGGAAATTAAACCTGTCCTTCTCAAACAAGTCCAAAAAACTGCAGAGGGAGGAATGCTTCCAAACTAATTCTGCCAGGCCAGTATTACCCTATTTGCAAAACCAGACAAAGATGTCACAAAAACAGAAGATTAAAGGCCAATATCATTGATGAAATTAGATACAAAAATCCTCAGCAAATATTATCAAACCAAGTCTATGTAGTCAAAGCTATGGTTTTTCTAGTAGTCACATATGGATGTGAGAGCTGGACCACAAAGAAGGCTGAGCACCAAAGAACTGATGCTTTTGAACTGTGGTGTTGGAGAAGACTCTTGAGAGTCTCTTGGACTGCAAGGAGATCAAAACAGTCAATCCTAAAGGAAATCAATCCTGAATACTCATTGGAAGGACTGATGCTGAAGCTGAAGCTCCAATACTTTGGCCACCTGAAGTGAAGAGCCGAGTCATTAGAAAAGACCCTCATGTTGGGAAAGATTGAAGGTAGGAGGAGAAGGGAATGACAGAGGATGAGATGGTTGAATGGTATCACTGACTCAACAGACATGAGTTTGAACAAGATCCGGGAGATGGTGAAGGACAGGGAAGCCTGGCATGCTACAGTCCATAGGGACACAAAGAGTCGGACACAACTGAGCAACTGAACAACAGCAAAGTTCGATAATACATTAAAAGGATCACACACCATGATCAAGTGGGATTTATCCCAGAGATACAAGGATGGCTCAATATCTGCAAATCAATGTGATATGCCACATTAACCAGTTGAAGAATAGGAATCATATGATCATCTCAATAGATACAGAAAAAGTTTTTGACAAAATTCAATATCCATTTATGCTAAAAATTCTCCAGAAAGTGAGTATAGAGGGAACATACCTCAGCATAACAGACCATATATAACAAGCCCACAGCTAACATCATGCTCAATGGTCAAAAGCTAAAAGTATTGATTTTGAGATCAGCAATAAGGCAAGGATGCCCACTATCACCACTTCTATCTAACATAGAATTGAAAATCCTAGCCATATCTATCATAAAAGAAGAAGGAATAAAAGGAATCCAAATTACAAAGGAAGAAATAAAATTGTCACTGTTTGCAGATAACATGATACTATAAACAGGAAATCCTAAAAAAAAACGCCAAAAACCTACTAGAACTCAAAGATTTCAGTAAAGTTGGAGGTACAAAATTAATACACAGAAATCTGTTACCTTTTTATGGACTAACAACAAACTATCAGAAGAAAAAAATGAGAAAACAACCCCATTTACAGTCACATCAAAGAGAATAAAATACCTAGGAGAAACTGTAAGAAGAAAAAAATCTGTACTTGAAAAACTGTAAGTCACTAATGAAAGAAATTGAAACCAACCAAAAAAAAGATAAAAAGATACACTATGTTCATGGATGCAAAAATTAATGTTAAAATGAATGATGGAATATTACTCAGCCATTAAAAAGAATACATTTGAATCAGTTCTAATGAGATGGATGAAACTGGAGCCCATTATACAGAGTGAAGTAAGCCAGAAAGATAAACACCAATACAGTATGCTAACGCATATATATGGAATTTAGAAAGATGGTAACAATAACCCTATATGCAAGACAGAAAAAGAGACACAGATGTATAGAACAGACTTTTGGACTCTATGGGAGAAGGCAAGGGTGGGATTATCTGAGAGAATAGCATTGAAACATGTATATTATCAAGTGTGAAACAGACTGCCAGTCCAGGTTGGATGCATGAGACAAGTGCTCGGGGCTGGTGCACTAGGAAGACCCAGAGGGATGGGATGTGGAGGGAGGTGGGAGGGGGGTTCAGGATGGGGAACACATATAAATCCATGGCTGTTTCATGTCAATGTATGACAAAAACCACTACAATACTGTAAAGTAATTAGCCTTCAACTAATAAAAATAAAGGGAAAAAAATTAATGTTAAAATGACCATACTACTCAAGGCAATCTACAGATTCATTGCATTCCTATCAAAATACCAATGGCACTTTCCACCACACTATAACATAATTAATGTACAACAAAAGAGCCAAGAAACACAATGGAGAGAAGACAGCTTCTTTCATAAATGGTATGGGGAACACTGGACAGCTACATGCAAAAGAATCAAACTGGATTACTCACTCACATCATGCACAAAAAAAAATTCAAATGGATTAAAGATTTAAGGGTTGGAAAGAAGACAGGCAAGGGAGACTAAGAAGTATAAACTTTCAGTTGCAAATAAATGAGTCACAGGTATGAAATGTACAATGTGAAGAATATATGCTAAGTAGCTTCAGTTGTGTCTGACTCTGCAACGCTATGGACTGTAGCCCACCAGGCTCCTCTGTCCATGGGATTCTCCAGGCAAGAATACTGGATTCCCTCCTCCAGTGGATCCTCCTAACCCAGGGATCAAATCTGCATCTCTTATGTCTCCTACACTGGCAGGCAGGTTCTTTACCACTAGCACAACATGGGAAGATAATATGGTCAATACCCATGTAATATCTTTGTGTGGTGACATGTTGTAACTAGACTTATCACAGTGATCATTTTGAAATGCTTATAAATATAAAATCACTGGTGTGTGACAGGAACTAACACAGTGTTTTAGGTCACTTATACTTCAAAAATAAACTCTTTAAAAAAGAGATCAGATTTATAGTTATGGAAGTAGGGGAAACAAGAGGGGACGATAGGTTGGATGAAGCTGTCACAAGGTACAAAGTTTCAGTTATAAAATAAATAGTACTAGGGATGTAATGTACAATAGGATATAATTAAAACTGCTATATGTTATATATGAGAGCTGTTAAGAGAATAAATCTTAAGAGTTTTCATCACAAGGAAAATGTTTTTTCTATCTCTTTAATCTATATTTGTCTGAGATGATGGATGTAAATGTATTGTGATGTATGTAAGTCAAATCATTATTTTGTACCCCTTAAACTTATATATTGCTGTGTGACAAATCTAAAGAAAACTGGAATAAAAATAAAGTACAATTAGATTTTTAAAATAAAATTTATATACACAGGGTAGTCTCAGAGTCATTTCCCCCTTACCCCTACAACCAAGGAGTCTGCCTTGGGGAAAAAGAGAAATCAGGATGGGATTCAGGTGAAATGGATGGCAATAGCTAGGCTGAGGCAGTGTCTGATGGAAGGGTGATGATGAGGAAGGGAAGTGAAAGAAGGAAAATGATAGAAGGCAAGAGAAAAGGGATTCATTCAGCTGGATAAGGTGCGTGTGCATTAAGTTAGTAAGAATCATGTGTGCGCTTATGCACGTGTGTGTGCACTTGCTCCAAGGACAGACTTTAGAGTAACAGTTTCAACGTAATCAGACTACATCCAAAAAAATTATATTCAAAAGAATAATAAAGCTGGAGGAATCACATTACCCAAATCTAAGACTCACTATAAAAAGCTACAGTAAGCCAAACACTGGTGAATGGCTAAACAACAAAAATCAATGAAACAGAACTAGCCCGAGAATAGACCTGTACATATATAATCAACTTTTTAAACAAACATGCAAAAGTAACTCAACACAAAAAGGAGTGTCTTGGGAATTCCCTGGAAGTCTAGTGGTTAGCACTCGATACTGCCAAGAGCGTGGGTTCAATCCCTGGTTGGGAAAATAAGATCCCGCAAGCCGCCTGGTATGACAAAAATAAACAGTAAATACATACACAAAGAAAAAGAAGAGTCTTTTCAACAAATGGTATTATAACTCTACATCAATCCAAAGTGTTTAAATCTTAAATATCTCTCAAAACCATCCATTTATTCCTCACTACCACCACGATCTCCCAGCCTAAGTTCTCTTCTCTGAATCCTATGACTGACTATTTTTAACTGTTCTATCTTAATATATTCTGTTCTCTGTACTGCAAACCAAATGAGCCTTTCAAAATGCAAATCTGACCGAGCCATTCTCTGCTAAAATTCTTTACAGCTTCTCATTACAATTAGAATAAAAATTCTGCTGATATTATTTAAAAGGCCATGAATTACTAGACTCCTACACCTCTCGAGCCTCATTTTGCACCACACTCTTCCTTTCATTCCATGTTGTATTCACCGTACTCCTTCCTATCAAAGGATCTTTGTATATAAAATTTCTCCTACCTGATAAACACTTCTCGTCCTTCTCTGGATTTCAATTCAATCCTTACTTTTTCAAAAAAGCCTCTCCTAAATTCTCGAAATAGTTTGTGCTCAGTCACTCAGTTGTATCCAGCTCTTTGTCAATCTATCAGGCTTCTCTGTCCATGGGATTTTCCAAGCAAGAATACTGGAGTAGGTTGCCATTTCCTCCTCCAGGGGATCTTCCAGACTCAAGATTGAACCCACATGTCCTGTGCCCTCCTGCACTGGCAGATTCTTTATCAGATAGTCACTTGGGAAGCCCCTAAATTGTTCAAATGTAATTACAATGTGAACTAACCCTTTATTGTCCTTGACACCATTGTATTATTATCTCTGAATGACTATTTGAATTTAGGTGTGATTATTTCATGATCACAGCCTTGTCTTGGCGAAGGGGCTTGCATAACTCAAAGAAGCTATCAGTCATGCTGTGCAAGGTGACCCAAAACAGACGGGCCACAGTAAAGAGTTCTGACAAAAAAGTCGTCCCCTGAGAAGAGAAATGTCAACCAGCTCCAGTGTTTTTGCCTAGAAAACCCCATGGACAGTATGAAAACACAAAAAGATACTACACCAGAAGATAAGCCCCTCCCCACCCAGATCAGAAGGTGTCCAATGTGCTACTGGGTTAGAGCAGAGGGCAATTACTAATAGCTCCAGAAAGAATGAAGTGGCTAGGCCAAAGTGGAAATGACACTCAGCTGTGTATGTGTCTGGTGACGAAAGTAAAGTCCAATAGGGTAAAGAACAGTATTGCATCCTATCCTAGAATATTAGTCCCATGAAGCAACGTAAATTGGATGTGGTCAAGCAGGAGATGGCAAGAGTGAACATCGAAACCTTAGGAATCAGTAAACTAAAATAGACAGGAACGGGAGAATTTAATTCAGAGGACCATTATATCTACTACTGTGGGCAACAATCCATTAGAAGAAATGAAGCAGACCTTATAGTCAACAAGAGTCTGAAATGCAGTATTTGGGTACAATCTCAAAAATAACAATATGATCTGTTTGTTTTCAAGGCAAACCATTCAACATCACAGTAATTCAAGTCTATGCCCCAACCACTGATGCCAAAGAAACTGAAGTTGACCAGTTCTATGAAGACCTACAAATCCTTCTAGAACTGACACCCAAAAAAGATATCCTTTTCATCACAGGGGTCTGGAATGCAAAAGTAGGAAGTCAAGAGATACCTGGAGTGACAGGCAAGCTTGGCCTTGGAGTACAAAATGAAGCAGGGCAAAGGCTAACAGAATTTTGCCAAGAGAACGCACTGGTCATAGCAAACACCTTCTTCCAACAATGCAAGAGATAACTCTACACATGGACAGCACCAGACAGTCAACACCAAATTCAGACTGATTATATTCTTTGCAGCCAAAGATGGAGAAACTCTATACAGTCAACAAAAACAAGACTAGGAGCACAGTCATGTCCAGCTCCTTGCAATCCCATGGACTGTAGCCCACCAGGCTCCTCTGTCCATGGGGATTCTCCAGGAAAGAATACTGGAGTGGATTGCCATGACCTCCTCCAGGGGATCTTCCCAACCCAGGGATCAAACCCAGGTCTCCCACATTGCAGGCAGATTCTTTACCAGCTGAGCCACAAGGGAAGCCAAAGAATACTGGAGTGGGTGGCCTATCCCTTCTCCAGGGGATATTCCCAACCCAGGAATCAAAATAGGGTCTCCTGCGTGGCAGGCAGATTCTTTACCAGCTGAGCTACCAGAGAAGTCCTATTAACTATGTCTATTGCTGCTCAAATAGAACAAAGCCCTAAACCAAACCTTGTCCATGTGGGAATGTAAAAGTAATACTATAGTATTAATTTATCCAATGAATATCTGTAAAATGCTTACAAATTGTCATTCACTGTGCTAAGTACTGAGATTACAGGGCAATCAAGACATGGGTGCTTAGCTCTTATTGGAGCATTCCACTGTTTTATCTGCTGACCACCTACCATGTACCATCTACTGTACTACGTAAATGAAACTCTAAAGGGCAAATAAAGCTGTAAATAATTACACCAAAATAAATTTCTTTTGTGGTAAGTGCTATAAAAGGAAAAATTCAGACTGCTATACTCATTGAAATGGTCACTGGAAGGACTGATGGTGAAGCTGAAGCTCCAACACTTTGGCCACCTGATTCAAAGAGCTGACTCATTGGAAAAGACTCTGATGCTGGGAAAGATTGAAGACAGAAAGAGATGAGGAATATAGAGGATGAGATGGTTGGACAGCATCACTGATTCAATGGATATGAACTTGGGCAAACTCCAGGAGATGGTGAGGGACAGGGAAGCCCAGTATGCTGTAGTCCTTGGGGTTGCGAAGAGTCGGGGATGACTTGGCAACTAAACAACAACATGGAGACCTAAACTAGTTAAGAATGTCAAGAAATATTTCTAAAGAATTAATATTTAAGCTGAGACTTGTAGTATAAGTTTATATTATCAAATTTGAAAGAAATGCAAATATTGTTTGCAAGAATAATGAAAGCAATCTGCTGAAGAAAGGATAAGCATTTAGAAACAGTGCTTCCCAAGAGATGGAAGAATTAGGAGTTGCAAAATCAGGTAGAGATGTGACAAGTTTAACCCAAAATCAAATATCTAATGTAATGTATCTAATGTAATTATAAACAATATTGTCTTCTATAAGCAAAGATGGCAAACTACAGCCTCCAAGACAAAGTCAGCCCACAATCTTCTTTTGCAGGCCTTTGAATTAAGAATGTTTCCTACGTTTTTATAAGATTGTTAAAAATAAAAGAAGAAAAAAAGGAGGGGAAGGAGAAAATTAACATTCTCTATATAGCCACAAAGCCTAAAATATTTACTATCTAGTCCTTTACAAAAAGTTTACCAACCCATGATCTACACATTATAATCAATTAAAACACAATAAAGACTTATTCTAAGAAATTCATTAATTAAATATGATTCTACCTAAACACTAAACATAGGTACTGAATATATATCATATATATCTTTCTCAAAATTGCAGCTTTGTGTCTCAAAGGGATCAAAGACACACCAAATTTACAATCAATTATAAAATATACACATTTGATCTCACTTATATGTACTATCAACACATGCTTAAATAATATAAACACTTTCACCAAGACAGTTATCAAAATGTACTATATAAATTGATAGAGACAGAAATGAGGCTTTGCTAAAACCAAATATAATTTTTAAAAATATCTTAGCTGAAAAAGCTACCATAAAACTCTATGACAGTTTAAGTCATTGGATTTAATACTATTTTGAAAAATAACTGCTATATAGAAATAAGAGAACCTATATACTTACTAAGATTTTTTTCAATTCTTCAAGTTCTACTTCTTTGTTATTTTTAAGTTTGGTCATCTCTTCTGAAAAAAAAAAAAAGCAAAAGAATTTAAATGTGTTAAAAGTAGATCTAAAAAATAGGAAAGGAGAGAAAAGAAGTAAGAATAGCACTTGAAAAGGAAAAACCAGAAGAGATGAATTAATACAATTCAGTCAGTTCAGTTTGGTTGCTCAGTCATGTCTGACTCTGCGACCCCAAGGACTGCAACACGCCAGGCTTTCCTGTGCATCACCAACTCCCGGAGCTTACTCAAACTCATGTCCATTGAGTCAGTGATGCCATCCAACCATCTCATCCTCTGTCATCCCCTTCTCCTCCCTCCTTCAATCTTTCCTAGCATCAGGGTCTTGTCCAATCAGTCAGTTCTTCGCATCAGGTAGCCAAAGTATTGGAGTTTCAGCTTCAGCATCAGTCCTTCCAATGAATATTCAGGACTAATTTCCCTTAGGATTGACTGGTTGGATCTCCCTGCAGTCCAAGGAACTCTCAAGATTCTTCTCCAACACCACAGTTCAAAAGCATTAATTAATTAATTGATGTATCAATTAATTAAATAATACAGTTAGAGCACAGTAAAGCATAGAGGAAGTGCAAATATCAGATGCAAAATAATAATGGACATATATTAGTAGTACCATTTCTATAAAATTAATTCCACAACCAAATGAGCCCAAAATTCATTAAACAAAATAAGCAATGGATCTATATAAAATGAAGTCACACAGCATGTGCCTGTACCTTCAACTATTTTCTAAACATGTGGCCTTTCAATCTTCAAATTTAAAAGGAGAATTAATTCAATTTTCTCAAGCTAACTCTGACCACTGTTCTGGATATCAACATTTCCATCTCCTCTAAGACTTCAGTTGCTATATATTGACTCTAGCAGAATCTCCAGTTTCCCCATATCCTATCTAAATATCTATTTGAATACAAAGTAAAAAAGTATGATTGACCTTTCTGTCTTTTTCACACTACTGTTGAATTTCTTGTTTTATTTTGTAGCCAAATTCCCATTTGTTATTTATCTATATTTCTTTCTTAACCCCATGCAAAAGTGGTATTATCTATTGTTATCATTAATTGTTATTATTTATCTATAGTTCTTTCTTAATCCCATGCAAAAGTAAAGCTCATCTTCATTAATAAATTATGATCTCAAAGATCACCAACACCCATTTTGTGGTGAAATTCTCAGTCCTTATTATTGTGGAGCTTTCAGCATTTGACACTCTTAGCCACTCTCTACTTGTCTCCCCCTTCAATTTTCAAGACCTGGCATTCTTAACATTTTCTGTTTCCTTAACTCTTACTCTTGTTTTCTTTACCAACACCCTTCCTTCATGTCACCCTAAATAATAACAATTTAGAATGCTTTTCCCTCTATATTTCCATGAATTCAGCATTAAGGTAATGAATTAAAAAGTTCAAACCTCCTGTTTTTTCTTTCTTACATTTAAAAAAAAATCTATAAAGTCCTCAAATGATGTCTAGCTGTCACTTAAAATTTTGTTATACCTGAAACACTGTCCTTTCTCACTCTGAAGGGTTATTTATTACTGGAGACATAACAGATTGACTGAAAATTACCCAGACTCTGTACATTAAAAACAAACAAGGAACTTGTAATAACTGCCCAAAGTCTCTAAGAAAAATCAACAAAATATGAAATGACAATATAGAGTCTAAAAGAAAAACCTGTCACATGCAAAACTTATTTAACCACAAAGATTCATTTTAGATAAAACTGTTAATTTTTTAAAACTCAATCATTGGTTAAAGATAGCAGACTGAGCATGTGTCCACACTCACTTCCAATCCCATAAATTATATATATAATGCTCGCTTCAGTAGCACATATACCAAAATTAGAACAACATAGGAAAGGTTAGCATGGCTACTGAGTAAGGATATGCAAATTTGTGAAGCATTCCATATTTTTTTATGTGGCAACCTGAATGGGAGGGGATTTAGGGGAGAATGGATACATGTATATGTATTGCTGAGACCCTTCGCTATTCACCTGAAACTATCACAGTATTGTTAATCAGCTATGTGAAAGTCGCTCAGTCGTGTCCAGTTCTTTGTGACCCTATGGACTATACAGTCCATGGAATTCTTTAGGCCAGAATACTGGAGTGGGTAGCCTGTCTCTTCTCCAGGGGCTCTTCCTAACCCAGGGATCGAACCCAGGTCTCCTGTATTGTAAGAGGATTCTTTACCAGCTGAGACACAAGGGAAGTCTAAGAATACTGGAGTGGGTAGCCTAGCCCTTCTCCAAGGGGCCTTCCAAACCCAGGGATCAAACCAGGGTCTCCTGCATTGCAGGTAGATTCAAAACTGCATTGCATTGCCTGCATTCCAGGCAGATTCAATATATGTTGGGGAATAATCAGCTATACCCCAATGCAAAATAAAAAGTGCAAAGAAAAAAATATATATATAAATTAACAAAACCAGGCAGTCTAATATTAACAAACTCAAATGCTGAAGAATCCTTGGGGAGTGTAGGGGGAGAGCCCATATTAATTCAATCAGGCTATGTGAGCAACTATACCAGGTATCCACATGCCCAGCCACACAGTCCACACCTCAGGTTAAATCAAGCATTCTGGGAATTAGAGCCAAAGGGACATGACACTACCCCAATAGCTTGTAAACTCTAAGCAACATAAGCATACCCTATAACCAAAGTGTTAGTCACTCAGTCATGTCCAACTCTTTGCAACCCCATGGACTATAGCCCACCAGGCTCTTCTGTCCATGGAATTCTCCAGGCAAGAATACTGGAGTTGGTAGCCATTCCCTTCTCCAGAGGATCTTCCCAACTCAGAGATCAAACCTGGGTCTCCTGCATTGCAGGCAGATTCTTTACCATTTGAGCCACCCAGGAAGCCCCCTCTATAACCAAAAGAGAAGTTATTTAATACAAAACCCACCCTTCCTTACAGAACCTCCCATCTCTTCCCATAGTCAAAAGAATCAGACTGTAACAAACACGTGAGTAAATACGGATTCTCAAACACTTAGATGAGTAATCAAGAATCAACAATTAGTGAAGAAAAGCAAAACCATGAAAGAAAGGCACCAAATATATTCAAAGTTAATAATAAAGATTACAGAAAGTTATAGAGATTTCTAGAAAAACAACTGCCAATCCATGATTTATTTTTTTTTCATTTATTTTTATTAGTTGGAGGCTAATTACTTCACAACATTGCAGTGGGTTTTGTCATACATTGACATGAATCAGCCATGGAGTTACATGTGTTTCCCATCCCGATCCCCTCTCCCACCTCCCTCTCCACCCGATTCCTCTGGGTCTTCCCAGTGCACCAGGCCCGAGCACTTGTCTCATGCATCCCACCTGGGCTGGTGATCTGTTTCCCTATAGATAATATACATGCTGTTCTCTCGAAACATCCCACCCTTGCCTTCTCCCACAGAGTCCAAAAGTCTGTTCTGTACATCTGTGTCTCTTTTTCTGTTTTGTGTATAGGGTTATCATTACCATCTTTCTAAATTCCATATATATGTGTTAGTATGCTGTAATGATCTTTATCTTTCTGGCTTACTTCACTCTGTATAATAGGCTCCAGTTTCATCCATCTCATTAGAACTGATTCAAATGAATTCTTTTTAACGGCTGAGTAATATTCCATGGTGTATATGTACCACAGCTTCCTTATCTATTCGTCTGCTGATGGGCATCTAGGTTGCTTCCATGTCCTGGCTATTATAAACAGTGCTGCAATGAACATTGGGGTGCACGTGTCTCTTTCAGATCTGGTTTCCTCAGTGTGTATGCCCAGAAGTGGGATTGCTGGGTCATATGGCAGTTCTATTTCCAGTTTTTTAAGAAATCTCCACACTGTTTTCCATAGTGGCTGTACTAGTTTGCATTCCCACCAACAGTGGAAGAGGGTTCCCTTTTCTCCACACCCTCTCCGGCATTTATTGCTTGTAGACTTTTGGATAGCAGCCATCCTGACTGGCGTGTAATGGTACCTCATTGTGGTTTTGATTTGCATTTCTCTGATAATGAGTGATGCCAATCCATCATTTATTTTAATTTACAAAAATAATTGTTTTCACCCAAACTGGGGAAAAAGATGTTTATATGTTTCCAGTTCTCCACAATTGTAGATATGAAGCTTTGTAAATATGAAATATAGGGTTTTTAGAATTAGCTAATTAAAGGGTCATAAATTCACAAAACAACTACAAATCTCTCACTTTGGGCCATGAAAATTGAATATTAACAATATCATGTGATAAAACAGGGGCACAGTTTCCTATAAACAGTTCATAATCCAACATGACTACACAATGCAACTTCAAAATTCAATTAAAATGTAATAGACATTTCCCACTAAGAATTATTAAGATCCCTGGATCCTAAAATAAGAAAAAAAACTACAAAAATATCTCTTAGGCTCCTTATAATTCTTGATATTTATGAGCTGCATAATGAACCTGAATAAGTCTTTCTTAAGATTTAAATTTCTCTTTCAAAAATCAAATAGTCATCAAATAATCACTATTGGTAAATGACAGAGGAGAAACTATATTTTATTCTGAAATAATGTTTATGGTTTTAAAATTGGCTAATATTATCAGGTATACATGTTATTCTCTAAAACTTACCCAGTTCACTTGATTTCTTCTGAAGTTTCATGGTAAGTACTTTCAATTCATCTTCACTTTTTTCCAATCTTGTAAAACATATTAGTTCAATACAAAATGTAAAATCAGTGTAAAATATCTTTTTAGTCATAATTCATCTAGTAATTAAAACTGGTGCAATTTAGCAACAACATAGCTTATTACAGATTCATTCATTATATCATTACACATTTCTTGACAATCTACTTTGACAATCTACTTTGACAATCTACTGTAACATGTCAAAATAATATACTACTAATATACATACATAGTTGTATATTAATTAAATCTACGTAAAACCTCACAGCTTATCATCATAATTTATCTCTTAGCTATTGATGATAATCAAAGTAATACATCGTAGAACTTTGAAAGAGATTGAGTATATAACTACTATTATACTGAATTCTGCCTTAGGGACAATATAAATGTGAGAATTACACAATTCACTTAACTCCTCTAGTTTTCCATTTCCTCATCTATAAAACAAATGACATATAAGGTCACTTAAAAGTTGAAAATCTGAAAATCACCTGGATAGGTCAATCAAGAATACACAAGAGTAAATGGGCCAGAAAATCTAGCTTTTCTTCCCTCACCATACATAAGCAGTAGAGAAGAAACTCTGCTAGGCCCAGGTCAAGACTTTATAGAAAAGCTTGTTCTTTCATCCTCCAGACTTAGTTAACCCTTATACTAATGGGACAAAGATAACTATGTAGGCCTCATAACACAACTTTGTATAAACATTTCCTTAATACAAAGTAGTGAAAAACAGATGAGGTTTTCAACTCAAGTTTTAGAAAAACAATTTAAATAAAATACAAATCAATATTTTATATATATCTAACCATATTTATTGATTCATTTAAAATGTTTGATTACCTACTCTGGACCAGGCTAGTTGCTAAATTTATATATCAGAATGAAAGTTACAGACCCCAGTAAGATAAATCAACAACCTAGGAAGTTATTATTTTTTTTTTTGGAAGTTATTTTTATAAAATAACCCACAGTTTAACGAAATATGTCATATCACTGCATCAGTCCTTATGAGCTTATCTATATTGCTTAACTCTATGAAAAGCATGCACAGGAACTATCCTAGAGAATACCTTCTCTCTTTTCCTAGGATACCTGCCTACCCAATACAAACTCTTTAAATGTGTTCCCACTTTATATACAAAAAGATACTTGGTTATAGGTATTATAGGAATTACAAGTCAGTTGACAATGAATAGAAAATGGCACTGAATATTAGAAGTAAATTGTTTTTTATTCAGCTAAATAAGCAGTTACTTTACCTTTGCTGTTCTGTTGTCAATAATTCTTTCAAGTTGCAGATAGTAGTTTTAAGTTCAGTAACCACAGATGAATGGGCAGCTTTAGCTTTATTAAATTCTTCCATTTGAGCTTCTTTTTCTCCAGTGAGTTGATATATATTTTTGGTTGCTATCTGCAAATCTTCCTCTAAAGTCATTTGAGCATCCTAAATGAAATAAAGTACAAACAAAAGCTATGAACCAAGAGCTTAAGAAAAAAAAAAAGCTGAATTAATCTGCTTTCTGTAATTTGCTGCCTCTCACCCCTTACCCCCACCCCGCCACCCCTCTGATCCCGGTCTCTCCTTACCCTCTCACCTCTTCTACTCCACAATGACCAATCTGGAGTGCCCCACCCACTACTCATTTCAATTCATCATTGCTCCAAAGCCCACCTATAGTCCCAGCCTATCCATGGAGTCTTCCTAACCAATCCAGTCCATAGTGTTCTTTCAATTCTTAGAAATATTGTAGAATTTTTGCCTGAATCATGTTGATACCTAGCATAGTCTTGCATTTTAGTTATACTTTTGATGTGTTTTTATCAAATGTCTCTATTAAACAATAAGCACTTAAGAGATTCTATCTCCTCTATTTGAAGCTTCAAGGCCTTGTACATAGTACTAGCATTCAATAAATATTTGTTGACTGATTGATGGTGTAAGAGTTATTAGAAATTAATCAGTTTTTAAATCATACCACACTTCTTTGCAAAGACATTTTAATATTTTCTAGTTCTGATGTCAAATGATCCTGCTTCTCATTTGATTCTTTTAAGTTTTCATTCTGTAATTCTAAAAGAGAAAGTTGTAAACAGATATTTTCTTAATACAAAATACATACTAAGAAAACAAATTATATGTAACAATTATTTTTCCCTCCATTACATACTCCAAAATGAGGGAAAATTATGCAAATATAGATTCACTGATATTGGTCATCATCAATTTTTGTTGACCATCAAAATTGTTATTGCCCAAGCACTCAAAGGTGAACATATAGGGGTTTTAGTGCTACATTTTTTAGTAACAGCTAAGCACTGGAAGCACTTCCCTGGTGGCTCAGACAGTAAAGAATCTGCTTGCAATGCAGGAGATCCGAGTTCAATCCCTGGGTCGAGAAGATCCCGTGGAAAAGAGAATGGCTACCACTCTAGTATTCTTGCCTGAAGAAATGCATGGATGGAGGAGCCTGGTGGGCTACAGTCCATGGAGTCACAAAGAGTTGGACATGACTGAGTGACTATCACTGACTCACTCACTCACTCACACATGCATTAGGAAACAACCTTAATAGTCAAAAGGTGACAGATTAAACTATGGTGATACAATGATATACCATGTAACCACTGTAAATGATGATGTAGTTGTTTATTTATTACTAATTTGGACATCCATAAAATATAGAATAAAAAGGGCAAGTTAATAAAAACAGTTATATAAATAGAGCATGTGAAAGGAAAGAACATACAAAAAGTTCAAAAGCAATTTATCTCCTAATGGTGAAGTTGTTCATGATTTTATTTTTATCATTTACTATTTTGATTTTATATTTTTCTAAATTATTGCATTTACTTATTTAAATACAATTTAAAAAAGCAAATAACTCCACTTGATAGCTAATATTTACTAAATCCTAAGTGTCAGGTGCTACTTTTTATGCTTTATCTGTGTGCATTCACTTTTAAATCTCATAACAGTAAGAAGCTCATGCTCATCCCTGAGTTCAAATTATTCTATCTCCTTTTACAAGCTACCTATACATGCTCATCCCTGGGTTCAAATTATTCTATTTCCTTTTAAAAGCCACTTACACATGGGCATGATACTTAATCAACTGCTCCCTACTTTTCCCACAAGGAATATGACAGTTAATGATATTTCAAAGAGTTCCTATTAGGATTACACAAGATAATGCAACTTAAAACATTTAATCACAGTGTCTAGCAAATAGTAAAATGTTAAATACTATTATGATGATGGTGATGATGATATGGTGTATACAGAAACTGGAACTACTGGGCAGGCAGACAAATAATCAAAAATAAGTGCTAATGAATCCTCATGAGCAATTCTGGGAATAAACACAGAGGTGGTATTTAAGCCTAATAAGACCAATAAGTATTAGAAGTTAAGGGGAGACAAGACATAGGAAAGGGAAAGTTCAAGGAAGGCTCCCAGAAAATGACAGCTGAATTAAAACATTTGAGAGCCAGTAACAAGTAACAAGAGTAACGGGAACTGAGGGAGGAAATAAAATCACAAGAGATACAAAAGGGCATATACAAAGTCAAAAAACAGAAGAGACAGGATAAACATTCTGAAGTCTAGAAATGTATATCAACAGCATGAAACAAAGCACAAGAGAGAAATAATAATATCTGCTATATTAGATATGATTGGAAAAATAATGACAAAATCATAATAGGATTCACACAACTTGCTCAGAAGTATATGCTTCCCAAGTCATGAAAAATAATAAAGGATGTCAAGCAACAGAATAATGTTTCAGACTTATACTTTAAAAAATTCCAATCTAAAAATCTGTGTAGATATAAAGGGGTTAGTGCTCCAACTCTAGGAAAAGAATATCTGGAGAGAGGGAAATGATAACTAAAGATTGTCTATTACAATACTATTTATAATGGTCTACTAATAACTGTCTCCTCTGAGAAATCATAATCACAAACTAGTAGTTAGGCATGTGTGGGAACAGAATATATGCTGCTTAAATATACTAAAAATATCTAAGCCAAAACTTAATTTGACATTCCCCCCAAAATCCTGGAAGCTATAAATGGAAATTTTCTCTGTAAAAATATACCTCCAATTCAGTCCTTAAAGAATTTCCACAGATGAAATTATAGGGCTTCACAATCAAAAACCATAAGAGTAAACACAATACTACTACAAGAAAAGTCAGCAGAAAAAAGACAAACTTTGACCTGACTGCAAGATTTCAGATGTTAGGATTACTGGCTGTAATTACTGGATTAAAAAAAAAAAAGTATTGCATCATTTTTAAAAACTAAAAGAAGGGATTTCACTGGTTGCCCAGTGGTTAAGACGCCATGCTTCCAATGTAAGAGACACAGGCTTTATCCCAGATCAGAGAATGAAGATCTCACATGCCATGCAGCACAGTCAAAAGATTTTTTTTTAAATTAAAAACAAAAAAGGTAAAAGAAATAAGGAAGATATCCAAAAACTAAAACTTATATAGAAATGACATATAAAATTGAAACTAAAAATTCTTTTGGAGTAATAGTGAAGTATGTCATTTTAAACAAACACACCTCCGAAAGGGAATAAAAAATTCAGGATCAAATATTAAGAACATTAAAATCATTAAACTCCTGAAAAAATAATGAAATTAATGGTCCCAAAGTTAAGGCAAAATAGAAACTTGGAGAAGTAACATAAGCACAAAAACTGCTTTTGCCTCAAGGAATTCACAAGTCCTGGAAAAGCTGGATTTTGATCTGAAATAATGATGAAGTGAGAAAAAAATATGAAAACTCAAAGACTGTATAAGGTAAGTTCAAGGATTAAACCTTAGTACAATAAGTTCAGTTCAGTTCAGTCGCTCAGTTGTGTCTGACTCTTTATGACCCTGTGGACTGCAGCACACCAGGCTTCCCTGTCCATTACCAAACCCGGAGCCTGCTCAAACTCATGTTCATCAAGTTGGTGACTCCATCCAACCATCTCATCCTCTGTCATCCCCTTCTACTCCTGCATTCAGTCTTTCCCAGCATCTGGGTCTCTCCTAATGAGTCAGTTCTTCACATCAGGTGGCCAAAATAATGAGGCTTCAGCATCAGTCCTCCCAATGAATATTCACAACTGATTTCCTTTAGGATTGACTGGTTTGATCTCCCTGCAGTTCAAGGGACTCTCAAGAGTCTTCTCCAACACCACAGTTCAAAAGCATCAATTCTTCGGCATTCAGCTTTCCTTATGGACCAACTCTCACATCCATACATAACTACTGGAAAAACCATAGCTTTGACTATATGGACCTTTGTGGGCAAAGCAAAGCTCTGCTTTTTAATATGCTCTCTAGGCTGGTCATAGCTTTCTTCCAAGGAGCAAGCATCTTTTAATTTCATGGCTACAGTCACCATCTGCAGTGATTTTGGAGCCCAAGAAAATAAAGTCACTGTATCCAATGATTGCCCATCTATCTGCCATGAAGTGATGAGACTAGATGTCACGATATTAGTTTTTTGAATGTTGAGTTTTAAGCCAGCTTTTTCACTCTCCTCTTTCACATTCATCAAGAGGCTCTTTAGTTCCTCTTCACTTTCTACCATAAGGGTGGTGTCATCTGCATATCTGAGGTTACTGATATTTCACCCAGCAATCTTGATTCCAGCTTGCACTTCATCCAGCCCAGCATTTCGCAGGATGTACTCTGCATAGAAGTTGAATAAACAGGATGACAATATAAGCCTTGATGTACTCCTTTCCCAATTTGGAACCAGTCCATTGTTCCACATCCAGTTCTAACTGTTGCTTCTGAACCTGCATACAGATTTCTCAGGAGGCAGATAAAGTGGTCTGGTATTCCCATCTCTTTAAGAATTTTCCACAGTTTGTTGTGATCCAACAGTCAAAGGCTTTAGCACAGTCAATGAAGTAGATGTTTTTTCTGGAATTTCACTGCTTTTTCTATGATCCAACGGATGTTGGCAATTTGATCTCTGGCTTCTCTGCCTTTCTAAATCCAGCTTGAACATCTGGAAATTCTTGGTTCATGTACTGTGGAAGCCTAGCTTGGAAAACTTTGAGCATTACTTTGCTAGTGTGTAAGATGACTGTAATTGTACAGTAGTACAATCTGAACATTCTTTGTAGTTTGAACATTCTTTGGCATTGCCTTTCTTTGGGATTGGAATGAAACCTGACCTTTTCCAGTCCTGTGGCCACACTGAGTCTTCCAAATTTGCTGGCATATTGAGTGCAGCACTTTCACAGCATCATCTTTTAGGATTTGAAATAGCGCAACTGGAATTCTATCACCTCCACTAGCTTTGTTCATAGTGATGCTTCCTAAGGCCCAGTTGACTTCGCATTCGAGGATGTCTGGCTCTAGGTGAGTGATGACACCATCGTGGTTATCTGGGTCATGAAGATCTCTTTTGTATAGTTCTGTTGTGTATTCTTGCCACCTCTTCTTAATATCGTCTGCTTCTGTTAGGTCTGTACCATTTCTGTCCTTTATTGTGCCCATCTTTGCATGAAATGTTCCCTTGGTATCTCTGATTTTCTTGAAGAGATCTCTAGTCTTTCCCATTCTGTTGTTTTCCTCTGTTTCTTTGCACAGATCACTGAGAAAGGCTTTCTTATCTCTCCTTGCTGTTCTTTGGGACTCTGCATTCAAATGGGTATATCTTTCCGTTTCTCCTTTGCCTTTCACTTCTCTTCTTTTCTCAGCTATTTGTAAGGCCTCCTCAGATAGCCGTTTTGCATTGTTTTTCTTGGGATGGTCTTGATCACTGCCTCCTGTACAATGTCACTAACTTCTGTCCATATTTCTTCAGATACTCTATCAGATCTAATCCCTTGAATCTGTCACTTCCACTGTATAATCATAAGGATTTTGATTTAGGTCATACCTGAATGGCCTAGTGGTTTTCAGTACTTTCAATATAAGTCTGAATTTTTCAATAAGGAGTTCATAATCTGAGCCACAGTCAGCTCCTGGTCTTGTTTTTGCTGACTGTATAGAGCTTCTCCATCTTTGGCTGTAAATATAATCAATCTGACTTTGGTATTGAGCATCTGGTGATGTCCATGTGTAGAGTCATCTCTTGTGTTCACAGAAGAGGGTGTTTGCTATGACCAGTCTGTTCTCTCGGTAAAACTCTGTTAGCCTTTGCCCTGTTTCATTCTGTACTTCAAGGCCAATCTTGCCTGTTACTTCAGGTATCTCTTGACTTCCTGCTTGTGCATTCCAGTCCCCTATGATGAAAAGGATATGTTTTCTGTTTGGTGTTAGTTCTAGAAGGTACTGTAGGTCATCACAGAACCATTCAACTTCTGCTTCTTTGGCATTAGTGACTAGGGCATAGACTTGGATTACTGTGATATTGAATGGTTTGCCTTGGAAACGAACAGAGATCACTCTTGTCATTTTTGAGACTGCACCCAATACTGCATTTCAGACTCTTCTGTTGACTATGAGAGTTACTCCATTTCTTCTAAGGGATTCTTGCATACAGTAGTAGATATAATGGTCATCCAAATTAAATTTGCTCAATCTGGCCCATCTTAGTTTACTGATGCCTAAAATGTTAATGTCCACTCTTGTCATCTCCTGTTTGACCACTTCCAATTTACTTTGATTCATGGACCTACCATTCCAGGTTCCTATATAATATTGTTCTTTACAGCATCGGACTTTATTTCCATCACCAGTCACATCCAGAACTGGGCATTGTTTTCACTTTGGTTCAGCCTCTTTACTCTTTCTGGAGCTACTTCTCTACTCTTCTCCAGTAGCAAATTGGGCGGCAACCAACCAGGGGAGTTAATCTTTCAGTGTCATATCTTTTTGCCTTGTCATAGTTAATGGATTTCTCAAGGCAAGAATACTGAAGTGGTTTGCCATTTCCTTCTCCAGTGGACCATGTTTTGTCAGAACTCTCCAGCATGATCTGTCTGTCTTGGGTAGCCCTACACAGCTTGGCTCATAGCTTCATTGAGTTAGGCAAGACTGTGATCCATATGATTAGTTTGCTTGGTTTTCTGTGATTGTGGTTTTCATTCTGTCTAGCCTCTGATGGATAAGGATAAGAGGCCTGTGGAAGCTTCCTGATGGGAGCAACTGGTCATGAGGGAATCTGGATCTTGCTCTGATGAGTGGGGCCATGCTCAGTAAATCTTTAACCCAATTTTCTGTTGATAGGCGGGGCTGTGTTCTCTCCCGGTAGTGTGGCCTCAGGCCAAACTATGGTAGGGGTAATGATGACAATGGCAACCTCCTTCAAAAGGACTTACGCCAGCACACTGGCTCCCAGGACTGTTGCAGTCAGTGCCCAACTCCACTGCAAGCCACTGTCAACCCATGCCTCTGTCTGAGACTCCTGGAAACTCACAGTCAAGTCTGGCTCAGTCTCCTGTGCGGTCACTGCTCCTTTCTCCTGGGTCCTTGTGCACACAAGATTTTGTTTGTGCCCTCCAACAGTCTGTTTCCCCAGTCCTGTGGAAGTTCTATAATCAAATCCCACTGGCCTTCAAAGTCAAATTCCCTGGGGGTTCTCAGTCCTTTTGCCAGATTCCCAGGTTGGGGAATCTTTTATGGGCCCTAGAACTTTTCAACAGTTGGAGAACTTCTTTGGTATAATTTTTCTCGAGTTTGTGGGTTATCTGCTTGGTGTCTCTATGGTGGGGCTAATGGCAACCTCCTCCAAGAGAATTTATGCCACACGCCATGGCTCCCAGGTCTGCTACATCTAGAGTCCCTGTCCCCACAGCAGGCCACTGCTGACCTGTGCCTCTGCAGGAAACACTCAAACACTCAAAGGCAGGTCTGGCTCAGTCTCTGTGGGGTCACTCAGTCTCTGTGGGGTCTCTCGGTCCTGGTGCACACAAGGTTTTGTTTGAGGCCTCTGAGCATCTCAGGCAGGTATGGGGTTTGATTTTAAATGCAATTTTGTACAATAAGCTAGGACAATTTATATATGGATGAAGCAAAAATAAACAAACCCTCAAGCAAATTTGCTGCACAAGTTTACATCACCTGAGCAGTCCAATTAATCTAAAGCCGTGAAAGTGACTTAAGATGGGTAGAGCCACCATGTACATGGTAAAAGCAAATGAGAATCCTCCAAAGAGGAAGCTAAACTACCTACATACAGGCAGGCCTTATTATACTAATAAGAGAAAGTTTTTCCTGAAAAAAAATTTTCAAGAAAAATAATAAACATGTAGTCAACTATGTATAAAATAGATACTAATGAGAATCTACTGTACAGGACAGGTAACTGTACTCAGTGTTCTCAAGTGGCCTATATAGGAAGGAAATACAAAAAAGAGGAGATTATGTACACATATGGCTGATTCACTTTGCTCTACAGTAGAAAATAACACAATGCTGTAAAACAACTATACTCCAACATAATTTTTTTTAAATGTAGTCAAAGACAAAAAGGCACCCAATAAAATAAGGCTAAACAAATAAAACAAAATCTGGACTAAAATTTATCAGAAAAAAAGATAAATATTTAGGATAAAGAATTATCAGAAAGAAACTATAAATAGCTATTCTTATTATATTTAAAGAATAAAAAGCCTAAATAAGAAACCAAATTACATAAAGTAGAATAGCAGATCTGAAAAATATATACATATATTTTATATCTTATAATAAACATCTAATAATAAAAATCTTATAATAAACATCTAATAACTAAAACTGAAACAGTTCATAGTGGATGAGAAACAAAAACAGAATTAGTGAATGACAAGATGGGTCAAATGAAATCATCTAGAAAAAGGCACAGAAAGGCAAAACTGTGAAAAGATAGAAAAGAAATTAACAGTCACAGAAGACAGAGAAAATTAGCATGAGTTTTATTCAGATTTCCAAAAGGAGAGGAAACAGAGAATAGAACAAATATAATGTCAGAAGAAAAGCAATAATAAAAGACATTAATTTACAGATTTAAGAAACTGTAAAATGAAATTAAGCATATATTACATCATACTGAAAATGCTAAAATATCAAAAACAAAGCAAATCTAAAAAACCGCAAAAGAGGAAAAGGATAACTTATCTTCAAAGGTTCAACAGTTAGTTTGACAAGCGATACAAAGGAAACAAAAGAAAGCAAATACTACCTTTAGTGTGCTAAAACAAAAGTTTTAATATACAGTGCGCCAACCAGAAATATATATCAAACAAAAAAATCCTTTCAGATGAGAACAGCAAACAAATGTTCAGACAAATAGGAGAGAGTTCATCACAAACATATTTTCACTAAAGGATATTCTAAGTATTCCTCTTCAAGGCAGAAAGAATAGGACCCAAATTAAAGATCTAAGAATTAAGGGGAGGGATCAAGATCAAAATGATAATAGCAGGAGGACATGAAGCTTACCTCCCCACCAGGAACACATCAAAAATACATCTATATGCAGAATGATACTCACTGAAAACTAAGTGAAAAATGGCATCCATTTTTCTTTTTTATTCTAAAAATGGCATCCTTTTTTTTTTTTTTCCCTAAAAATGGCATCCATTTTTTCCCTTGTACATCCAAAGCTGTAAGATGGAATCCGGTAGGAAGAGAAGAGAAGCAGTCAGATCAGGACCTCTGCCCCATAAGGCGACATGGAAGAAGACGGGAATCTTCCTTGAGAGATGAGCAGTTCAAATCACATTTTGGGTATACAAGCCCTCAGGTCCAAAAGCAGGAAGACAAGTCACCTAAACTGGTTAGAAAACCAGTGAGACTAATAGATTCAAATCATGAAGACAGGTGCAACATTTGCTTACTCCTGAAACAAGGCAGAGAAAGCAAATTGAAATTGCACCGGACTCTAGCCTGCTTCCTGTAACTTCCACAGTGTGCCACCCAGCCTGAGCCAAGTGACTGCTCAGGCCTTGCTTGCTTTGCAATACAACTCCACACTAGGGAAAGAGTTGCTGTGGCTGAGGATAGCGCTCAGTTGTGAGGGACTATACCAGCCCAGACACAAAACAGCATCTGAATAGGAAGGTGCATCCATTCATTACTAGCGCTTACAGTAGCAATGTACCAGAAGTAGTACCAGATTCTAACTACAGCTGACACCACCATAGCCTGCACCCAGACCCACATCAGCCATGCCTGCCAGCTCTGCAGCCCAACTCCAAACTAGGATGAGGGTTGCAAAGGCAGTTTAGACCCAGAACAGTGTCTGAAGAGGCAGGGGCAGCTATTAATGGTACTCACAGAGGCAGTGAATTAAAAGCAGTCCAGACTCTAACTGTAATCAGGGAAGCCATGACCCACACTCAGACCAACATCAAGCACCTGCACTGCCCCTCTTGCTCCAGAACTGCTCCATATGAGGTAAGGGTGCCAGTGCTGGGAGGGAAGAGAGCACACACCTAGAACGAACAAAGATGGCTCAGACCCAACTCTTAGAGCTTCTGCTTGAGCAACTAGAGACCTGACCCTGCCTCCAACAGGGTAATGTTGGCCACTGAGAAAAGAAACCCTGGCTCACACGTGACTGTGGCTCTAGTCCCTCCATTTCCAACCCAACCTCTTAGCAAGGTGATAGTTGCCAAAACACGCTGGGAAAAGACATGATTCATGCTCACATCAGATCCTGTTCACAACATATAAAAATAATAATAAAAGTAGATTTATAATCAGAGATAAAAAGTTAACATTAAAAAAATAGGTTTAACATTAGAAAATAACATTAAAAACGAATCACTAACAAAGGAAAAAATATGACAATCTCAATATATGCCCCCTAAAAAGTATTTTGATTTTTACTGATATTTTTGTGGATATTGAGTCAATATCCATTCATCATAAAACTCTTTGATATATTAGAAATAGACAGAATTCTCTTTCAGAAAGCAAGGATGCAATAATGAGCAACTGCATTCCCCATAACTAGCTTTGTGCCTGGCATAGAACAGAAAGGAGGTTAATAAAAGTTGAATGGATAAATTAATGAGCAATGATTTGAAAGTGCTACTATATATCCAAAAGAAAGTTTCCAACTGCCTTCTAACTCCTTTATACATGTACTGTAGGACAATGTAGAGCTGACATTCAGAAGTATAGCAAGGAAGCAGAGACCTCAAATTTGTTAAGCCAGAAAGTAAAGAAAACGTGCATAAATATGGTGAGGAAGAAAAAAATTTTATATGCTATGTATGAAGAACAAGGGTTTCCAAGTCAAAGTTCGGAAAAGAGAGGAACAACGGAAGTTAAGACAAGGAGAAAAGTCAACAATGATAAGAGAATGAAAAAAAGTAATGGGTTTAATCATGGATGACTGATATCTAGCCTCATGAAAAAGATCCAAACCCCCTCCAACAGAATCCTATTTAAAAGTATAGTACTCTTAATAAACAGAGAGAAAAAGAGTCAAAATTTTCTCCCCTTAAATTTTTTTCTTAAATCTCTGATCACTGATACTCTTTAGCAGACAAATATTGGCAAGTGACAAAAATTAGGTAACAACAAGAAAATATTATTATTTTCTTGTAAAATTATCTCCTTATTGCCAAATTCAGACTTAAATTGAAGAAAAGCAAGGAAAACCACTAGGCCATTATGTATGACCTAAGTCAAATCCCTTACGATTATACAGTGGAATTGACAGATGCCAGGGATTAGATCTGACAGACAGAGTACCTGAAACACTATGGACAGAAGTTAGTGACATTGTACAGGAGGCAGTGATCAAGACCATCCCAAGAAAAACAATGCAAAACGGCTATCTGAGGAGGCCTTACAAATAGCTGAGAAAAGAAGAGAAGTGAAAGGCAAAGGAGAAACGGAAAGATATACCCATTTGAATGCAGAGTCCCAAAGAACAGCAAGGAGAGATAAGAAAGCCTTTCTCAGGGATCTGTGCAAAGAAACAGAGGAAAACAACAGAATGGGAAAGACTAGAGATCTCTTCAAGAAAATCAGAGATACCAAGGGAACATTTCATGCAAAGATGGGCACAATAAAGGACAGAAATGGTACAGACCTAACAGAAGCAGACGATATTAAGAAGAGGTGGCAAGAATACACAACAGAACTATACAAAAGAGATCTTCATGACCCAGATAACCACGATGGTGTCATCACTCACCTAGAGCCAGACATCCTCGAATGCGAAGTCAACTGGGCCTTAGGAAGCATCACTATGAACAAAGCTAGTGGAGGTGATAGAATTCCAGTTGCGCTATTTCAAATCCTAAAAGATGATGCTGTGAAAGTGCTGCACTCAATATGCCAGCAAATTTGGAAGACTCAGTGTGGCCACAGGACTGGAAAAGGTCAGGTTTCATTCCAATCCCAAAGAAAGGCAATGCCAAAGAATGTTCAAACTACCACACAATTGTACTCATCTCGCATGCTAGCAAAGTAATGCTCAAAATTCTCCAAGCCAGGCTTCAACTGTATGTGAGTCATGAACTTCCAGATGTTCAAGCTGGATTTAGAAAGCCAGAGAAGCCAGAGATCAAATTGCCAACATCCACTGGATCACAGAAAAAGCAAGCAAGTTCCAGAAAAACATCTATTTCTGCTTTATTGACTACACCAAAGCCCTTGACTGTGGGGATCACAACAAACTGTGGAAAAATCTTAAAGAGATGGGAATACCAGACTACCTCACCTGCCTTCTGAGAAATCTGCATGCAGGTCAAGAAACAATAGTTAGAACTGGACATGGAACAACAGACTGGTTCCAAATCAGGAAAGGAGTACATCAAGGCTGTACATTGTCACCCTGCTTATTTAACTTATATCCATCATACATCATGTGAAATGCCAGGCTGGATGAAGCACAAGCTGGAATCAAGGTTGCCAGGAGAAATATCAATAACCTCAGATATGCAGACAACACCACCATTATGGTAGAAAGTGAAGAGGAACTAAAGAGCCTCTTGATGAAAGTGAAAGAGGAGAGTGAAAAAGTTGGCTTAAAACTCAATATTCAGAAAACTAAGATCAGGGAATCCGGTCCCATCACTTCATGGCAAACAGATGGGGAAACAATAAAAACAGCGACAGACTTCATTTTCTGGGGCTCCAAAATCACTGCAGATGGTGACTGCAGCCATGAAATTAAAAGATGCTTGCTCCCTGGAAGAAAAGCTATGATCAACCTAGACAGCATATTAAAAAGCAGAGACATTACTTTGCCAACAAAGGTCTGTCTAGTCAAAGCTATCGTTTTTCCAGTAGTCATGTATGGACTACAGGAGAGTTGGACTAAAGAAAGCTAAGCGCCAAAGAACTAATGTTTTTGAACAGCAGTGTTGGAAAAAAATGCTTGAGAATCCCTTAGACTGCAAGGAGATCAAACCAATCAATCCTAAAGGAAATCAATCCTGAATATTCACTGGAAGGACTGATGCTGAAGCTAAAGCTCCAATACTTTGGCCACCTGACGTGAAGAACTGACTCATTGGAAAAGACCTTGATGCTGGGAAAGACTGAAGGCAGGAGGAGAAGGGGACAACAAAGGATGAGATAATTGGATGACATCACCAACTCAATGGACGTGAGTTTGAGCAAGCTCCAGCCGTTGGTGATGGACAGGAAAGCCTGGCATGCTGCAGTCAACAGGGTTGCAAAGAGTCAAACACAACTAAGCAACTGAACTAAAGGAAATACTAAAAATAAAAATTAGCTGACCATAATTAATTTAAATGGATAGTTCCAGGGAAAATGAAGTAGTTAGTAACAGACCAACCCTCATGCTGAAAATAACTAGTATACACAGAAACAAATCTAAACAAAAAGGACTAAAGAGGCTAAGATTCCTAACAGATATGTCCTAATAAGTGAACTGACAAAATTTAGCTGACATCTACTGATTCTAGGCATGAGCAAGAGGCCTAAATGCTGGCTTGGTCCCAACAGAGGGCTGTTGCCAGGGGATTAAAATAGACAGCATATATGTGACAACCTAGAGGGGTGGAATGGAATGGGAGGTGGGAGGGAGGTTCAAGAGAAAGGGGATATACCTATGGTTGATTCATGTTAATATATCACAGAAACCAACACAATATTGTAAAGCAATTATCCTCCAATTAAAAACAAATAAATTTGAAAAAAAAACAGCACAGTTTTATGGGTCTCAAAGAGCTGAATAAACAAAATTGAAGACTCAAAAAAAACCTCATAAACTTGACTATTTCCCTTCATTCAGCTCAGCCACTAATTGGATATGAAGAAAGCTGAGCACTGAAGAAATAATGCTTTTGAACTGTGGTGTTGGAGAAGACTCTTGAGAGTCCCTTGGACTGCAAGGAGATCCAACCAATCCATCCTAAAGGAGATCAGTCCTGGGTGTTCATTGGAAGGACTGATGCTGAAACTGAAACTCCAATACTTTGGCCACTTCATGCGAAGAGTTGACTCACTGGAAAAGACCCTGATGCTAGGAGGGATTGAGGGCAGGAGGAGAAGGGGAAGACAGAGGATGAGATGGCTGGATGGCATCACTGACTGGATGGACATGAGTTCGAGTAAACTCCGGGAGTTGGTGATGGACAGGGAAGCCTGGTATGCTGCAGTTCATGGGGTCGCAAAGAGTCGGACATGACTGAGCAACTGAACTGAACTGAATCAGCCAAATTTCTCCCTGGCAAACAGAAGAGAACATCAGCCAGCATCTGTAACTTTTCTTATAACAATGTATGGAATTCAATCAAAAAATTACTGAACACATCAAAAGATAAGGACAAATGACTAAAAAGTAAGATTAAAAAGGAATAGAAAGTAGAATGGAGGTCACAAAGGGCTGAGGGGAGGAGGAAATGAGAAGTTACTGCTTAATGGATACAGCAATTTTGCAAGATGAAGAGTTCTGGAGATAAATACTACTGATGACTGCCTAACAATGTGAATGTATCTGTGCCACTGAGCCATACACTTAAAAATGATTAAGATAGTAAATTTTATGTTATATGTATTTTACCGTATTTTTAAAAAAGAAACAGATCAAAAGGTGAGCCAGATGTTGAAGTAAAAAGAGAAGAACTATACAATATCAGTGACTAATATATTTTAAAAGGATGAAATGTCACTTTTAAAAGAGGAGAAGCTAACCAGAGAAATAGAATCTTTAGAAAAATAATTAAATGGAAATTTTAGAAGGAAGAAATATGATTAAAGTTAAGAATTCAATAAATGAGTTTAAAAGCAATTAGACACAGTAGAAGGCAGGGTTAGATAACAGGTCAATAGAAGATATCTAAGCTGAAAGAAAGAGAAAAACAAGTGGAAGACAGATAAATAGATAGATAAATGGGAAACAATGAAAAGTAACTTAAATGAATATATTTCAGTGGCTGTTAGTGTGCAGAATCATACAGTGTTATTTATTACCATTAAGTTGTTTCCAGTTTATATGATAAGATTAAATATTCATTCATCTTAACACCTATTAAAATTCTATTATATACATACATATATAGCAACATGTTGGGCACTAGAGTTACAAAGATATTTAGTAAGACACACTGCCCTCAAGACACTCAAGGTCACAGGAGACATACGAGTAATGCTTAAGCCACTCTTAACAATAAGGAGTTCAGTAGAATTTAGCCAATAGATTTGGAGAGGAGGTAGAAGGTTCATTTTGGTTAGTAGAAGTAGCCAAAAGCTGGTGAGAGAGGGAGAACATAAAATGTAAAAGAGGTTAAACCATTTCAGTATCTAGAGTACAGGACATAGTAATGACAGTAAGGTAAAATGTGCAGGCATAGGTTAACAGGAACTAAATAATTCTATGCCGTGTTTTTAAGAGAAAAGTGAAAATATGCCACAAGATCTCCATGATGTTCTGAAAGGAGCACAGTATTTCACAAAGTACACACCTTTCAAGTGCCTTACTACTTGAACAAGTTTGAAAAATACTCAATAAAAAGATAGTCTAAAATATTACATGACACTAAAGATCCTTCATAATCTGATCCATTTTTTCCAGTCTAATCTATCTGAGTTCAAGATATAGACTTAAAGATATATACTAATATTTATCCTAGTATACTAATATATAGTAATCAGTGCTTCAAATAAACCCTAATTTTCACAGTTTCAAGACTTGCACAAGCCATTTCTTCTGCCTACACTCCCTCCTCCAATTCACTGTCTAGGGAACTTTTAATCATCTATGGTCTACTTACCCTGGAGAAGGAAATGGTAACCCACTCCAGTACTCTTGCCTGGAAAATCCCATGGACGGAGGAGCCTGGTAGGCTACAGTCCATGGGGTCACAAAGAGTCGGACAAGACTGAGCAACTTCACTTTCTTTCTTTTAGTAGTTGATGCATGAACTTAGTTGCCCTGAGGCATGTGGAACCTTCCTGTATCAGGGATCAAGCCCATATCCCGTGAATTGGCAGGTGGATTCTTAACCACTGGATCACCAGGGAAGTTCTGAACTGTCTTATTGAGGCTTTAATATTTGTTGGTTTAATGTTTTGGCATACCTGACAGCATTCATTGCCTAGTGGCTCAGACGGTAAAGCAGCTGCCTGCAATGAGGGAGACCTGGGTTCGATCCCCCTGGGTCGGGAAGATCCCCTAGAGAAGGAAATGGCAACCCACTCCAGTACTCTTGCCTGGAAAATTCCATGGATGGAGGAGCCTGGTAGGTGACAGTCCATGGGATCACAAAGAGTCAGATATGACTGAGCAACTTCAGTCGTTCATGGTCTACTTCAACAAACAACTTTTCCTTAATGCCTTTCCAAATGCCTTGCTCCAAGAATAATTAATAATTGTCTTCATAGTGCTCCTAGAGTATTCATTTATTTACAAAATATCTGAATACCTAATATATATTAGCCACTGTTTTATGTACTTGGAACACATCAATGAACAAAAAAAGACAAAGATCCCTGTTTTCATAGAGCACCTTATTGAAACTTGAAGAAAATGAGACTATGGAAAGGGAAAAGAGAAGCACATCTTCTTTGAAAAAGCTTCCTAAGTGACTGTTATTCCCTCCTCCAACTTTTCAACCTGGGTGGAGAATTACAGCATTAAAAACCATTACAACAAAACTGTGTTAGTCACTCAGTTGTGTCCAACTCTTTGTGACCCCATGGACTGTATCCTGCCAGGTTCCTCTGTCCATGGGATTTCCCAGGCAAGAATACTAGTGTGTGTGCGGTGTATGCATGCTCAGTCGTATCTGATTCTTAGAAGCCCCATGGATTGTAACCCACCTGGCTCCTCTGTCCATGGGATTTTCCAGACAAGAATACTGGAGTGTGTAGCCATTCCTTTCTCCAGGGTATCTTCCCAACCCTGGGATTGAACCCGGGTCTCCAGCACTGCAGGCAGATTCTTTAACTGTCTGAGCCACCAGGGAAGCCCAAAACATTACAACAAAACTGTTTCATTACAATAAAACTGTAATGAAAGCTAAAATTTTAAACATAACAAGAAGAATACATAAGACATTATCATATTTTCTTATATAAATTCTTACTTGTCTTTTCCTCCAATTGATTAATTTTATTTCTGGACTCTTCTAGCAAAAACGTTAACTCTTTCATTTTATTTTCTTTCTCAGTACTTTGGATCAATAGCAGTGATACCTAAAGTGAAATATTTAAATAATACATTATAGATACAAAAAATTAAATGATACCTTAGCACTGATCATCATCTATGATTATTTTATGCACTTCCTTATATGCTTTTCATCAGTCTGTGCCTGGCATTCATTTGAATGAAGGAATGAGGAAACTAATACAACATACTTAATATTATAATAAGCATTTTAAGTTATCACATAGAAGATTATATACTAGAATCTACTGGTTCATTTATTCTATAAATATTATTGAGCACCTACTCTGTTCCAGGAACCATAATAAGCACTGAATATACAGACATGATGGAACTCATCTAAGAAACTCATAGCCTAGACCAGGTGACAAACAACTAAACTTGAATATTATTATAGAACAAAAATCTTACAGGAATTAGAAAAAAATCTAAATCAATCTTGGGGGATGGAATCAAAAATTAATCCTTCTCAAAGAATTGAACTGAATCTTGATAGACAAGTATTTAGTCTTGTCTAAGTATTCAGGCTAGCAGGAGGAAATGAGCATTCTAGACTTGTGTAAGAACACAAAGGATCAAAAGATCATCCTTCTATTCAGAGAGTTGAAATGTTTAGATGGCTAGAATACAGAGTGCATGTAAAGGAAAGGTGAAAGATAAACTTATAGACGGAAGACTCACAGATTCAAGATGGCAGAAAGACCTTTCTACCCTATTTTCATCTTTTAACCACCCAAAAAATAACCAGAAAAACAACAAAGATGGACTTCATCTTCCATGAAATCATGAGACTTCTATAATTCAAACCACAAAATGTAAAAAAGGAAAACAGTGAAAGGGAACAGAAAATGATTTAGCATAGAAATGTAAGATCAAAACTAAGAGTCTACACAGGGAAGATTACAAATGAGAAGCAAGATAATTCTATCCTAAAGAAACCCAGAATGTTTCAAGAATTTGAAGCAACAGACACTGTGGAAGCTAGGTATGAAACAGGAGACTAAGAAAAAGGAGAAGACTCCTGAGACTCCCTTGGACTGCAAGGAGATCAAACCAGTCAATTCTAAAGGAAATCAATCCTGAATATTCACTGGAAGGACTGATGCTGAAGGCCAATACTTTGGCCACCTGATATGAAGAACTGACTCACTGGAAAAGACCCTGCTGCTGGGAAAGATTGAAGGCAGGAGGAGAAGGGGATGACAGAGGACAAGATGGTTAGAGGGCATCACCAACTCAACTGACATGAGTTTGAGCAAGTTCTGGGAGATAGTGAAGGACAGGGAAGCCTGGCTTGCTGCAGTCCATGGGGTTGCAAAGAGTCGGACATGACTGAGAGACTGAACAAGAACAACAAAAAGTACAAGGAGATTGGAAGTCTGCAAAGAGTAGTAAGGCTCCCCTAGGCCTCTTAACCCTCCTTTCCTGGACTCTACTCCCTGAAAGCCAATCAGAGAACAAGCCTATTCCATCTTTGCAAGAGACACCAGTGCCAGGAGCCATTATGGGAGGTCCCGCCTGTGACGAGGTCATGAAGAAAATACCGGGCAGGCAAGGCCGTCCGGGACCCCATCCATGACGAAGTCACGAGGAAAATACCTGACAGGCAAGGCCGTCTAGGATAAGGGACCCTCCAGGTTGGCCTCAGCCTCTACCCCACCCTGTATCTTCCCCCCTTTTCTGCTGTTGTTCTTGTTTGCCCTGTTGCAGATTCTTGTGTTGCCTGCTGAGAGCTCTCCTGCTCCTCTTTCACTGAATGAGGACCAACTTAAAACCCTAATTAATAAATCTTCTGGACGCTGGTACCCTATGAAAGGGCCAGAGATGAAGGAAATGCTTCCACTCAAACATTTTGCTGGCATTCTGGCTTGTTTGATAAATGTGTGATCTCATTGCACAAAATGCTCTTGATTGTTCTAAACATCCTAAACACAGTATGTTAACAAAAGAAACTATTAAGCATAGGCCCCTTCACGGGGTGAGAAAAGCTCCACAAATATGATAGCCACAAATGTGCCTAATAGAAAATACTTTAGATAGAGATTAGCTGGCGACTTCTTGCAGGTAGTTAACTTTTAGACTAAGAGCCTGTTTTGTGCCATATCTGCTGTTTCTGCAGTCCTTCGCATTTCTGTTCTGTAAAAATGTAATCCTATCTAGTTCCATAGAGATGACGCTTATTAGAAAGAAAATGATTAGTTATAAGAAAAACAGGGTCGGCTACTGAAGTTGCTTAAGTCACACCAGGTGCAAGCCATAAAATGTTAGCAGGCCTGAAGGCCAAATGATAAGACTCTTGTGAACAAAAAAGTATGTGGGTGACATCCAGTTTCTGTTGAAGGTCAAGTTGCTGTAATGTTTTGGATGACCTGTGTGTAAGCAATATGCACTTCCCCCAAAAAGATGTTGTTAAGGGTATAAAGGGGCCGTACAAAAATAAACTTCAGACTTAGCCCCGAGCTTTGTCTCACTCTCTCTCTCTCATTCGCCGACGCCGTTCATCCTGAGGGTTCCCCTGGATCCTGCTGGGGCTGGACCCCGGCACACCAGCATGATCAAATCGGAGGAAAAAAAAAAGAATCTCTAAACCTGAATATTCCAGGCACAGGAAAGGTTGGAGACAAAAAATATAACTAAGAAGTCAACATATGGAATGATGAGACTCAGCCTGTCCTGCTAACCCAGCCCTGAAATGCTATCAGCAAAGTTTACATTCCCAGGCAAGGAATGTGGAGATTTATAGGAAAAAAAAAAAGTCTTGCAAATAACAACACTTAGAACTTCCAGATATACAAGCAGGATTTAGAAAAGGCAGAGAAACCAGAGACCAAATTGTCAATATTCATTGGATCGTGAAGAACCCAAAGAAATTCCAGAAAGACATCTGCTTCATTAACTATGCAAAAGCCTTTACTGTATGGATCACAACAAATTTTGGAAAATTCCTAAAGAGATGGGAATACCAGACCATCTTACCTGCCTCCTGAGAAACCTGTATGCAGGTCAAGAAGCAACAGTTAGAACCAGACATGGAACAACAGACTGATATCAAACAGGAAAAGGACTGTGTCAAGGCTATATATTGTTACCCTATTATTTAACTTATATGCAGAGTGTGAAGTGTGAAGTCGCTCACTTGTGTCCAACTCTTTGCGACCCCATGGACTGTAGCCCATCAGGCTCCTCTGTCCATGGGATTCTCCAGGCAAGAATACTGGAGTGGGTTGCCATTTCCTTCTCCAGGGGATCTTCTCAATCCAGGGATCGAACCCAGGTCTCCCACATTGCAGGCAGATGCTTTATCCTCTGAGCCACCAGGGAAGCCCCTATATGCAGAGTACATCACGCAAAATGCAAGGGAGAATGAATCACAAGCTGGAATCAGGATTGCCGGGAAAAATATCAATAACCCAGATATGAAAATGATACCACTCTAATGGTAGAAAGTGAAGAGAAACTAAAGAGCCTCTAGATGAGGGTGAAAGAGGAAAGTGAAAAGGCTGGCTTGAAATTCAACATGAAAAAAAACTAAGATCATGGTATCCAGTTCCATCACTTCATGGCAAACAAATGGGGAAAAAGCAAAAACAGTGACAGATTTTATTTTCTTGGGTTCCAAAATCACTGCTGATGGACTGCGGCAACAAAACTAAAAGATGCTTGTTCCTTGGAGTAAAAGCTATGACAAACCTAGACAGTGTATTCAAAAGCAGAGAAGTCACTTTGCCAACAAAGATCTGTATAAGCAAAGCTATGGTTTTTCCAGTAGTCATGTATGGATGTGAGAGTTGGACCATAAAGAAGGCCAACTGTTGAAAAATTGATGCTTTCAAACTGTGGTGCTGGAGAGGACTCTTCAGAGTCTCCTGGACAGCAAGGAGATCAAACCAGTCAATCTTAAAGGAAATCAACTCTGAATATTGTCTGGAAGGACTGATGCTGAAGCTGAAACTCTAACACTTTGGCCACCTGATGTGAAGAGCCAACTCACTGGAAATACAGGAAAGATGGAGAACAGGAAGAAAAGGGGGCAACAGTGAATGATATGGTTGGATGGCACCACCAACTCAAAGGACTTGAGTTTGAGCAAACTCTGGGAGATAGTGAAGGGCAGGAAAGCTTGGCGTGCTGTAGTCCATGGGGCTGCAAAGAGTCATACACAACAAAGCAATTAAACAACAAAGTCCCCAGCAAAACACTAGTTGGCCACAGCATCATTTTTACAAATAACACCCAAGATCTGAAAGTTCAGCTTATGTACTCAGGATTCCAACAAGCTTCTCAGCACTTTATTGTATTTTTGTGTTTTGTATAATAAGCACATTTTTCACTTTTAAGAATACCTCCTTCTTCCAGAAATCTGATTTTAAAAATATGGTTAAAATACAGAAAAAAAAGCTAACTCTTTTAAAAGATCAAAGTATAATACATAAATTAGAATTCTATTATTTAGCCAGTACTTACAGAAAACTCTAAGAATCTTCTTTGTACTTTCTATTAATATTTGCCACTATTGTTTAAGTATATATCCTTGTTATCTATAATTACAAGGTATTTGTGCCAAGTCAGATAAAAACTCAGAAAAAAATAGGGAGAAGTAGAGAGATGACAGTCAAAATAACTATACTACCCAAAGATTCCTTTCTATATTTCATTTTCCATTCTGGATTCAGAAAGCTTGAAACTGTTAAAGTTGGCATAATCATCATCTAAAATCAACATTCTTGTGACTCTAAAAGAATATAAACTCACCATTTTCAAGTTTCCCACTATGTGACATTAATAGAAAGAAGCAAAAGAACGTTTTAGTTCACCTTCATTGGTGTCATGAATCGTATATTTCAAAATAAACTGCAAAATGTGGGTTGCATGATCATGATCATATTTATATTTTATGAAGTTTCTGTCTGAACAAAAGTTCTCACAAAATAATATATTTTTACAGACTGTCCTAATACCCACTAATATAAATATTGTAGAAGATCCACTGATTTTTAAAAAAGGTATAGCATTCCATATGTGCAAATTTGAGTCAATGGAAATTAAGGCATATGGAAAATATATTTAAATACACATAATATTAAAATTCAGAACTTTATCAAGAGACAGCAAATAAAAACTTCTCTTGAAATTTTAAGTATCTCATTTATTAGCAAATATAAAGGATACAGAAAATAGATTTGTAAAAAATACCTGCTTCTCCTTATCATTTACTTCCTTCTTGTACTCTTCTTCCAGGTGTTGGATTTTTTCATAATCTTCATTTACTTTGAAAGTTAAACAAATATACTTTAATATAATTGTATCACAAACAAAATTTTAAGTTTCTGATATTTTATTTCACTTCCTTATTTATCTAGATGTTAAATTCCAAAGGTTTCTGAAAAGATGAAACCGCTATCTTCTTGCTGCTAAACCTGTTTAGTAAATTTATATCTAAGTTACAATAACTTTCTAAACTTCTATAATTTTTATAACAGTATATATATAAGAAGTTTTTTTCTATAATACACTAGTCTGAAATAACAGATTTTAAAAATATATCTATTATTATTTTAACATGCAACTTGACCAAGAAATGTAAAAATAAGACCAAATCACACTTCCAAAAACTTAAGTACAAACCATAATTTGATTTCAGGGAAAATGTAGCTTTTGAGGCAAACAGGTTATTTTTAACATATACCAATCCTCTGCCACATTCCACAAGATTTTGAGGGGCTTGTAAAACCATATACAGTATAAAAGTTTTCAATAGTTTAGGCATCAAGCTGAAGGTATGAAAACATTAACAGAATCTACTGAAAATATAAATAGCAGAAGAGTAATATTTTAAAAAAAAAAGATTCCTACACTTAAAACGCATTTCCAGTCTGGAACTCTCAGCTTGCACACGAAGTTCCTCAAAAGCTATTATCATTTTCTGAAATATATTTAAGTTTTAAGAATCATACTAAGACTTTTTATTTTATTTTATTTTCATACTAAGACTTTTTAAATAGCTTTCTTCAAGCAATGAAAATAATAAATTTGTATCAAGTGATCATTACACTTAAAACTACACAAAATTGAATAATTAAAATTCTGTAACTTTTAATAATTAAACAATTTACTAAAATGTACTGAGAGTGCCTGTTATGGTAGCTTCCCAGATGCTTAAAGGCACTGGAGACAGGTTATATAATACCAAAGAGCAGCAAAACAATTATTAGTACTCTAGTCATTTACTTAATAGCCCATATCAAAATCTATAATTTTCAATTGATTTTTGCTTACAATCTACTAGAGTATAACCTCTGTGAGGTCTCTCCCCATAAGAGTTCAAATTATACTTCTTACCTGTCAGTATGAGTTCATTCAACATTCAACAAATCCTGATTTGTAAAACTGGATAAATTCATTTATTCATTTAATAAATAGTTACTGTCAATTATGTTCCAGGCACTGTTTTAGGCACTTAGGATATAAAACAAAGTCCTTATCCTTTCATTTCAGTATAAGAAAGAAGACATACCAACACAAATACACACACACACACACACACACACACACGTGCACGCATGTACATCAAATAAATATCATGTAGTTTTAAGTGCTCTTCAGGAAAGTTAAGACAAGGTGAGGAGAGAAGACGACTGAGTAGAAAGATATTTTAGGTGAAATAGTAAGGAGGGTAATAAAAAAGCAGAATTAAGCATATACATTTGCACAAGATCTTGGATACAAAAGTTCTAGATAGAACAAATTCAAAGAAGCAAGATCAGAAAGAGCTTAGCAAGTCTGAGAAACAAAAAAGAAAGAAAGAATTACAGCAGAGAAGCAAACTGAAGAATGACAGAGGATGGGATTTAAAAAAAAATAAACAGGCACAAGACACAGATTGATAATACTCAGTATGTTTTTCAAATTAATGATTATGTGTCAAAATGTGCTAGTCTCTGACACAGAGTTAATATTTAATAAATGAAGTTAAATGGTGTTACTAACATGTAAATTAAAGAAACACTAAAAAACAAAACATTAATACTCACAGTATGGAATCTTGAGAATTTTACTAGATATAATCATATATCAAAAGATTAATAATAATCCCTTTAGCAAGAACAATTGCTCACATCTTTGTAGCTATTACTCTAATTTGCTTAGAAATGCCTCTGTTTAAAATATTCAGATTTTCACTACCACTTACCTCAATGTTACTATTTAGGTCCATATAAACTTGCCTAGTTTCTTCTCGCTCATATTCATCTGTTATAAATATAAAATATTTCAAAATTAAATTTAAAACAACTATGATTCCAACAAGGTAACACTCAAATGTCTCAGGTAAACATTAATATATTTAAAAATCTGTGTTAGTAAAGGATATTGGTACATCTTTTGAGTCATTTAAAGTAGTATTAAAAATAATTTACATAAGGCATGGTCATACTTCATGACGACTACCTCAAAAGCTAGGAGCTGTTCAGTTATCTCTAATTTCCTTTTATAGAATTATTATTACTCATTAATTTATTCAAATTTTGTAATATATTTATAGTTTTAGCATTTACAATAATTAGGGATTTAACAACTATCTGTGAAGTATTTTTCCTTTGTATTTTTAAGATTCATGAGGTGAATTTTAAATGAAACACAAAGCTCACTCTTGTTTCTGCTCTATTTTTGAAGAGACAGAAAGGAAGATAAATGTCAAGACAAGAAGAACAAGCTAAGAATAAGTGTAGCCCCAAAGAGAACTCTCCTGTAAATCCTCTACAATATTTTTAGGGTTTGTTTTTTTTTTTTTTTTAGTTTTTTTTTTTAACCTGAGCAATGATTCCCTCTAACTGTATTCAAACTGAGTGTTGATATGTGGTACTACAGAGAAATAAGGCACAAGGCAGTAAAAGACAATGTGACTATCCCTTCATCATTCCACCCATTTAGGCCAAGAATCACAAAAACCATGTTAAACTGAAGGGAGGGTATTAGTTCCAAATTCCAAGTAATAAGCTGTAAAACAAGAATGGCAGCTATGATAGACTCAAATATCAATGAGGAGCCAAATGAATTGACTTTAGAAGACACAAGTATTCTTGTGTTCTCAAAAACACTGGGAAGAGCTCTAGACTTATCAAAGCACGTGGAACAGGAGCCAGACCACTTTTATTTGAATATTAAAGGGCTGGAAAAGTTAAAGAAATAGAGACAGAACACATTGGTATTTCAACAAAAATACAGTTCATCCTTCTCACTCCATCCATTGACTGTCTCATATTTACTACCCAACACAGTTAGCAACAAACCTCTATTCCACAAAACCTATTTGTACCGAAGAATTGCATCCTATTGCCAACACCTCCAATCTTCCCATTACCATCATCACCAGTACTTCCAAAATACCCTCCAGTCATTCTTCCAATAGACAAGTACTGGAAAGAAAATAAAACTACAAAAAAGAAAATAAATTGGGATAGATGTACTTTATAGTTGTCAGGAACAAGTTGCTACAGTGGGGCATAGAGAAGGGACTTTGCTAGTAAAGTGTTCTAATGTACCGATACAATAATTGTAACCAATAAAACCTATCTTCTTTGTTTTCTTGGTATCTATTCATCTCCCCACCCCCACCTCACTCCCTCCTTTCACCTTCCCTCCTCCCTTCCCTCTCTCTCTCTATCCCTTATTTCTTTTCTCTCTCTCTCTTATGCACACACACACACACACACACACACACACACACACTTACTTTGCCCTAATTTGGTCAACTAGATCTTGCTGCATTCATTGTCTTAGATAAGAGATGATTCAACCAAAAGCAACAAAAATGTCTGAGTTCCAAATGCCCAGTGTTGGGGTTAAGGGAAAGAGTCAAGATATAGGCAAGTAATAGATTTTCAAAATACACAAATCAGAACAAAGCTACCATCCTCTAGACTTAAGAAATATTTACTGTTTGCAGGGAAAGAAGCCTTTAAAAAGGAAACAGACAGCTTATTGGATTCTGGCAAGTACTTATGCAATGATTCCATAGCCCTCTATACTCATCAAGCTAAGCCTCAGGGTTGGGGAACACAGAAACAACAGAGTTTAGGCGAACCAAGAGTAGAGTGAGACTGAAATTTTCTTTTTGCACAAACCAAGAGCAGAGTGGGACAGTCATCCCTAGGAAGATGACAAAACCTGAGAAGAAATGACTGTCAAATATATCTACACAGATGGGGCCTTAGCTTCACAAATTTCCTTGTCCCAACACACTGTGAAACTAAGTATGACAGGATAAAGCACACAGGATCAGCACAACTGAATAGGCCCTGAGGACTGGTATCAGGAACAGCTTAGCAACAACCTATGTAGACCAGTAACTGAATACCAATCGAAATGATGAAAGCCTCAAAGGACAGATGACTGAGAAGTCAATGTCCCTCTCTACTACATGGTACTATATGGGCACCCCCAAATCTATATACAACCCCAGATTATGAAGAAAAATTTCCAAATTTACTAAAAGAAATTTCTTCCATGTGAGCAGAATAAAGGCTTTAAGATTTTTTAACATTTTAAGATATAAAAATTTTGTGCATGCCTGAGTTTGTTGACTAAAATCACTAAGAATCATATATTCTACAAAATTTATCAGAGAATCAGGAAACCAGGCAAAAGGGACAGAAAGGAAATTCAGCTACCAAAAGTAGATCCACACAAGGTGAAAACATTAGAAACTGTTCAGTGACTGGCCATACACCTATGAATATCAAAAGAGGATTCAACCAGTATACTAAGTCCAAAGTCAGTTTAACATCTTGTTTGTTTATTTAGTCTAGATAGTTCTTGCTTATTTCAATGATGTATATGGTTAGCAAATCTACACAAGGCCATGAAAAAATACTATCAAACAAAGAAAAGAGAACATGAAAGAGGTGAGAAAACAAATATTAAAACAATTAGAGAAATGAAAAACAAGGGTCAACAAATAACAAGTATGCCCAAAGAGAAATCAGAATAAGTGGCCAAAGATATCATAAAACTTTTCTGGTCTAAAGAAAGAGTATTAGGACTGGTTCAAATATGAGATGGATGACGCTGGAGCCCATTATACAGAGTGAAGTAAGCCAGAAAGATAAAGAACATTACAGCATACTGACACATGTATATGGAATTTAGAAAGGTGATAACGATAACCCTATATGCAGAACAGAAAAAGAGACACAGAAATACAGAACAGACTTTTGAACTTTGTGGGAGAATGTGAGGGTGGGATATTTCAAAAGAACAGCATGTATACTATCTATGGTGAAACAGATCACCAGCCCAGGTGGGATGCACGAGACAAGTGCTCCGGCCTGGTGCACTGGGAAGACCCAGAGGAATCGGGTGGAGAGGGAGGTGGGAGGGGGGATCGGGATTGGGAATACATGTAAATCCATGGCTGATTCATATCAATGTATGACAAAACCCACTGGGAAAAAAAAATAATAATAATAAAAATAAATTTAAAAAAAAAAAAAAGAAAGACTATTATTACACATAGATTCAAATGACTGTCCTGACAAAATTGTAAATATTAAGTGTTAGGCAGGAAGTTAGGCATGAGCAATGAGGAAAGGAATGCAAGCTGATCTCTAAACCTATCCCAGACACACTCAGGAGAGCTCACAGATATGCTACAAAATAACCACAGAGACTTATCCCACCTCTGTACTTGTGTCCTATGCACACAGTGGATACAAACTAACCACAGGGGCATCTTCAAGTAACCTTAGGCAGCTAGGAGTCTATTTAGGGTTCATAAATATTCTATACATATATACATCTGATTACAACAGACTGAATTATGGGAAGACATACACAACAGAGCCTGTTATATAAATTGCAACTGTCAATCAGCCTTGAGCTTATGACTATTTGCATTCCTTTTCTTGATTGATGGTGGGTAAAACCCCTATTTTGCACAGGGCACAACAAAAAAGAGGAGAGGAGAGGTATAAAAAGAGAGAAGCCAAAAGGGGTTGGGAGGACAATGACTCCTTTGGGGTCAGCCTGCTCCCACGTCTTGGGAAAGTGAAAGAAAGCTAAAGTCGCTCAGTCGTGTTCGACTCTTTGCAACCTCATGGACTATACAGTTCAGGGAATTCTCCAAGCCAGAATACTGGAGTGGGTAGCCTTTCCCTTCTCCAGGGAATCTTCCCAACCTAGGGATCAAACCCAGGTCTCCCACATTGCAGGCAGATTCCTTACCAGTTGAGCCACAAGGCATGCCCAAGAATACTAGAGTGGGGTAGCCTATCCCTTCTTCAGTAGATCTTCCCAACCCAGGAATCAAACTGGGGTCTCCTGCATTGCAGGTGGATTCTTTACAATGCGGGCGACCCGGGTTCAATCCCTGGGTCGGGAAGATCCTCTGGAGAAGGAAATGGCAAGCCACTCCAGTACTCTTGCCTGGAAAATCCTATGGATGGAGGAGCGTGGTAGGTTATACAGCCCATGGGGTCACAAAGAGTCAGGCACGACTGAGCAACTTCACTTTCACTTTCTTTACTAACTGAGCTAAAAGATTTGTCTGCTTGAGTTGTAATTGAGTTGCAACTTGTCTGTTGTTTGAAATCTTTAGTCTGTCATACCAAATTTTTGTTACTGATGAGACAAGAACTGAAGGAGAGAGAGAAACTGACCTAACATAAGGACCAAGAAAATGCCTGAGTCCTGGCAAAGGGAAAAATATACACATAAATACATATATTATATATTTAGGTAGAAATCTAAGTATATATAAATGGAACTGTGGTTATCTCCATTTCATAGATAACAAAAGTATGACACAGAAAAAGTATGTTATTTGCCAGGATCCTAAAACAATATGTGGTGGTACTTGATTAAAACAGAGATCTGCCTAATGAAATTATAGTATAAATAATAAATGCAAAGAATGCTATTTGGATCCAAAAGTCTAAATGCATGTATAAATAATTAAAAAAAGTTAAAGATTTTAATTAATAGTGAGATCACTAAGCCTTTAATACAATGTGACTAGCAAATAAGCTGACTTTAGAGTTCATTAACGACACCTACAATTAGACAAGAAATAGTCCTTTACACAGGTCAAATTACAAAGTAGATTACCTCATACAGATCTGTACTCCTAAATATTCAAACAGACCAACCAAAATAACAAAAGCACAAAGAATCTTAAAAATGTAGGTTACAGAAGACAAGATTCAAAAAGGACAAGTTACTATCTTTAAAAATCTAAAGAGATAAAAATGTGTTTTAGACTTTTTCTATATGCCTTAAGGAGAAGAATTACATTAAGAATAGAGAAGCTACAGAGATTTCAGTATAAGAAATTTCAACTCCCTGTTGAAATTTCTTAATTTCAACTAACCCTGGCAGTCCAGTGGTTAGGACTCCACACTTTCACTGCAGGGGGCCTGGGTTCAATCCCTGGTAGGGAACTAAGATCCCACAAGCTACATGACATAGCCAAAAACCAACAACAAAACACACACATACACACACACACACAGATTTCAACATAAAAATAAGAGTTGTCCTTAATGACAACTTCAGGGTTAGTGAGTTTCAACCATAAATATATTCAAATACAGAAAAGACTACCACTTGGTAGTCATAAAGGAAATTACTAATTTCCTATAAAGATAATTAAAGCAATGGATATGTAAATAGAACAAAAAGCTTTGAAGTCCTTTCCAACACAAAGTAATCCTTAGATTAAATAGTAAGGCTACAAAAAAAATGTATGCAGTACTTCGAATGACAGGCTAAAGAATTTCAATGTACTTAAGTGTGCAACAGACAACCATTTAGAGGGTTTTTTTTTAAGGAACATCTAAGAATAAATTTATTCTTTACTCATTCATTCATGAATTTATTTATTGCCTATTATCTTCACATACACTGTGCAAAGAGTTGAATATACTGAGTTAAATAAGGCATGATCCCTTACCTGCAAGCTTACAGTGAGATGTCTAGCATGTGGTAGGTACTCAATATTTGTTGAAGGAACTGATAAATACACGATAAAAGTATAGTAAGGGCACTAAGTAAAAGAAGAGGAGCATCTAAGTCAGAGTGAAAATTTAAAGAATATATCTCAAGGGTAGTAATAATTATTCTGAGTTCTGAATGACAAATAAGAATTAAGATGAAGAAGGAAGGAGGATCGGCCAATAAACATATATGAAAACTCAGAAGCATAATTTGTTTAGTTCTCCATGAGCCTGTGTATGTAGAGCATGCGGAAACATTTGGCAAGGCAAAGGGAAGTGGCAAACACCATGCTATCTTGAAAATTATGGAAAGCCACTGAAAAAATTAGACAGTGACATTATTTGATCTATATTTTGAAAAAATATCCAGGACTGTTTTCTGGTAACAACAAAGTAATTCAGACCAATCTTCCTCCCAAAGACATTTAAATATCTGGAGGAATTTTTTGAGTTATTAAAAGAAACCTAAAAAGATAATAATGAATCATCAGACCAAGAATAGTTGAGAATAACTCCTCAGAAAATCTATACCAATTTCCAGTATCAGTCAGGATGGAATAAGCCCACTATAGCCTTTCTCTACCATTGATTACAACAAAAACTCAGAATGAAATCCATAAAGCAACTACTTAAAGAATCTGAAAACTAAGCAAAAGCAGGTAGATTGGGAAGAAAAGTAAAAAGCTGAAGAAGTGACTCATGTGAAGGCAAGTTCCCTGTTTGTTTTTTTCCTACCTTCTCTCCTACAATTACTAAAAATGTAAGGGCCCAGTAGAAATCTAACAGGAAGCGTGAGCAGCAAAAGGAAATTCTAATTTTTTTTTCTCTCTTCCAGCCCTGTCTCAAGGGTGGCCCCAGAAGTGGAGCTACAGCAGCCATGGCAGAAAGGACATACAAAACCCCAGGAGAAACTCCATGATTCTGGCCAAAGGACAAAAGGACAGGACCTCTTTAAGGCTGAGGGTGAGGAGGTAATGCTAGAGAGAGCTGGAGAAGAGGATTGCTAATTATTTGTATGACTAGGTACAAGTCCCATAGGGAAAAGGATGTGCATACACAAAATAGACCCAAGGCAAATACTGCAGAAGCTCTGAAATCGCTATCCAAGGCCCAGAACTAATCTAATCTTGAGTGGAGCATATATGAAACGGACCCAGAGTGACACAGCAAAAGCTTTGAAAACTGAACTGGTAATGGAATCCCAACACACAATAGGTAAGATAGAACTTGTGATCTGAACCTGAGTTGCCTATTTGCTAAAATATAAACCAAAAAAAGGTAAGAAATACGGAAGTAACAGCACAGTGACCTCATTGTTATGACTTGAATAGATTAAACAGGCTCTCAACTAAGGGATTTTGAATTTACTATTTCTTCTGCCTGAAATACCCATTCCCAAAATAGCTTCATGGTACAGTCCTCAATTATTCAGGTATCTAATCAAATACCACTTAATCAAAAAAAAACTTCCCCAAATACTCTATCCCAAAATATTCTCTTTTTAAGCAGTTATCACACCCAACATACATTATACTTACTCATTTATGGTATGTGTCCCCTTACTAGAGTACATACTCCATAATAGCAGAAAATTTGTATCTTTACTGTTGTTTTCCCTCAGCATCTAGAACATTTCATGGTGCATAGTAGGTACTTTTTTAAATGTTGAATGAATAAAAAACAGAAAATCACAATAGAAAAATAAAGGCTTAAGGCAAGAATACATATGGAGTTTACACTAAATGTAAGGCAAGTATTAAGACTTTTTTAGGGCAAGAAAGTACAATGAAGAAAAAACAATCTCTTAAATAAGTGGCACTGGGAAAACTAGACAGCTACAAATGTAAACAAATGAAATCAGAAAACTTTAATACACACAAAAAAATGCAAAACGAATAAAAGAACTAAATATAATGCCATATACTATAAAACTCTCAAAAGAAAACATAGGCACGACACTCTTTGACATAACTTGCAGCAAAATCTTTTTCGATCCACCTCCTAGAGTAATGAAAATAATTGAGACCTACTTAAACTTAAACGGTTTTGGCACAGCAAAGAAAACCATAAACAAAACAAAAAGATAACCCTGAGAATGGAAGAAAATATTTGCAAACAAATCAACCAACAAAGAATTAATCTCCAAAACATAGAAGCAGCTCATGTAGCTCAATATCAAAAAAGCCTTGAAAGAGGAGCTGGGACTTCCCCAGAAGTCCAATGGTTAGGACTCTATACTTTCACTGCCAAGGGCACAGGTTCAACCCCTATTTGGGGAACTAAGATCCCACAAGCCATACAGTGTGGCCATAAATAAATAGATAAACTGAAATACTGGGGCGGGGGGGGGAAAGATGCACTCTTTAGTTCATATAAGAGAGCACCTAAAAATGTTTAAAAAGTTCTAACCTCTGGCCTTGGGATTGCTTGGCCGCCAGCTGGACGCCGACGCGTACTTCCCCACCAAAGCCGCACAGAGACTGTGGCGCATGCGTCGTTAACCCGACACGCACCATCCCAGTGGCTCCCCATAAGTTCCCTACCTTGCTTTGGAGCCAGCAAGGAGACAGCCAGTTGGGGCGACTGTGAAAAGCCACCACCCGGCCTGTTGACTGATGGCCGTCCCATCTCTCTGGATCCACCACGGAGTCTGTGCTGAGCCCACACTCTGTGGGCCGCTCCCAGACGTTGACCGAGGGCGGGCTCCCTCCGTGGCCGGTTTCCGAGAGACCCAAGGCTCTTCCCACAGGCAGCTCTGCTTCAAGCAGTCCTCCGTCAGCCTGGCCAAACCCTCCTCAGAATTGTGCCCCCGAGACTCTTCCCACCCAGTCTTTCCTCCCTCCCTGCCTTCCTTCCTTCCTCCCCAGGGTTCAGGCTGGCATTGCAGTCTGAAGGCTCCCCATTCTCCTCGTAGGCATTGCCCTTACTTGCCCTCCAGGACTAATGTCTGTTTCTCAGTAGATCCAAAATAATATACCAGTCAGTGTAGCAACAGCCATCACCATAGCTAACCATGGGCTCAGGACTTAACTTTTCATTTGTTCTGGGTACTACCACATCCTTGCCAGGCAGCCTGAGAGTCTAAGAAGGACGAAATGATTCACTTTTCGAGCTGGTTTCTCTGTAGGGAGATCCCACCCAGTTCCCTGACTTGACTTGCTTGGTCTTCTTGGGCACCTCTGGTCATTAACCCCACTTCCTCTCTGCTGCTCTGAAGCCTGCTTCTGGCTCAGTTCCTGCCCTCACCATTCGCCCAAATAGGGTCCCCTTTACTTACATTAGAGGGGTTCCTAGCAGCATCCTGGTTCTGGATTTCTCAGGCTCCACACTGTCTCTCTCAGGATGGACTTCTCCTCAGTACCCCCGAGTCTAACTGGGATCTCTGCCACCTATCTCAGAGTTGGGGATGGTTACAGTTCTGAGCACTGATACAGGCAGGATTGGGAGCCAAATGGAACATGTTCAAACCACAGCTCCATAACTGAACCGCTGTGTGATTTTGACAAGTTACTTAACCTCTCTGAGCTTCAGTTCTCTTGTTTAAATCAATAAAATAGGGATGATAGTACAAATTTGTACAGTTCTTATGAGGATTAAAAGAGGTATTTAATGCAAAGCACTTAACTCATGAAAGTGAAAGTGTTAGTTGCTCATAAAAAAAAAAAAAAGTTCTAACCTCTCCCACCAACTGATCTCTGATTTAGCTTAAAACCTAGCAGAAGAAAGAACAGCCTTGTCTCTCTAGCCCAGGTTACTTTCTACAAGGCAATCAATATAGTATCTCTCTACCCACATCCATATACTTTTCACCACTTTTTATATCTAGGCAGAAAAGTTAATCTTGAAAGTTGAATAAACAGGGTATAGTGGAATTGCTGATAGTGGAACAGTACATTCTGGAAAGTATATATAGTTACAAAAGCTAAGTACAATAGGCAGGGATCAAGAATAAAAAACTAGCAATACTGGAAACAACATTAACAGCTAACATATATTGAGTACTTTGCACTGTTCTAAGCATTTTATATTTATTACCTAATTTAATTCTCAAAACAACACTAAGAGGTACTTTAATAAACAGAAGGACAGAGAAGTTACTTAAATTATTCAAGATCAGGCAGATAAAAACTGAAAGTTTGAATTTGAACACAGGGATATCTAACTCTTCAGTCCAAGCTCTTAAACAATAAGCTGTGTGATATCAGTTAAAATTTGAAAAATAGAAGCTATCCTGGAAAAGCAGGTACACAGTATTCCCCAATAGATTCTTAGCAGAAACAAACAAATAACAAAGTAGAGCTGGTGTCAGATTAATGACAAAGACAAACACTATTATTTTTGAAAATCAGACAATATTTTTCATCAAAACAAAAAAATTCCTACTTTACAATTAACATCAAAATATGCAGAAAATAAAAACATGCACTTTCACATATATACCACAACCTTAACAGAATGTTTTAAAATAATGTTTCTTTAGAAGAAATTTGAGAATTCTATTTATAAATACTACATTGCTATTCTTAAGTACTATGCTTTCAGCATAGCCCTCCATCAGTATTTTTTATTACCAATATGACTATATGTCATTCTTGATTCAACTTCCTGGTTGTTCTAGACAGAAGAGGTTAATCTCAAGATCACACTTTAACTAAAATGAGAATTAACCATAAATGTCAAGTATCAATATATACCTTTTGAAATATATAATATTATCTTTCAAAAACCTTTGTGGTTTCGAAGCTCAAAGAATTAAGAATCTAGTTATTATATAAAGAAATGGCTATGAGACATTAATTCTAATTATTATATAAAGAAATGGTATAAGACACACATAACATGTTCAAATAAAAACTGGTTTCAAAAAATTAAAAGATAATCTGTCCCCGTCTCCACCTCCCACCATTAAAGTAATAAAAACAAATTGATAAAATCATATAAAACAAGAAAAGATATTTACATTTCTTTGTCTTTTCTGCAGATCTGGCACAAGTTTCTTTGAGTAGATTACATAAATGCCTTGTAGCATTATTCCTGGAACAAAGGAAAGAGTTTGCATAAATGTAATCTGATCTCAAAGCAAAATCATATCTAAAAGTTATCACACATTATTATAATTTTAAAGAAATTCTTAAAACATTATAATATTTTATATATATCATGAATCACTCATAAGTGACTATATGAAGGAAAATGGGTTGACTGTACTATTAGCAAAGATGATTTAATAACTGCCTTCTTTGAAAGTAAAAGCCTCCTTAGCAAGTTTCTACCCAAGTAGCCTTCAATAATCTCTTAATAAACAGTTCCAGATTCACCTAAGAAATAAAATGAGCAGACAGGATTGGGATCTTCATTTACTAATTACTCTAGAAATATTCCAACTATCTTACCTTCAAAACATAAAATGAGTAATTTCCTGAATTTCATTATGTGAATAAAACCTCTGATCATCTCACAGATGCAGAGAAAGCACTTGAGAAAATTCAAAATTCATTTATGATAAAAATTCTTAACAGACTGGGTATACAGGGAACCTATATCAACATAATAAAAGCCATATATAACAAGCCCACAGCTAACATCATACCCAGCCCTGAAAAGCTGGAAGTCTGTCCTCCAAGATCAGAAACAGGACAAGGATGCTCATTTTCACCACCACAGCAAAAGACAAGAAAAAGAAATAAAAGGCACTCAAATCAGAAAAAACAAAGTAAAACTGTCACTATTTGCAGACGACTTTATTATATACAGAAAACCCTCAGACTCTGCCAAAAAATTGTTAGAAAAATTTTTAAAAATTCAGTAAAGTTACAGTATCTCAAACTTCTATTATAGGCCAGGCATATGGTTTTTAAATACCCAAAGTCTCTTTCAAACTCAAGAAAAATTACAAAAATTAAAAAAAAAAAGAATACACTAAAATCTACATTCCTTTCAGAAAGTCATGATCAAGTGAATAATGGGTTGATCTGAGCTACTTTCTATTAATATTAAATTTGTTACCCAATAACCAAGTCACTCTATTCTAAGTATTACTTTGTTTCTTATCTAAATTCTGACAAAGCTCTTAACTAAATGTTAGGTGCTCTCAAATGACAACTGACAATTTGAGACCAAAACTGACACTCAACTGAATCAAGTGCTTAAAATAGAAAGATACCACACCAAAATATAGTCACTCCCTCCCACCTCAGAAAATGGCATAAATTCTATATTTTACTATATCATACTACACTGTTCTACACTATAGTGTATGCTATATATATAAACTAAGCAGTTACAGTATTCACAAAAAAAGTCTACTGTTTATTAATAGAGACAGCAGCCATTTAAGAAAGCTCACAAGTTACCAAATACTGGTATCAGGACTACAGAAGACTTCAGATCTGCCTTATACTGTAGAAGGCCTTCCCAGGTGGTGCCCTCAAGTGGTAAAGAATCTGCCTGCCAATGCAGGAGACAGGAGACTCAGGTTTGATCCCTGGGTCAGGAAGATCCCCTGGAAGAGGAAATGGAAACCCACTCCAGTAGTCTTGCCTGGAAAATCCCATGAACAGAGGAGCCTGGTGGGTTATACTCCAGGAGATCAGAGTGTCAGACACAACTGAGTACGCAGGCATGTATACTATAGAAACTCAATCACATATCCATATAAAAGTGACAAGTACCAAACATACAGTAGGCACACAATTTTAGAAACTTCCTCTTCTTTCTCCCTTCCCCCTACCTAATATCCAAACCATATTTAGCCAGGAAAAAAATTAAGGTAAACATTTAGATTTTTCTGGAATTTGAATTAAGCTAAAACAATCTGCTGTAATCATATTTTTCACTTATTAGCAACTTTACTGACAAGGTGATAATCCTTCTAAAACCATATTTAGCATGATGTTTAACTTAAAGCAAATAGAAATAAATTTATCACTGTATGTGGACGCACATTATATTGTAACCATTCCATATTCATTTACTTGGCAGATAAATTAAACAATTACATTTTTCTATTAAATTCTGCATGATACCATCTGAAGTGAAAGAAGCAGAAAATAAAGTTTAGCTATTGCCTAGAATAAAGAAAAGGAAAAGTCAAAGATGATACCGAAGTTTCAAGCCAAAGTTAATGGAAGAATGATTGCACCACTGGCAAAAACAGTAATTTGACAGTAAGGATCAGGCTGGAACTAAGTTGAGCCCTATTCTGCAAGAGCTGCATCTAAAACAATAATCAACCAGAAAGGTATACAATACACACAGGCAGTGTAAATACAGGATTATCAGGCACCCTTTTCAACACCAAATAATGGCTTCCTCTGCTGGTCATTTTAAAAAGTGAGAAATTTTTTTTTAAATGTGAGAAGTTATTAGTCAGTGACCCGTTTGCCAAATGAAAGAATGTAAAATATGTATGTCTTCCTTTTCTCCACAGCACCCAGACATAATTCTATATATCAATTAATATTATACAACAGAAAGAGGTCATTAAGTTTTTGGAAATTATTTTAATAATTAGCTTGAAATAAAAATAAATTTGTAAAGAGCAAATTCACTAAATTATTACTTACTCTTTTATTAAATCTTTATTTTCTTGAATTCCTTCTTCTAATTTCAAACTTACTTTTTCATTTTCAAACTAATTTACAAGACAGAAGAACAGTTAATCACATTTTAGTTAGCAAAATATACATAAGTATAATCATTAAGCAGCATTTCTTTGTTAACTTGCTATGATGGTCTATAAAAATTATTTTTTTGAACATAAAAAAGAACTTTTTTATCACACTTATTGATAACCTATAAGAATATGGGTCTCACTTTCATCAATCTAAAATTAGATTTGCTGAATCATCTCCAAAATGTATCCAACAAAATTTTAATGTAAATTATCTTCCCTAAACATTTTGAAAAGGTGTTTTACCTTTGTCCTAACCCAGTGTTACATTTTCTCAAAATTTTTCTTTCACTATGTCACAATATTGAAGCTAAACAGCTTCACATTCAAAATTTTATCTGCTTTTTTATATATTAGAAAATGCCATTTTATAATATATAAAAAAACACATTTATATCAAACAAAACATCATCAGAAATAGGAACTAGTAAAAATTAAAACTCTATAATTAGAATCATTAACTCAATCTTTATCTGAAATAAGTTACTATTTCCCCAGACATTTAATTAAGCTTTGTGCAACCTCTCCTGTGTGTTCATCCTAAAACTGAAACGCGACTAATATTAATGAAACTTCAAAAAAGCACCATTCTTAAAATCCACATGATAGAAACAAGATAAACCTAAGTTAACTATGAAATAACACTTCAATTTAAATAGCACTATAAGATTTATTATACCATATTTTCAATTCCAAGTCTCATTATACCTGTAGTTCTTGAATGGCTTTCCGCTGTGCTTCAATTATTTTTCTATTTTCTTGCAACTTGTTTTCTTTATGCTTCAGTTCAGATTCTACATTCACTTTCCACTTCTTGATCTTTTCAGCCTCCTTATACAGTTTTGAATATAGTCTGCTCATTGGCTCTGAATTCTATTATAAAATAAGTTTTCAAAGACTGTTAATTGTTCAAAGTTAAGTATAACCAAACTACAGCTGCTTACTGAATACATCCATGAGTATCTTAGTACTTGAGACCAAATCTCTCCTCAGTTTTTGCCCTAATATCATACTGAAAGCTATGTTAACTTTTTTTTAACTACTAAAGCAATACTAGCTACTTCACTTTATAACTTGGTCACTTGACTAAGGTTACTGATCACTTGACTAAGTTATTCATTGCTGAATAAAATCAAATTACTTCAAAAATATACATAAGCCTCGGGGCCAGTGGCGCAATGGATAACGCGTCTGACTACGGATCAAAATATACGTAAGTCAGAAGTTAGAAATCTTTAAGTCAATTAGAGAATCTGGCTGGTTAAAAGCTAAAATAAATCACTCTACAAATCTATAAATTTTAGCAAAGGTCTTGCAACATTTTGGTTACACAAACAGTTTAAGAATTAACCAAAGGATATGAAGTTTACAATACAATGACATGAAAAACAATACTGAACACATATTCTTTCATTTAGCCTGAGATTTTATTTGGATTTCCTGCATCAACAATTTACATAAGATAAATATCAGAAGTTGTTTTTTTCTAGTCACTATTTGATAGTTCTGTTATCAAAATTTAGGAATAAATTCCATATTTATAAATTTGTGATACCATAATCCCAGCAACAAACATATAGCATTTTATCAGGCCATGGAATGTCTGTTTTAAAGATATCTATGTGCCATAAAAATACTTTTATAACTAAAATCAAAAGTAGAGTATATCCTATAAATGCCTTAGACAGTAAACCTAACAATCATACCTACTAATTCAAGAATTTTTTGTAAAATACTGGCTTAAGTCTCAGCCTTCTCACATATTGTATCCATCTCCCCTTTTTCTATTTTTTTTTTTTTTGAGAAGGGTACTTTTATTACTTAACTTGTGATATTTTCTATTTTTTAATTGAAGGATAATTGCTTTATAGAATTCTGTTGTTTTCTGCCAAATACCAAAATAATCAGCCATAGGTATAGGTTATGTCCCTTCCCTCTGGAACCTCCTTCCCATCTCCCTCTCCATCCCACCCCTCTAGGTTGTTACAGAGTCCCTGTCTGAGTTCCCTAAGTCATACAGCAAATTCCTACTGGCTATCTATTTTGCATATGGTAATATAAGTTTCCATGTTACTCTCTCCATCCATCTCACCCTCTCCTTCCTCCAACCTTCCCGTGTTCGTAAGTCTGTTCTCTGTCTGTCTCTCCATTACTGTCCTGCAAATAAATTCATCAGTACCATCGTTCTAGATTCCATATATATGCATTAGTATACAGTATTTATCTTTCTTTTTCTGACTTACTTCACTCTGTATAATAGGCCCCTTTTCTATTCTTAATTTTTATGATTTAAAGTTAAATTGCCTCTTAAGAATAGATGCTTTTATAATCCAGGAAAATACAGAGGCCTACTGTTTCAGCAAATTTAAAAGAAAAACGAAGGGGATAAAAGGTTTAAAGAATATAACTTAAAACAATAACTAAATATTAACTCTTTGGATGCCTCAAAAGAAAGATAAACACAAGTAATAATAAATGATACTCCAATTATAAGAAATTAAATATGAATAGGAAATTTTCTGACCTCAAAATCAGAGTCTTTTAGTCCTTCCTGGTAATGACAACAGTCAGAATTATCAGTCTAAAAAATGAATAAATTTTTCCTGTGAGAAAATATTTCTGATGTTTCCAAATAGTAGCAATTAAATACTGAAGACTAGTAATCCAACAACTAAAGAATTTTTTTTCTTTTTCAAGTAAGCAATTCAATACCTAAACAGGTTATAGCCGTATACACTATACGTAACTGACCTGTTCAAGCATGGGCAAAAAGTTAACTTTTTGTAAAGCAGGATCTGCAAGACAAAAGACAACTGGAATTAAATGCCAACATCTTATTTTTTATACCAAGTATTATATCCAGCTTTAATGTCAAGGCTAATGTCAGTCAATACAGTACTTATATTGATATCTAGCAAAGTATATTTTAAAAATGTTTCTACACAGGTAATACATTGCTTTTCTAGTCTCCTACCTGAATCAATGTTTTCCCCATTTTTGGAGACATTAGTCACTGCAAATGGAAAACCAAAATCATCTTCAACACATTTGTTGAAACCCTAGAAACACAAAGAAGTTCTTAAACATACTGTCCCATATCACTCTAATAACTAGCAGTGTAATAATATGTAATTGCATATACATCTCCTTAAAGAAGCAACTATAATTGTAAATTCTTTAATGTATACATTGTGTTAAAAATATCAAATGACTTTGGTATGTAAACAAAGCAAAAATTTTTAATTTTCACTTATAAGAGAAAGCTAACTAAAATTACATTACACATGCTTTGTAAGTACTCAGGAATAATATAAGTAAATTTAATTAGTAGCCTGGAATATTAGTTTTCTTCAATTTTATTAATATCGTTCCCCTGGTAGAATTGAGAATTTTCTCTACTGAATAGCATTTTAGCATTATACTCTTGGCTATAAAGACATAAGAATTTTTCTACAGCATAGAAAATTAAAATATTCATTGCTTCATCCCATCTCCAACATACAGTTTCACTTGAGAAATTTAATTACTAAAAAAAAAAAAAAAGCTCTATTTTGCCTGAGAAACATGATATAATTCCTCCCTTCCAAAAAGAATGTACTACATGTACAAATTTCCCTTTTTATCCTGTCAACCAGGAAGCTCAGTCAAATTTTAACCTCAGTCACACTAATTTTTTATCAGTATATCGATATATTTGTCTAAATGTTGTTAATTATCCTTGATTCTAACATTCTTCTAATTTATATCTTATTGTATATAAGTTGCTTTAAATCACTTTAAGAAAGTGAGAAGGGAGGATTAAAATAAGCAGGTCCCATTACGTATGCAGAATTCTAAAGCGCCACAGATTACTTCTTTAAATGAATGATGCCTAAACTCATTAAGTATGCTCATTATTAATTCAAAGCAATTCTATTCAATATACTTGATAATAGCAAGATTAAATGAGATTAAATAGCAAGATTAAATGAGATGATATTTACAGAAAAAAAAAAATATAAAACATCACCAGTAGGAAAGTTCACTTTGCTTCCTTTACCTAAAATCAAAATTCATATGCAAATTTACCTTGAAGAAATTAGAATCTCCTCCCGAAGTCTGAGGTTTCACTGCAGATACTTGACTGCTACTTAATCTTGGTGGCACAAACAATTTAAAGGGCTTTTGTTTTTCCATTTTCTCTCTTCCAGTCGTGTAATTATCTACTGCTCAAGAAGGACGGGAAAGGGTTTTACATTGTTTTATTAGTACCCTACTTGTTCCGTAATAAATGGGTATACAAGGGAATAGGCGAAACCTCTGCTACCATGTAAGCCTACAGCGTCCCTTACCGCGAGGGGGGAAACATGCCCTATGTCCCCGCCATTCCCCTACCACCAATGGCCGTGCTGGCGGCGTACATAATCGAGAAACTCAAACTAGCATCATCACCAGGACAGCCTGAAAAGAAGTCCGTTACCTCTACCAGCCCTGTCAAATTGCATCACCTCGCCGGGAAGAACTAACTTAGGTGCTTAGACGACTACAGAGGCGTTGGAGGCTGCCCTGCGTGATGGAGCGGTAGTATCAAAATGTCGCCCACCACCTCCAGGTTTCCTCCTCAGGGGACGAACTCGGCACACCTTACCCTACCTTTAAAAAAATTAGCGGGAAATCGCGGGCTCAGTGCCCACGCGAACCACCACCTGCTATCTTATTAGAGCAGCAGAGAGAACCAACAAGAACTTCTGCCTGCGAACCTCGGAAAAGGCGGGAAATAGCTCCAAAGCAGCGGCCAGGAGGGAGGGGCAGGCGAACCGCGATTTAACCGCGAAATAACGGTCAGCAGCATCTGCCGGCCAAGCACGCAAGACCTACATCTCGCGAGATTTCCCTCTACATCAGTAACGATTCTTATCTGGATTCTTGCCTGTACTCTTAGAATTTGACATTCTTTAAGCTTCTTCTATTGTTAAAGAATGTGAAGGAAACTATTAGGTGCTATGATAGATTAGGAGCTATGATAGGGCTTCCCTTGTTGCTCAGTCGGTAAAGAATCTGCCTGAAGTGCAGGAGACCCGGGTTCAATCTCTGTGTTGGGAAGATCCCCTGGAGAAGGAAATGGCAATCCACTCCAGCATGCTTGCCTGGAAAATCTCATGGACAGAGGAGCCTGGTTGGGCTGCAGTCGGGGTCGCAAAGAGTTGGGCACGATTGAGCGACTAACACTTACACTGTGATAGATTGGAACTGAGAGTGAAAAATCTATTTCTGTCCTCCAAGAGTTCACAGTGACAGGAAGGAAACAAGTGCAAACAGATAATTATAGCCCCTGTAATCACCTAATGGTTGTAAGGGATCATGGAGACACTTCAAAAGGGAAAATGGCCTTCCCAGTGGCTTGGGAGTCAGGAGAATCCTTCACGGATGTGCTGCTATTACTGCTTCTAGAAAACAGAAAGAAAGTGAAAGTGAAGTCGCTCAGTCGTGTCAGACTCTTTGCGACCCCGTGGGATCCACAGATTCTCCAGGCAAGAATACTGGAGTGGGCTACCATTTTCTTTCCCAAGGGATCTTCCCAACCCAGAGATCGAACCCAGGCCTCCCGCATCGGGGGAAGACGCTTTAACCTTTGAGCCACCAGGGAAGCTGAAGGGATAAGTAAAACTATGGCCAGATAGTGAATACAGGAAGGCGTGTTCCTAGCTGAAGGACCGTAGCACTCGAATTATGAGGCGCTCGAGCTGAAGGCGCTCGAGTTGTGAGAGAGATGAGTCCAACAGAGTGAAACCAAGCAATGCAGTGTAGGTGTGTAAGGACGCAAATGGGAAAATGATGAGACTAGAGACTTAGCAAGTGTGAAGGTATTGCAAAGGCTTTTGGATTTTAGGCTTTATGGATAGGAATCTTGAGAGATTGTGAGCAGAAAGGGAGGCGTGATCAAGTTCAGAAGAAAATTCGTAGTATGAAAAATGGTTTAGGTTTACGAGACTGAATTAGGGAGACAAATTTAATAGCCTGCGTGAGTAAGGTATGAGGATCTAAGTTATGACAGAGCCATTAAGGATGAAAATGTGTCAAATGTAAAAGACACTTAGAAAGTAAAATTAATAGGACTTGATGGCTTTTTTAAAGTGAGCAGCAAAAGTCTGAAATGACTGCCTCGTTGCAGATTTGGGCTACTAGAAGCAATAAATATGGTGCTAGGTACCTAGGTTTGAGCAGTAAGACAATACGTTCTGTTTTCAACATACTGATTGTATGTTCTAATTTTCTCCATGTCCTACAATATAACCGATGCTTTTCCAGAGGACGTTAGTAATATTTTTAAATAACCTTTTGTTTTTAGTAAGTTTAACCTATTAGACATAATAGTTTCTGCTAAACTTACATTTTTGAACTGGGAAAAACATAATTTTTGAGCTAGAAAAAAGTGAAAGATTTTCATTTTATATGAAAAGGAGTCTGCTGCTGCTGCCAAGTCGCTTCAGTCGTGTCCGACTCTGTGCGAACCCATAGACAGCAGCCCACCAGGCTCCCCCGCCCCTGGGATTCTCCAGGCAAGAACACTGGAGTGGGTTGCCATTTCCTTCTCCGGAAAAGGAGTCTAGGTACCCTAAAAAAGATTAAATTCTCCCTTTAAGAGATGATACCAAAAATAAGTGCACAAGATAATCCCTGGGGGGAATAGCTGACACATTTAATTAACATATTTTAAAAGTTAAAGGTATAAATTCAATATTCCAAATTTTTTAAAGTTTTGTAACAGTGAAATATTCAACTATGGTCTTTTTTCTTATTGGAAACCAAAATGTCATTCCTAGTATTAAATGAGCTTTATTTACTCAGGTCCAGTCTTTCTAAACAATTGGGCTTCTATATAATTTCTCATTTTTGTGTATTTCACATGAAATGTTTTAATGTTAATCCAGTTCTTCTAAGGATTAAAATGTTTGTGGTAAGATTTCAGGTTTTAAGAATTTTAGTTTTTTCTACAAAAGGTGTTAGCAAAAATGTTAAAATATTGTCTACCAGAATGAGCATTAAATTATGCTTAATTTCCCAATATATGTTAACATATTTTGTCATTTTAATTTTTCAGTATCTTTCCATGATAAAATTTTTTTCAGTTTTATTATTATTTTTTTTTTTTACTTTACAATATTGTATTGGTTTTGCCATATATTGACATGAATCCACCATGGGTGTACATGTGTTCCCCATCCTGAACCCCCCTCCCACCTCCCTCCCCATCCCATCCCTCTGGGTCATCCCATGACAAAATTTTTAATTGGGACTTATAAAAGATCTGTTTTTTAAAGACATTAAGAAAAAGTAAGAGTTGGACAAAGCTTTGTTCCTCTTTAATAATTTGTAAAATGCTATAACAGTAATAGGTTTAAAATGTTTAGCCATCAATCTAGCCTTAAGTTCACAAACTGCTTTTATTCTGATTACAACTATTTCCACTAGATAATCTTTTTTTTTTTTCTTTTTTGTGACCCCATGGACTGGGAACCTACCAGGCTTCTCTGTCCATGGGATTCTCTAGGCAAGAATACTGGAGTGGGTTGCCATTTCCTTCTCCAAGATAATCTTTTTTATATCTATAAGCAATCTACATATATTCATTCGATTTTCTGCTAAATGATAAAAAAAATAGTTTCTTCAGGTAAGAACGGTATTTAGTACTACTCCCTTTTGAAGGGACCATGCAGTAACAATAACCATTGCTTCCTTGGGGACGAATCTTGAAAAGAATCCTAGATGTCCCTCTAGTGGTGGTCCTATATTCCACAAAATTTGATGAACCCTTGATAATGTCCATTTTATGGCAATATATTGGTGACAGCAATTCTGTTCATGTTTTTCAAATCAATCATCCTTTGATGATAGAGTAAACAATCTAGATTTAAGAAGTGTAAGACAAGCCACAACATTATAAAATTTCAGCAGCATGAATACAAATTCCATTTCTCAGAGAGTAAACTAGCAATATGGGGTCCTTTGTTTTCCAAATGCTAAGTATTTCTGAGTGGTTGTGGTTCAGTGAGCCTCCCTATGAGATGAGCAAAATGCTGTAGGTCTTCTGGATGATAAATTTTTGAATATTTGTACAAAATTTGTGAAACTGGTTCCTATAAATTTTCCACAGGTTGCTTATTTTTAAGGCATGGACGATCTGAAAAACATCATCATATATATCGTAATGAATACTGGAAAATGATAGAAGATAATTAATTTAAGACAATACAGTTTAAAATAGTAAAAATGGAAAATACATACTGAACCTTTAGTATATGCCAGATTTTATGCTAGGTAACTTCCTTCTATGCAATGTCTTATTTGACCTTCCTAATACTCTATGAAGAGTATTTCTTAATGATTAGACAGCGTTCATTCATCTAGTCATTGTGCTGGAGATACAGCAGTGAACATAGACTAGGTTTCCTGCCCTTATTGAGCTTGTATTTTGGGTCTAGGAGATGTGGGGGAGGAAAGAGACATATACACATTTTTAAAATAAAAATATATGACAAAAATTAAGAGTAGGGGATAAGAATTTAGGGTAGAGGCACAGCAGCTATTTTTTAAAGGGTATTCAGATTTAATGTGACATTTAGCAGAGATCCAGGATGGTGAAGGAGGGAGCCATGAAGCTATCTAGGAAGGAGTTTTTGAAGCAGAAAATTTGTCAAGTACAGTAGAATTTGTGGAAGGAGCCTACTTGAAATTTTCAGGGAACATATGCATCAAAAGCAGTGTGGTTGTGGTGATGTTAGCAAAAGGAATAGTTGCAAGCAATATCAGAAAGAACTTGGCTGTAGGTTGTATGAAAGAGAAATCCATTAAAGGATTATGTGCAGAAGAATGACATGATATGGCTTATGTTGTTAAAGAATCACTGTGGCTACTGTATAAAGAATAGATCCTAAGGAGGCAAGGACAGAAATAGGAAAGTGAGTTAGTTTTATTAGGATGGCAGGGACAAAGACAGTAAGAAGTGGTTGAGTTCTAGATCTATTTTGAAGCTAGAATCAACAAGATTTGTTGCATATTTAATATGGGTATAAGAGTAAAAAAGAAGTGAAGGATGACTTTAATAATTTTGACTTCTACAACTTAAAGTATTGAGATGCCATTTAAGAGAGATGAAGGAAGAATATAGAAGGATCAGGGGAACAATCAAGAGTTCACATGAGGGGGTTAAATTTTATATCCCTTCTAAACATCAAAATTGAAATCTTCAGTAGACTATGTAATGGAGCTTAGGGTAGCAGTCCAGGTTGGTATATAGTTTGGGAGTTGTCAGCCTCTAGATGGTATGTAAAACCATGAGATGGGATGTAATTTCTAAGGAAGTGGGTAAAGAAGAGAACTGAGTGTTGGAACATTTTAACATTTATCAGTGTGGGAGATGATGGGGAATTAACAAAGAAGACAGAAAGGGCAGCTACTGAGGAGGAAAACCAAGATACTATAATGTCCTGGAAATTAAGTGGAAAAAAATCATGCCAAGAAGGAGGGAGTGATCAATTGAAGCTAAATGATAAGTGTTCTAAGAAAGAAAGTGGTCTGCTGTGTCAAAAGTAGCTGATGGATTAAGGAAGATCAGGACTTAAGAACTGATCACTGGAATTCACAATGTCAAATTACTGAAGATCTTCACCAGTTATGGTGGAGGGGACAAAATCTACCTGTATTAGTTTCAGAAGTGAATGAGAAGAGAGACATGGAGGCAGAAATATAAACAGTTCTTAATTTTTTTTAATTTGACTATAATGTACACCAGAGAAATAGGAGAATAGCTGAAAGGGGATTCAAAGTCAAAAAGGCATTTTATTAAGATGCAAGAAATTACAGCATGTTTGTAAGCTGAAAGGAATATTCTTATAGAGAAGTCTTTAATTTTGATTAAAATTGGTACATTTGGAATCAATGAATAATATAATAACCACAAACTTCATGATTTCATTGCCAAACTTAATCCAAACTTTATCACCAAATGTGTTATTACCTGAAAAAAGCACTGTTGTGGCTGCAAGCAGAATTTCAGTAGTAGTAATATTAAGCTCACTCATTCTTCTATAGAAGCATTATAGTGTGATAATAAATTCTTCAGCAATAACTAAAAAGATTAATATCAAATGTATTTTCGTCAAAACATAGTGCTGACTCATATTGCCATTATCACATATTCTCAAAGCTTTATAAGAAGAAAATGAAATCAACTTTTTGACCAATTTTTTGGTCTGACCAATTTTTTTCCATCCAAAACAGTATTTTGTATAGTAATATTACCAGTCAGCATAATAGAAGAACAGTCTTCATTGCAAAATGTTTCCATAGGATAAATAGCACTTCTATTACCACACTGATTGTGACAATTCAGTGAATGATCTAAATGATATAATAGCTTCATAGTACCTAAGTTAGTCCCTCAGTCGTGCCCGACTCTTTGTACCTAAGGAAGTAAGTAAGTGTTGGTCGCTCAGTCATGCCCAACTCTTTGGGACCCCATGGACTGCAGCCCATCAGGCTCCTGTGTCCATGAGATTTTTCCAGGCACGGATACTGGAGTGGGTTGCCATCTCCTTCTCCAGGGGATCTTCCCAACCCAGGGTTCGAAGCCGGGTCTCCTGCACTGCAGGCAGATTCTTTACCGACTGAGCTGTAAGGGAAGCTCCTCATAGTACATAGTTAAGGGGAAAATATAAAGTCTGCTTTTTTTAAATATTTATGGATATAGTAATTGCAATAATTCTAATATCTGTTATACAGGAAACATTCCCAACAAATAATAGCTTTACAATTTTTATTACTGAAACATGAATCTAGAATAATAGTTCACACTTTATATTAAAAACTATATAGAATACCCTTCAAAATGTGTTTTCTGTGATGCTATATAAAAAAATGACTTTCTTTTAAAAAAAAACAAAAGCTAAAACGAAGAATTGGTAAACTACAAACAGCTATTATTGACATACTTGTTTGTATATTAACTAGTAAAATAAAAATATAAGAAAAATAGCTCAATGTTATATAATTTGTTGCTAAATTTAATAATAACTATTAAGATTGAGTTAGTTGGTCCTTTTTATTTTCAGAAGTTGATGAAAAACACTCTTTTTGACTGTAAATTTGGGCCACATGAAGGAATATCACTCCAGTTTTTGATCTCTTCTATAATGCAGTCTGATCCTCATTGGTCAGATTTTCAAATCCTCTATGAAAAGATCACATAATTGTTTGAAATAGATAAGGAAAAGGTAATTTTCAAGTATAGAATTTAACATTTTTATATTATTTATGAGATGGATCCTAACTGTCCCCTTAGAATAATCGTGATTTCACATTTAATATTTTAGTGCACTTTCGTCAGAACCAGATAAAAAGTTCCTATGGCAAACGCAAATTAAACATAGTTGGTTTAGCCTTGAAGAATTTATTTTCAGAGAGAGTTATCTGTATATATAAATAAAGAGCTACGTTTTGGCCAACAGTGGCTTGATTTTTTTTTTTTTTTGGTATGGTACAAGGAATTTTGTTTGTTTTATCTAAAAACCAAAACAATTTATTTCCAAAAATAAAATAAAACATATAACCATAGTTTGTCTTAACCCTAAGTCTTTGAAGTCACTTGAATAATATTTTTAAATATTTATATTTTCATCCACCTGATTGATTAAACCAAACAAAGTCAATATGTTTTTTAATTTAGAGGCAGTTTTGGTAGAAAACTAGAGGGTTTTGTCTTCTTAAAATGCGACCTTCCTTTAAAACAAGGAACTTTTTAAAAATTACATATTAAATTACTTTAATTTTTTCCAAAGGCAGTGTGATACCTGGAAGTCCCTTGGAGAAATCCACTAACCTCTTTTTATGTAAGACTATCCCTGAGAGTTGCAGAAAGATCAGTTCAGGATTTGCATATCCCTGCAGCTAACCAACAAAAAAATACAACTTATAATTTCTTTCTTTCAAATAACTTTAAATTTTAAACTTTTATGATTATGCTGTTATTTTCTAACATAGTTAATTACAAATTATTTCTTGTCATTAATGAACACATACAAATCTTTCTGTCACTTCTAAAGGAATTGTATATTTTTGATGAGTGGCCACAATGTTGTCAATGAGCTGATGTTCCTCTTGAGTTCGTTCCATGTGCTTCTGAATCTGTAAGAAAATATGGGGGGAAACTATAACGCATACTTATCAAACAAGATATCATCATCAAAGAAACAAGACATTTTATGAGTCTTGCCACTTTTCCAGATATAGTGGTGGATGATACAATCTTGTTGTTTACCCCTTTGTCTTCCATTTTGATGTTAGAGCCAAAGCTATTCTGCATAAATTTCTTTTGAAGCCTCTTTGATTTGCACTGGATTTCTGTAAGCAAACCTGTGATATTACAAAATTCACATGAAATGTTTTGGGTACATCAAATACCATTATAAGATTGATGAAAATGTCTTACATGTACACATATGTGATCACAAACTAGTCTTTTCAAAAAGAACCTTTATATTTTGGTAAGCATGTATAACAGAAGTTAAACTTACTGTTTAGATTACTTACTTCTTTTCTTTCCACAACAACTTGTCTGCTTAAAACTACAATCATCCTAGACATAAATTAAAATTAATTTTATATCTCAAAATTATAAATTTAGACCTTTTTATGTTAGAGAAATTTCCTCATGATATCTTGGAAGCAACAGAATGTCAATTGGTACATTGAAGAGAAACTACTAATTTAAAATTCTGCTTTTTCTAGATCAATTATATAACTTTAGGTTAACTAAAATAAAAATTCAAGGATTTCCAATTAGGAAGAAAATATGATTACTACCAAAGTCAGATAAATACAGTATAGAACAGAGTTTATATAAATAATTACCAAGATTGATAACTGGTTATTCTAATTTAGCAGTTGCTAGAGAAATAGCTTGAAAGTGAAAGTGAAAATTGCTCAGTCATGTTGGACTCTTTACAACCCCATGGACTGTAGTCCATGGAATTCTCGAGGCCAAAGTACTGGAGTGGGTAGCCTTTCCCTTCTCCAGGAGATCTTCCCAACCCAGGGATCCCCTGCTTAAATCTAGACAAATATATTATGTTCAAATATGTTTAAAATAACTTGAAGAATATAAGTTCCCAGTAGGTAATAAAAACTAAAACCCTTCTCAAAAAAAGTACACAACAGTACATACATTCTCCCTACATTCTTACTGCCTTACACTTTTTCAGTCTGCACTCTTGACATTTTGTCTGCATGTACATGTCCACTTCACAATGACCACCATTCTTGCAATTGTATACTGCATTCCTGGTGATGCTATGTCGAAAAAACCCTAGTAACAAAACAAGAGTTTTTAAAATTTTACTATAAGCTATTTTTTAGTTACTTGTTTTTAATCTTTATCATAAAGCAATTAAGCTAACTAAATTGTTTCAATAAAATGTTTTTCCCCTCAATAAAAAAGTTTGATTTAATATACATTTATCAGGATAATTGTTTTAATCATCTCCTGTTTGATATATTTTATTCCATGTTTATTCCTAAAAATAATCTATCTGGAAATTAAGCTAAATAACCCAAACACATTAAACCAACTCTCTATTTTTTATGGTTATATCATCTAAAAGAATTTCAAAAACTGTATCTTAGAGAATATCATGCTTCTGTGGCACATCACTCAAGGTTGCCTAGAAGGAATGTGTGCTCACATAAAATAAAACTATAAGAAAAGCCTCTCTTTTTCTCTCCTCACATTGCTACCTCAACTCATAAAGGAAGAGATACTCTTCCAAACTTACCCCTCTTTACTTTTTTAGCACTTCTCCAGATGAGATAATGCTAACTTATCTAGTCCAAGATGTTGAATGAGCAGTTTTGTGTGAGTGTGTGTGTGTGTGTGTGTGTGTGTGTGTGTGTGCGCGCGCGCGCGCGCGCATGCATGTGTGTCAAGGAGTGGGTGGAGAGTCTACATTTTCCTAAATCATTGCTTAGCAATCTCTTTTCATTCCCTCCTTTATTTCCCATTCCTATGTAATAATCCCTGCTATCTTCCTCTTATTCCATTCGAAGCAGTGAAGCTGATGAGACTAGTCAATATCCCTCGTAGTAGCCTGCCATATTCTTTCTGTAGACACACTTGAGAATAGGAGTTTCATGACTTAGATTCAGCAAAGGGACTAGAAAGCCCAGCTTAGGTTTTCAGAACTGTGCCTCATTCTTCAATTTAGTTTTAACAGCTGTTGTTGTTCAATCTTCATGGATTTGTAGTCCACCACACTCCTCTGTCTTTGGGGTTTTCCAGGCAAGAACGCTGAAGTAGGTTGCCATTTCTTTCTCCAGGGGTCTTCCCTACCCAAGAGAACCTACATCTCCTGCATTAGTAGGTGGATTCTTTACCACTGAGCCACCAGAGAAGCCTAGTTTTAACAGCAAGGCCCTGCATTTTAAGATGAAGCAAATACTGGCCCAGCTATTTTTCCATTCATAAAGCTGGTACCTCCTTTCCCTTCGTCTTTGACTATTCTTTGTAGGAAGTGAATGTAAGATTCCAACAATAAGACTTTACCTTGAACTAAGATGTTTACTAGTGCAGTATTGATCTAATCATTTCTAGCTTCTGCCCTAATATTGCATTTGTGAATAAAAAATATAGAAGTGCTTCAAAACTTCATCAAAGACTATCTTACTCTTTGAAAATGCCATCGTCAGTGATTATCTTCACTTGCCGATCTCCTGTTTGTTTTCAAGAAAAGCATTCCTAGAAAATAGACTTGGATAGAATCTTAAAAGTCACTTAATTGAAATTTCCTCCTAATTCAAGAATTATACCAGCCACATGAGAAAACATAATAGTTAACATTCAGATCTTTTTAGAAGACATTTTTGCATTCTAACATCAGCTTCACTTAGGAACACGGAAACTTTCTGTCACATAAATATTTTGAATTTTATATTTAATTATAAAAGCCTTCACAAAATTTTTTAAAAACTCAAAACTTCGTTAAATCCATTTTCATGTCTTTGATCCCACAGATTGATCATTTTAAATATATCATTGGTTCTCCATGGTTTTATTTTTCACAATTTAAAAAGTATTCCTACATGCTTAAAATTTCATAACTCTTCAGTGAAAGCTAGGATTAAAGTTTTAACTTGATCCTTACCTTTGCAACCTTCACAAGTAAGTGCATTGTAATGATATCCTGATGTTTTATCACCACAAATTACACAGTGTTCTTCCTGGCCCTTAATACAAATGGAAGAATAAGTTATTCTGGACCTTTGCATTCCAGGGTAACCATCTTCAGCATTATGGACAACCACATAAGTGGATTTATTTAAGTCACATGAAAAAAGTCCATACTCTCCACCACTGAACTGTGGATTCAAGCTATAAGTGTTGAAATGACTCTGCAAAGATTGCGACTGTAGAGTTGGAGGAAACTGTACAGCAGAATAGCAGTAAAGTGATTCTTGAAAATCAGTGTTATGCTGCTAATAATTGATCTGTTGTGGCAGAAGATCTAGTTGTTGTTGTTGTTGTTGTTTAATGCGCACAGATACACAAAAAGGAGGAAAATGGTGAAAATCAAGTTCATAATTACTTCCAATTTCAAAGTTTTACACTCAAAGAACAGTTAGTTCATCATATTCACTATATCCCAGGAACTTGCTATCTAGCATGAGAGCAGACAGTAAACTGAATGTCTGTGCATGAAAAATGCTCCCAGCTTTTGAGTATTTTGTGTAGTGAATAAAAATTTTTCAGTGCAACCAGATCAATAAAGAGATGAATTAATAAAGTATTTTGTCCTCCAAAAAAAAACAAATTAAAATACAATTATACCAGCTATATGGTGTTTCAAACAAAAAAGAAATTTGTTTAAACTCACTTAATATACCTTAACACCCTCCTCCATCACTTGTAGACCTGATTTAAAGTGCTACTTTCTTTTCTGTTTTGTTGTCTAGTAATTCAATCATCTGGGGATAAATTCACCTACCTCACAGGGTGACTGTAAGAATGAAATAAAATGTGGCATGCAAAAGCACATATAAAATACAAAATTACACCCAATGAATATCTTTACTATTATTATCAGAAGCTCCCAAACACCAACTTACTTTCTGTTTTCAGGAGGATTACTGAAAAAAAAAAAAAAAAAAATCCAGAAAATTGACTCCAAAAATACCTAGGAACATTATTTGCTCTATGTATCTATCTAGTAATATTAGTACTTTTCCTTGTGCAAAATCACAAGGTGATTAGAATTACTCTTAACCTCAAAATTCTACCATCAAAATTGGTAAACAGTATAATTTCCATTAATTCATATAAATAATTTCCAATCTCATAGCAACCAACCCAATGTAAAGTGTTGAATAAATACCAATGACATCCTGATATAAGAAGAAAACTTATCAGTAGAAAGAATGTAACTTTTTTTTTAGAAAAAGAAGAGGGCCCTTCTTGACTGAGTATCAAAAGACTATGCAATACTGGCTGATGTTCCATTGGCATGGAAATCAGAGTTCAAAGTATAATATAAAATTGAATTTTAAAGTTAATTAATATTATAATCTTGGTCTTTTGGGAGAAATATCATATTGTCTCTTGCACTCTGTTTTCTATTTCTTTCCCTTTGATAAAATCTTATATTAAGATTAAAGTTTCAAGTACATTGAATAGCTCTGAAATACATTTCTCTGAACTACATTTTCTGAATTGCATGTGAACTAGTTTTTTTTAATCCCTAAAAATAACGTAATTTGTATGTTAGTTCTGTTTTTAAAAATTAAATACAATTTTAGACTACTGTGTTTTTTCTTCTTTACATTTGATTCTGGCTTACAACATTTTGTTATTTCTGATTTTTTAAATTAATTATATTCTCTAGGAGGGAGTAATTGAAAGTCTTTGGTTCATTTACCAATTTCTTTATAAAAACTCTGATTAACCATAATTCCCACAGAAAATGTTTTATTAACTATCATACTGTAGTTTTTCGTCACATACCATAGTGCTGCACTGGTTCAGCCAAAGAATATCCATTAGATGCAGCGACATAAGTACTGGCCATTCTCTGGCCAATTTTCATTTTTTCACTAGTAGATGTTAAAATAGTAAAGGAAACAAAAATTTTGTGGATTTTTTGAAAGTATGATTATCAAATCAGTATGATTTTATAGAAGTATAATACTGTTCTTAAAAATTAAAGAATTTAGCACACATTATACATAAGACATTTATATTTACACTTTAACTGGAAGAATATTGATTTTTCATATCTCCAAGTATCAAATTATTTAATTCTTACAATTTCTTATTGCTCAGCTCTTTAAAATAATTTAAATCTTGGTAATAATCATTATAGCTCTTGAAAAGGTACCAAGCTTTAGAGTTAGACTTCATACACTGACCCATACATACGGTTCATTTTTACACCTCTCTGAACCTTAATTTCCTCATTGAGAAATAGTGAAATGTACCTAGCAAAGTTTTTGGAGAGTTTAATTAATGTGTTTAAAATCTAGCACAGTTCTTGACTTAGTAACTAAGTCCTATTATTATTCTAATAGTTTCAATAGATCTCAGTATGTTAAATTTAGATGACTTAGGAAAAAAAGTACATTCTTTCATGAAGGAAATTAAAGAGTAGGAAAAGAATGGCTTTCATAGCACTTTATTTAATCTTCTAAGTCCTTTGTAAATATTTTTCATAGTACTATGATATGCTAAACATTAAAATATTAATTTTGGTTCTATTTGACTAATGAAAATAATTTTTTACTATTGAAAAGAGAAGCATTTTATTTTTAATAGTAAAGACTAAAAATCATAAGCTGTTATGAGAAAAAAATATTCAAAATTTAAGACTATCCCTTATGGAAAAAGCTATTTTTGTTATTTCCTAGGAAGGAACTCCAAAAACAATGCATCTTTGAATAGACTTACACAGGAAATCACAGTTAAAGAAACTGGAAATTACTGAAAAAAAATAAAGGTCACTCTAGAGTCCATGATATTTTATAGCTTTATCCTATCTATTAGAAGGTAAACACTGTTTTCACCTTTTAAAAGAACCAAAAAAGAAGAAAATGGGTTTTAAATCATACCAAAATACATACATGACAAACTTCTGAGATAGCTTCTGAGATTATGTTGAAATCTGTTTTACTTAGATTAAGTTCTTATATGATGGTGTCATTGCTAAGGTTTCTACTTCCATGAAAATGCTTAAAATAGTAATATCTCTAAAATGTGTCCTCTGCATTATTTAATAGGCTCTGGGTTCCTTTAAAAGTAATTGAATCTCCCACTCTGATAGCATAGTAGCAGTCCCCTGGAGGAGGAAATGACATCCCACTCCGATATTCTTACCTGGAGAATTCCATGAACAGAGGAGCCTGGCAGGCTACAGTCCATGACTGAGTGACTGAGCACAGAAGAGGAAGTACGGGGGGAGGAGCCAAGATGGCGGAGGAGTAGGACGGGGAGACCACTTTCTCTCCTACAAATTCATCAAAAGAATAACTGAACGCAGAGCAAACTTCGCAAGACAGCTTCTGATCACTAGCTGAGGTCATCAGGCGCCCAGAAAAGCAACCCATTGTCTTCGAAAGGAGGTAGGACAAAATATAAAAGATAAAAAGTGAAACAAAAGAGCTAAGGACGGAGATCCGTCCCGGGAGCTCTTAGGCGGCATTGCTTGGGGTAGGGTCCGGGCCTGAGTGCCCTGAGGACAATCGGAGGGAGCTTCTGTGAGTTGCCAACTTGAACTGTGGGAGACCAAAAGAGAGAGAGTAAATTAGCCGGCCCGAACACACTGCCGGCCGTTCGCAGAACAAAGAGACCGAGAGGGTCCAGAGAGGAGCTCGCAGGCTGCGGACCGGCCCAGCCCCGCCGGAGGCAGGAGGCAGGGGGGAGGGGAAGGTCGCGGCGAGACACAGGGCGCAGGCACCCGACCGGCGCGGGCGGGGACTGGGGCTGGGGACGCGGAGGGCAGAAGGCGCGCGCACCCGACTGGCGCCAGCGGAAACTGAGACTGGGTCCGCGGAAGGGAGTGGGCGCGCCACACCTGGGGAGAGTGCGCCCACCAAGCCCCTGGCTGCCTGGACCGCTCTGACGGGGAAGGCACAGAGAGCAGGCGCAGCTTTTCCTTCCGCGCTTTTGTGGAACACCCGAGGGCTGGAACCTCGCGCAGCGCGGGGCTTGCTCCATATAGAACAGCCGGGAGCCTGAGCAGCGCAGAGGAGAGAGCAGCGTCAGCCCCTCCTGGCAGCCCCAGCCCATCCCCGCGGCGCAAGCCCCGCGGCGCAAGCCCCTCCCCGCAGAGCGACGGAACTAGCTACCTGAATGGGAGTCCACCTCCGCCCGCCTGTGTCAGGGCGGAAATGAGGCTCTGAAGAGACCGGCAAACAGAAGCCAAATAAACAAAGGGAACCGCTTCAGAAGGGACTGGTGCAACAGATTAAAATCCCTCTAGGAAACATTGTCTACACCAGAGGAGCCTGTAGATATCGAGAAGCGTAAGCTGGAACGAGGAGCTATCTGAAACTGAGCCGAACCCACACTGACTGCAACAGCTCCAGAGAAACTCCTAGATATAATTTTACTTTTTTCTCTTTTTTTATTTTTTTTTATTTTTTTTAATTTTTTTTTCTTTTTTTCTTTTTTATTTTTTCTCTTTTATTTTCCTTTAAAATCCCCTATTACTCCCCCATTACTCCTTAACTTTCATTTCCATAGACTTTTACGATTTTTTAATTAGGGGGAAAAAAAAAAAATTTTTTTTTCCTTTTTTTTTTTTTTTTCTTTTTTTTCTTTTTTTTTCTTTTTCTTTCTTTTTTTTCTTTCCTTTCTCTCTTCTATTTTCTATTTTTCTTTTTATCTTATTTCTTTTAAAGTCCTCTAGTACTCCTCTACTACTCCTTAATTTTCATTTTCAATACACTATAACCTTACAAAAAAAAAAAAAAAAAGAAGAGAAGCCCTATTTTTAAACCGAAGATTATTCTCTCCCAATCTTGACTCTCTGTTTTCTACCTCAGAACACCTCTATTTCCTCCTTTCCCCTTCTCTTCCCAATCCAATTCTGTGAATCTTTGTAGGTGACTGGGCTACGGAGAACACTCTGGGAACAGACAGCTGTGTAGATCTGTCTCTCTCCTCTTGAGTCCCCCTTTTTCTCCTCCTGTTCATCTCTATCTCCCTCCTCCCTCTCCTCTTCTTCATGTGACTCTGTGAACCTCTCTGGGTGTCCCTAACGGGGGAGAATCTTTTAGCCATTAACCTAGAAGTTTTCTTATCAGGGCTGCATAGTTGGAGAAGTCCTGAGACTACAGGAAGAATAAAACTGAAATCCAGAGGCAGGAGACTTAAGCCCAAAACCTGAGAACACCAGAAAACTCCTGACTACAAGGAACTTTAAGTAATAAGTGACTGTCCAAAAGCCTCCATACCTACACTGAAACCAACCACCACACAAGAGCCAATAAGTTTCAGAGCAAGACATACCACGCAAATTCTCCAGCAACGCAGGAACATAGCCCTGAACATCAACATACAGGCTGCCCAAGGTCACACCTAACACATAGACCCATCTCAAAACTCATTACTGGGCACTCCATTGCTCTCCAAAGAGAAGAAATCAAGTTCCACGCACCAGAACACTGATGCAAGCTTCCCTAACCAGGAAACCTTGACAAGCCAATCGTCTAACCCCACCCACTGGGTTAATCCTCCACAACAAAAAGGAACCACAGACCTCCAGAATACAGAAAGCCCACTCCAGATACAGCAATCTAAACAAGATGAAAAGGCAAAGAAATACCCAACAGGTAAAGGAACATGAAAAATGCCCACCAAGTCAAACAAAAGAGGAGGAGATAGGGAATCTACCTGAAAAAGAATTTAGAATAATGATAATAAAAATGATCCAAAATCTTGAAAACAAAATGGAGTTACAGATAAATAGCCTGGAAACAAAGATTGAAAAGATTCAAGAACTGTTTAATAAAGACCTAGAAGAAATAAAAAAGAGTCAATTACAAATGAATAATGCAATGAATGAGATCAAAAACACTTTGGAGGGAACCAAGAGTAGAATAACAGAGGCAGAAGATAGGATAAGTGAGGTAGAAGATAAAATGGTGGAAATAAATGAAGCAGAGAGGAAAAAAGAAAAAAGGATCAAAAGAAATGAGGACAACCTCAGGGACCTCTGGGACACTGTGAAACGCCCCAACATTCGAATCATAGGAGTTCCAGAAGAAGAAGACAAAAAGAAGGGCCATGAGAAAATACTCGAGGAGATAATAGCTGAAAACTTCCCTAAAATGGGGAAGGAAATAGCCACCCAAATCCAAGAAACCCAGAGAGTCCCAAACAGGATAAACCCAAGGCGAAACACCCCAAGACACATATTAATCAAATTAACAAAGATCAAACACAAAGAACAAATATTAAAAGCAGCAAGGGAAAAACAACAAATAACACACAAAGGGATTCCCATAAGGATAACAGCTGATCTATCAATAGAAACCCTCCAGGCCAGAAGGGAATGGCAGGACGTACTGAAAGTAATGAAAGAGAATAACCTACAACCTAGATTACTGTATCCAGCAAGGATCTCATTCAGATATGAAGGAGAATTCAAAAGCTTTACAGATAAGCAAAAGCTGAGAGAATTCAGCACCACCAAACCAGCTCTTCAACAAATGCTAAAGGGTCTTCTCTAGACAGGAAATGCAGAAAGGTTTTATAAATGTGAACCCAAAATAACAAAGTAAATGGCAACGGGACCACACCTATCAATAATTACCCTAAATGTAAATGGGTTGAATGCCCCAACCAAAAGACAAAGATTGGCTGAATGGATACAAAAACAAGACCCCTATATATGCTGTCTACAAGAGACCCACCTCAAAACAAGAGACACATACAGACTAAAAGTGAAGGGCTGGAAAAAAATATTTCATGCAAACGGAGACCAAAAGAAAGCAGGAGTCGCAATACTCATATCAGATAAAATAGACTTTCAAATAAAGGAAGTGAAAAGAGACAAAGAAGGACACTACATAATGATCAAAGGATCAATCAAAAAAGAAGATATAACAATTATAAATATATATGCACCCAACATAGGAGCACCGCAATATGTACGGCAAACGCTAACAAGTATGAAAGAGGAAATTAATAGTAACACAATAATAGTGGGAGACTTTAATACCCCACTCACAACTATGGATAGATCAACTAAACAGAAAATTAACAAGGAAACACAAACCTTAAATGACACAATGGACCAGTTAGACCTAATTGATATCTATAGGACATTTCACCCCAAAACAATCAACTTCACCTTTTTCTCAAGTGCACACGGAACATTCTCCAGAATAGATCACATCCTGGGCCATAAATCTGGTCTTGGAAAATTCAAAAAAATTGAAATCATTCCAGTCATCTTTTCTGACCTCAGTGCAGTAAGATTAGATCTCAATTACAGGGGAAAAATTGTTAAAACTTCAAACATATGGAGGCTAAATAACACGCTTCTGAATAACCAACAAATCATAGAAGAAATCAAAAAAGAAATCAAAATATGTATAGAAATGAATGAAAATGAAAACACAACAACCCAAAACCTATGGGACACTGTAAAAGCAGTGCTAAGGGGAAGGTTCATAGCATTACAGGCTTACATCAAGAAACAGGAAAAAAACCAATTAAATAACCTAACTCTACACCTAAAGCAATTAGAGAAGGAAGAAATGAAGAACCCCAGAGTTAGCAGAAGGAAAGAAATCTTAAAAATCAGGGCAGAAATAAATGCAAAAGAAACTAAAGAGACCATAGCAAAAATCAACAAAGCTAAAAGCTGGTTTTTTGAAAAAATAAACAAAATTGACAAACCATTAGCAAGACTCATTAAGAAACAAAGAGAGAAAAACCAAATTAACAAAATTAGAAATGAAAATGGAGAGATCACAACAGACAACAATGAAATACAAAGGATCATAAGAGACTACTACCAGCAGCTCTATGCCAATAAAATGGACAACTTGGATGAAATGGACAAATTCTTAGAAAAGTATAACTTTCCAAAACTGAACCAGGAAGAAATAGAAGATCTTAACAGACCCATCACAAGCAAGGAAATCGAAACTGTCATCAAAAATCTTCCAGCAAACAAAAGCCCAGGACCGGATGGCTTCACAGCTGAATTCTACCAAAAATTTAGAGAAGAGCTAACACCTATCTTACTCAAACTCTTCCAGAAAATTGCAGAAGAAGGTAAGCTTCCAAACTCATTCTATGAGGCCACCATCACCCTAATTCCAAAACCAGACAAAGATGCCACAAAAAAAGAAAACTACAGGCCAATATCACTGATGAACATAGATGCAAAAATCCTTAACAAAATTCTAGCAAACAGAATCCAACAACATATTAAAAAAATCATACACCATGACCAAGTGGGCTTTATCCCAGGAATGCAAGGATTCTTTAATATCCGCAAATCAATGTAATACACCACATTAACAAATTGAAAGATAAAAACCATATGATTATCTCAATAGATGCAGAGAAAGCCTTTGACAAAATTCAACACTCATTTATAATTAAAACTCTCCAAAAAGCAGGAATAGAAGGAACATACCTCAACATAATAAAAGCTATATATGACAAACCCACAGCAAGCATCACCCTCAATGGTGAAAAATTGAAGGCATTTCCCCTGAAATCAGGAACAAGACAAGGGTGCCCACTCTCACCACTACTATTCAACATAGTGTTGGAAGTGCTGGCCACAGCAATCAGAGCAGAAAAAGAAGTAAAAGGAATCCAGATAGGAAAAGAAGAAGTAAAACTCTCACTGTTTGCAGATGACATGATCCTCTACATAGAAAACCCTAAAGATTCTACCAGAAAATTACTAGAGCTAATCAATGAATATAGTAAAGTTGCAGGATATAAAATTAACACACAGAAATCCCTTGCATTCCTATATACTAACAATGAAAAAACAGACAGAGAAATTAAGGAAACAATACCATTCACCATTGCAACAAAAAGAATAAAATACTTAGGAGTTTATCTACCTAAAGAAACAAAGGACCTATACATAGAAAACTATAAAACACTGATGAAAGAAATCAAAGAGGACACAAACAGATGGAGAAACATACCGTGTTCATGGATTGGAAGAATTAATATTGTCAAAATGGCTATTCTACCCAAAGCAGTCTATAGATTCAATGCAATCCCTATCAAGCTACCAACGGTATTTTTCACAGAACTAGACCAAAGAATTTCACAATTTGTATGGAAATACAAAAAACCTCGAATAGCCAAAGTAATCTTGAGAAAGAAGAATGGAACTGGAGGAATCAACCTGCCTGACTTCAGACTCTACTACAAAGCCACAGTCATCAAGACAGTATGGTACTGGCACAAAGACAGAAATATAGATCAATGGAACAGAATAGAAAGCCCAGAGATAAATCCACGAACCTATGGACACCTTATCTTTGACAAAGGAGGCAAGGATATACAATGGAAAAAAGACAACCTCTTTAACAAGTGGTGCTGGGAAAACTGGTCAACCACTTGTAAAAGAATGAAACTAGAACACTTTCTAACACCATACACAAAAATAAACTCAAAATGGATTAAAGATCTAAATGTAAGACCAGAAACTATAAAACTCCTAGAGGAGAACATAGGCAAAACACTCTCCGACATAAATCAAAGCAAGATCCTCTATGACCCACCTCCCAGAATATTGGAAATAAAAGCAAAACTAAACAAATGGGACCTAATGAAACTTAAAAGCTTTTGCACTACAAAGGAAACTATAAGTAAGGTGAAAAGACAGCCCTCAGATTGGGAGAAAATAATAGCAAATGAAGAAACAGACAAAGGATTAATCTCAAAAATATACAAGCAACTCCTGCAGCTCAATTCCAGAAAAATAAATGACCCAATCAAAAAATGGGCCAAAGAACTAAACAGACACTTCTCCAAAGAAGACATACAGATGGCTAACAAACACATGAAAAGATGCTCAACATCACTCATTATTAGAGAAATGCAAATCAAAACCACAATGAGGTACCATTACACGCCAGCCAGGATGGCTGCTATCCAAAAGTCTACAAGCAATAAATGCTGGAGAGGGTGTGGAGAAAAGGGAACCCTCTTACACTGTTGGTGGGAATGCAAACTAGTACAGCCGCTATGGAAAACAGTGTGGAGATTCCTTAAAAAACTGGACATAGAACTGCCATATGACCCAGCAATCCCACTTCTGGGCATACACACTGAGGAAACCAGATCTGAAAGAGACACGTGCACCCCAATGTTCATCGCAGCACTGTTTATAATAGCCAGGACATGGAAGCAACCTAGATGCCCATCAGCAGATGAATGGATAAGGAAGCTGTGGTACATATACACCATGGAATATTACTCAGCCATTAAAAAGAATTCATTTGAACCAGTCCTAATGAGATGGATGAAGCTGGAGCCCATTATACAGAGTGAAGTAAGCCAGAAAGATAAAGAACATTACAGCATACTGACACATGTATATGGAATTTAGAAAGGTGATAACGATAACCCTATATGCAGAACAGAAAAAGAGACACAGAAATACAGAACAGACTTTTGAACTTTGTGGGAGAATGTGAGGGTGGGATATTTCAAAAGAACAGCATGTATACTATCTATGGTGAAACAGATCACCAGCCCAGGAGGGATGCACGAGACAAGTGCTCCGGCCTGGTGCACTGGGAAGACCCGGAGGAATCGGGTGGAGAGGGAGGTGGGAGGGGGGATCGGGATTGGGAATACATGTAAATCCATGGCTGATTCATATCAATGTATGACAAAACCCACTGGAAAAAAATAATAATAAAATAAAATAAAAAAAAAAAAAAAAAAAAAAGAAATCCTTCTACAGCCACACTTTAAAAAAAAAAAAAAAAAGAAGAGGAAGTACTGAATGGGACAGGTAAAGCAAAAGTGATGTCCCCAAATAATTGCACTTTCTTTTTTTATTTATTTACTTGTTTATTTTACATTTTTTGGCTGTGCTGGGTCTTCATTGCTGCATGGGCTTTTTTCTAGTTGCAGCAAGAGAGGGCTACTCTCTAGTTGCAGTGCGCAGGCTTCTCATTGGGCTTCCCTCATAGCTCAGTTGGTAAAGAAACCACCTGCTATGCAAGAGACCCCAGTTCGATTCCTAGGTCAGGAAGATCCCCTGGAGAGGGGATAGGCTACCCACTCCAGTTTTCTTGGCCTTCCCTTGTGGCTCAGCTGGTAAAGAATCCACCTGCAATGTGGGATACCTGGGTTTGATCCCTGGGTTGGGAAGACCCCCTGGAGAAAGGAAAGGCTACCCACTCCAGTATTCTGGCCTGGAGAGTTCCATGGGCTGTATAGTCCATGGGGTCGCAGTCCTGCTTTCACCACCATCTCTTGTTGTGGAACACAGACTCTAAGGCACACAGGCTTCAACAGTGGCAGCACATGGACTCAGGAGTTGTGGTTACCAGGCTCTATAGCACAGGCTCAATAGTTGTGGCACATGAGCCTAGTCTCTCCTCGGCATGTGGATCTTCCAGGATCAGGGATCGAACCCATGTATCCTGCATTGACAAACAGATTCTCTACCACTGAGCCACCAAGGAAGCCCACGTGCACTTTCAATATGAAGTTTTCCTTGAAAAGTAAGAACTAAAATCAGTAAGATCAGTCAGTATTACAACAGGTTTATTGGCTCTCCATATAAAAAGGATTCTAAATACCATCAGTTTAATTTGTGTCATATTTTCAGCAATAATCCTGTTTAGGTCTTTCCAAACTTCTCTTTGAGTCTTAATTCAATTTTAGAAAATTCCAAATGAATATGAAAACTTAAAGTTGTTAGCCTTCTTTTAAAATTATTGCTTTTAGCATTAGGCTTCAGATAATATTAAATATCTGAAAATTAAAAAGCATTTGGTACTCCTTTTCTAGCTGAGCAAAATTTCATTTAAGAAATGATATAGAATAAATCAGAGAGAGCACATTAAAACAGACTGGTAATATCCTGGCAAATTCACACATAAGTATCTTACAGCAATGCCACTGTCAGATTTCAAATCACAAATAGCAATGTTCTCAAACTAAGTCCTTCCAATACTGATAAATGCCCTCAAACATTTTCTAAAGCAGAAATGTTTTTATCAGTTTATGGAATACAGGTGTACCTCAGCAATATTGCAGGACTGATTCCAGACCCTTGAAATTAAGCAAATAGCACAATAACGCAAGTCACATACATTTTTTAATTTCCTAGTGCATACTAAAAGTTACTTTATCCTGCAGCCTACTAAGAATGAGGTAGCATTTTGTCTTTAAAAATACCTTATTAAAAAACACTTTACTGTTAAAAAAAAAAAGTAATCATCTGAGCCTTTAGAGAGTCATAATCTTTTTGCTGGTGAAGAGTCTTGCCTCAGTGTTATTCGCTGCTGACTGGTCAGGGTGGAGGTTGCTGAAGATTGGAGTGAAGACTGGCAATATCTTAAAATAAGATAACTATGAAGTTACCCACATTGATTGACTCTTCCTCTCAAGAGCAATTTCTCTGTAGTATGCCCTGCTGTTTCATAGCAGTTTATGCACAAACTTCTTTCAAAATTGGAATCAATCTTTCAAGCCTTGCCAGTGCTTTATCAACTAGGTTTACTTAATATTCTAAATCTTTTGTTGTCATTTCAACAACCTTCATAGCATCTTCACCAGGGGTGTCTTCCATCTCAAGAAACCATTTTCTTTGCTCTTCCATAAGAGGCAACTCCTCATCCATTCATGTTTTATCATGAAATTGCAGCAATTCAGTCATCTTCATGCTTGACTTCTAATTCTAGTTCTCTTGCTATTTCCACAACAATAGCAGTTTCTTCCTCTATTGAAGTTTTGAACCCCTCAAAGTCACCCATAGGGTGGGGATCAACTTCCTCCAAACTCCTGTTAATGTTGATATTTTGACCCATAACTCATGAATGTTCTCAATGGCACCTGAAAAGGTGAATCCCCATAAGAAGATTTTCAAGTTACTTGGCTCAGATCCATCAGAGTAATCACCATCTGTGGCAGCTATAGACTTATAAAGTGTATTTCTTAAATAAAAAGACTTGAAAGTCAAAGCCATGGGTTGCAGAATGGATGCTGTGTTAGCAGGCATAAAAAGAACATTAAACTGATTGTACCTCTCCATTAGAACTCTTGAGCGACCAGGTACATTGTCAACAACCAATAATGTTTTGATTCTTTAATTCTGAACAGTAAATTTCAACAATACATTTAAAATATACAGCAAATCATGTTGTAAACCATGTGGAAAATTCTTAAAGAGCTAGGAATACCAGACCACTTTAACTGTCTCCTGAGAAAACAATATGCAGGTCAAGAAGCAAATTAGAACCAGACATGGAACAACAAGACTGCTTCCAAATTGGGAAAAGAGTACAACAAGGCTGTATATTGTCAGGCTGCTTATTTAACCTATATGCAGAGTACATCATGCAAAATGCAGAGCTGGATGAATCACAAGCTGGAATCAAGATTGCCAGGAGAGGCTGCTCTGGTGATCCAGTGGTTAAGAAGCCACCTGCCAGTGCAGGGACATGAGTTTGATCCCTGCTCCGGGAAGATTCCACTTGCTGCAGAGCAACTAACCCATGGGCCACAACTGCTGAGTTTGTGCTCTAGAGCCCAGGAGCCCCAGCTACTGAGCCCATGTCCCATGACTGCTGAAGCCCGTGCTCCACGAGAGAAGCCACCACAATGAGAAGCCATGCATGCAACCAGGGAGTAGCCCTTCCTTGCCACAATTAGAGAAAAGCCAGTGCATCAATGAAGACCAAGCACAGCCATAAATAAATAATAAAATATCTATTAAAAAATTAGGATATTTAAAAAAAAAAAAAAAAAGATTGCCCAGGAGAAATATCAACAACCTCAGATAAGCAGATGATACCACAATAGTGGCAGAAAGTGAAGAGGAACTAAAGAGCCTCTTGATGAAACTGAAAGAGGAGAGTGGAAAAGCTGGCTTAAAACTCTGCATTCAAAAACTAAGATCATGGCATTCAGTCCCATCATTTCATGGCAAATAGAAGGTGAAAAAGTGGAAACAGTGACAGATTTTATTTTCTTGGGCTCCAAAATCACTGCAGACAGTGACTGCAGCCATGAAATTAAAAGACGCTTGCTCCTTGGAAGGAACGCTATGACAAACCTGACAGTGTATTAAAAAGCAGACTTTAAGTCTGTGTCAGCATCACTTTGCTGACAGAGGTTCGTATAGTCAAAACTATGATCTTTCCAGTAGTCATGTTGTGAGAGTTGGACCATAAACAAGGCTGAGCGCCAAAGAATTGAGGCTTTCAAACTGGGGTGCTGGAGAAGATTCTTGAGAGTCCCTCGGACAGCAAGGAGTTCAAACCTTACTCAATCCTAAAGGAAATCAACCTTGAATATTCATTGGAAGGACTGATGCTGAAGCTGAAACTCCAATATTTTGGCCACCTGATGCAAAGAACTGAGTCATTGGAAAACATCCTGATGCTGGGAAAGATTGAGGACAAAAGGAGAAGGGGACGAAAGAGAATGAGATGGTTGGATAGCATCACTGACTCTATCATGAGTTTGAGCAAACTCTGGGAGATAGTGAAGGACAGGGAAGCCTGGCATGCTGAGTCCATGGGGTCTCAAAGAATCGGACACATCTTAGTAACTAAAAAAACAACAACAATGATGTAAACTGATGTGCTGTCATCCAGACTTTGTTTTTCCATGTATAGAGCACAGACAGAGTAGATTTAGTTTTAATTCTTAAGGGCTACAGGATTTTTAGAATGGTAAATCAGCATTGACTTCAAGTCACAAGCGGTATTAGCCCCTAACAAGACAGTCAGTCTGTCTTTGAAGTTCTGAAGCCAGGTATTCTCCTCTCTAGCTATCAAAGTCCTAGATGGCATTTTCTTCCAATAAAGTTATTTCATCTACATTTGTCGTTTAGTGTAAACCACCTTCATTTATTATTTGGGTACAACTTCTGGATAACTTGCTACAGTGTCTTCATCAGCACTTGCTGCTTCACCTTGCACTTTTTTGTTATAGAGATGGCTTCATTCCTTAAACATCATGAAACTACCTCTGCTAGCTTCGAACTTTTCTTCTGCAGCTTCCTCATCACTCTCAGCCTTTGTAGAATTGAAGAGAGTTAAGACCTTGCTGTGGATTAGGCTTTGACTTAAAGGAATGTTGTGGCTGGTTTAATCTTCCATCCAGATCACTAAAACTTTCTCTATATCAGCAATATCACTTTGTCATTTGTGTGTTCACTAGAGAACCACCTCTAATTTCCTACAAGAACTTTTCTTTTGAATTCACAACCCTTATGTTTGGCACATGAGGCCTAGTTTTTGACTTATCTCAGCTTCCAGCATACCTTCTTCCTCACTATGTTTAATCATTTCTAACTTTTGATTTAAAGTGAGAGTCATGAGACTCTTCCTTTTACTTGAGCACTTAGAAGTCATCGTAGGGTTACTCAGTGACCTAATTTCAATATGGTTGTCTAAAAGAATAGGGAGGCCCAAGGAGAGGCAGAGAGATGGGAACCAGCCAGTCAGTGGAACAGTCAGAACACATACAATATTGTGTTCACATTTTATATGAGTGTGGGTTCGTGGTACCCCAAAATAATTACAATAATAACATCAGAAATCAATGATCACAGGTCACTATAACAAATACAATAACAATGAAAAAGTTTGAAATATTACTAGAATTACCAAAATGTGACACAGAGACACAAACTGAGGTAACTGCTGTTGGGAAAAAAATGGTGCCAATAGATTTGCTTAATGTAGGGTTGCCACAAAACTTCAATTTGTAAAAAACTTAGTATCTACAAAGTGTAACAAAGCAAAGTACAATGAAATGAGGTATGCTTGTAGTTATATTTCAGAGCATACATGGGACATAAATAAACCATTGATTAAAACATGCCTTTTAAAAATATGAAATATTTATCTCTTTTTTATGTTCATAGTAATAGTTGCATTATTTTCTACATAAAATGTTCACTAATTAAATTTTTATTCAGATTTTTATTTATTTTTTTTTGACTGCATAAAAATTTAATTTTTTTATATGAAAAACATGAAAACCAAAATTAAAGTCAACTGATAAAATAAGAAAAAATAGATAATCTATACAAAAGTTAATACTCATACATAGAGGAAACTTTCTGAAATTTCATTTTGATTTTTAGTGATTTTTTTCAATATTTATTTATTTGGCTGCACTAATATTTATTTACTTATTTAGTTGCAGCACATGGTATCTTTAGTTGCAACATGTGACCTCTTAGCTGTGGCATCTGGGATCGAGTTCCCCAACCTTGGATCTAACCTGGGCACCCTGCAATAGGAACTCTGAGTCTTAGCCACAGGACCATCAAGGAAGTCCTGACGAAGCTTTTATAAACCTGCCAGATCTGGTTTCCTCAGTGTGTATGCCCAGAAGTGGTATTGCTGGGTCATATGGCAGTTCTATTTCCAGTTTTTTAAGAAATCTCCACACTGTTCTCCATAGCGGCTGTACTAGTTTGCATTCCCACCAACAGTGTAAGAGGGTTCCCTTTTCTCCACACCCTCTCCAGCATTTATTGCTTGTAGACTTTTGGATAGCAGCCATCCTGACTGGCGTGTAATGGTACCTCATTGTGGTTTTGATTTGCATTTGATAATGAGTGATGTTGAGCATTTAGAAAGATGGTAACAACAACCCTTTATGCAAAACAGAAAAAGAGACACAGAAGTACAGAACAGACTTTTGAACTCTGTGGGAGAAGGTGAGGGTGGGATGTTGCGAAAGAACAGCATGTATATTATCTATGGTGAAACAGGTCACCAGCCCAGGTGGGATGCATGAGACAAGTGCTCGGGCCTGGTGCATGTTTAACAGAAATATTTTATTTTTTAAATTTATTTATTTTTAATAGGAGATAATTGCTTTACAATACTGTGTTGGTTTCTGCCATACATCAACATAACTCAGCCACGTGTATACATATGTCCCCTCCCTCTTTAACTAACAGAAGTATTAATATAACAATATGTATTCATGGAAAAGCAAAATTTTTGAAACAATATGTTTATAAAATTAGTTTAAAAACACTTAGGTAAATTATTAACAACATAGAGAGAGGTATGTAATTAAAAACTTCCTATCCTATTGAAATAAAGAGAAAAGTTACAGTGGGCCTGGAATGATTCTGAGTGTTTCATTAGCTTTCCTAGTAAATATTTATTTTAAAAGAAAATAGTTAAGAGAGGAGATTTTATCAAGAGGATCAATTTGCCCTGCGCAAAGTCTGTTTTTTAGTTTAACAAATACAACTTTATAAAAAACTGTATTTTTCACAGATCATGATAGCTATTTTACTAAAAACCTTAATTGAAAAAAATGAATTTGCATTTCCTCTGCTTTAGCCATAAACTGTTCTTAGTAAATCTTCAAATGTCTAAAATCTTAACAGGAAAAACATTGATTCTTAAGAACTACATCTATATGTTAAAGAAGTTTTAAGTTTTCACATTTTTACACTTATATGTAATTTGAATCATGAATAATGCGCTGCTTAAAACTGACTTAATTGAAAAATAATAGATTGCTTCACAAGAAAAACCTTTTAGTTTTCATAATAGTATCTAGTAAAAAATGAGCAACAGTCCTAGGTGAAACATAATTATAAAAAGGTTTTTTTATGGTAGTGCTTCTTTGAGCCAAAATTCTATGAGCTTATTGGAACCAGGAAAAATGAAAAGAATATACTTGAATAATAACACAAACTAAGGCTTCTCAATTCTTTCATAAGAATTTATCCTTTAACTTTTGAATACAGGGAGGATTTAACACTGTGAAGTCTACTCATGGATTTATATAGCTTTATCAATATGTGATTTACATATGTAGTTTAACAAATTACATATGTAATTTACATAACATCATATTCATTCTTTTAAATTACTGTATACTTCAGTGGATTTTAAAATATTCAGAGTATGTAGCGAGTACCATCACTTAATCCCAGAACATTTTTGTCACCCCAAAATGATCACCCCATACTTGTAAGCATAACACCTAATTTCCTCCTCCCCATCCCTGACAGCTACTAAGCAACTTCCTGTTTCTATGGATATGCCTATTCTAGACATTTCATATAAATCTAATCAGATAATCCATACAGTTTTAAGTGAAAAAAGTAATTAATACCATGTTAGGTATTTTTCACAACATAAGATAGAGAAAATAGATTAAATATTTAGAAAATTCATAAATATGAAAGTAATATTTTATATATTCTATATATATTCTATAGAGATATAGAAATATTTTTGTCTATGTCCATAATCTGACATAATTTTCATAATTATGTCATCATAGAGTTTTCAACAAAAGTGTAATTCCCTGAATATATCTTTATTAGAATTTATTTCAAGTGGCCTGAATTTACACACAATCTATTGCTTCAAAAAATAAAACAGCTTATCAATAAGTTCTTTATTTAAAAAAAGTTTAATTTTTAAAATATAACAGTAAACATCACTGTGAAACGACTTATCACATCAAATATCAAGTCCAACTACAGTCTAAAATTACCTTGTCATTCTTTAGGAATCAAATTACTGTGTAATCTACTTAATTAAATTTTCACTTTCAAGGGGAAAATGTTTTCTACAGTTTGACTCTCATAGTAATAACAATTGTCTTATTCACCTTGCAGAATTAATTTACTGTTAGTGAAATCTAAGGATCTCAGAAAAGAATATCTTATTATTATTTTTAACATCTAAAACTAATATTATTTAATAGTTTAATAATAAAGTTACCAACAAAATTAACATTCATATTTAATTTAAACAGCACAAAATACATTTTTCTTATCTTACAGAGAACAAAATACTCACAGTTCAATGATACAACTAAAGATTGTTCTTTTCCTAACAGAATGAATACAGACAGATTTAGCAATGACTTTAACTTTCTAACTGCGGCAACTGAGCCAATTCCCTATTTATTAAGGAGTGGAAAGAGGGGACAATCTGCATAAACAGGCTATAGACGCTCTGCAGAGCAATGCTTCATCTCTAAATTAGAGACAAACTTCCCACGCAGCCCTCGCCAGTCAAAACAAGGGCAGTTACAAGCTCACATAAATCAAATAGTGCCCAGATCATCAAGGACAGAAGCCTTTGAGACCTTCCAGGTCACATTCTGCCAGAGTTTCTTATTGTTTACTTAATAAAGACTTTGCTTTCTTAATTGAATTTGACATTCTATTTTGATTTCAAAACATTGGGTCTATACAAACAACTGAGCGATACATAAAGCAAAGGGAAAAAAACTTTAAATTCAAACTCCACTAATACAGGTGCTGTAACAATTCAACTTGAAGTTTCATTACCAATTTTTAAACTAGTTAGTAGTGTGTAATAATAATTTATAGACTGCTGCAATATTCAGTTCAGTTCAGTTCAATTCAGTTGCTCAGTCATGTCTGACTCTTTGCGACCCCATGAATCGCAGCACGCCAGGCCTCCCTGTCCATCACCAACTCCCGGAGTTTACTCAAACTCATGTCCGTCAAGTCGGTGATGCCATCCAGCCATCTCATCCTCTGTCGTCCCCTTCTCCTCCTGCCTCCAGTCCCTCCCAGCATCAGGGTCTTTTCCAATGAGTCAACTCTTCACATGAGGTGGCTAAAGTATTGGAGTTTCAGCTTCCGCATCAGTCCTTCCAATGTTAGATGTGTACAAATCATCTAATCCAACTCTCTCATGTTTATGGCTAAGAAAAATTGCAACATAAACAGATACTATTCCTTGTTCAAGTTCTCATGATAGTTAGTAGCAGAGATGAAACTCAGTGAAAATTCAAGCAGTTGAATAGGATTTATAAATAATTTCATTATGATTTCTTTAATGTCTCTTACGCATATAAAGTCTGTTGGATACCAGACTCAGAGTCTCAGTCTTTTAAGACATTTGTACAGAAGCAAGTTTACAAATGTGTTCTACCACTGAACTCCATTCTCCTGGTCACACCATCTCTCATCTGATGACTCACTGTATTTTTATCTGACTCTTACACGCTTGTCTCAGTCCTGCCCAGGTCTACTTTCACATAAACATGGCTCAGCTTCAGGATACATTCTCTATTTTTCCTGGCAACTGATCTTGTCCACTTCCAGTTTCTGACTTCAGACTCTAATACTGATGATGAATTCTTCAAAAGTTTTCATCTATTATGGAGTAGAATTCCTGATAAAAAATCTCCAAGTCATCTCACATAGAGTTTTGTTTACCTTTTAAAATAATAGGCCTGTATCTGAGAATTTTAATTAGTGAACCAAAAAATAAGTCATTGCATTATAATTCATTTGTGTTGATTCTAAGATATTCCAAAAATAGGCTCCAAATTATGTCTTAAAAGAAGTGATACTCTACTAGCAACCTTACATTGAAAAATAGCAAAACAACTACAAAGCTAGAAATGATGGAGTTCCAAGTCAATTTTTACTACTTCACCCTAATATGTAAAATATTTTCCTCAAGAAATGATAGGATAAGTATAAAAAAAGGAAAGGGAAATATCAAAACAAACATAAGTACTTGACATTTTTTAAAAGCATTGCTTAACTTCTAAGTTCTAGAACATTTGTTTCTTAAGACAACACATTCTTTTTAAAGAACTTCATTTCTTTCACTATTAACATACAACTATCAGGGATAATTTATAAAATATTTTTGCTTAGATAATTCCCAATTTTAACCTCTGCTTATAAGCAGAGTTATAAGTTTCTGTATTAAAAAATACAATTTCAAATGCTCAATGATTCAAACTTTTTACTTATTCGTATCATCCTGACCACTCATACCCTCAATTCTACCCTGATTATATCTGAGATATTACAACTCACTGACAATCAGCTTCCTTGTTTAGTTTTACAAAAAAAAAAAAAGATTTGGTAATTTCCTCATGGTTCAGTGTTAGAACTCAGCACTTTCACAGTGGTGGACAGGGTTTAATCCCTGGTGGAGAAAGAACTAAGATGCTGCAAGCAGTATGGCTGCAGCCAATAAAAAAAAGATTCATCTAGAACTTTACAGCTATGAAATTTTTATATGTACTTCCCTGGTTTATAATAATAATTTAGACTTACTATGACATCAGCATAATGCTCATTCCAAGGTAGTTAAAGATATATTGATATTTTAAAAATAAGGAAAGTAGAATATATTTTTCAAATTTTGCACAGGCTTCTGTCAACAGAGCATTCTATTCATGCTCATATGTTTCACTGATATCACTTAATAAGCACAAATGAGGAAATTTTTTGAAATTTATTCTTTTTATTGTGTCACTCAATGCACAGCTGGCCTCTATTTATAGATACATGCCATTTAAAAAAATATTAATATTGTCATTTTATCAGTTTTCAAAAAATCTAAAAAGTTACAAATCTAACCCACTTGTTTGCTATGTAACTAGGAACATCATTAGGGAAGGTTTTTTGAGAAAGTGACATCCAAAGTAAGACCTAAAGGATGAGGAAAAGCTAGCCATAGGAAAAGTTGAGGGATGAGTGTTTTAGTGGGAACAACACACAGTTAGTAGTGTGTTGGTTAGTGTAACATCAAAAGAAGGCCAATGTGGTGAATGGTGACAGAAGACATGAACAGAATGAAATGAGACTGCAGAGAAATTAAAACCAGATTATAACAACCTTAAGAGAGAAGTCTGAATTTTATTCTGGGCATAATAGGAAATCACTGAAGAATTTTAAGCAGAAAGTACACTATCTGAAGTATATTTTTTGTTTTCTTTTGATATTTTGTTTTTAATGGACATTTTCATTGAGATCATTGTAGATTGACTTGCAGTTTTAAGAAATAATACAGAGAGAGCTTGTGCTTTATTTAGTTTCCCCCAGTGATAACAATTTGTAAAATTGTAGTACAATGTAGCTACCAGTATATGGGCATTGACAAAAAACAGCTTATTCAGAGTTCCCCAATTTTATCTATACTTATTTACACATATGAATTAAATTCTGTACAATTTTATCACTTCATGAACCCATCACACAGTCAAGATTCTGAATAGTTCCAATATTAAAATCCCTCAAGTCACCCTGTTTTAACCACACCCACCTCCCTCTTCCATCGCCCCATTCTCAACTTCTGGCAACCACTAATTTGTCCCCCATTTCTAAAAATTTGTCTTTTTAAAATGTTATATAATTGATCATACATTGTGTAACCTTTTTTTATTAATTTATTTTATTTTTGGTTGTGGTGGACCTTTGTTGTTGCTCGCTCTGGCTTTCTTTAGTTGCAGTGAACGGGAGCTACTTTCTAGTTGCAGGGCATGCGTTTCTCATTGCGGTGGCTTCTCTTGTCATGGAGCTCAGGCTCTAGGTGTGAGGACTTCAGTAGTTGCAGCTCATGGGCTCTAGAGTGCAGGCTCAGCAGTTGTGGCTCACAGGCTTCGTTGCTCTGCAGCAATGTGGGATCCTCCCAGACCAGGGATCAAACCAGGGGCCCCTTGCATCACAAGGCAATTCTCAACCACTGGACCACCAGGGAAGCCCTTGTGTAACCTTTTATGACTGGCTTTTTTCCTTCAACATTAGTTCCCTGGAGGTTGATCCAAGTTGTTGTGTATACTAATAGTTCGCTCGTTTTCATGGCTGAGTAGTAGTCTGTGGTTATGGGCATGAAGAAGTAAATGTGTTTGTCCCTCAGTCATGTCCAACTCTTTGCAACCCCATGAACTGTAGCCCTCCAGGCTTCTCTGGCCATGGAGTTATCCAGGCAAGAACTGGAGTGGGTAGCCATTCCTTTCTCCAGGGGATCTTCCCAACCTAGGGATCAAACTGAGTCTCCTGCGTTGCAGGCTAATTCTTTACCATTTGAGTCACCAGGGAAGCCCAGTTATGGGCATGCCACAGTATAAATATTTATCCTTGGAAGGGTATATGGGTTAATTCCATTTTCTGCTACTGCAAATAAAGTTGCTATGAACACTCATGTACAGATTTACATAAGAACATAAGTTTTCATTTCTCTGAGGTAAAAGCCCAAACATATAACTTCTAGTTTTGTGATAATTGTATATTGCATTTTATAAAAAACTATCAAACTTTTCCAGAATAACTGTATAATTTTACACTTCTACTAGCAATATAGAAATGATCCAATTTCTCTGCATTTTTGCCAGAATTTGATATTATCACTATTTTTAATTTTAGCATTTCTGATAGATGTATAGTGGTAGCTTGCACTTTCCATTTGCATTTCTCTCATGGCTAATCATACTGAATGTCATTTCATGTTTTTTGCCATCTGTTTATCCTCTTTGGGGAAATGTCTGTTGATGCCTTTTCCCTATTTTCTAATTGAAGTGTTTATCTTTTTACTATTGAGTTTTCAGGGTTGTTTATATATTTTAGATAGTACTCTTGTTGCAAATGTGGTTTTGCAAATATTTTTCCTAATCTGTAGTGTGCCTTTGCATTATCTTTACAGAATCTTTTGCAGAGCAAAAGTTTTTAATTTGATGAAGCATGATTTATCAATTCATCCTTTTATGGATTATACTAATAGTATTAAGTCTAAGAACTCTTTCCTTAGCTCTAGATTCCCAAATTTTCTTCTATATATTTTTCTAAAAGTTTCATATTTTAAGTTTTACATTCAAGTCTAGAATTCATTTTTAGTTACTATTTTTATAAGATATGAAGTTTAAGGTTTTGTTTTGATTGTCTGTGTTCAGTTCCTCAGTCGTGTGCAACTCTTTGTGACCCCATGGACTGTAGCCCGCCAGCTTCTCTTTCCGTAGGACTTCCAGACAAGAATACTGAGTGGGTGGTCATTTCCTGATCTACAGATGATTAGTTGCTTGAGCACTGTTTATGAAAAAGTGATCCTTCCTTTGTTGAATTGTTTTTGCACCTTGTCAAAATTCAGTTGGGCATACATGTGTGAGTATATTTTGGGTTTCACTATTCTGTCAATTAATTTATCTATCTCTCCACCACTACCATACCCCACGTTTCTGCAGTAGCTAACTAGAAAAATGTGATTTTTAGTGGAGGGATCTTCCCACTTTACCCTTCTTTTTCAAGATTGTCTTAGTTATTCTGGGACATGCGCTGGGACAATTTTTCATATAAATTTCAAAATGTATGCTAAGTTGCCTCAGTCATGGCTGACTCTTTGCGACCCCATGGACTATAGCCTTCCAGGCTCCACTGTCCATGGGATTCTCCAGGCAAGAATACTGTCCCAGATGGGTTGCCATGCCCTCCTCCAGGGGATCTTCCAGACCCAAGGATTGAACCCACAGCTCTTACATCTCCTGCATTGGCAGGTGGGTTCTTTACCAGCTGAGCCCTGCATATTTCTACAAAAAAAAAAAATTGCTAGGATTTTTATAAAAATTGCACTACATCTGTGGTCAAGGGGCTTAAAAAAAAAAAAAGAATTGCACTAAACCTACTGATCAGTTTGAGGAGAATTGACATATTTACTATTTTGAGGCTTTCAACCCATAAGTATGGTATACCTCTTCATTTAATTGGGTGGTCTTTGATTTCTTTCATCACAAATTTCAGCATACAAATCCTGTACATGTTTTGCTAAGTAAATATGTAAGTACTTCATTTTCTTTGGAATGACTGTAAATAGTATTGTTTTTAATTGTAGTTACTTCATTGTTGATTTATAGAAATATGATTGCATTTTTCTGTTGTTCTTGTATCTTACAACCTTGCTGAATTTATTAGCTCTAAAGAGATTTTTCTATTCCTTGGAATAGTCTATGTAGACAATCATATCATCTGCAAGGAGAAATAGTTTGTTTTTTTTGAGAAATAGTTTTATATCTTCTTTTCCCACCTGTATGCCTTTTATTTCTTTTTCTTGACTTATTAAAATGGCTAGAACTTCCAGTACTGTATTCAATAAGAGTGGTGAGAGTGGACATGCTTACCTTTCTTCCAAAATTAGGAAGAAAGCATTGTTTTTCACCGTTAAGTGTGATGTCAGCTAAGATTTTTACACACGCTCTTTGTTAAGCTGAAGTAATTCTCCTCTATTCTTAACTAAGTACTGAATGAGTGAATTTCATTCTCACATAATTCTGATGCAATATATAGGGAGGAGAGCAAAAAAAGTGAGGTAACCAGTAAGATGACTATCACAGTACTCCAGGTGAGAGATGATGGTAACCTAGACTAAGATGATGGTGGTGATATGGACTAGGAGATAAGAGGGCAGATTCAAGATATACTTTGTTGTATGACCCATAGGACTTGCTGATGGATTGGGTGGTTAGAGTCAGAAATTGCATTTGGCTACCAATAACAGAAAACTCTGGGCTTCCAAGGTGGCTCAGTGGTAAAAGAATCTTCTTGCAATGCAAGAGAAGCAGGAAACGTGGGTTTGATCCCTGGGACAAGAATATCCCCTAGAGAAGGAAATGGCAACCCACTCCAGGATTCTTGCCTGGGAGATCCCATGGGCAGATAAGGGTGACAGGCTATAGTCCATGGGGTCACAAAAGAGTTGGACATGACTTAGCAACTAAACAACAACAAAGAGAAAACTCTACTACAATGACTTAAGTAGAGGCTTCCCCCTCGCCCCCACCCTTCACAAAAAGAAGTCTGAGAGTAAGCAGTTCTATCAATCTCATCTGTGTCTCAGATCGTTTTATTCTTTGCTGTTTCATAATAACATATGACTTTGAACCATACAGTCACAAGATGGATGTGGTACTTCTAGGTACCACAGATAAGTTCCAGTAAGAAAGATAGAGTTGCATAATTTTTCTTTTAGTGAGACTTTATTCAAAAAGTTAAGCACTTCCAGAAACATCCATCTATATCTCCTTAATCAAAACTATGTCACTGAAAAAAAAAAAAAAAAAGTCACTGACCACTCAACTGCAAGGGAAGCTAGGAAATTAATATTTTACTTTACAGTCTCTAAATTAGAGAAAAACAAGGAATAGCTTATTGCAATGGACACTAAGTGAGCCAATCCATAGTACCTACCACACTAAGGATGATGGAAATACAGAAAAATGGATTACTGCCATATTTCTGATTGACAGATTACATTACTGTTTACTAGGATGTATAAGAGTGGAAGAGACATGGATTTTTAAGAGAAAGCAATAGTTCAACGTTGGACATGTTGAGATTAAAATGTTTATGAAGCATCTAGAATGTCAAGAAAAGAATTACATACATGAGGCTGAAATTTAGAAATGTCAGTACTGAAGGTAATAATCTTGAAGTTACCAGGACACTGATGGTATTTAAAGCTGTTGAACTATATAAGATTACCTGGGAAGAAAAAAAGTAGTTGTACACAGCTTTGAGGAACTCCAATATTTAAGTACTGCTTTGGGAAAAGTGAACTCACAAAATAGACTGAGTAGCTAAAAAGCGAATAGAGGAACCAAGAAAGAGGCATTAAAGGCATAAATGGAAATATGTGTTTCATGGAGAAGGTATTCTATAGAGTAGAATGCTACTGAGAGAAGATAAATAAGATAAAGAGAGAAACTTCCATTGAATTTAGCAGCATGAAAGTAGTTGATGATTGAATTAATTAAAACCGATTTCAGAGTCAAGAAACAAAAAATCCACTTAAACCCCAAATAGGAGTCTGTTATTTTTCCCACACAACAGAAAGTCTGGATGTAAGCAGCTAAAGGTATTAGGGAGCCAATCATCAGAGCCTGCTGCTTTGTGATTCCCTTGGACTTTCTCTCATGAGTGGAAAGTGGTGTCATTGCTCTGGACTCATGTACAAAATAGCAGAAGAAAAGGAAAGGGTTGGTGCTAGCACCATATGCCCTTTACCAAGAGTAGAAAAACTTCCCCTTCCCTCAGAATTATTTTGCATCTCATTAGTCAGATCTATGTAACACAGTCATCCTGAACTTCAGAGGAAACTCCGGGAAGGTGAGAATTTATTTAATAAGTGGTCTAGCCTCTACAGTGAAAATGGACAAAAGAAAGAACAGTTGAGAATGGATGCTTTAAGCAATCAGAAGTGCCTGCCATGATGACCTTGGCAACAACAGCTTTAATGGTATGGGATAGTGAGACTGAAACCAGATTACAGGGGATTGAAGAGTGAATGGGAGGTGGTGAGGTAGCAAAATGCAATGGATAGAAACATGTTCCATTCATTTGGCCAGAAATTTACTTGTGAAGGGTTTCCCTGGTGGCTCAGACGGTAAAGAATCTGCCTGCAATGCGGGAGACCTGGGTTTGATCCCTGGGTTGGGAAGATCCTTGGGTTGGAGAAGGGACCAGCTACCCACTCCAATATTCTAGCCTGGAGAATTCCATGGACTGTATAGTCCAAGGAGTCACAGTCAGACGCAACTTTCATTTTCACTTTAGTTGTGAAGAGGAGCAGAGAAGTAGAATGGTATCTAGATTGAGTTGTAAGGTCCAGGGATGCTTTTTACTTTGTATTATAGTTGTTGTTGCTGTTAACATGAAGTAATAAATTATGTTTGTAAAATGAGGAGAATGATCATTGTGAGGAGGAGAGAGACAATTGATACATAAGGAAAGACAGTGAAAAGAAAGACTCCAAAACATTCATGCTGGTAGGTTCTAGCCTGCTTATGATGTTCCCTTCCTGATAACCTGCCTATGGACTTTGGACTTGCTTAGTCACCTTCACAATTCTATCAACTTATTCCCTATAATAGATCACTTAACATTCCTGGTTCTGCTTCTAGGACGAAATCCTGACTGATGCAGAATTTGATGCTCAAAAAGTCCTCGAAGAGGCAATAAAATTATGTACTAGCTTCTATGTAAGAAGACAGGAGGTGCATGGCCTGGGGAAGTGAGTGAAGATTTCTGGAGTGAGATTTCACTTAAATTGAGTTTAAAGAGTTGTTAAAAATTGGTAAGACGAGGCAGGAGTGGAAGCAATGATGAACTAGTGAACCAGCTCACTCGAGAAGAAAAAACAAGCTTGATTTGTAACATTTGATAATTTCCTTGGTGTATATATTCCTGCTGCTGCTGCTGCAGTTTAGTCACTCAGTCATGTCCCACTCTTTGCAACCCCATGGACTGTAGCCTGCCAGGCTCCTCTGTCCATGGGATTTCCCAGGCAAGAATACTGAAGTGGGTAGCCATTTCCTTTTCCAAGGGATCTTCCTGACCCAGGGATTGAACCCTGGGTCCTGCACTGCAGGCAGATTCTTTAATACTGAGCCACCTAGGAAGCATGGCCAATTTTAAGCTATCGACATGATGTCACATGAACACAGAGTTAGAAAGAGATGCACACAATTGGCTTTCATAAGTTAGTATGAGTACACAACACTAAGTAGAAGGTGTGGGGGGGACAGCATGTGCAATCAAAAAATAAATAACAAATTTCTTTCTTGTACAAGACATTTTATCGTGGAGAAAAGATCCAGTGGACCCCCTCCCCCCGCTAGTTGCCATTGCGGTTAAAGAACAATGCTCAGAAACAATAACTGCATTTTTTTGGCAGCATACCAATGACGAGCACCACAATGATTAATTCAACTAAGGAACTTCTAGACCTTCTCCTGTAAAAGCAGATAATATTACTTGTCTGAGATCAATGACAAGTAAATGCAGAGGTGTGACTCAATCCCTACTTAGCCTAAAGAGGATGCTTTATCTGCTACAGAAATCTTTACTACCACATCCTGTTATGATACTTGGAAATCCTCACACCCCCATTAGTCTGGAATCAAATTTTTCAGAATCGTTTTTGTAAGATGGAAAAGTCCACCTGGTTTTGAAGGAATTTAAAAGCCAGTCTTTAGTCCATACACTGATGATTTTGACAGAGTGCCAATACCATTCAATGGTGACAGAATAGTTTCTTCAACATATAGTGCTGGGACATCTAAACATCCGCTTGCAAAAGTATGAAGTTGGACCCCTACCTCACACCATATCAAAAAATCAACTCAAAATGGGTGATGATGGATAATAACCTAAACATCAAGATCCAAACTGTAAATCTCTTATAAGAAAATATAGGAATAAATTGCCATGATCCTGGATTTAAAATTTGTTTCTTAAATATGACACCAAAAATATGAGTAACAAAAGAAAATATAGGTAAATTGAACTTCATCAAAATTAAAGACTTTTTTTTTTTAATTAAAGACTTTTGTACTTTGAAGAACATTACCAGTAAGGTGAAAAGAAAATCTATTGAATGGTAGAAACATTTGCAATCATACATTGATAATGGTCTAGTATCCATAATATATAAAGAACTCATAAATCAACAACAAAAAGAAAAAACTCAATTTAAAAGTGGGCAAAGGACTTGATTAGTTACCACGGAAATGCAAACCAAAACCACATCACCGTCCCTGGAGTAGCTAGTGATCAGGTGCCTCATCACCACCCCTAGGGTAGCTATAATAATTAAAAAACAAACAGAAAATAAATGTTGACAAGCCTGCAGAGAAACTAGAACCTTCCTACATCGCTTATGGGAACATAAAATGATTCAGCATTTTCGTGATTCCTCAAAATAGTTAAACATGGCATTGCTACCTGACCAAGCAATTCTACTCCTAAGTACACACCCAGAAGAATTAAAAATAAGAACTTAAATAAATACATGTTCATAGCATCACTATTCATTTTAGCCAAAAATGTAAACAATATGAATGTCCATCAATAATTGAATGGATAAATAAATTGTGGTATGAGGACTTCCCTGATGGTCTGGTGGTTAAGACTCTGCACTTCCACTGCAGGGGGCATGGGTTTGATCCCTGGTTGGGGGAGTTCTGCGTGCTATGTGGTGTACAAAAATAAATGAAATAAAGTAAACATGTAATGAAATATTAAGCCATAAAAATAAATTAAATACTGATATATGCTGTAACATAAATGAATCTCAAGAATATTATTAAATGAATTAAAGTAAACACAAAAGTTCACATATTGTATGTTTCCATTTATATGAAATATCCAGAATAGGTAAACCCACAGAAACAGAACATACATTTGTAGCTGCCAGCAGCTGGGGGTGGGGTGAATAGGAAGTAATAGTTTAGTGGGTATGGGCTTTCCTTTTGGGGTGATGAAAATGCTTTGGAACTAGAGGTGCTAGTTGCACAACACTAAATGTATTAAATACAACTGGAATGTTCACTGGAAAATGATTAATATTTTGTGACATGAATCTTACCTCAGTTTAAAAACAAGAAAGTCCTTAATCTATAATTGAGGTTCATGTTAAGCAAAGAAAAAGATTGTCTCAAAGATGCACTGATTTTTATTTTCTGTTGAGATCAAATGAATTTCATTTTGTGTTTTGGAATTGTTTTATTGGGTTTGAAAACTATACTACATGTGGCTTTCAATCCTAAACAAAACAGTAAGAAAGTTACAAGACTGGTGGTTTTGGGTTTTTTTCTCAAGTGTTTTAAAACATTTTTGAGATTTTTAATAGTAAAAGGAAATCATATTTAGTACAGCTGGATCATTTCTACATAATTGGCTTTTCATCCTTGATCTGGGCTTGAACTGTTTACCCCCACTTTGCTATTTAACCATTATCAGCTTCATTAATTAAACTGAAACAGCCTCCTTTAATCATTTATAAAATGCAAGTCAAACAAAATTTAAACCAAGAATAGGATCTGGGCAAAATAACATCTCTTTAAAAGGTATTGCAACTAATCATAGGAGTTTCCAAGTTATTTTGTTGTTTTCCATTTATTATGAAAGAATATTGAAGACCTGCAGCATTTCTCTTGGTGTAGTTATCTGAATTCTTTTAAACAAGAGTAATTCTTTTAACAATAATTTCCACTGATATGAAAAATAGAATTTTCAGCAGCTTATTTATGTCTGTAAGCTATAAAAGTCAGATTCCTATTTAATCAAGCCTTTAGATACATCTATTTGAGTAGAATACTTTCTATTCTATTTAACTTTTAGTTGATTGAGTAAAAAATAGCATGGGAGGCAGTTTATGATATGCTTAAGAGAGTGTACAAGCAAAATTATGTTTGTGTATCCATAAATAAAATTAGATTTAAAGATTCAATGCCAAAGATTGTTCTACTGGATTTCAATGAGACTGCCACGAAGTTGTAAGTGATTTATAGGAAAATATGCTCCAATCTTGTGATTTTTTCCCCCGAAGGCTTTGTATTTTATAGAGTTGAGATTGTTAGAAAAATAAAGCAAAAAACTAGATGTTAGTTCAAAATATAAGGGATAATGATGAGATGCAAACTTTACATTTATATATAAATGATGCTAGTGGCTGGACATCAGTTGAACCTGTGCTTTGAGTTTCTTCTCTAGTTCACCATTGCACTTAACTGATTAAGGCATCAGTCTGTAGCTATAGAGAAGGAAGTCTTCTTAGGGTGATTCAGTTAATGATCTTTTTCTGTTACTATCCCATTGGACTCTTGGTCTGTGGCTATCTTCTTCACTATTGCATTCCTAGTGCCCATTACAGGGCCTAACTCAGAGTAAATCCTCAATAAATATTTCTTGATTTGAATAAACAAATAAATTAAGAATGAATGGCAGCTATGCTAAACAGCTGAGTTAACTATATAGGGAGTGAAAGTAAAGATGTAATAAAGTAATGCCTCTGGCATTTTTTTTAAAAGAAAGTCAAAATACCCAATTAAGGACTTCATTATTTTACACCTCCTGTTTTGAATTCAAGATTCATTTATTCTCATTTTGTGGGAGGAAAACTGAGCACTGGTAGTTGACAGTTTGTTTATGTATCTATTAGTGCTTTTTCTCCCTGGGCTATACTTGGTTCTACTCATATTTATATAATGAATTAATCATATATATTTTTTTTTCTTGCTTGTTTTATTTTTTTTCATTTATTTTTATTAGTTGGAGGCTAATTACTTCACAACATTGCAGTGGGTTTTGTCATACATTGACATGAATCAGCCATGGATTTACATGTGTTCCCCATCCTGAACCCCCCTCCCACTTCCCTCCCCACCCCATCCCTCTGGGTCATCCCAGTGCACCAGGCCCGAGCACTTGTCTCATGCATCCAACCTGGACTGGCGATCTGTTTCACACTTTATAATATACATGTTTTGATGCTATTCTCTCAGATCATCCCACCCTCGCCTTCTCCCACAGAGTCCAAAGTCTGTTCTGTACATCTGTGTCTCTTTCTCTGTCTTGCATAAAGGGTTATCGTTACCATCTTTCTAAATTCCATATATATGCGTTAGTATATTGTATTGGTCTTTTTCTTTCTGGCTTACTTCCCTCTGTATAATGGGCTCCACTTTCATCCACCTCATTAGAACTGATTCAAATGAATTCTTTTTAATGGCTGAGTAATATTCCATTGTGTATATGCACCACAGCTTTCTTATCCATTCGCCTGCTGATGGGCATCTAGGTTGCTTCCATGTCCTGGCTATTATAAACAGTGCTGCGATGAACATTGGGGTAACACGTGTCTCTTTCAGTTCTGGTTTCCTCGGTGTGTATGCCCAGGAGTGGGATTGCTGAGTCATATGGCAGTTCTATTTCCAGTTTTTTAAGAAATCTCCACACTGTTCTCCATAGTGGCTGTACTAGTTTGCATTCCCACCAACAGTGGAAGAGGGTTCCTTTTTCTCTACACTCTCTCCAGCATTTATTGCTTGTAGACTTTTGGATAGCAGCCATTCTGACTGGCGTGTAATGGTACCTCATTGTGGTTTTGATTTGCATTTCTCTGATAATGAGTGGTGTTGAGCATATTTTCATGTGTTTGTTAGCCATCTGTATGTCTTCTTTGGAGAAATGTCTGTTTAGATCTTTGGCCCATTTTTTGATTGGGTCATTTATTTTTCTGGAATTGAGCTGCAGGAGTTGCTTGTATAGTTTTGAGATCAATCCTTTGTTTGTTTCTTCATTTGCTATTATTTTCTCCCAATCTGAGGGCTGTCTTTTCACCTTGCTTATAGTTTCCTTTGTTTTGCAAAAGCTTTTAAGTTTCATTAGGTCCCATTTGTTTATTTTTGCTTTTATTTCCAATACTCTGAGAGGTGGGTCATAGAGGACCTTGCTGTGATTCATGTCGGAGAGTGTTTTGCCTATGTTCTCCTCTAGGAGTTTTATAGTTTCTGGTCTTACATTTAGATCTTTAATCCATTTTGAGTTTATTTTTGTGTATGGTGTTAGTGTTCTAGTTTCATTCTTTTACAAGTGGTTGACCAGTTTCCCCAGCACCACTTGTTAAAGAGGTTGTCTTTTTTCCATTGTATATCCTTGCTTCCTTTGTCAAAGATAAGGTGTCCATAGGTATGTGGATTTATCTCTGGGCTTTCTATTCTGTTCCATTGATCTATATTTCTCTTTGTGCCAGAACCATACTGTCTTGATGACTGTGGCTTTGTAGTACAGCCTGAAGTCAGGCAGGTTGATTCCTCCAGTTCCATTCTTCTTTCTCAAGATTACATTGGCTATTCGAGGTTTTTTGTATTTCCATACAAATTGTGAAATTATTTGTTCTAGTTCTGTGAACAATACCATTGGTAGCTTGATAGGGATTGCATTGAATCTATAGATTGCTTTGGGTAGTATAGCCATTTTGACAATATTGATTCTTCCACTCCATGAACACGGTATGTTTCTCCATCTGTTTGTGTCCTCTTTGATTTCTTTCATCAGTGTTTTATAGTTTTCTATGCATAGGTCTTTTGTTTCTTTAGGTAGATATATTCCTAAGTATTTTATTCTTTTTGTTGCAATGGTGAATGGTATTGTTTCCTTCATTTCTCTTTCTGTTTTCTCACTGTTAGTGTATAGGAATGCAAGGGATTTCTGTGTGTTAATTTTATATCCTGCAACTTTGCTATATTCATTGATTAGCTCTAGTAATTTTCTGGTAGAGTCTTTAGGGTTTTCTATGTAGAGGATAATGTATGTCATCTGCAAACGGTGAGAGTTTTACTTCTTCTTTTCCTATCTGGATTCCTTTTATTTCTTTTTCTGCTCTGATTGCTGTGGCCAAAACTATGTTGAATAGTAGTGGTGAGAGTGAGCACCCTTGTCTTGTTCCTGATTTTAGGGGAAATGCTTTCAATTTTTCACCATTGAGGATGTTTCCTGTGGGTTTGTCATATATAGCTTTTATAATCATATATATCTTACAAGCAGAGACCATGCTTATTTTTATTTCCCTGGTGCTTAATACAGTCACTTGCACATTAGACATAATCAATAAATACCTGTTGAACCCAAAGTTGATACTTTTCTAAAATATTTTCATTTTCATTTTTATTTTGTTTCTAGTAAATTAATGTATCAATAGTACAGCCCTTTCAGAATACAGAAATTGTAGATAATAGCAGGGACATTTCCATGTACTTATAACTTATACTTAATACATTAAAAAAAATCTTATTGATTAGCACTGGTTTATGAAGAAACAGCTCCAAAAATGTATGGCTTATAATTAACACTAAATAATATTTCATGTTATTTCTTCACTCAGCTTTTGTGGAATATTATACATTTTAAAAGATCTTATTAATAAAGTCATCAATGAAAAATTAATTATTATAACAATCTCAATTTCAAAGGTGGGAAATTTTTCCTATCTAGAGAATTTTTAAAATAATACTGCCCAGTATTTTCTCATAATACTAGTGTAAATCTTCAGAGAAAAAAGTATTATTTTTCCTCCAAAGTGTGAAAGGTATAGGGCAACTTGTTAAGGGTTCTCATTTTGAGGGGGAAAAAAAATCACCTGGTTAAATCTCCTTTGTGTGAATTAAAGAGCTGGACTATATCAGAGAAAAGTTGAAAGTCACTGCTTACAATACTCACAGTCTTTAACTGGAAATTTCACCTTTGGTTTTAGACTGTCAGATATTTTGTATAAATGCACTTTAAAATATAGAATTAAGTCTTATAAGACTTCTTTTCATTATACTTCCCCTTTTACTTAAACAATATCCTATTTGGCATAATGTTATAGAAATGCACATGGTTTGTGCAGACCATTTAGTTTTGTTTTAGCTTTATCACCCTATTTTATTTAATAGGGTATTAACAGATCAGCTCAGGCTCTAATTGTAAGGATAAAATATTATTCACATTTTTAATGTAGTGTTTATAAAATTTTATGTAATGCTTATAAATTTTTGTGTAGTGCTTACAAATACTTGGCATTTCCTTTTTTATTAGTACCAGAGTTAGAATGGGTATATTGAAAATTATCTATGAAGGAGGATAGTTGTTCTTTCTTGTTTTTTAACGAAATCAAGTAATTCTTTGTTAGCAGCTCTTCTGAGTCCTGCCAGAATGGATTTTTATTATTTTGACAAAATGCAGAAGTGGCACTAATAGTTATTAAAAAGCATCAAAACATTAACCTTTAGCAACCTCATTTCTCACTTGGTACCTTCATTTAAATATTTTATCAAACTGAAGTTAAACACTAAAAATTAAATTGGACAACTAATCTATTCTCTTCAGCCTAAAAAGAATAAATGTGACAGAAAGTAAAAGCATTAGAAGGAAGAAACAGTATAAACTGTTGTTTCAGTGTTAACTAATATAGTTCTAATTTTTTATGACTAGTGAAACTAAAGTGTCAGAGAGGGAATTGTTCAAGAAACACTTTATCATTTAATCTTCAGAATTTCAAGATTATAGATTTGATAGTATCAGGAATTGGTTTATTAAACATTTCATGAGCACTCTAGATTAAAGGATTTTTCAGGGAATTCCTTGGTTGTCCAGTCATTAGGAGTCCTTGTTCTCCTTGACGTGAGTTCATTCCCCAATCAGGGAACTAAGATCCTGCAAGCCATGAGGCCAAAATAACAATAACAAAATAAATTTCAGATCAGAATATTTTAGCCCTGTAATCACAAATTTAATTGAGTTCAATTACAGTACACTTGAATAGGGAGCTCTTAACAAATATTAACAACTGCCCTAAATTTGTTGCCACTTGACTATAAACTAAGCACTTCTCTGACTACTAAAACAGAGGATAAATAAAATATAAATCATTTCAAGGTAGGCAGTAGGACATGTATGTAGGTAACTACTATACAGGGTAGAACATAGTAAATGCTAAGCAGACCAAGAACTATGAGGACACAGCAGAGGAAGAAATAAATAACTAACATAGACCACAATAAGCATTTCCATGGACTATACAGTCCATGGAACTCTCCAGATCAGAATGCTGGAGTGGGTAGCCTTTCCCTTCACCAATGAATCTTCCCAACCCAGGGACTGAACCAGTCTCCCGCATTGCAGGCAAATCCTTTACCAGCTGAGCCACAAGGGAAGCCCAAACATTTGTAGATGACATTTATCATTCTTTCTAGTCACCTGGTACCTGAAACTTTTCACCATGTTTGGAAAAGTTCCTCTCCTTCTGATTCTTCGTAGGGTGGAACCCAGATTTCACTATGTAAACTAAAAATATGGCCTTCCTTGCAGCTAGAACATGGGCCCATGACTTAGTCCCAAATGACCAGATATTTTCCCCATTCTCACTCTTCCCAATAGCAAAGATTACACAGAACTCTGCTTGGTAGTGGCTGAAACTGCAAATAATGTTACAGGAGCAACTACAGTAGACATATTTAAAAACTCTCTGCAGAACAAACTGAAGCACCTAGTAATAAAGATGGTGGTTGTAATATTCTCACTAGACAAGTCCTGCAACATGGTTTGGAGCATTGTTTCTGGTTGCACAACTATGAAGTTAATTTTCCAGTCTTCCTAGTGGATCTTTCAGCAAACCAGTATCCTTAAAACAAATGATTCTCCATTCAAATCAACAAGAATTTTATTCTTTAGCTAGCATCTAAGAGGGCTTCCCTGTTGGCTCAGCTGGTTAAGGACTGGCCTGTGAATGCAGGAGATGCAAGGGACACTGGTTCAATCCCTAGGTCAGGAAGATCCCCTGGAGAAGGAAATGGCAACCAGAGGAGCTTGGCAGGCTACAATCCATGGGGTCGCAAAAAGTCAGACATGACCGAGTGTGTGCACACACCCACTCAACATCTAAGAATGCTGGTGGACACAGCACTTGATAAATGGTAGCATGCTTTTCTTGTGTCATATTTTCATCTGCTACCCCAGGATGTTAAAGAGGACTTTCTAGCGTATGTAATGCAATGGTCCCCCAGTTCAACTAACCATCAGAATCAAACTGAGGAGCTTTTAAATTCAAGCTAATGGAATTTGATCAAGAGGGCCTGATGGCATCATTCATTCATTCCACAATATTTATTGAACACTTACTATTTTTCAGGCACTCTGAAGGTGCCAGGAATCAATGACAGCAAAAATAAACATTATCTCAGATCTAGTGGAGATTACTGTCTTATGGGAAAACAAAGTAATCTCATAATCATATTGATGAAACATCACTATAAATAAAATAAATGTGTGAAAAAGCATAGTATACCACATGTAATGAAAGAAACTAACTGAAACTGAGATATTTAAGAAAACTTCCCAGATGAAAGATTGAGTTGAGATCTGAAGAAGTAAAGGCATTTGATTTAGGCCTTAAAGGATCTCAGGAAAATATGCAAGAGTGAAAGTGTCAGAACAGTGATCAGATTAGATAACATGTTTCATGAAACTAGGAGAGAGCTAGAGACCAAGAGAGAGCAGCCACCTCTTTATTTTTTTTAATGGTTCTTTTTTGTTGTTATTATTGAGATATATTGACATAAAACACTTTCAGTTTTAGGTGTACAACATAACAATTTGATACATATATGTATTTTGAAGTGATCATCAAACTAAGTCCAGTCAACACCTATTACCACACATAATTACATTTTCCCCGTGTGATAAGACCCCTCAAGAGCTACTCTCCTAGAAACCTTCAAATATACAATATAGTTCTATTAACTACAGTTACCAGACTGCAAGACTTATTTATTTTATAACTGGAAGTTTGTAATCTTTTTCCACACTTACCAATTTCATTCATATGCCATGCCCACCTCTAACAGCCACAAATCTGTTCTCTGTATCTGTGAATTTGGGGATTTTGTTTGCCCACTTGTTTGTTTGTTCATTTTTAGGTTCCACACATAAATGAGATCTTTTTTCTGCTTGACATTTCATTTGGCATAAGGCCTCAAGACCCATTCATGTTGTTGCAAAAAGCAAAATTTTACTCTTTTTATGACAAAATAACATTCCATTGTATACATATACCACATTTTTTTAATCCATTCATCTGACTATGAAGATTAACACGAAGAGGAACACACCAAGACACATTGTAATCAAAGTGACAAAAATTAAAGATAGGGACTTCCCTGGTTGTCCAGTGGTTAAGAATCCACCTTGCAATGTAGGAGATATGGGTTCAATTCCTGGTCAGGGAGCTAAGATTCTGCAGGCCATGGAGCAACTAAAACCTAATGTAGCCAACTACATAAATATTTTTTAAAAATTAAAGGTGGGGAATACTAAAAGCATCAAAGGAAAAGCAATGAATCATATACAAGGGAACTCTCATAAGATTATCAGCTGATTTTTTCAGCAGAAACTCTATAGGACAAAAGGGAGTGGCACAACATGTTTAAAGAGATGAAAGGGAAAAACCTACGACCAAAAATACCCAGCAAGGTTCTCATTCAGACTGGATGAAGAAATCATCTGCCAGTGAACTAAAGTCAATTCCATATCTTGGCTACTGTATGTATTGTAAATATTACAGTGAACATGGGGGTGCAGATAGTGTTTTTATTTTCTTCACATAACTACCCAGAAGTGGAATTGGTGGATCATATTATAATTCTATTTTTAATTTTTTGAGGAACCTCCATACTATTTTTCATAATTACTGTGAGTCACCTCTTAAGAGGGTTCAAGAGATTGATATTATCAAGGAAAAGTCAAACTTCTGAAAAGGGAAGGAGGTAGGAAATATGCTTGAAGAATTCAGGCAACTGAAAACTTTATTCACAAAAGAAAGGATGTTTCTGAGGGTACATCATTAAGTCATCAGTCTCTAAACCAGGATACTGGTACCCCTGGAAATGCATAAAACATCTTTGTATCACTGAAGGATGTTTTTGAGAAGTCAATTTCAAGAACGTCAAGAAGTCTCTTTTACAATTGATCTGTGTGAGAATGAGCCTATGTTCATAATAATAATTATCCTAGTTTTAAAAAAGGAGTATATAGTCCTCCTCCAATCCAAATGTTACCATGATACTTTCCCCTGGGTCATATTTCCAAAGCATCAAACAAAAGCATAAATGAAAATACCAGTTTGGGAGAAATATCTTTTAATAATAAAACAAAGCACACTAACCCATCAGACTGCCTATCTTTCTTAGTAAGACTTAGCATTAGATATTGGATATTTTGGCCCACATAGGGATAATCTGAATTCATAATGATGAATAAGTATAAATTACTGAGAATTTTTCTTTTAAATATAAATGTAATACTTATTTATATACATTATATATTTATGTATAATATACAGAGCTGACTGTGGCTCAAATCATGAATTCCTTATTGCCAAATTCAGACTTGAATTGAAGAAACTAGGGGAAACCACTAGGCCATTCAGGTATGACCTAAATCAAATCCTTTATGATTATACAGTGGACGTGACAAATAGATTCAAAGGATTAGATTTGATAGACAGAGTGCCTGAAAAACTATGGACAGAGGTTCCTAACATTGTACAAGAGGCTGTGATCAAAACCATGCCCAAGAAAAAGAAATGCAAAAAGGCAAATGGTTTTCTGAGGAGGCTTTACAAATAGCTGAAGAAAGAAGAGAAGCTAAAGGCAAAGGAGAAAAGGAGAGATATACCCATCTGAATGCAGAGTTCCAAAGAATAGCAAGGAGAGATAAGAAAGCTTTCCTCAGTAATCAATGCAAAGAAATAGAGGAAAACAACAGAATGGGAAAGACTAGAGATTTCTTCAAGAAAATTAGATATACCAAGGGAACATTTCACGCAAAGATGGGCACAATTAAGGACAAAAATGATATGGACATAACAGAAACAGAAGGTATTAAGAAGAGGTGGCAAGAATACACAGAAGAACTATACCAAAAAGATCTTCATGACCCAGATAACCATGATGGTGTGATCACTCACCTAGAGCCAGACATCCTGGAATGCAAAGTCAAGTGGGCCGTATGAAGCATCACTACAATAAAGCTAGTGGAGGTGATAGGATTCCAGTTGAGCTATTTCATATCCTAAAAGATGATGCTGTGAAAGTGCTGCACTCAATATGCCAGTAAATTTGGAAAACTCAGCAGTGACCACAGGACTGGAAAAGGTCAGTTTTCATTCCAATCCCAAAGAAAGGCAATGCCAAAGAATGTTCAAACTACTGCACAATTGCACTCATCTCACACGTTAGCAAAGTAATGCTCAAAATTCTCCAAGCTAGGCTTCAACAGTACGTGAACCGTGAACTTCCAGATGTTCAAGCTGAATTTAGATAAGGCAGAGGAACCAGAGATGAAATTGCCAACATCTGTTGGATCATTGAAAAAGCAAGAGAGTTCCAGAAAAACATCTACTTCTGCTTCATTGACTATACCAAAGCTTTTGACTGTGTGGATCACAACAAACTGTGGGAAATTCTTCAAAAGATGGAAATACCAGACCACCTTACCTGCCTCCTGAGAAATCTGTATGCAGGTCAAGAAGCAACAGTTAGAACTGGACATGGAACAACAGACTGGTTCCAAATAGGGAAAGGAGTACATCAAGGCTGTACATTGTCACCCTGCTAATTTAACTTCTATGCAGAGTACATCATGCAAAATGCCAGGCTGGATGAAGCACAAGCTGGAATCAAGATTGCTGGGAGAAAAATTAATAACCTCACATACACAAATGACACCACCGTCATGGCAGAAAGTGAAGAAGAACTAAAGAGCCTCTTGATGAACGTGAAAGAGGAGAGTGAAAAAGTTGGCTTAAAACTCAACATTCAGAAAACTAAGATCATGGCATCTGGTCCCATCACTTCATGGCAAATAGATGGGGAAACAATGGAAACAGTGGCTGACTTTATTTTGGGGGGCTCCAAAATCACTGCAGACAGTGACTGCTGCCATGAGATTAAAAGATGCTTGCGCCTTGGAAGAAAAGGTATAACAAACCTAGACAGCAATATTAAAAAGCAGAGACATTACTTTGCCAACAAAGGCCCAGCTAGTCAAAGCTATGGTTTTTCCAGTAGTCATGTATGGATGTGAGAGTTGGACTATAAAGAAAGCTGAGGCCCAAGAACTGATGCTTTTGAACTGTGGTGTTGGAGAAGACTCTTGAGAGTCCCTTGGGCTGCAAGGAGATCAAACCAGTCAATCCTAAAGGAAATTAGTCCTGAATATTCATTGGAAGGACTGATGTTGAAGCTGATTCCAATACTTTGGCCACCTGATGCGAAGAACTGACTCACTGGAAAAGACCCTGATGCTGGGAAAGATTGAAGGCAGGAGAAGAGGACAACAGAGGATGAGATGGTTGGATGGCATCACTGACTCGATGGCCATAAGTTTGAGTAAGTTCCGGGAGTTGGTGATGGATAGGGAAACCTGGCATGCTACAGTCCATGGTGCCGCAGAGTCAGACACTATTGAGCGACTGAACTGAACTGAACTGATAATATATATAAATAGAATATTTGGGAGACTCCCAAATATTTTGAAATACATTGATGAAAATCCACAGGTAAATGATGTGCTTTATTCAATTAATTATTCAAACAAAATATATCAAATCATATAATTAAATATTCCATTTAGCTAATTATCATCTTATAAATATTTACTATTTTTTATCAAATTTTATTTTAAAAATGTATTCAGATATAAAGAACAAACTAGTGGTTACCAGTAGGGGAGGTGCAAAGTAGGTAGGGGTGAGGAAATGGGTATCAGATATGCTACAAGGATGTATTGTCCCACACAGGGAAAATTGCCAATAGTTTGTAATAACTGAAAATGGAGTATAACTTTTATAAATTTTATGAAAAATTAAAAATTTTAAAAGTCACAAGAAAGTATATTTATATTTATGATGAGAAATCACAGATAACTTAAAAATAAGAAGTAGGTCAGTATTTCTTCAGAATTCTTGTAGAGAATATACAAATGTATAAGGAAAGGGTTGTGCTCATCTTTGAGTGAGCATGCATGGTGACCACAGTTGTTTTTGGCAAGCAGTATATTTTAAAAAATTTTTAATCTTTAGGTAGGGTTGTCGTGGGGAGGCATACTCTCTGGAATTCTTCACCACAGAGCCTTCTACTTCCTATTATTAGCTCTTAGCTCCATTAACTAATTTGCTATTCCTGGTACGACCCCTCTTAGGCTAGAAATAGTATGTATTTTGAATACCAGGAGGTAGTTGTTGAGAGGCAGTTCTCCAAGTGTCTCTCACATTTATGCACATCTTGCAACTGATGCATTTACTTCTCTTTATTCATACTATCTTTTCAAAGGTGTTTGACTAGAAAACAACCTTTAAGTACAAGATAGCATCTCCCTCCAGACCAGAAGGAAGGCATGCTTACTACCCTTTATAAGATATTCAAGTTCTCTAAACTCCAGATTTTCCTATAGAAACCCACCACATGTGCCAGTGTCATCCTGAACCCTTTGCATCACTTTGTGGGGATGCATTAAAGTGCCGATGCTCTGGCTCTTGTTATTGCAGAGAGTAATAAACTATCCTTCATCTCTGACCCAGGAATTTCCAGCATTGTTCCCTCTAATCTTTTATATGGTTCTTTCTCCAGCCTCAGGCAGTTTCCTAATATTCTTATGTTAATCAGTTCTTGGCTAAAAAATTTAGGTGGACTCTTCCTGAAGATCCAGGGCTGGGACTAGGGTGATGCAAGAGAGGTATCCAGGGCAAAAAATTTAAGGAGGTCTACGCTTTTGGGCTCAAGCAAGAACCTAATAATAAGTACCTCCTTGAACTCTATAACCTGGACATCTCTCTTGCCTCACCCTAGTCCCAGCCATGTCTACTTCTCCAGAGCACTCTCTCATTCTCCCCCTCCCTCTTCCTCTCTCGGGCTTTTTTCTCGCTAGTATTCTACCCCAAAAACCCTGGGATGTTGTGAAAAGTAAATGTACTAATATCTGTAAATGTTTGTGTGTGCATGTGTGTGTGTGTGTGTCTGTATGTGCGACCTGATGGACTGTAGCCCACCAGGCTCCTTTTTCCATGGGATTCTCCAGGCAACAATACAGGAATGGGATGCCATGCCCTCCTCCAGTGGATCTTCCCAACTCAGTGATTTAGCCTACATCTCCTGCATTGCAGGCAGAATTTTTTACCACTGAGCCCCTGGGGAAGCCCCTGTAAATGTTTATTGCATGCTTAAAACATAGAAAGTGCTCAAAAATATTTATTTTTTTGTGATTATTATTATAGATATTTTGTGTTTTTTGATGGATATATCTGGGTTAAGTTTTGTTGCTATTTTGTTTTCCTAACAAAGATGTTCCATTAAATCAAATTCACCAAAGAATTTCTATAGCACTTTTTAAAGGAAAAAGATGATATCTAATGATATCTGGAAAATGCTCACATTGCTTAGAAATTGAACATTACAATTCTAAACCTTTATTAAAGCCATATACAACCTTATAAATGGAAAAGCTGAAACTTTGACATCAGTCCAGAGAAGGAAATCAACTACATAAACATTACTACCCCATTTGAGAGTAACAAAGCTAAAGTTATAACCCTGCCAGTGCTCCCCACACATACACATATCATTCACAAGTGGGAAGAAAAGAAAAGAAAAAGAAAACAAGCATGCTTACTTCATCCAACTTTCCAATATATCAAAAATTAAAGCCACTATCTTCTTGGGAATTGTGGTTTATATTGTGTGTGAAATTTAAAAACCTACTGTATCACCAGCTTTGCCTCCACTTGCTCTTATAGGCCCCTGTCTTCTAGCAAAATTCACATTTATATTTATGGATGTCCACTCCCTGGGCTCAGCTTCCCTTGTAGCTCAGTTGGTAAAGAATCTGCCTGCAGTGCAGGAGACTGGGGTTCGATCCCTGGGTTGGAAAGATCCTCTGGAGAAGGAAATGGCAACCCAATCCAGTATCCTTGCCTGGAAAATCGCATGGACAGAGGAGCCTGGTGGGCTGCAGTCCATGGGGTCGCAAAGAGTCAGGCACAACTGAGCAACTAACACTTACTTACTTACTCCCTGGGCTCAGCGGTAAAGAATCTGCCTGCCAATGCAGGAGATCCAGGTTTGATCCCTGGATCAGGAAGATGCCCTGAGGAAGGAAATGGCAACCCATTCTATTATTCTTTCATGGGAATTCCACGGACAGAGGAGCCTGGTGGGCTATGGTCCATGGAGTTGCAAAGAGTCGTACACAACTTAGCAATTAAACAACAACAAAGAATGTGTTACGTGTGCTAACAGACAGGACCAAAGACTCTGGATGCACATTGCTTGCCCCCATCCCAGGAAAAGCCATAGTCTCTGCTGGGTGCTTTCTACCGGATGGTTCTGCCTTTATCAAGCACCGCTCCCACTTCAGTTACATATAAGTCCATCCACGAGATACCATCCCCCCAGACCCACTGCATTCTTCTTCAGCTGGACCTCATCACTGATTCCCAAAGACCTCACTCTCAATTTGTCTCTAGGAAGTTGAACCATACTACAGAAAATTGTAAAATCATGGAGATTATGCCACCACACAAGTATAATTTCTAATTTTAATCAGACCTCTAACACCTCTCATTTATCTTTAACCATTGGAACCTCTCCTTCTATGAGAGATTGCAAATCTTCTATGGTAGATTGAAAAATGGACTCCACCTTTTCCCTCCCAGAAAGAAGTGGGGTGTATTTCTCCACCCCGTGAATGTGGGCTGGCCACATGATTTGCTTTGGCCAGTGAGACACTGTAGAATACATGAGTAAGCAGAGGTGAGAAAACACTTGCACATTTGGTCTTGTATTGATCTTGTTATTCCATAGCCATGTGAACAAGCTATGGCTAGCCTACTAAAGGATTAGAGATCAATGACTAGTCACCACCATCACTCCAGCAGACATCAGACATGTGAGCATACCCAGGACCAGCTAGCCTTCTGCCAACCAACCAATCACAAACTAGAATCAGCCAAATCTGACCCATATGAGAAAGACAACTCAGAAGACTAGTGAGCAAAATAAGTGATTACTGTTTTAAGCCACTAAGCTGTGGGGTAGTTTCTTATGTCAGTCAGTCAGTCAGTTCAGTCGCTCAGTCGTGTCCGACTCTTTGTGACCCCATGAATCGCAGCACGCCAGGCCTCCCTGTCCATCACCAACTCCCGGAGTCTACCCAAACTCATGTCCATCGAGTGGGTGATGCCATCCAGCCATCTCACCCTCTGTCGTCCCCTTCTCCTCCTGTGCCCAATCCCTCCCAGCATCACAGTCTTTTCCAATGAGTCAACTCTTCACATGAGGTGGCCAAATTATTGGAGTTTCAGCTTCAGCATCAGTCCTTCCAATGAATATTCAGGACTGATCTCCTTTAGGATGGACTGGTTGGATCTCCTTGCAGTCCAAGGGACTCTCAAAAGTCTTCTCCAACACCACAGTTCAAAAGCATCAATTCTATGGCACTCAGCTTTCTTCACAGTCCAACTCTCACATCCATACATGACCACTGGAAAAACCATAGCCTTGACTAGGTGGACCTTTGTTGGCAAAGTAATGTCTCTGCTTTTTAATATGCTAGCAGTAAATAAATGGTATATACCCTCTGATTCCCTTCAGTAATTGCTTTATTCCGAACCCTTCCGAACACTTAATAACCACCCCCCCACCACTGTCGGCACCTGATTTTACCTCCTTTTTTAATGAGAAATACACTTAACTCCTCACCCTACCCTGATACCCAACTACAGTGTAATGGTAGAGAGTGTTGATTCTGAAGCCAGACTCCTAACTCTTATCTTGGCTCTAAAATGTATAAACGGTAAGACAAAATTACACATTCCTTCTCTGTTAAAGTAGGGATAATGATAATACCTACCACATATAATTGTTGTGAGAGTTATTTATGAAGAAGACTTTAGATAATTTCATTGCACATAGTGAATGTTCTAAATATATAAGCTACTGTTACTTTATTGTAACCAGTGATCCAGAACTTGATCTTTTAACAGCTTTATTCACATGTGTATTTATAAATAACCCATAAAATTCATGCAGGTAAAGCATACATTTCAGTGATTTTTAGTATATTCAGTGTAGCGCAAACATCATCACAATCTAACTTTAGAGCAGACACTAACGCTTTGCCCCAAATACAGACTTAGGCACCTACCTGAAACCCTTAAGTACAGCTAACTTGAAACTTCAGTATTTATAAATTTAACTACTGACTCAAAGATAAAAGGGACTGTAACACTAGAAAAGATGATCATGGAAAACAAAATTTTAGTTATCATTGCCCTAGAATCTACTGGTAATACTTCATCCCAGAGTGTTTCCTACCAGTGATCTCTCTCCTTTATCCCTCTGTTGGCCGCAGAGGTGTAGAATGGCAGCTATCCTCTCAAAATCAGGGGTCACTTTAGCATCATCTTTTCCTTTCCAAGCTATGAGCTCTCACTCTTTCTCAGCCACAGCCAGAGAAAAGGTTGACCTCTACCTAGGGGGCCACATTTTCTCCTTAAGGATGATTGAGAGTGGGAACAAGGATTGAATTCAGGAAAGATCTATTTCCCACCATGCAAAGTATGATATGGACCCTGGCTCCAGAAAGTCAGTCCATAATAGTTGACAGTATAGCTCCCAAAGTCTGACTCATTCAGTCTTAACTAGGATCATGTGTGGTTCACTGACTGTTCTACTCAGACACTGCTATGTCAGATGCAGTCCAGTTTCTTTTTACACACCTTTCCTCCAGGTAATAGTGAAAAGAATTTCAGACCTTTATGCTCCTGTTGTGGACTGTCCTCTGAAGTTCTTATAAGGAAATACTTATACCAAAAACATGCACACTCCTAAAGAAAAATAATAATTATATTATGTCATAGAGAAGCATAAGACTGGAAATAGCAAGAATACTTTTAACTGTAGTCAGTTTTATTAAAAATGCAATATATGTGCAAAAGATACACATAATTCATTCAAACCCTAGTGTTAAGTGATATACAGTATATGGATCTTAATACCTTTCTAAAGTATTAAATTTTCTGAATCTCAGTACACATCATGTCCCAAGGTTTTGAATAAGGAATTATGAACTTGTATAATCAACAGCTGATTTAGGGAAAGTGGTCAAATCTGAAAAGAAAAGTTTGTGCTTGCTAGATAATACTAAAGCTCTCTGATGCACATGGCATTGTTTAAAGGAAATCTAGGCTTCCTCGGTGACTCAGAAGGTAAAAGAATCTGCCTGCAATTCAGGAGACCCAGGTTCAATCCCTGGGTCGGGAAGATCCCCTGGAGAAGGATCTTCTACCCACCCCGGTATTCTTGAGTGGAGAACTCCTTAGATAGAGTAGACTGGCAGGCTATATAGTTCATGGGGTCACGAAGAGTCAGACACAACAGAGCAACTAATACTCTCACACTTTCACAGAGGAAATTTAACACATGGTAATTGTGAGGATTACATAACTGAATCACTATAAAGTCCTTAGAATACTACTGACAAGTGCAGAGTAAGTGCTTAATAAACATCAGTATTACTGTCAATACTGATAGCAATTATGATATAGTTCTTTCTACAGACCAGGTGTTAGAGATGGTTATGATGCTGCGCTGTGTTGCTAAGTCACTTCAGTAATCTCCGACTCTGTGGGACCCCATGTTCCACCAAGCTCCTCTATCCACGGGATTCTCCAGGCAAGAATACTGGAATGGGTTGCCATGCCCTCCTCCAGGGCATCTTCCCGATCCAGGGATCCATACTATGTCTCTAAAGTCTCCTGCATTGGCAGGCAGGCTCTTTACCACTAGGGCCACCTGGGAAGCCCTATAGAAGCATAAAGCAAGTATATCTTCCAAACTTCGGTTTTCCAGGTCAGGAAAAAGTGGGGAAGGACAAGATCTAGGCAGAGCAGAGAACGGTAATAGGAAAAACCTTCCACAGGATAGCATAATAAGAGGTAGAATTCAAAAGTGTTGATTAAGTACTTTTGTGGCTTTTGAATAGACCTAACAAGTCTTCTTCCAGATTTCACTAGGAACAGGTTGTATGAGTGTAGCAAAAAGAGAATTAGAGAATTCCCCTAAATTGTCTCTCCTATGGGCCCCTGACTGTTGTGTATAATTAGCACCTCACCTTTCATAAGGTAAATGTCCCGTAAGGCTGTGGTTCATATGGTGAGGGAAAGTGTAGGAGAGCACTAATTGCATGGAATTGTGGTTTTAGTAAAGGAATATATTAAAATACTGTTTGCAAATTCTGCAATGGTGGGGTAAGTGGGCCAGCCGTATTATCTATAGGAGGTGTGGTAGGCAGATTTTCCTCCAGAATATACTGAGAATAAAAGGTAAAAAGTCAATTCTCCTCCCCAACACCCTTCTCTGACCTCTCACTACTGCCATGGCACTCTTGCCCCTTTCACTGGGTTCCTAATTCTGTTACTACCTCCAACTATATATAAGAGTTTGAACTCTTTCTCCCTTAGAATATAAACTCCCTAAGGGTCAAGACCTTGTGTCATTCTCTGCTGTATATCCAGACACTAAACAGTGCTTGAAACTGAAGACTTTTCAAAAATATTTACAGTAATAAAGTAATCAATGAAAAAGAACAAAGCTTGACACACAAGCTTGACAAGGTAAACATAAATCGATATAATAGCACAAGTCATTGCTGTTCTGGTTAAATTTATTTTCAATGAATAATTGAGCTAAAATAGAAAAAAATAGGTAAGCAGACAATGACTCTACCTCACACCCATTAAAATGGCTATTGAAGAAAAGAGAAAATAACATGTGTATGCAAAGATGTGAAGAAATTGAAACCCTTATGTACTGTTGGTAAACATGTAAAATGATGCAGCCACTGTGGAAAACAGTTTGGTCATTCCTCAAAAATTTAAAAATAGAATTACCACATGTCCCAGTGATTCCACTTCTGGATATACACTCAAAAGAATTTAAAGGAGGGATGCAAACAGATATTTATACATGTGTTCATAACAGCATTATTTACAAGAGCAAAAAGATGAAGGCTACCCAAGGGTCCATCAGTAGTTGTCATTGTTGAGTCATGTCCAACTCTTTGTGACCCCACAGGTTGTAGCCCACCAGGCTCCTCTGTCCATGGGCTTCTCCAGGCAAGAACAGTGGAGTGGGTTGCCAGTTCCTCCTCCATGGGGTCTTCCTGACCCAGGGATAGAACATGAAGTCTCCTGCACTGGCAGGCAGATTCTTTACCACTGAGCCACCACGGAAGCCTATACATATGCACACACATATATATGAATATTAGTCAGTCTTAACAAGAAAGGAATTTCTGCTTGCATGGATGAACCTTGAGGACATTATGCCAAGTGAAATAAGCCATTCACTAAAATGACAATTATGACTTCTATGATTCCACTTGTATGATGTATCTAATGTAGATAAATTCATAGAGACAGAAAGTAGAGGAGTGGTTGCCAAGGGCTGGGAGGAAGGCAGAATAAGGAGTTAAAGTCTAATGCTGTTGTGTTTACTCGCTAAGTAGCTTTCCACTCTTTGCAGCCCCATGGACTGCAACACACCAGGCTTTCCAGTCCTTCACCATCTCCCAGAGTTTGCTCAAATTCATGTTCATTGAATCAGTGAAGCTATCCAACCATCTTATCCTGTCACCCCTTTCTCCTCCCGCCCTCAACCTTTCTGAGCATCAGAGTCTTTTTCAGTGAATCAGTTCTTAGCATCAGGTGGCCAAATTACTTGAGCTTGAGCTTCATCATCAGTCCTTCCAACTAATAGTCAGGGCTGATTTCCTTTAGGATTGACTGATTTGATCTCCTTGCACTCCAAGAGACTCTCAAGAGTCTTCAGTTTTGCAAAATGAAAAGAATTCTGCAGATGAATGGTAGTGATGACTGCACAACAACTTGAATGTACTTAATACTATTGGTTAAGATGATAAATTTAAAGCGTGTTTACCACATTAAAAGAAAAAAATTTTAAACGGTGATAAGAACAATCCACATCAATCAAAACCAGTAGGAACAGGAGAAACTCAAGACTAGCCCAGCCTTAACACAACTTGACCACCAGGCAGTGGAAACAGGAAACCAAAGGCGTGGCAAGGGCAGGCCTCTGGGGCTCTGCACAGGGCGAGGATGTGGGGAAGCCACAGGTTAAAGACGGTCACCAGCCACCCACTGGTCAGGCTGCCACTGCGCAAGCGCATATCGCGGCTCCCGCCGAGGCTCCTTTTAAACGTACCCGGAAGTGACGTCTGTAAAGCTGAGACTCGCTCAGGGACGCGCTGAGTCCTTGGCACAGGTGAGTGGTGTTCTGACTGCGGTCCAGGGGCTGCTATGAGCTGCACCATCGAGAAGATTCTGACAGACGCTAAGACTCTATTGGAGAGGCTGAGGGAGCACGATGCGGCCGCCGAGTCACTAGTGGATCAGTCGGCGGCTCTGCACCGGCGGGTAGCCGCTATGCGGGAGGCGGGAACAGCGCTTCCGGACCAGGTCAGGCAGAGGGTACGGGCCCGTGCCCTCAGGTTCTGGGCACTTAAGGGGTGGAGGATGAGGTAAAGTGGAAACTCGGCTTGGAGTTTTTTCCTGGTCCCAGAGGGTGGCGGTGAGACCTTTCTGCGGGGTCGGGGCTGCCAGTACTGCCCTGGAGTTCTGCCTCCTACCTCTTCAGTTGCATCTGCGGCTGTTATGTTTACGGCGCGATTAGTTTGTCTCTTGTTTGTCCAGTATCAAGAGGATGCATCCGATATAAAGGACATGTCCAAATACAAACCTCACATTCTGCTGTCCCAAGAGAATACACAGATTAGAGACTTGCAGCAGGAAAACAGAGGTTAGTCAGGCCTTTTTGTGTGTAATGATTTTCTCATATCCAGTAATATTTCAAAAGTTCCTGCAAAACTGACAAGTCACAAAAGTGCACATGCTGTAGTGGTGGTTTAGTCACCAAGTCGTGTCCGACTCTTGGGACCCCATGGACTGTAGCCTGCCAGGCTTCTCTATCCATGGGATTCTCCAGATAAGAATACTGGAGTGGGTTGCCATAGCCTGTGCTGACCCAATAGCAGTAAAGTTTGTTACATTACTCTTTTCAAGGTGATCTGACTGATTTTGTATTTAAACGCAGCTTACCCAAGAGGTGCTTGGTAGAGTTGAATTATTATTGCATGGCTTGTTAGGCATCTGGAGACGGAGGTTTGCATAACGGAAGAGTTAATATCCTCAAGGGCTTAAAATTTAATGTTTAAATATTAATTGAGATAAACATTAAAGCTAAGATTGAAGGGATTTTTATGTTCTTATGCAAGGTGGAAGAGCTAAATTTAATCCTCAGGTGTATATTCTTGGGCTTGGTGAATATATTGTAATGATAGTAGTATGAAAAGTTATTTATATATTTACAGAGGGCTTTCACATATATCATGCAATACCTATATGTATTGTCATATGTTCATTTTGAAGTAGACAAGCCAGGTTTTTATTATTGCAAGGCAGATAAGAAATAGGCTCAGAAAGGTTACATGATAATTCACAGAATTGTACTTAAACTCATGTCTTCTGATGCCACATCCCATGTTGTTTCTACCAGATTTTGTTGCTTCTGCCTGGAAAGATATTTTTCACATAGACCATGACTGTTGAGTTTTGTGGACTTAAACACCAATTTACATCTTTGGGTTCATAATATTTCATGGCATGTCATAAAATCCAGCTGTTTGAGTTTGGCTTTAGGAAGTATCTCAGACATCACTGCCAAGTTATTTTGTTTTTTGATAGAGCTATGGGTTTCCTTGGAGGAACACCAGGATGCTTTGGAACTCATCATGAGCAAATACCGGAAACAGATGTTACAATTAATGGTTGCTAAAAAAGCAGCGGATGCTGAGCCAGTGCTGAAAGCTCACCAGTCTCACTCTGCAGTAAGAAACTTTGATGGATAAATTCTAAATGAATTGAAATCTTGACATTGTTTTAGCTCATGTGCTTGCTTTTGAAGTAAGCTTGTTTTCCTTTCATGTTTACCACATTTGCTGTAGGTTTTAGTATAGCTTTGTAAAGATATGAGTAGAAAAAAGGGGGTAAAGGGCCTTTTATCTGAGTAAGACTCAAGTTTGTCCCTCCACCAAGATCTCTCTTCAAAATGTTAATGAATACTTAGTTTTTCCACTGAACAATGTCAATTAGTGTTAAAGTGAAAATGAAAGTCGCTCAGTCATGTCTGACTCTTTGGGACCCCATGGACTATACGGTCCATGGAATTCTCCAGGCCAGAATACTGGAGTGGGTAATCTTTCCCTTTTCCAAGGGATCTTCCCAATCTAGGGATTGAACCCAGGTCTCCTGCATTGCAGACAGATTCTTTACCAGCTGAGCCACAAGGGAAGCCTGTTAGTGTTAACGGTATTCAGTAAATACTTGAGTTGTTATTATGGTACATTTCACTAAACTGTAAGCTCCTTGCTTGTAAGGAGCATGAATTTATCTTTTATCCCTAACATAGTGCTTGGCACATAGCAGGGGGTCAGTAAACATAGCATCATACTATGTTGTTAGGAGAGAGAAGTATGGTTTTAAAAAAAAAAAAGAAATACGGCCTAGTTTCTATACTTGCATTGCTTATGGTTTAATTTGGGAGGTGCAGTAATTGTTCTTAAGTTTGTAGAGTGCTTTAGAGTTGTCTTTGTAGGTTTGCATGTACTATATCATTTAATCCTAAATTAATAGATTGATACCTCACTATTTGCTGCAGCGGAATTTATGGAAGATAAGTTTCATCTTAGATTCTATTGAAAGCATTTTAATGAGTTTAACTAACTAAGGTCATAGGGAACAAGGATCTTTTAAATATGTGAATGGCTTTCATCTTTGGTCCAAAGGAGAAAAACCTGATCCTTGAAGAAGACAGAATTTAGCTTATATGAAAAGCTTGCTAAGAGATATGTCCAAAGATAGAATAAGGTACCTTGGAATGTGGCAAGCTTCCTGCCAATAAAAGTATTTAAATTTAAGTTAAACAGCCATTTAGAGATAGTGTCCAACATCTAATGGATGATTAGACTAGAATCAATCTTCTGAAAATGACTTATCTGTGAATATTACAAGATAAGTTTATAATGGCTTTACCTCTGAGGACTTAGATTGTAGTGAAATTCCTGTAGCCTCTGTACCACAGATTAAATGAATTTTTAACATCATAATACATGTGTTCTCATGAACTTCATATCTGCTAAAAAAAAAAATGACTTTTTCACTTTTTTAATCTGAATATCTTCACAGGAAATTGAGAATCAGATTGACAGAATCTGTGAAATGGGAGAAGTGATGAGGAAAGCAGTTCAAATGGATGATGACCAGTTTTGTAAGATTCAGGAAAAACTAGCGCAATTAGAGGTAAGATTATTGCTATTTTAGGTTCACAATATCTTAGGGAGTTTTCAGAGTCTGAAAGGTATGCCATCATTGTATATCACTGCAGTGTATTGATGTTTCCTTTGTGGTCTGATTTAAAATTAAAACATCCTCCATACGCTTTTGAAGAAAGGAAAGGTAATCAGAAGCAAACAATGAAAATGCTTATTGGCTAGAAATTGATATATCATATTGAGAGGGTAAAGGGAGTGGAAGGGACATGTGAGCTAAAGTCCCTCATTTGCTGTAAAAAGAACTCAGATAGATACTGTTTAAACTTGATGATCAGGAAATAGCAGTACAAGACATGTTATTTAGAATTATGGAAGTAAACACCAAAAGAAATAAATAAAAATATTAAAAGTGGTTGCCTTTGGGAAACAAAGCCAAGGGACTTCAGACTATTTTACAGGTCTTTGTAGTCTTGATTTTTTTTTAATCAATTTTTATTTTATAGTCTTGATTTTTTTTAAAGCTGTTTTCATGTAATGTTTTAATTAAATTGGGAATAATTTACAAAGAAAGGCCTGGAGTGTTAGTGTGCCCATACAGTTATTAAAGAGAAACATTACAACAGGTGATTTGAATGTTCCTTATTACAAATTCTGCCATGGGCCCTTTGAAAATTACAAGAGAGAAAAAGACAGAATCCCTCCTTGGAGTCTAATGATAGCAATAAGAGTAATAACTTTTTTTGATATGAAAATGTATGTAAATGCTAGGAGATACAGGGTATGTCTTGGTGAAACCTGAAAATGCTGTGGTTTACCAGAATTTCCAGCAGAGAGAATAAGGATGAAGGGTGCAAACTGCCGTATCTGGAAATCAAGGGGAGTGGCAAAGACCCAATTAGGATAAGAGTTAGTTAAAATGATAGAATGACCTTATGTATGCCATCCCTAATTTACTTCAGTTATGGAAACAGCCCTAAGGAAATGTGAGACAAGTCTTACTTAATACTTTTGAGTGGAAAAAATGTGGGCATTGGGTGGAGACCAGCAATACCACATCCAAGTTATCTGAGCATGTGCAGGCTTTTGGACTTTTGGGAGCCAGTGTCCTCATCTCAAAGAGAACATGGATGTAGGCAATGGTCCCTACCCTACATATTGTATGAGATAATATATGTAAGACACCCATGTGATACCTGGCTCTGTGCCCAGTAATTCTTTTCCCCCTTTCCTTCTTTTCTCCAAAACTATAGGACATCTAGGAGAGAAGGTTAAGCAGAGTGGAAATATTATTAGGAATTTGAAAGACAGAAGAAACAATAGTAAAACTTGTGGGAACCATAAAGATTTTGACAAGCAGTGAATTCCTCTAGTGGAGCAGGACCCTGTTTTTTTCATGTGTAGTCTTAACACGTGACATGTGGAAATTACTCAGTAAATGTTTTTTAACTGAATAGATAAGTAGAATTTTAGGAAATTCTCAGTTCTTCTGTTTCTTTAAAACTTTAAAAAGTAAAATAATATACTTTCTGTTTCAAGCCGCAAACAGTGGGTTCTGATACAGTTTGACAGAATACCTGAAATGAACATACACTTTTTTTTATTTTCCAGCTTGAAAATAAGGAACTTCGAGAATTATTGTCTATCAGCAGTGAGTCTCTTCAGGTCAGGAAGGAAAGCTCAGTGGACACTGCTTCCCAAGCCATCAAATAATTCAACTTCTGAATAATGCCTGGAGATTGTTTATCAAGGAAGGAAGTTAATAACTCTATTCAAGTATTGTCCGTTCAGTGTCTTGCCTCAGACTTGATTTAATGTTGATTAAATGTATCAAGTGGCAATTTAGAATTTGCAGTCAAAAGTGGCTGTCCACAAAATAGTTTTAAGGCGTGTTAGTAACTAAGTACACACTGAGTTTCACTATTCCTTTCTGTAAGAGACTAATTTTCATTTTTGGGAACTTGATTTATATAAACTGTGTTTTCAGTTCATTTTTGTTCTTTCATATCTCTGAAACTTGTAGCATTTTGTTATAAGCCAGCAGTTTTATTTTATATCAGATTATATATTGCAATTCTAAAAAATTTTAAAAACAGATTATCTTTGTAGGTCTGTTTGGCATAAACCTGGATTTTTTTCCACTTGAGAAAAATAAGACAATTCCACAGAAGTTGATTGGCAGATTCTCTAATTTGTAACATCATTCACCTTTTATGTAGTTTTAAGTCTCTCTGGTGCTAAGAGTTGGCACATTATGGCCTGGTGTCTTTACTCTTGAGAGAACCTATTGCTAGTCCCCACAAAATATACTTGAAAGTAAGTCAACTGTTTTTTTCCAGTGGTAGTATAATCATCGTATTGTTCAAAGAATGTTGAAACTTTTGTCCTGTGTATGTGTATGCACATACATGTGCTTAGTTCAGATGCTGAAAGTAAATTTTATTTATTCTGTTAGATATTATTAGTCAATTCTTCAGTTTTGTCCTACTTGGAAATCTTCAATTTGGGTAGTTTATCCAGTGTGAAGAATATATAATAGGTTTATTCACATCATAGTTATAGGTACTACATTCTACAGTTTAATTTATATATAACTTCCATTTGTAATTAAGAACCATCACTTGTTTGGATGTCTTTCATCACTAGTACTAGTAGTTTGCTTTTTTTTTAGATCCACTTTTGACAAGGAAGCAAAGTTTTATCACTTAATGAGAGTTTATTTCATTTCTGGAAGCTGTGTTGAGAGTCAAATGCTAAGTGATCAGCTAGGCTCACTCGTCATTTGATTCCCTCATCTCAGTTTATCTTATTTCACATTTATAAATTACTCATGTAATATTGTCAATTTAGTTTTGCCCCCAAATAATTGAAATAATGAATGCTAAATCTGTCAATATTTCCCAATTACCCTAAGCATTGTACTGCATGGGATAGGCACATCACTAGAAAGATTTTTGTTAGTGCTTTGAGTGGTGTAAACTTTCTTTTATACTGCCATAAAGAATTAACACCAATTAAAACAACAGAATTTATCCAAGATATCCTAAAAGCATCTGATCCCAGTAATACTAACAGACTTTGCCTATAGTGGTAGGCTGTAATGAATTGGTATATGTCATTTTTCAATTTGTCAGATTTCTATTCAGATTCTTGTAAACAATTTGAAAAACATTTCCACCCAAAGTGTGGGTCTTCTTATCTCTTTTCCTGAGTATGTAAACTTTTAGTCTGATCATTTGCCTTGAAGTGCATGCCCTAAGTGCCACCATTTCCCACAGTTCCATTCAGGAGGCAGAAGAATGCCTTTTGTTAGCTGCCATGGCCAATTTTTGGTGAAAATGGTAAAAAAGTGTCTTGAAAATTAAGTATTATTGAAATCTACCTTTATTGTGTATTAGTCATTAGTTATGTCTGACTCTTTGTGACTCCATTGACTGTAGCCCGCCAAGTTCTCTGTCCATGAACTTTTATTAGTATCATGCATAATTTGATTCAAACACTGAAAGTCTATTTCAGTGTTCCTCAAAATGTGGTTCACTGACCTAAAATAGAAGTTTGGGAATGGAATCTAGGAATTTGTATTTTAATAATCATCCCAGATAACTTCTAAGGACATTAGTTTGAGAATGTCAAACTAATTGACAAAAAAATTCAGTGTTTTCAAAGAAAAATCTGGTAGAGAGGCAAATGTGATAAATAAAAGGATGTATTGAGTACAGAGGAGGAACTATCTACAACTTGAGAATCCTATAGAGACAAAATAAGGCTGAATGCTGAAGAATCTGAAGTTGAATGGTTCTGTGAAGACCTACAAGATCTTCTAGAACTAACACCCAAAAAAATGTCCTTTTCATTTTAGGAGACTGGAATGCAAAAGTAGGAAGTCAAGAAATACCTGGAGTAACAGGCAAATTTGGTCTTGGAGTACAGAATGAAGCAAAGCAAAGGCTAATGGAGTTTTGCCAAGAGAACGCACTGGTCATAGCAAATGCCCTCTTCCAATAACACAAAAGAAGACTCTATACATGGACATCACCAGATGGTCAATACCGAAATTAGATTGATTATATTTGCACCAAAGACGGAGAAGCTCTATACAGTCAGCAAAAATAAGACTGGGAGCCAAATGTGGCTCAGACCATGAACTCCTTATTGCCAAATTCAGACTTAAATTGAAGAAAATAGGGAAAACCACTAGACCATTCAGGTATGACCTAAATCAAATCCCTTACGATTATACAGTGAAAGTGAGAAATAGATTCAAGGGATTAGATCTGATAGAGTGCCTGAAGATATATGGATGGAGGTTTATGATATTGTATAGAAGGCAGGGATCAAGACCATCCCCAAGAAAAAGAAAGGCAAAATAGTTGTCTGAGGAGGCCTTACAAATAGCTGTGAAAAGAAGAGAAGCAAAAGGCAAAGGAGAGAAGGAAAGATATACCCATTTGAATGCAGAGTTCCAAAGAATAGCAAGGAGAGATAAGAAAGCCTTTCTCAGTGATCTGTGCAAAGAAATAGAGGAAAACAATAGAATGGGAAAGACTAGAGATTTCTTCAAGAAAATTAGAGATACCAAGGGAACATTTCATGCAAAATGGGCACAATAAAGGACAGAAATGGTATGGACCTAACAGAAACAGAAGAGATTAAGAAGAGGTGGCAAGAATACACAGAAGAACTGTACAACTCATGACCCAGATAATCACAATGATAGGATCACTCACCTAGAGCCAGACATCCTGGAATGCAAAGTCAAGTGGGCCGTACGAAGCATCATTACGATAAAGCTAGTGGAGGTGATAGAATTCCAGTTGAGCTATTTCAAATCCTAAAAGATGATGCTGTGAAAGTGCTGCAGTCAACATGTCAGCAAATTTGGAAAACTCAGCAGTGACCACAGGACTGGAAAAGGTCAGTTTTCATTCCAATCCCAAAGAAAAGCAATGCCTAAGAAGGTTCGAACTACTGCACAATTGCACTCATCTCACACGCTAGCAAAGTAATGCTCAAAATTCTCCAAGCCAGGCTTCAACAGTACAAGAACTGTGAACTTCCAGATTTTCAAGCTAGATTTAGAAAAGGCAGAGGAACCAGAGATGAAATTGCCAACATCCGCTAGATCATGGAAACAGCAAGACAGTTCCAGAAAAACATGTACTTTGGCTTTATTGACTATGCCAAAGCCTTTGACTGTGGATCACAACAAACTGTGGAAAATTCTTCAAGAGATGGCAATACCAGACCACCTTACCTGCCTCCTGAGAAATCTGTATGCAGGTCAGGAAGCAACAGTTAGAACTGGACATGGAACAACAGACTGGTTCCAAATAGGGAAAGGAGTATGTCAAGGCTGTACATTGTCACCCTGCTAATTTAACTTCTCTGCAGAGTACATCATGCAAAATGCCAGGCTGGAGGAAGCACCAGCTGGAATCAAGACTGCCGGGAGAAATATCAATAACCTCACATACGCAGATGACACCACCCTTATGGCAGAAAGCAAAGAAGCACTAAAGAGCCTCTTGATGAAAGTGAAAGAGGAGAGTGAAAAAGTTGGCTTAAAACTCAACATTCAGAAAACTAAGATCATGGCATCTGGTCCCATCACTTCATGGCAAATAGACGGGGAAACAGTGTCAGACTATATTTTTGGGGGCTCCAAAATCACTGCAGACGGTGATTGCAGCCATGAAATTAAAAGACACTTGCTCCTTGGAAGGAAAGTTATGACCAACTTAGACAGCATACTAAAAAGCAGACATTACTTTGCCAACAAAGGTCCGTCTAGTCAAAGCTATGGCTTTCCCAGTAGTCATGTATGGATGTGAGAGATGGACTATAAAGAAAGCTGAGCACTGAAGAATTGATGCTTTTGACCTGTGGAGTTGGAGAAGACTCTTGAGAGTCCCTTGGACTGCACGGAGATCCAACCAGTCCATCCTAAAGGAGATCAGTCCTGAGTATTCATTGGAAGGACTGATGCTGAAGCTGAAACTCCAATACTTTGGCCACCTAATGCGAAGAACTGACTCAATGGAAAAGACCCTGATGCTGGGAAAGACTGAAGGTGGGAGAAGGGGACGACAGAGGATGTGATAGATGGTTGGATGGCATCACCAACTCAATGGACATGAGTTTGAGTAATAAACTCCAGGAGTTGGTAATGGACAGGGAGGCCTGGCCTGCTGCAGTCCATGGGGTCACAAAGAGTCTGATGCAACTGAGTGACTGAACTGAACTGAGAGACAAAAATAAGTAGGAGAACTAGAAGGCTGGGTCCTTTCTAGTTGTTGTAAAATCTCCATTTCCAGTTGTACTTCATTTTACAGATACTCAGGTACAAGGAGGTTATTCAAACAGAAACCAAGATTCCAATGCAGACTTGAAACATATTCTTAACTATTAAGATTCCTTTAAATGCCAAATAATGTTCAGTATTCAAGTGGTTCTTGATAAGCAAAATCTACTTTTATTAATAGTGGAAAAGAAACACCACAGCCTACATATTACAAAATATCATGAATTTAATAATTGAAGCCTGGAGAAGGAAATGGCAACCCACTCCAGGACCCTTGCCTGGAAAATTCCATGGATGGGGTAGCCTGGTGGGCTATAGTCCATGGGGTTGCAAAAAGTCAGACACGACTGAGCAACTTCACTTTCACTTTCACTTTAAGTGATGAGACCTAATTGTCATCTGTTTTCCAGTGTGTGCATGCAACCGAAAGGAACAGTGTTTAATCATTGCTTAGCAGTACTAACTACATACAGGAAAGGATGTGGTTCTGTCTTTCAGATCTGCCTCATTAGCATATTTTTCATCTTTCATGCTATATTCTTGTTGCAGGAAGGTTAGTGCTGTGCCAGAAGTCATGTCCATGTTAGAAAGCAGGAAGAAAACAGAGGGGGGAAATAGCCTATGCCAGCTCTACCTGTTCTCTTTTATGAGGAAAAGCAAAGCTTTCCCAGAAATCCAGACAGTTTCCTTTGTCTTATTTGCCTGACCTGTTAAATTGTGAACTTCTAACAGCAGAGGAGGCTGGGTACATAGCTGCCCCAGATAAAATCAGTATTCTGTTAGGAAAGAGCATTAAGAAAGCAGCTAACAACAGTCTTTACACTGAATAGTTTTTAACCATTGTGTTGATGTTGAATGGCCAAGGAGTGGGCTGCAGGAGATACCTGTCATCTCTCTTCTTGGCTGCCCATTATCCTAACTCATACTATAGTCTGGGAACCTATCACCTAATGAGGCAGCACCTTACTCCCTCCTGACAAATTTGAAAGTGTCAGATACTTGTTTTCCCAGCCTCTTTGCAGCCAGGGAAGACACCTCTGCCTTAAAAGTGTTTGATAGAAAGATGGAGGGCTATGCGGAATTCTTTGAGTAAAGGCAGTGATATACAACACCGGCTTCTACATCCACAGAAAGCAACAAGAAAATAGCGGCACTGACAACACTCAGTGTCCAGTGTCAGCAAAGTCCACGGTGTAAGCTGCAGTGTCTGCCCAACAGTGGAGACGGTGGGGTCTTCACTGAGGCTATTATCTGAAGTGATTATAGAGGTTGTACAGCCTCTAAATCTGGTCTTCAGGGTATCCAGAGATCCTGAGGACTACTTATTAGCTTTTACTAATGTCACTTTTTGTTAAAATTAACCTGAATTGACTATAATTAAGAATGGAACCCTGACTGATAAAATAAGCATAGTTTAAAAAGCAACCTTTTGAATATAAATCTTGTCCACACTTTATGCATAATTTTACACTTAATGTTTTAATGTAATTTTTGACTTACAAAAGGATGTGACATGCATATAAATTATCAAGCATAATAATTCATCTCTTAATTTAAGAAATAGAACATTACCCATTTGTTACATTTATTTATTTGAGCTCCTCTCCTGTCTCTATCCCTCTGCTCCCTCTTTTTAATAGTTTTGTCACATGTAAAAAGACCTGAAATATGTATCTCACCCTGAAATGACATTTTTAGTTTTGTTTCTTTTTGAGCTTTAGGAAAGTGGTATCAGACTGTATAGTAGCCTATGGGGATTTTATTTTTTTCACTCTTTGTTATATTTCTAAGATTCATTATGTTATATATAGTTGTCATTCATTTTCATTGATGTATAAGATTTAATCATGTGACTACAGTATATTTTGAAGGGATACATAAATATAAAATAATAAAATCATACTTTTTAAAAAAAATCCTTGATACTTTCTGACTCCTACTTTATAATTCTCCCTCCATATACCTTATTGGTATTATATACATTTCACTATAAGCAAGTGTATTTCATATTCTGTAGTTATTTCACTTGCAGTTGTCTCATGTCAACTTTTAAGGTGAATTAAGGAGGAATATTCACTAATTTGCATAGTGGAAAGCAAATGATGCTTTTTTTCTGTCACTCTTCAAGAATGCTAGAGGAGGTGGAACCTTCAGAGCTTCGGTGAACTACATTTTGTTCACATTTTGTCTAGCCTCCTAGAAATGGATTTCTTTATGTTATTGATCCTAAGATTTATTTTTATTTCATACTTTAATGTCTCTGAAATTGGGATATGTCTTATACATGTTGGGGTTGTGGTGTAGTTGATTCTAAGCATAAGGAAAATTGATTTGAATTTCTGGTGGCATGACTGGACAAAGGCAAGCTCTTGACAGTTCAGTCAACAAACTAAGAACTATTTGAAAACGGAATGGGGGGTTAGCTGTTTTCTGTGAACTTTCCATTAACATTTTATTTGTAAAATCAAGAGTGCATAAGAACTTGGGAGTATGGCTGTCTTATTTTTCTATTGCTATATAACAAATCACCACAAATTTAGCAGCTTAAAGCAACAGTTATTTATTATCCTATAGTTCTATAAGTCAGAAGTCCATGCAGGGCTCAACTGGGTTTTCTCAGGATCTCACCAGACTGAAGTCAAGGTGTCATCTGAGCCTAACATCTCATCCAAGGCTCTGGTCCCTCTCCCATACTTACATGGTTGTTGGCAAAATTCATTTCCTTGCAGGTGTAGAACTCAGAGGCCTTCAAGGCCAACAGAAGATCATCTCTGACTTTCATTGTCTTCCACTTCTAGACGCCCTTATAAGAGCTCACATTATTAGGCCCACATAGAATAAGCTCCCTCTTGATTAACTCAACTGATGAGATACCTTAATTACATCTACAATGATCCCTTTTGCCGTTAAGGAGATATAAGTGGTATCCTCTAACATCTACAAACTCAGACCATGCTCAAGAGGAAGAAATTATAGAAGGCAAATGTACCATATGATGGGAATCTTGGTGGCCATCTTAAAATTCTGCCTACCACAGTGGCTTTTGGAAGTTTGGAATAAAATCGTGAAGACAACCGGTGGCTCAGCAATAAAGAACCCACCTGCCAATGCAGGAGACCTGGATTCAATCCCTGTGTTGGGAAGATCCCATGGAGGAGGAAATGGCAACCCACTCCAGTATTCTTGGCAGGAAAATCCCGTGGACAGGGGAGCCTGGCAGGCTATGGTCCACAGGGCTGCAAAGAGTCGGACAGGACTGAGCACACATTACATACTCAGCATTACGACAGCAATGAAATGCTGCATTACCAGTATTTTTTGTGGCCCCAGAATACTTCTGTGTAGAAAAACCTGCACATCTATGAGACCAAAAAAAAGAAGAAGAAGAAAAAGATTTATTAGTAAAATCCACCAATGCATGCTAAAATGAGTGAACCAAAGTTCAGTCAGAAAAAGTCTCCTTATCAGTTTCCCAGAGTTGCCATAAGAAATGACCACAAACTAGATGGCCTCAAACAACAGAAATCTATTCTCTCACAGTTCTGGAGGCTGCAAGTCTGAAATCAAGGTGTTGGCAGGTCAGTTCCTTCTGGGAGATCTGAGGAAGAATGTGTCCCATGCCCCTTTTCTAACTTCTGGTAACTCCTGGCATTCCTTGACTTCCAGATGCATCTTTGCAATCTCTGCCTCCTTAGTCTTCACATTATGTTGTACTTATATGTCTCTGTGTCCAAATTTCTTTCTTCTTCTAAGGATGCTAGTTATTGGATTAGGGTTTACCCTAGTCCTGATTTCATTTTAACTTGACTATTTGCAAAGATACTATTCCAAATAAGGCTACATTCTGAATTCTGGGTACACATGTATGTTAAGAGGACACTATTCAATCAAGCATGGTCTCAGAGTATCTCCCCCACAATATTTTATTATTATAAAGGGAAAAACAGTAATTTTACCATGAAAAATGCAGGCAGACAACACTGACCAATTGGTTAGGTAAACATCACTAATAATACTTTCAACATCATATAAGCCCAGTGTAGGATGCAATGAGAAGCGTACATGACCTCTCTGTAACATTCTTTCAAGTAATGCATAGTATCAATCTAAGCAAAGGAAACATCAGACAAAACCAAATTAGGGAAGTTTACAAAATAACTCACCAATATTGTTTTATAACATCTAGGTCATGAAAGAAGGAAAAACTGAGGAAATGCCACAGAATGGAGGTAACTAAGGAGACAGGGGAAACTGGAAACAGTGTCAGACTTTATTTTGGGGGGCTCCAAAATCACTGCAGATGGTGATCGCAGCCATGAAATTAAAACACTCATTGGAAGGAAAGTTATGACCAACCTAGACAGCATATTAAAAAGCAGAGACATTACTTTGTCAACAAAGGTCCGTCTAGTCAAATCTATGGTTTTTCCAGTGGTCATGTTTGGATGTGAGAGTTGGACTGTGAAGAAAGCTGAGCACCGAAGAACTGATGCTTTGGAACTGTGGTGGAGAAGACTCTTGAGAGTCTCTTGGACTGCAAGTCCATCCTAAAGGAGATCAGTCCTGGGTGTTCATTGGAAGGACTGATGCTGAAGCTGAAACTCCAATACTTTGGCCACCTGATGTGAAGAACTGACTCATTGGAAAGGACCCTGATGCTGGGAAAGACTGAAGGCAGGAGGAGAAGGGGACGACAGAGGATAAGATGGTTGGATGGCATTACCGACTCGATGGACATGAGTTTGAGTAAACTCCGGGAGTTGGTGATGGACAGGGAGGCCTGGCGAGCTGCGATTCATGGGGTTGCAAAGGGTCGGACACAACTGAGCCCGACTGAACTGAACTGAAGGAGACATAGTATTAAGTGTAGGGAGGGATCCTGCATTTGATTCTGGGAGAGAAAATGGATGTTAGAGAAACACTGGTGAAACCCAAATTAATTTTGTAGTTAATATTATTGTGTCAAGGTTCATTTCTTACTTTTCTAGAAAGCTTATTATGCCAGTGACTGAAAAAAATTTTGAATGAGGCTTGAAACTTCTCATCCAATTCTGTGAATATAAAGAATTATGTTGTTTAAAAAAACAGGAAATTAACATGTGATACAGTATTAAATTACAGATTATATTCAAACCTCATAAAATTTTATGCTAGTGTCTGTTTTCATACCTTATTCAAGACTCCACATTGTATTTAATTGCATTGAGCAGCTTCAGCTGCATGCAACAAATTCTGGTAAATTCTCTTTTCACTTTTATTCTATTACAAATACTTTCCTAATTTTCCTTGTTATGGCTTCTTAGCTATACCCCTCATTTAAATGCAGGCATTATTTTCCAAATATAAGGGATTTTTTAAAAGTATCTTTGATATTAATTTCTCATTTAAATGCTTTGTTCTCTGCAATCACCCTCCATTTTTTCAGTCTTCTAACGTTCAGTGAGGCTTTCAATGGCTAAATCAAAGATCTCTCTTGGTGAATGTCTCACTGCACTTGAAAATATGTAGGTTATTTTCAAATATCTTTTGATACTAATCTCTAACATAATTCCACAGTAATAAGAGAACAGACTCTGTATGATTTCAATACCTTTAGAACAGGAAATTTCTGGATATATTCCAGTGTCTCCTAGTTTATAGTCTATAAACTAGGGAACTTAAATAGAATTTTAATCCTACTGTTGTGTGAAAATTGTATAGATCTTAATTATTTCTAATTGGTTCTTAATGCTTCTCAGGTCTACTATATTCTTGTGCTTCTCTGTACATTCATTTAATTAATTTCTGAGAGTTTGATATGGAAAGTCCAACAAAAAATCTTCATATATCTACTTAAAACAAACAGCTATAATATATAGCGGAACTATGTGTAACTTTGTTCTGTATTTTCCAAGTCTCCTGTAAATGTTACCATATTTTCATAATTTAAAAAATAAAAAAGAGATAATTTCTTACTTTTGAAAACTGCAATGGTAAGGTAAGATTAACATGATAGAAAACTGGGTGAAAGGTTTATGGGAAATTTCTGTGCTGTGCTTCTAATTATTTTGTGAGCCCCACATTATCTCAGAACAAATATGCATTCCCCTAATTACTAATGAGGCTGAGCATAATTTCAAGTGTTTATTTGCCTATACAGGGATTTAAAAAATAGAGACATTTGAGTTTTTCCTCCATTTTCTTTTGCTTTTTTCTTATCATTTGATATGAATTAATTATCATATTCATGATAACATTGTCAGTCTTATATGTTCCAAATATATATTTTCCTAGTCTGTTGGTTTTTTATTTTTTTATGTTTCCTCAATGTATGGCATTAAAAAAATATGTTAAAATTTACTACTAAAAAGAAAGAGATTCAGAAGAGCTGGACTCTGTAAAGAAGTTTTAGGAATGCCTTAATTAATTTACTTTGCTTACATTTTTTTTACTTTATATACACACAAGTGTGACACATGATTTAAAAAAAACTAGGTCTAAATAACTTTATTTTTTGTAAATTAATTTATTTTAATTGGAGGCTAATTACTTTACATCTAAATAACTTTAAAAGAGATATTTTAATAAGTACAAAATTCTTAGTAATAAAACTATTATGTCATGGTGAACTGCCTTTTTTTTTCCGGCTGTGCTAGCACAGCTTGTGGGATCATAGTTGCCTAACCAGAGATGGAACCCATGCCCCTTGCAGTGGATGCACAGAGTCCTAAACACTGGTCTGCCAGGGAAGTCTCTGTGTCATAGTGAACATAGCAACACCTTTTCTTGCTGGTACATAAATAATGACGTATCACAAAATCAATACTGTCTTTTCTTCAGTTGCTAAGTTTTGTCCCAACTCTTTGCAACCCAATGAACTGCAGCACGCCAGGCTTCCATCCTTCACTATCTCCCCAAGTTTGCTCAAACTCACGTCCACTGAGTCAGTGATGCCATCCAACCATCTCATCTTCTGTCACCCCCTTCTCCTTTTGCCCTCAATCCTTCGCAGCAACAGGGTCTTATCTAAGAGTCGGTTCTTTACATCAGGTGGCCAAAGTATCAGAGCTTCAACTTCAGCATTAGTCCTTTCAATGAATAGTCAGGGTTGATTTTCTTTAGGGTTGGCTGGTTTGATCTCCTTGCAATCCAAGGGATTTTCAAAAGTCTTCTTAGAGTTAGTTAAATAAGTATAATTCATTCATTCAATGAATATTTATTATTTACTGTTATCTCAGTCACAATTCTAGGTTTAGAGGATACAACAAAGAAACAAACACAGAACTAAAGCTTACACTGTTGTTCAAGAAGTAGGGCAGTAAAACTTAAATTCACAAATGTGTTAATTTTGGAAAGAAATACATTTATAAACAAGAGAGTTTCAGAAAAGCATCTACTTTTGCTTTATTGACTATGCCAAAGCCTTTGACTGTGAGGATCACAACAAACTGTGGAAAATTCTTCAAGAGATGGGAATACCAGACCACCTGATCTGCCTCTTGAGAAATCTGTATGCAGGTCAGGAAGCAACAGTTAGAACTGGACATGGAACAACAGACTGGTTCCAAATAGGAAAAGGAGTACATCAAGGCTGTATATTGTCACCCTGTTTATTTAACTTCTATGCAGAGTACATCATGCAAAATTCCGGGCTGGATGAAGCACCAGCTGGAATCAAGATTTCCGGGAGAAAAATCAATAACCTCACATACGCAGATGACACCACCCTTATGGAAGAAAGTGAAGAACTAAAGAGCCTCTTGATGAAAGTGAAAGAGAAAAGTGAAAAAGTTGACTTAAAACTCAACATTCAGAAAACTAAGATCATGGCATCTGGTCCCATCACTTCATGGCAAATAGATGGGGAAACAGTGGAAACAATGACAGACGTTATTTTGGGGGGCTCCAAAATCACTGCAGACGGTGGTCACAGCCATGAAATTAAAAGACGCTTACTCCTTGGAAGGAGAGTTATGACTAACCTAGACAGCATATTAAAAAGCAGAGACATTACTTTGCCAACAAAGGTCTGTCTAGTCAAAGCTATGGTTTTTCCAGTAGTCACGTATGGATGTGAGAGATGGACTATAAAGAAAGCTGAGCACCGAAGAATTGATGCTTTGGAACTGTGGTGGAGGAGACTCTTGAGAGTCTCTTGGACTGCAAGGAGATCCAACCAGTCCATCCTAAAGGAGATCAGTCCTGGGTGTTCATTGGAAGGAATGATGCTGAAGCTGAAACTCCAATACTTTGGCCACCTGATGCGAAGAACTGACTCACTTGAAAAGACCCTGATGCTGGGAAAGACTGAAGGCGGGAGGAGAAGGGGACGACAGAGGATGAGATAGATGGTTGGATGGCATCACCAACTCAATGGACATGAGTTTGAGTAAACTCCAGGAGTTGGTGATGGACAGGGAGGCCTGGCGTGCTGCGATTCATGGGGTCACAAAGAGTCGGACATGACTGAGTGACTGAACTAAACTGAACTGAAAGACAATAAAATAAGCTAATATTATGAAGAGTAATGGTAATAGTGGTAATATGGAGAGTAATAGTAATAGTGGGTACTTTTACTTTAGAAAAGATTTGTGAGGTGGTAACATCTGGGCTTGAATGATGAGAAAGTGCCAAATATCTAATGATTTGGGGAAACAGCATTCCAGGCAGAGGCAAGAGAAAAGGTAAGAATTCTGAAGTCTGAACAAATTTGCAATGCAGTGGCAGTGGATTAAAACATAGTGAATCAGGAGTTAGAAACTTAGCAGGGACTAGTTCATTTATGGCCTTGCAGATCATGGTAAAAGAGTATGGATTTTATTCTAAATGCAATTGGTTTTATTTTTAATTAAATTTGAAATAGGCTTTGCTCCATGCTTTTCTCTGGCTAATTGACAGAGCTAAAATGTTATGGTTATTACTTTTAGTGTGGAGTTTATCCTGTCCACATAATTCTTCTGTTAAGTGCAATGTTGACATTTTAAAGAGAAGCATTATATTAAGCTTTTGCCTTATTTTTATTTAAATTCTAATAATTGCTATTCTTATATGTTATCCTCAAAAAATCACTTTAACTGTTTGGGGGCTTGCTGATGAATAAAAAAGTTTTGGATTGTGGTGTTCTTAAGTCTTATTTGGGGAACTTCCCTGGTGGCTCAGACGGTAAAGCATCTAACTGCAATACGGGAGACCTGGGTTCAATCCCTGGGTCAGGAAGATCCCCTAGAGAAGGAAATGGCAACCCACTCCAGTACTCTTGCCTGGAAAATCCCATGAATGGAGGAGCCTCGGAGGCTACAGTCCATGGGGTCGTGAAGAGTCAGACATAACTGAGCGACTTCACTTTTTCACTTTTTAAGTCTTATTTGCATTCCTATAGAAGTAATATTCTTTATGAAAGTTTTTGCTCTAACTTGTGTTTTCCTGTTCTGAAATTTTGAATGTGGATCCACTTGCCATTCACTATTACCATAATTTTATAAAGGAAATTCCCATTACCTTCTCTAGCTAGGAAAGACATAATATGAGAATAAAAACAGTCTTAAATCTTGAATCAATTAAAATTTATTCAGATTAAATAAAAATTTAAAAGAAATCTCTACATTGATCTAATCTTTCTCATTTCACAGAAAACTGACAAAAATCTCTCCATCACAGCTCCAAGAAAATATTATAAATGTGTAGAGGATACTTACTTTTGATTCTCAAATAGACTCTGGAAAAATATGCTTATTGGTAATTGTAAGGAAAAAAAACAACTATAATCAATTTCATTGTCTAAGTTTCTCAGAAATAAAAATTAGTATGATAAATAAACAAAAAAATACACAATTTTAAAATTCTGATTATTATTTCTTAATGGACTAAATATCTTCCCCAAGTCTGTGATTATCCTTTTGTATAGGAAATGATTTCCAAGTGACTTCACAAGCTTGTGCTTTAATTAACTTCAGGTAAAAAAAATAAACATGAAAACATTTTGGATTTTTTTACTTGGCTTCAAAGTTAATTTGAATAAATATTGTCCCCTTAAAATGTGATCTAAAAATGAAACCTATCTCTACCTAAAAATGAAACCTATGAGTACTTGTAGAAAAACTAAATCATTGAAACCAGTGATTTAAATCAAATTACTCCATCTCTTACTTTTTTTAAAGCTTGGAAGCTAAAATATATGCTTCTGGGTTTATACATATTTGCATTTTGTCTTAAATATAATTTGATACGATCCATAATGGATCTTATCAAGGGGGAATATATGGATCAAGGGGGAATATAAAGGTAACTGAGCTGTATCAGAATAAAGATGATGAAATGGTTTAAGGTCTTACATGGTTTAAGGTCTTTAGAAGTTAAGAGTGATGGTAGAAATTGAGACCTTATTCTCATTAATAGGATTTGTACTTATAGAATTTAGTGAGACTATTATTTTTTACATTTCCCATTGCTGTGATATGAGACCTAATTCTACTTTTAGCCCAGCTTCACATGACCTTATTTCTAGTGCAAGAGCCCAGGGCAGTTTCTCCATAACATTAGATTAGAATATCCAAACGGATCTATTGCTGGGGAGGAGAAATCTCAATTTAAGATTTGGACAGAGGAAACAAAACAGCTAGTCTGATGTATTTACATTCCATACTTCCCAACAGAACACTCCACTTTCTAACAACTTTTTACATTGTTGTTCTGTGCTATTCATTCAACAAACTTTTGAAGGTTGTCTATGTCAGGCATTGTCAGGATAGAGCGATGCAAAGATGAATGTCACAGGCCCTGTTCTAAAGTATCACTAGCTAGTATAAACTAGCAAAAACAGAGTGAACTATGAAAGCATTAACAGTGAAGCCTGGGAAAGCTGTGGTTGAGCGGGTAAGCATCAAAGAGAAGGGGCATCTTGTGGGATTAGACCAATAGCAGAAGAGTTGGAAAAAACATCTTTGAACTTCGGAAGTCAGATACTACCTCCTCTTATAATCCAAGGTTACATACTCTCATAACACTGTGCACCTTTCCTTCATTGCAGTTATTTCAATGTGTATGTTCAGACTTTGGTTTTGTGATTAAATGATGCTAGACTCAAAGTTCCTTGAGGACAGCACCATGTCCATTTGTTGTTACTATTATACATCCCAGCGATGACACATATGAGATGCAGGACAAATAAGTGTTGAGAGGGAAAATAAAGTGGGTGGGCAAGTTCTCAGAAGCATGACTGGTCATTTTTTATCCAATGTTCTCAAGTGAGAGAGCCACAGAATGTGAAAAGCATTTCTCTCACCAAAGGGGACTGCCTGATCTTTGGCAAGGTGTAATTCTTTGAACTTTTCTGTGGTCAGAATTAACATTTCCCTCCTACCCTCTCTCCTTGTGAGATAAATCATCCATTTATCCTGATTTCAACCTTTTGGTTACTGATTCAGTCCCGTGGATCACACTATGAACACCTTCCAGTAACTAGAAAGGTCAGTTGAAGGAGTTTAATGGCCATGATACCTCGCTCACTCACTGTCTGTTGCAAGCAACACAGTTTATGGGAGATAAAGTTCTCACTTAAGGCGTTCAAAGTACCTTGCTAAAAATCTAACTCTATACTAAATAAAATTCCAGTCTAATGTAGCAGACAAGAAAGCCTCCAATGTGAGAAAAATGAAACTGCGGTTTGGGAACTTCTGGATTATTGCTGAGGAAGGAGAATCCTTTATATGACATTTCTGATACGTCCTCCAAATTGTTCTCCCTGGAGGTTCACCCTGGTCTCACAGCCTAAAGCATATTCAAGTTTGCAAAGATCAGAGACACTGAAAGTCACCCGACACCCCACCCCTTGCGTCCCAGTGGAGTCAGTAAACACAGATTGATTTCCGCAACTCAAGGGGGAGGGGATCTAGGGGAATTTAGACACCACCTCCGTTGTGGTTAAGCACAGCGCACTGCTGGCGTCATTCAGCCCTCGTGCGCAGGCGTACTAAGGATACACTCCCCCTCCCCTTCCTGTGCACGCGCTCGGAGCCTGCAACTCTCGCGAGAGAAGCGAGATTTATTCCTACGTACCGGGCCGTGCTGCTTATGGCGGCGCTGGAGAGGGGGCGCTGAGCTGTTGGGGTGAGTACGACCTCAGGGTCCAATTGGGGGTAGCAGGAAGCCAAGTCAAGGGCGGATGAAAAAATCAAGACAAACGGGAGAGACCTCTGAGTCAGGGTGGGCACTTCTAGAGCCTCGTGTAGATTACATTTCGCACTGAGTCCCCACCCCGGGCTTTTCCACCCGTCCCCCGTTCAACTGTCTAGGCCTCAAATCAGGCTGCAGAGCCGAAGTGAAGATTGGAGGCCAGGCGGCAGCGCGTGGTGGTGCTGGTGACTAAAGTGGGGGGAGGGAGCGAAAATGGAGGCTCCGACCGCAGCCAAGATGGAGGCAGGGGTGCGGGGCTCGGGCGCGGAGGCTGCTGGGAGTTGTAGTCTGGCTGTTTCCCCCTCAGCCGCTTGGTGGGGGAAACGAGAACTACAAGTCCCGGCGGGCGGGGCGAGGGGGTGGTGGCGCGGTCCTTTGTGTGAGACTGGAAGAGCCGGAGGCAGAGGAGAGCGGCCTACTCTGACTCTGGACACTATAGTTTCTTAGCCATCACCTGCTTGCGGCTCTGCCTACCAGTAGCAGAGCGCAGTGCGGCAGTGGCCCTTCCTTTGTGTATGAACTGAGACCCCGCTCTATCTAAGTTGCTTAGAGACACCTCCATTCTTCGGCCACTTCTGGCACGGTATCCCAGCCGAAGTGTCATCTTTATTGCCATTCACCCAGAGCTGTTTATCCTGGGTCTCAACCCTAGCTTCCCCGTCTAACCCTCTCCTTTAGCTTCTTGAGAAAGAGAACCGGCCTCTGAACTTAGGCACAGGGCTCTCACCCCTCTAATTCTAGGGTTAAAACAGACTCTTGAGAGTTCAGTGGCGTTCTTCTTACCACCTTCTCTGGTTCTTATGGTGTAAGAGCCTGGCCCATATTGTGCAATGAAAGACTTGACGTCGTCATTCTGTGTAGTTTTTTTAGAGCTCTGGTCGCAGACACTTCGAGGTTCTTACCATTCTATCCTGAGGAGGAGATCTTAGTACCACGGTTCTTTTTTGCCTTAAGGTTTTGCTTTGGAAACACCCGGATAGCTCCTCTGTTGCTTAACTTACAAGTAAGGCAGGGAACACTCTAAAATAGCCTTCATTCCGCAAATACAAAAGGCTGAACGTTGTTGTCCGAGGTAATTTCCTTGTTTTGCACCTAAAATGAGCGAAAGAATGTGGTCCTCTTAAACAGTTGGTAGGCAGGATAAAGCAGGAGGGAGGACGCCCAGAAATACTATGATAGTTAAATCTTGAAATATTTCCTGTCAGAGATTAAGCTTTTTATCAGGATGGTGTTAACTGGCAGCTTTTGACTAGAGCTATTAATCTGTAAAATGTAGTTATCAAATTATTGGCGCAAATATAAGTTACTCTGTTTCAAAACGCTGAGTAATTTTCTTGAGTTTCTAGAAGGCGAGCATTTTCAATACTACATTGAGGGCCAGTAAAATGCCTTGGTGTCATTTTGGTACTAACCATTATTGGGTATTCATGGTGTGGGTCAGGAGGGGGTTTATATACTTGAACAGGCATAGGCTTGAGTCATAAAATCTTGAAAAATGTTCAACTTTGTGTTTTTTTTTTCCTTTTAGCCATAGGCCCGAAATAAAAGAGATGGTAGTGGTTTGAGTGATTTTGCAGCTGCTCTGGATGCTTACCATCGAGATGAGTATTTATAGCAGCTGAGTTGAAAAGTAAAGTATTTGAGGCGCAGAAGATAGGTTTTCCTTTTTTGTAAATAAGTTCTGACTTAACAGGTATGACCTTTAGAGTTTGTTTGAAAATTCTGGTAAATTCCTACCAAATAAAAAATGAGAATGTGAAAACTGACTTGTCCTGCTTTATCCTACTCCTGTTTTCCCTCCTCTCCACTTAAAGATGTAGGGCCAACATTTTAAGATTATTTTTTTCTTTCAAATTGTAAGATACACATAATGGAATTTACCATATTAACCTTTTTTTCAAGTGTACAGTTCATTAGCATTAAGTTCATTCACATTGTTGTGAGGACCATACTTTTAACAAGGTAGTTTAAAAATGGAAATGCTGTGTGGGCAGATTTTTAAGGAGTTGAATTTGAGGGCTGTATTACAAAATAAAAATCTTGATCTTGTTAAATAAATACAAGGCATTGATTTATCATCATCTTAAAAAACAAAGTGGGAACTACTTCGAGACCTTTAACCCAGACTGTCTTGTGGAAAGCTCTAACTTGTAGGATTTTTCATAATAGAGAATTACAGCTAGAAGAATTAGAACTATTTTTTAAGACTTAATAGCTGGAATGTCCTCAGTGGTGATGTTGCTGTGCTGGGAGTAACTTGTTTTCTTGAATTCCATCATTTCTTGCTGTTAAATACTTTCTGCCAAATTACAATTTTTAAAAATTTCTTTGTCTTGTATTGGAGTGTTTTCTGCTTGCATGTATGAGTGTCTAGTTAGAAAACTGAATAATTCAAAACTTTTTTTCCATTTAATTAGATGTTTTTCCTGTGCTACATTGTGTTCGAGAAACATAGATGTTTCTCTTGTGCTACATTGTTTATTAGAGGTATTAAACTGAGTATGGTGCATTGAAAGATTATTTGGGGAGCATTATATGTGCTTTTATACTGAGGTAAAACATTAATGTATAGTTGAAAATAAATTGATCAGCAATTTATTCACATTGAACCTATGGACTATCCATTGGTTTACAGTTGCGGCTGGTATATAACCAGTTAGTTGTTTGGACTTCTGCTTCTTGGATGTATTGATAGTAAGTGTAAACTGCCAATTGCAAACTCTTTCTATGGGCAAGTTTGCTAGGTACTGCTTCTTTTTATCAGCGAAGGTCTTTGCCCAATGGCCTTACATTTGCTCTTGCTTTACTGGGCATGCCAATGCGTCTTCCTGGTAATTAGTCTGTACCTGCTCTGGCCAATGTGGTAGCCACTAGCTTTGTGTGGCCTTCGGGCCCTTGAACTGGGCACAGTTCTGAGAGTTGAAATGTGCTGAAATATAAAATAAACATTCAATTTCAAGGGATGTTAAAAGCATGTCGATTGTCTGTGGGAAGTGATGACATTTGGATTTGGCTAAATAAGATACTTAATTAAAATGAATTTTACTGGTTTCTTTCAGCATTAATATGATTACTAGGATATTTTTAAGTTGCATATGTCACTTGCACAATATTTCTGTTGGACAATGCTAGTCTGTGCTGTTCTGATTTTTGTGTCTGGAGCATTTCTTCAGCTTCTTTCCACACTACTGTTTGTCCTATTTCAAAGTATTAGTGTATCATAAAAGAAGTTAAGTGATGGGAGGGTATCATTTTAAGTGTCTGGTAATAAGCACAATTGTTTTTACTACAGTGAACCTATACAAAAAGATAGTTGCAGCAATTTGATATTATTTCCACTCAAAATGGTGATGACTTAAGTTGTTTTGAGGTGGTTAATTAAATTTTTATTACTTTCCTTAGATCCCAAAGTGAAACTGAAAACTTATTATAAATAAAATTAAACTTGTCTTGAGTTACAGCATCAAGAAATATGAACTGAGGGGAAAAAAAGAATTATGAACTTCGGAGTTAAGGCAGGAATGAGTATTGGTCATATAAATCAACAGAGAACCTTTTCAGTTCCATGCTGTCTATTTGGGTCTTTGCTGTTGTTTTCAATGAAAGTAATTTGAACAGAGTGGATTAGGTAGAGAGACTTAAAGACTGGTTCATCATTTCTTTAGCATTCTTCCCAAGTGAATGCTGTACAGACTTTTGAGTATAATTTGTCAAAATGATAAACTAGGTTATATGGTAACATTTTAGATGAAGTAATGCTGTAAAAATGTACTGGTTCAACATATGTATTACTTTAGTACCTACTATGTGCCTGGCTTCGGCTAGCTCTTTGAGATAAAGCAGCCAACTGGAGGAGACAGTAAATAAGACAGGTCATGATAATTTTAAGGAAGGTGAAATAGGGCATGACTGGATATTCAGTTCAAGTAAAGGAATTGGCATTAATTGCTGAAACAGCAAGTCATAGTAGTTGATAATTAATGGTGATAGTGTTCCTATACAGAGCAAAGGGAAAGTCCATTATCTAGAGGTCAGGAAGACTCTCAGATCCACATTTAAATTGCTCCTTAGTTTTTGTGGGTTTTTGGCCACACTGCAGTATGTGGGATCTTAGTTCCCTGACCAGGAATCAAACCCATGCCCGCTGCAGTGGAAGCACAGTCTTAACCACTGGACCAACCACCAGGGAAGTCCCCTAGTGTTTTAAGTTAGCGTTCTGTATATAAGTGTCTGGGGCAGGGGGGACGGGGGGTGCTGTAGGGGGTACACTGAGGATTAAAGCAAAATGATTTGTCAGTACCACCCATGAATCTAATAATCTTGGCATGAGTGAATAGCCAGTTTATTTCAATTCCAGGTGGGTGTCTTTTTTTCAAAGAAGAGGTTACTTCTTGGTTGGATAATTAAGTCTATCCAGTTCAGTAAAAAAAAATTTTTAAAGTTGGTAGAACTGTATACCAACTTGAATTGTCTTTTGCTTATTATCTATCATTGTCTTTTTGCTGTATTAGTTTCTGCTGTGGTAAGTTTAGCAGTACCTAGTAAGGTGCTAAAGGACGCTGTGATAAAGAAAGAGACTTGAGTTTGTCTCTCAGAAATTTGAAGCATATTAAAGGAACAAGATACATAAACCTGTAAACCAAGTGCAGAAATGATTTGGTACCAGAAAGAATGATGCCAGCAGTGGGAGTTAATGCCTCCTTTAGTGGGAATTAGGTAATCTGTGCTAGAATGGTCAAGAAAGGATTTTTTTTTTTTTTTTTTGTAACATTTAAGATGACAAAATATGTACTTTGTGGCAAGACCCATATGCACAGAGAGTAGAATTCAGAAATCTCCCAAGAGTTAAGTTTTAAGAATTAGGGAGGGAAATGTACCAACCTAGAAGACTTGGAGCTCAGAGGAAAGCTGTAAGTAGAACAGAACACACCTTGAATGGCGGTGGTTAAATGCTGGCTGGGAGTCAGACACCTTGGGGAGATGGGTGGAGGGGAAATACCCCAGTGCCCAGGGCCTCACCTGTTAAATTCCAACCTCGTGTTGGGAGCCAGGCTTTGATTCCCCACGCCACGCCCCCCAAGTTGTCCGAGTAGGTTGGATTCGCAGTCAGGATTAAGAAATTCCCATTTAGAGTGCTGGGGAAATCACTGAGGATTTTGGACAAGGAGATGAATGAGATGAAATTGGAATTTTAGGTCAGTCAGTCTGGTAGTGTTACATGACAGAATGTGGAAAAAGTTGATACTGAAGTTAGCAAATGTGTTGTCTGACTGGACACATAGGTCATTTAGAACAAAAAAATATAAAAGATACCTTGAAATATTGGCAAGACTTGCACCTTTGGGTGTGTAGATGGAGAGGGAGGACTCAAGGATCATTACAGAAGTGGCCCTAAGTCAGGCCAGTCAAATTACTGTTTGAGTGGGGACTGGACATAGGCTTCCCAGTGATTTGAGAACCATTGCTCTAAGAAGTGTCTAGTCTGGGTAATAGGTGAATGATCCAAATAAAACTGAAAGATTGAACAAATGTAACATTTGATATTTGAAATTACAGTATGAAGTCATGGAATGTTTACCCAGTGGCGGTAGATCAGCTGTTACTGAGTTTTCATTTTGCATTGTAGAAACTGAAATTCAGGGAGATTAAATAACTTTTTGTTTGTAGCATTTACTGGTGATTAGTATTGAGCTCTCCTCCTCTAAACTGTTTCACAGCTCTGACCTCACTTTGTAGTCATTCTGATTTCTGATGTTCTTCAAATATACTGTCCCATTTCTCAGCATATCTAAAACCAAATCCTCCTTTACTTTTCCCTGTATGTCATTTTGGTTAACAGCACCATTTTAGCCAACATTTGAGGCACTGCAAAATAATCATTTTTTTACAGCTAATAAAAGCACAATTTTGTGGTTTTATTTATATGTCTATTTCATTTCTCTTTTGTTTTCTTAATTGTTTCTCTTCTCAAGACATTTCTTACCTGCTTATGGCAACAACTCAAATGAGATGTCTGTTTTCTTCATGAAGTCATCTCATAGGATTTCAGGACTTCATACCATTTCATCAAGAACTAAGGCTCTCAAAAAAAAGAACTAAGGCTGTCTGTTTCTTGTTATATATCAAGTTGAAATGCTTCATAATCTGGCTCTGGTACATCTGTCACACCATATATCTCATTTCACTTTAACCCAGCACTCTGTTCTAGCCAGACTAGCCTATTGATTACTCTGAAACAGCAAACCACACTTGTTGTAACAGTCATTCACAAATAAAGCTCCCTTGATGTCAGGTATAGAAAATCGTATACATGGTCTCTGCTCTCAAGGAACTTATAATTTAATTGCATATTCTGGTTTGGTTTATGTTATAGTTTATGCCTAGGATACTCAACTATTTTCTTTTTCTCAAAAATCTGCCTATTTCTCCTAATTAAGCTGAAATAATGCCACCTCTTTAAAAGCCTCTGACCATGTAGCTTTAATGTCCATATAGTGATGAATAAACCATAAGTAGTATTTCTCAAATAGTATGTCAATAGTAGATGTCCATGTATTAGTTGAACAAATTAATTTTTGACATTTTGTCCTATAATCTAATTTTTTCTCATGTATAACTCTGTTTTTCAACAGGAGTATAAATTCTCTGATGACAGGAGATTCTTTCATATTTTCCACAGTTCATAACACAGAGCTAGGTAGTTATAAAACACTACACTAAGTAGAACATTTATATAACTGAATTTGTTTGTGGGGAGGGCATATCAATAAGGAATGCGAAATAATTTCAGGGTTTGAGTACAATACCACAAAAGGTATCCATTAACACTTGAGAGATTGCTTAAGTGATGAATGTGTGTGCATCCAAGTTTTCTGCATTGCTTGATTTGAAGTTAATGAGATGAGCTTTTCCCTCTACCTACCTTCTATCCCTGATTATTTACTTAATGTCTTAATTTCTTATCTTTAGTATGAAGTGTAACAGAACAGACTTTACCACCTGAAACTGCTGCTTCAAGTTCAGATCAGGCAAGGAACAAACCTCGAAACAACCAACAAGACCAAAGAAGAGTACACTTAAGTTGAAGACACAACACTTGATCTGAAACAAGAAGTTTGTGCCTACTCAACAGCTTTGAAAGAGCACTTCCCAACGCTGCTAGTAGTCTTTGTTTTCTTCAGTGCTGTACTGTGAGATTGCCCGGTGCAGCAGCAGTTGTATTCTTTATTAGCTTGATAGATCGTTTTCTCTCGCTCTTTTTTTTTTTTTTTAAATACTAGCAACTTTCATTCTTTGAAACGTCTGCTGAAAAAGAAGAATCAGCAAATACTACTGAAAGTGCAATATTTGATTATCACTGCGAGGTAGGTTTATCGTTTCCTGTTGGCAAGAGAGTTTATAATTCTGGATTTCCTAATTATTTGGTTAAGTATAAAATCTTAATCTACTCGCTTCTAAAAGTATTCTGAAAACAGTTTATATTTTTCAACTCTTGTCTGAAAATATCAACACTAGTTTATTTTATTTAACTTAATTGTCTTTTCTTAGATGAGGACAATATTTATGGCCAGAACTGGGATTTTTTTCACCCAAGATATTTATTCATATATACAGATCTCTTGATTTATTGGTCTCATAGAAAGAGAACTCCATTGGTACTATTTAGAAATTAGGGCTTCAGAAAGGAAAGCCCTTTGCGGTCTTGTTTGAGGTAATCTTGGGTAAAGAAAATCTGCAGGAAAAGGGATGTTTGAAGGTGAGTAGTACTTTGTTAAGAGAGAGAAGGGTCTTTGGTAGAGATATAGAGATAACTGAATGAACCGGTTTGGGGAGATCTGAAAGCCCATGATGTATATTGAGTAGTCCATTATGAACAGAGTAGAGAATAGAGTTTTATGGGGCAGAGAGAGTAACTGGAAAGGGATGCTGGCTGGAGGGGTCTAAAGGGCCCACTATATTTGACTTTATTCTTCAGGAAAGATGTCAGCTGTTTATAAACGAGGACTAAATAGATTTTGTAGTTCAAACCTGAAATAGTTTATTAATTCAGATTTTAAAATTATATATTCACAAGTGTATCTTTAAAAGACAAATGGTACTGCTTTTAAGGGATAGGTTGACATTGGGGAGGTGTGTTACAAACAGTGGACAGAGTGTAGGGAAGATAAAAGCTAGGGTAAAAGCTGAGAAAAAGGTATAGACACTGCATGTTTTAATGGTAGAAGTAATAGCGCTAGTGACCAGTTGAATGTGAAAATGAGGCTGAAGGGAATTAATTTAGTCTATCCAGTTGTCCAAGTTAGAAACCTTTGTTCATAGAAATAGAGAAGTTCAAGTGGGAACCTGTGGAAATCTATTTTGTATGTAAGATAATAATCTAAAGTTGAGAAAATATTGTAGTATGGAATGCTCAACAGTCGTTGTTGGGGGGAGGTAGGATTGTGAAGGGCAGTTCCTTTTAAATCTTTCATTTCTAGATTTTCTGAAATCAGAAATAAAGACTTGGGATTCAGAATGGAGTCATCACTTTATAGGTAATTCAGGAAGAAATGCCAAAGAGAAGAATGTTTAAAGAAATAGAGCTAGTCAGGAAGGAGTGCCAAGGAAGATAATTTCAGGGAGAACTTGGTAGTAATTCTTTTGTAAAATGCATGCTTCTCTGGTGGCTCAGCGGCAGACAATCTGCCAGCAATGCGGGAGGCGAGGGTTTGGTTTCTGGGTCCGGAAGATCACCTACAGGAGGAAATGGCTACCCATTCCAGTATTCTTGCCTGGGAAATCCCATGGATAGAGGAGCCTGGTGGGATACAGTCCATCGGTCACAAAGAGTGAACACGACTGAGTGACTGAGTGTGCATGCATTGATCAAATAAGATGGGGAGTGAAAACTGATCATTCTTAAGATGATTGTTTTACAAAAGCTTCATTACTGTTTCAAAAAGCACTTGGACCCATATCTACAATTTATTTAAAGGTTGAAAGCTTAATTGTGGTAATCACCTTACTATGGACCAGAATTATTTCTTAATTTAGAACTACCAGTAATACCAATTTATTTAAATTATCCATAAACAGACATTTAGTTACTTAGTTCTAAGGTTATTTTACCACTTGATTTTTCTCTTTGTTTCTTCTTCCCTCCTCCTCTGACTTTTTAAAAATAATTTTAGACTGCTGCCAATTGTGCTGAGCTAGATAAAATAATGGAGATGGAAATTGCACAGCTTTTATCTTTATTCAGAAGGGTAAAAGACAAGATGGTAGAGCTTTGACTGCCTTGACATGAATTGTAGAAATGGATTTTAAAGTAGAAGTGCTTTATGTTTAACCTAATCTTTGTATTCTTTTTACTCTAGTAAGCAGTTTAGTTTACGATACATGGGCTAAATACTAATATAGTAAATATTTACAAACAGATAAATGAGTGGGGGTATTGACATTAAAACATGTTCTCATTGTACAGTTGTGAATTCCAATTAACAGGAGTGCAGCTAACGAAACAGATTTGGTAATGCAATAGACTACAGATTTTTTTTAATTTAATTTTTGTTGAAGTATAGTTACTGGTTTACAGTGTTACCTTAGTTTCTTGCTATACAGCGAAGTGAATCAGGCATGTGTATACATATATCCACTCTTTGATACAGATTGGCTCCCCATTAAATCACCACAGAGCACTGAGTAGAGTTCCCTGTGCTATACAGTGGGTTCTCATTAGTTATCCATTTTATATTCAATAAATAGTAGTGTATATATGTCAATCCCCATCTCCCAATTCATCTCACCTTCCCTACTCTCTTGGTATCCATAAGGTTACTCTCTACATATGAGAACCATGTTTAAGAGATGTTTGTTTTTTGTTTTTTGGTTTTTTTTTCCTAAAAACAGTTTAAAGTAGTACAAAATTAAGAATGAATAAATATTGAAGAGTAGAATTGACCCTAAAAAGTACCAAGAAAGAATAAGGTTTTTAAGAAGTTTGATTGGCATGTAAAGATATACATGGATTGTTTTGGTGAGTATTTTGATCAAGACGGATGACAGAAGGAAAGCAAAGCTAGGAACATTAAAAGAAAACTAAAGCCCCCAGTCAATAAGATGACAGGGTAACTTGCTGGAGTGTGCTAGTAGTTAATGGAGACCCATGACCAGGAACTTCACACGTCTTGATTAATTTTCAAAGTCAGGTGTGCAAACTTTTGAGCTTGCTCTTCGTCCCTATCAAAAGTCCAGGAGCCCAAAATAAAAAATTTTCAGTAAGATTTGACAGAGTATGTCATGATAGCATAGTGATCAGTATGCAGAAATATAGATTGCATAATAAACATTAAAAGACTTTCAATAATGGACTGATTTTCAAAGGGGTCTCCACATATATGCTGCCAGATTCTATCTTCCTTTTCAAGATTTAGCATAAGTAGTTACGTGAATATTTATGTATAAGCATCATTCCAGGCTTTTTGTATGAAGTAACTAACCCTAACTATTAGGTTAGTTTTTTCTTTAGTAATAAATGATCAGTTATAAGAAATAGGAGAAGGAGAAACCTGATTTTACTGATTTATTAAGTAATATAGAAGATTTTTTTTTTCCTAGTTATATGAAGTTACGGAAACTTCTTAGTCTACAGAATCAAGAAACATAATCACTCAGCGCTGTCTGTATTATATTATTGGTCACGGTACAATAAGAGAAGTAGTGACATGTACCTCAGTGGATAATTATTTAGAACATATCCAGAACACAGCAATTAGTCTGAAAAACGGTTGCATTCGGAAAACTGAAAGGAGCAGAGGAAGGAAGTTAAGGGAAGGTATGTTTAGATTAAGAAGACAGTCATTTTCTAAAACTGTTGTAGAGTGAAATAGCTTGGGGGTTTTTTGGTAAGAGTTTATTTGAACATTTATTGATTTCAGTCGGGCAGTGGCAAACTGAAAGTGGTAAGGTGTGCTCCTACGATGGGAGCAGGGGAGAAGACTTACAGAGAAGTGGAAGCAAGGACGTTATAATTGTCTGTAGCTTAAAGCCCAGTTGTCTGTGATTAGTTGACCTTGGTTCATTTTTGTTTGTTTTTTAATTTTTATTGGAGTATAATTGCTTTACAATGTTTAGATTTGTTATATCACCAAGTGAATCAGCTATATATTTAGAAATATCCCCTTTTGGATTTCCTTACTATTTAGGTCACCACAGAACATTGAGTAGAGTTCTCTGTGCCAGTAGGTTCTCATTAGTTACCTATTTTATACATAATATCAATAGTGTAAATATGTCAGTTGCATTCTCCAATTCATCTGACTCCTTTCCCCCTTGGTATCCATAGACTACCTTTTCTAAACTAATTCCTTTTCAGTGAGAGCCAAGCAGACTAGGTTAGGAAAAACGGAGAAACAACTCAAGAGATGTTGGAAGAAGAAAAAGTCTAAACTTGCACTTGGTAATATTCGTTTGTTGTGTTCACTACTATACAAGTAGAACCTTGAACAGCACTGCTGCATTGTAGGCACTCATCATGGTTTAGTGCATAAAGCAGTGGTTAGGAATGTGAAGGTGGAGTGAGGAGTGAGTACTAGATTCTGTTCCCATTTACCAATTTTACCTCTGTGCCCTTCAAACACCATCTAAGTATTTTCTTGTCTGTGAGTATTAAAGTAGATTTTCATGGTCTTTTCCTTTTTAAAATACCAGTTGAAATCATATAAATATTTTTTGCCATTATATAAATTACTGTGACTTATTGACCCATTGTTAAACTTTAGATTGTTTCTAGAAATTTGTTATTAAAACATTTTAGTGAACACATTTGTGCATAAAGCCTTGTCCACATTTCACATTTCCTCAGGATAATTTTCCTGCAGTAGAATTATTAAGGAAAATACCACCATGTTTTGGTACATGTGATTAAATTTATTTCAGAAAGATTGCACCAGTTTACTACCATGAAAAAATATTAGCGTGTTCTTAACCTACTTTCTCAATATTTTTTAAATCTTTTCTTTGGTAGTTTGATAAATGAATAATTTGCTTTTATCTGAATATTTGCTTGCCACAATTGAAGCTTATATATTTTGTCTTTAATGAATAATCTTTTAAGACTTAATTTATTTGTCTTCCACAGTTCAGCAAAGAAGTGCTTACTATGTACTAAACTCTGCAACACTGGAGATTTAGCTTTGAACAAAAAGTACCTGTTGTCATGAAGCTTATGTTCTGGTAGTTTAATTCTTAACTGATTTGCTTAAATTCTTTAATGATACACTTATATATTTACATGTGCTTTTCTTCTCTTTAGGTTTGAGTATAAAAGTTTATACTTTTTACATAATCGAATATCGATCCTTTGCCTTACACCGTTTTCTTTTGACTTTAAATCTAGAAAGTCACCTTTCCAAAATCTTTATAAATACATGCGTTTTTATTTACTATGTTAAGACATTTAACACAGTTTATCTGAAATATACTTTCTGTATGCTATGAGTTGAGCAACTATAGATTTTTCAGCCTATTTTTTAAAAAAGCCAAATAACATTTATATACTGGTTCATTCCTCCTACCACCACCTCCTTTTTTGTTGTTGTCTTTAATTTTTTATAAACAAGCATCTGTTGTTGAGCTACTTGCTTTTTCCATTGAATTTCTTTTTTTATGTAATTGTTTGGTTTTATATGTTTTTTCTTCTTTAAATAACCTGCCATTTTGTCTAATGGTGTTTTCTTTAAAGTTTTGTTGGTGCTTGTTTAAAAAAGAATTTAAGTGTACTATTAAGAATTTTATTAAGGGTTAATGTACTGTCTTCTCTAAAGTTGCTTGAATAATACATGGTTTTCCATTTTTGAAAAGTATTTCTCAAATTGGATAAAGGGTAGAGAAAAAAACTTAAGATACTAGGAGAAAGGAGAGGTTCTGTTTCAATTCTGTTTTGATGTGCACATCTAAAAGTGCAATGAGATTCAAGCAATACAGCCTAAATTCCAATACCCTCCCTGGGGAACAGTTTAGTCTTAGAAGGAAATGACAGCTGTAATCCCTTTGATTCTGGTTCATTTTCCCTTAGGGTGAGAAAAATGAGTTACTACCTCCTACCACTGCTAGGACTGGAGATGTGGTTTTTGCAGCTTGCTGGCCTATGTATTATAGATCAGCATTCTTACTTGAATGGTTAGAACTAGTCTAAACATGAAAAAAGCAGAAATTGAAAGTCATGATCTAAGTCAGTGATGGTGGAATAGTGGCTTTCAAATTAATTTGAAAATGTACATGTGTATATTTTATAAATTGTGTGATTATACTTTACTTGCATTACAAAGCAGTGGTACAAATAGGACAAAGATAAAATAAGCAGTATTTTAAAAGTAGTTTACCTGTTAACAGAAACTTTCCAGCCTCACTCAAAATACATATCTGGATGCTTAGTTTGTAAGTGTTTAATTTAAAAACCTTATACTACCATGAATTAACATCTAAGGCACAGCATGGATTTTGTGTTTTATCACTACTATTGGTGGCGAAGTATCACAGTCTTGATCTTAGTTTTTTGTGAGACTTGTCAGATCTCATTAATGGTTATTTATTTCATAATGTGGAAGTATAAGAACTAATGCCCAGATTAGAAGTGTTGGCTCCCAGTACTCTGCCTTTGCTTGCTTTATTAGCATTATCTTCTATCTAAGAGTATTCTCTAGGAATCTTTCTCAACACTTTCTGTTTGTGAGGGCAGTTTAATTAAACTAGATAGCTAAATTTGTATGTGCACTTAGTTGGGGAAATGTAAACTTAATGTGCTGAAAGTAAATGAGGGCTTCACTGTCAATCTCTTGTGAGGCTCTCCACTCTTAACCTCAGAATACTTTATGTTTGACCTGTGATATGATCTGACAAAGCAATTTAGCAAAGCCTTTTCTATAAATACATATTAACTATTTAAAAAGCTAATTGTTATCTCTGGACAAAATACATTTATTCTAGTTAAGATTCTTTCTTCCTACACACCATTGAATTATCCTGTGTATAACCTTCTTTAGGGAGGCAAGTGATTGATAAAATTGGATTCTGTGTGAAGTTGTGAGACATTTTGAAGACTTTGGGCTCAATTGTCTCACTGTAGCAACCACCAGAGTCCTTACAGCATTTTTAAAACTGTAAATATTGTGGATTCGGGATTAAGTAAGTGCTTTAAAAAATTTCAGTTTGACCTTTTAATGTTAATGCTATAATTTATTTTGTTGGTAGAAATCTGATTAAATGATTCCTATTTTGCTAAAGTAACCTAATGGTAAAGGTAAAGATACACAGGTTGACTAACAAATGTGCGTTAAATTGTTACTGATGATAGTTATAAACATTGTGCTATGTTATCACAGCTGTTTGAGATGGAGAACGTTTTTACTGTGCCATCCGATCCTCATCCCCCTCCTGCAGCCCCTCCTTCACTTTCTTTACCTTTATCTTCATCTTCTACCTCATCTGGGACTAAAAAACAAAAGAGGACCCCCACGTATCAGAGATCTGTAAGTCAGGGAAGCAGTCATCCTAGCTTTTTTCTTTGTGTTCAGAGCATGACTAAGAGGCATCACTCAGTTTGATTGAAATACCCTGCAAACTCACTTTCTAACTTCCCTAAGCATTTCCTTCACCTTGAATCTCGAAAGGTAAGTTTAGTAGTGTAGGGCTTGCTACTCAGAGGGTGTCCAGGAATCAAAAGCATTGGTATCCCCTTGGGAACTTGTTAGAAGTAGAGAATCTCAAACCCCTGTCAGTGAGTCAGATTTTGTATTTTAACCAGATCACTGGGTAACTTCACTTTGACATGCCCTAGTTTAGAGTCTGTTGTGCATATGTGCACGTTGTGCATATGGTTTTGAATCCTCTGTCATTTGACTTTTGCAAGTCATTTAATCTCAGTGTCTGTTTCATCATTAGTGAAATAGGGACAGTATTACATCCTCCTGGGCTTTTGTAAAAATTAAATGAGTTACTACACATCCAGCACAAAACAGTGTCTACCATGAAAGAACTGGAATTAACCACCTACAGATGTGATGGCTTTTGCACATCACATGTTTTGCATGATTTGGCTATCCCACACAGTGTTTAACTACTTGAAACTTGGGTTTATCTTTCTATAATTTCAGTGGTCTTTTTTTTCCTAATGAAAAATATTCTTATTAAGCCCAACATCAAACAAGTGAAAATGCTTGAGTCAAATTTTCAATGAAAAAGTCTAAAACTAGTTGTAAAGATGTGGATATGTTGCTATAGTAGATCAGTTATAGACCTAACCTTCCCTGGGGATTTTGTCCTATGTCATGCTTCACTTAAATAAAATGAAATACCCACTGTGATAGACAGTATCTGATGATTAAATAGGTGCATTGCATTTAAATAGCCCCTCTTTTACTAAAGAATGTTTTATTTTGCTTTATCTAATCACAGAAACAAATGACAGTATTTGGAGATTTCATCAGTGTCTGCAGCAAATGAAAAGACTTCTTTTAATTGTGCCTATGAAGTGATTGATTATTTTTAGGATTGAAGAGTTTTTGTTGTCTTGGAGTTCTTAGAAAACTCTTGTCTAACTCACTGTTTTCAGTCATCTTCCATTAAAAGACTTGAGTGTGCATGCATTTTCTGGTTTGAAATAAGTACTGCATAGAAGGTTTCTTTTATTCTTTTTACTAACTTAAGTAATTGCCTTCAAGATGCATGGCTTACCAAATAGCATCAAGGTTTCTATTTATCTTTCAAAATAAGTATTAATAAATTCCTTAATGATATGTCCTGGTAGTTTGGTTTTCCATCTCTTGAATATTAGTTGCCTTTGTCCTGATCTTCTTGTTTTAGTAATTTAATTAAAGGCAGCTTTTACTTACGTGGTTGCTTTTGTCTTAATATTTAAACTCCAGAAATGTGATTTGTGGGATGTGAAAATCCTACCATAAATTGGGACTGTTCCCCAAAATAATTTGAATTACTTCCTCTGAAATGTTTTATTGGCTAAATTAACATTTCCATAATAAAAACACATAATCTTCCCTTTACTTGTATTACCTTTATTTTCTTTGCCTTTTCATATTAAAAGTTCAGTGATTTGTTAATCAGACTTAGTATGCTACAGAGAGAATGTACAGATCTGTATGTATTGAGTTCTTTCTCTTTTTAAAACAGATGAGCTTTGATCCAAACCTTCTCCACAACAATGGACATAATGGGTACCCCAATGGTACTTCAGCAGCACTGCGTGAAACTGGGGTTATTGAAAAACTGCTAACCTCTTATGGATTTATTCAGTGTTCAGAACGTCAAGCTAGACTTTTCTTCCACTGTTCACAGTATAATGGCAACCTGCAGGACTTAAAAGTAGGAGGTAATTTGTCGGTTCTCCTTTTTATAAAACTGATCCCAAATTTTTCTTGCATATCAACGTATTCTTGACAGTGCTATGGTTTTGGCCTTTTCATTGTACCAATTACTGAAATTTGTCTATATAAATCAGCAGAATCCTGATTTCGCTTGTGGTGGTGATCTTTTTGAGGGATGAAAGAGTAATTGAGTAAAAGATACCTTTGAATATTTTTTAAGTAAATACTTGGTAGATTTGTTACTCCCCCTAATAATGATTGTTTGGCTATTAGGTTTTAAGCCAGTAAAATATTAAACTTTTATAATGTTAGTTTTAATTGTTTTGCCAGGTCCTAGCTTGGGTAGTAGCTGAAAAAAAAATAACTCGTACGATGTCACCACTGGACTAGATGGAAATTCATTTTGGCTGACACCATAGAAATTACTTTCATGTGTAGAAAAAGTGTGGCTTATTAAAGGACTGAAGTTACAAGGTCTCTGTGTGTTTTAAAATATCTTTGAGAAAAAAGTTAGAGCAATAGTTAACTCATTATTGACTGAGGGATTTTTGCAGAAACCAGTGTCTGATATTTTTATTTTGGCTGGCCAGAAATTAATTCTGTTATTTCACTAACACTTTGTGGGTTATTATGTTCAATAGTTAACACCTGACACACCTGTAAAGGCTTCTGCAGCACCATGAGTTTCATTTTCACTTTCTGTATCAGAATCGGTCACTAAGGATTTTTGTGTTTTTGTTGGTCTAATAGTCACATCATCTGAACTATATTTTGAAGAACTGTCATCTTCTGAGCCACTAGTATATATGTCTCTCAGATAGTGAGAGAAAGAATCTGTGTAAAATTCACCAAAAAATTTTTCACTCAAAATTTTGCAGTATCATTAAAAAAATTTTTATGGTGATAAACTTGCATTTATAATATACACAGGGTTGGCACAAAAAAAGAGCAAAATGAATGATAAGGACAGTCGTAACTTGTGTAATGAACCTGTGATAAGTTTTAAGATCTAATGACTTTGAACAGTGACGTTGATTATCTTTCTCTAAAAATGTATTGATACGTCTCTGGTCAATAATGTGTTAACGTGAATATTTGGCATTCCAAATATTGTACAAGAGTGTTATATTGGTTAATCCTCATTTTACAGATGAAGTAACTGAGGGTATAGAGGGATTTTAATGGAGGGGGGGAAGCTTGCCAAATCACATCATCATCATGTTGCACCATTTGTAGTATGTGTAAGTGCCATGAAAACTAAGACTGAGATATGACTTAGTCTAAAGCAGTGGTTCTGAAACATTAGTTTGTATCAAAGTTACCTACAAGGCTTATTAAAACATAGATAGCTGTACCTGATGCCCAGAGTCTGTTTTTGAGTAAGTCTGGAGTGGGCCCTGAGAATTTACGTGTCTTCTGTGCTTCAAGTGATGCTGCTGCTGCTGCTGCCATTGATCCAGGGACTACACTTAGAGAAAAAACTCAAATGCAGCATTAAGTTTAACTTTAAAGTGAGATACCATTTTCCCAAAATTAGTTCAACAAATATAACACTCTTTATTTTAGATGATGTTGAATTTGAAGTATCATCTGACCGGCGGACTGGGAAACCCATTGCTGTTAAACTGGTGAAGATAAAACAAGAAATCCTCCCTGAAGAACGAATTAATGGACAAGTTAGTGACTTTGATGCTTTATATTTTCTTAGGGCCCTGAATTTGCATATCTTTCACATTAGAAAAGGAAGATTCACCCCATCTCCTCAGTTTGCACGCAAGAGAGCTATAGTATATAAGTTACTATTTTAAAATTATATCAGAAGCACTGGCATTTCTTGACCTGAAATAAAAATCAGGTCAAGAGTCATTTGGGTTTTTACATATAACCCTAAGTCTATACTTACAGTCCGTTTCTGTACTGTAAGTTTGAAACTTGGCAGCATGACATCCTCTGTGGATCATATTAAAATGCATCCCTGTGTATAGTATAGAGGATATTAAAATTCAGTTTATATTGCACAGTGCTGCTCCTGAAATGATTAGCAATGGAAATTTTTTTTTTTTTGACTGGTAGGTTGTGTGCGCTGTTCCTCACAACTTAGAGAGTAAATCTCCAGCTGCCCCGGGTCAGAGTCCAACAGGGAGTGTATGCTACGAACGTAATGGGGTAAACTTGTGTATTTTTCTTAAACCTTTGCCTGATCCACCATGTGATCTATAAGCGTACTTTAAAATTCAAAATAGAAAACGTAAGCTGCAGTTGATTAAAAATCAGTTTTAAATTTGGTTTCAAAGAGGCTTTGAGTGCAGCATAATCAAAAACTTTAAAAAGAAAAAAAAAAATCCATAGGACTTCCAAGTGTCTTAGCTTGCCCACGTGTGACCTTAGTTAGAACATTAAGGTAAAATGCTTCTTTTACTTACTTTTTGTGGGGGTTGTGGGAAGGGATCTTTTTTCTGGTTCCTTTTAAGCACTAACTCCAGCTTTTTTTGTTTGGAATGCCTTATATAAAAATTGTTTTTTTGAAATGTAACTATAGCCTCTGGGCAAACGCTTCCACGTGTTTAAGCTTTTTGAAGTTGGATTGCTGCTCAGCTGTGGACTCGCAGAAGTCATCAGCACCTTGGAGGGAAAGTGTGTTTATATGAATAAGTTAATGTACTTGTCAAAAAGTCATTTAATTAAGAGATTCGGTTTTAAATGCCAGTTTAAGAAGTATTTAACAAAGTAAATCAGATTATACAGTGAACATGCATCCTGCAATATAGTAATAATAACTTGTTAATTCACAGGAAGTGTTTTATCTGACTTACACCCCTGAAGATGTTGAAGGGAATGTTCAGCTGGAAACTGGAGATAAAATAAACTTTGTAATTGATAACAATAAACAGTAAGTTCTTTTCTCCCATTTAAGTGGATTTTTTCTTTTTGCAGTAAGAAGTTTGAAGTGAGTCAAAAACCTGACTTGTAAAGCTGGATAATTTTCATGATCTTTTACATTTTTATTCATCAGCTAAACATTTGAGCATCAGTTCTTTGATAAACACTATGCAAGGTGTCAGAAATAGGAGGATAATTAAAACATGATCAGAACTTTCACGGATCTCTACTGGAGATCCGTGAAAGTTTTGCCAAACAGCAGTGCTTGAGGCACACTTTGAGATGAGGAGTCACTAGGGAAATGAGAAAAACATTCTGGATAAAGGAAGTAGCGTTTGGGTGAAATGGCCAAAAGTTTGAGTTGATTGAATTGACTGGATCATAGAAAGATGAAGTTTGAACTTTATTCATTAGTAACAGGAATCTTTGAAGGATTTTAATTGGGGAAGTATGGTTTCAATTGTTGGAAGTGGTGGGGATGTTAGGCTTTGGAGAGTAGGGATGCTCTAGACAAGAGGCAGAGATGTGAGAATTAATATGAAAGATAAAGGTCTAATATGGATAGGCAAGTGGTAGTAGGGTATAGGACTCAAGTCACATAAGAGAAAAAAAGTCACCAACTTTAATAACTTGATAGAGGTGTTTATTAGATCTAGGGGAAGAGGAGTCCCAAATGCCATTTTTCTTGCTTGGGCTACTGGACAGCTAATGATACCAGTAACTGGACTTAGGAGGTACAGCAGAGATTAAGGGTGGGAGAAGAATTATGCTTATTTTGGCATTTTGAATTTGAGGTGTCTGTGGGTAAAGATATTAAATATGTAGTTTTATGTATAGATCTAAACAAGCTAGTGACAGGCAGGAAATAGAGCTGTTGAATTCCTTGGCATAAGCAGTTAAGGAAAGTGTAGTTAAGAAAGCCCATGGATGGTTATTTTTAGTTTAGACTGGAAAAGATAGATACAAGCACAAAGGGAACTTAAAAATAGGAGAAGTTGCTGGGAATGGACTTTCAGTGGCAGTACAGAATAAAGTTCCAGGTGTGTGCAGAATTTTTAGCCTTGAGCGTTACCTCTTGTGAGACTAGAAGAAATCAGATTGAGTTACAGGTATGGATGGTCTGAGGCCTCAAATTAATCTTAAGTAGGAAATAGGGCTTGAGGTGGATGGGGAGCCAATGAAAGGGCTTTAAATAAAGTCTTGAATGTGCTAAGCTCTTGTACTAAATATTTATGTACAGTTGTTAATCCTCAGAACAGCCTTACCTGATAAGTCTTCCATGTGTAAAGTGAGGTATGTTCTCATAAAGTAACTTGCCTAAAGTCACACAGCTTTTAAATTGACATTTCAATCCCAAATCTGGCTCTACATAAGACCTTTTCACTGTAGTGAGTTGCGAAAGCACGTAGGATTTTTCCAGCATCTTCTGTTAATCTGTTAAGTTTCTGAAATAAAAAGCACAATTGGGCTACACTCTGTCCATGAAGAATTAAGGGAAGCAATAAGACCAATAGCTTGGTCTGAAGATCTTAAAAACAACACCAACAAATACTCTTCCATCTTAGACAATTTGTGCCATCTTTAAGGGCTTCCTGGTAGCTCAGACAGTAAAGAAATCTGCCTGTAATGCAAGAGACCTGGCTTCAATCCCTGGGTTGGGAAGATCTCCTGGAGAAGGGAATGAATACCCATTCCAATATTTTTGCCTGGAGAATTCCACGGACAGAGGAGCCTGGTGGGCTACAGTCAGTGGGGTCACTATCAGATTTACATGCTGCTGCTCAAACATGGGGCCAGTTTAGCAACATATGTCTCCTCTCTTTTCAGTGGAGGTGAATGTCACTTTTTTAAAGCATAGCAAATATCTCCTATAATCACTGCATTACACGTTTCTTTGCTGTATGATTGATAGGATAGCTACTACAGTATTCATTGCAAACAGGACCATCTTTTATTTATCTCTGTTTCCTCATATGTTTGTTTGCAATACATAATTCCTACTCCATGTTTGTTCAAGTAATAGCCTCTCTAAAACCTTAGCATTCCCCATCTGATGGCAACCAATTTGTGGACTTATTTTCAACAGCCCAAAAGAAAAACGGTTACATATAAATGTGCCCAGTTTAAAAAGCTAGGAAGTTTGGGCAGAAGTCCTTTGCATGTGAAGCTATATGAAAAGGATTGTGTATTAGAAAATCTTATATTAGTGATGATGCAGAAGTCTTGAGGGCTTAGAAAATTATTGTTTCTCTAAAGTCATCATATCTAACCAAATCAATGCATTTTCCACCCCTCTTTGTTCCCCACCATCGCCACCTGATTCTTTTTTTTCCAGTACTGGTGCTGTAAGTGCTCGTAATATTATGCTGTTGAAAAAGAAACAAGCTCGCTATCAGGGAGTAGTTTGTGCCATGAAAGTAAGTGTCATCAAATTTGACAAACTTGAGTTTTTTTTGTTTGGCTGTGTTAAGTCTTTAAAACCCAAGGCTTTGTTTTTCCTCTTTGTTTTTCCTTTAAAAAATATTAACTTCAAAAGCAATCTGGTTACTGATTATATTCTTTAAAATGGCCATTTAATTAGTATTAATATTAGACTTTACCAAATAATAATGTTGCCACTGAAAAGACTTCTTAATTGTAATCATAAATATATATGCTGAATAGTGCTTAATATTCCTGCTGTTTTTTTTTCATATTTGTTTGCCTCTAGGAGGCGTTTGGCTTTATTGAAAGAGGCGATATTGTAAAGGAGATATTCTTTCACTATAGTGAATTTAAGGGTGACTTAGAATCCTTACAGCCTGGAGATGACGTGGAATTCACAATCAAGGACCGAAATGTAAGATAGTTAAATAACTTGACTTTGACCTTTTAAGATAAATAGTTAAAATTTATGAAACACTTAAAATGACATGTGTGCCCCCCTTGCTCCCTTCTGATTTAGGGTAAAGAAGTTGCAACAGATGTCAGACTTTTGCCTCAAGGAACAGTCATTTTTGAAGATATCAGCATTGAACATTTTGAAGGAACTGTAACCAAAGTTATCCCCAAAGTACCCAGTAAAAACCAGGTAAATAGTCTTTTTCAGGAGAGTCATCTTTTGCCTCATCAGAAATAGAGTAATGTGGTGTGGTATATAGAAGTTTTATTATATTCAATTAATGTAATTTTGTGATAAGTATTAAGTATTTAATGTGTAGAATTAAAACTAAATAGGAAACCATTGGTACATTCATGAATATGTTTGTTTGTTTGTTTTAACTGGGTGATATGAAGAAAGGGACCAAAAAAAAAAAATGCTGGTTAGATGGGGGGAAAACAATTCATGTGTGTGTGCTTGGGCCCCAGTTGGGCTTTTTTGTATGTATGGGGTCTGGGTGGAGTGAAGAGATGAGACCAGTGGTATCATTGTTAAGGAAATGTAAAACATAAGAGATTGAATTTTTTTTCCTTAAATAAAATCTCTCAGTATCAGAGTGCAGGATCTTAACTGCAGTATCATGAGTTCATGGTTGTGTCATGTGACCACAGAACACAAAAGCTTTCAAACTGAACATAGGTTTTCAACACCTTTTTTTCCTTTAGGGAATTATCTATTATAAATAACATGGGTTTACTGTGTGTTCTTCTGTTTGACTTAGAACTAGGAAGGATGAGAAATCTCCAGCTAAAATAGTTTTTCCTTCTCATCAGAATGACCCATTGCCAGGACGCATCAAAGTTGATTTTGTGATTCCTAAAGAACTTCCCTTTGGAGACAAAGATACAAAATCCAAGGTGACCCTGTTGGAAGGTGACCACGTTAGGTTTAATATTTCAACAGACCGTCGTGACAAATTAGAACGAGCAACCAACATAGAAGTTCTATCAAATACATTTCAGTTCACTAATGAAGCCAGAGAGATGGTAAGTATCAGACATTATTAGATTCATATCCAATGTGGAAGGTAGGTGGGATGATGTTATATATAAGTTTGTGATATGGTGTTGAAAATTCTTTGAGACATGACAATATTGGGTAGTTACCTTATTAAGGTGATTAAGAATATAGACATTGAATCAATCTTGGTTTGACACCCTAAATATGAAGACTGAGTTGATTTAAGTTCATCTTTGTAGAAAGTAGATTTTTCCAGATTGTTCCATAAAATCCTCCACAAAGTAGGTTTTGTTTTTACAGTAGGACTTGCAGTTTTTTATTAGTGAATATATGTCTGTAAATGATGTATGCCAGTGTTGCCCAAACATTTTAAAAGTTCAGCTTTCATGAATTGGTTTTATCAAATGTAATATACATTTGGTGCTGTTTAGTTAATAGCTACAGCAGGGCGGTGGACTGGTCCTTAGCCTGTTAGGAAACCAGGCTGCGCAGCAGGCAAGCTCTCAAAGCTTCATCTGCTGCTCCCCATTGCTCATGTTACATCCTGAACCCCCTCCCGACCCCTCACCTCTAGGTCCTTGGAAGAGTTGTATTCCATGAAATGGATCCCTGGTGCCAAAAAAGTTGGGGACTGCTGATCTGTAATATTTCACAGTGTTGTCAGTCGGACTGGATATGTTCAATGAAAATTGAAGTTTCTTGAGACTTTTGTTAACCATTAGGAGAGCTGATCTTCTTTGACATTTGCAGTGTTTTAAAAAAAAAAAGTTTCCTAGATCTGTTTTGCTTTACAGTATGGAGAACATCATCAGGATTTAGCAAGGATTAAATGTCAGAATGTAGCTTAGGCTATATTCAAAACTGATTATAGAGTAATCATCTCTGTAATATGTAAATATGTAATATGTAAGTCATTGGTGTGTTGATTATAGTTGTGTTTCAGTAACTATTCATGTACCTGTCATGTCCAGTTATTCTGGATATAAGGCCCTTACAGAGCTGATAATTTAATATGAAGGAAAAAAAACATGAGGATGGAATGGAACTTTATATAGTTTATTTCAAACCTAAATTTAAGTCCACCTGTGCCTAAAGTCAAAAGATTTTTGAAACTGAGGTTATGAAGTTGCCTTTAATTGACTTTTGAGGTATTTGAAGTATTGTTCCTTTGATTTTTCATTTCTGGAAGTTACAGTGTCATAAAGCTTGGGCATTATTTGGAATCCATTATTTGCCACTTAGTAGCTATGTGCTTTGGGCAAATTACCTAACCTCTTTCGACCTCAGTTTCCTCATCTTGTAAAACAGAATATTTTTGACAATTGAAAATTAAATGGACGAGGGTGGGATGTTCAGAGAGGATAGCATTGAAACAAGTACACTATCAAGGGTGAAACAGACCACCAGCCCAGGTTGGATGCATGAGACAAGTGCTCAGGGCTGGTGCACTGGGAAGACCCACGGGGATGGGATGGGGAGGGAGGCGGGAGGGGGGATCGGGATGGGGAACACATGTAAATCCATGGCTGATGCGTGTCAATATATGGCAAAAACCACTACAATATTGTAAAGTAATTAGCCTCCAACTAGTAAAAATAAATGGAAAAAAAAAAGTTAAATGGAATATGCTACATACATTTACTTCAGAAATAATTTTTCTACTGTTTATTGGCCAAGGAGTAGCATCTGGGGAGTCTCAGTTGCTTAGAGATTATTTTATTGAAATCAGTGAATTTGTATTTAAATGGAAATTTTTTAATGTGGATATAAGATTTGGATATTTAATTCCTAACAAATTAATGTGATACTTCCAAACTTGAATGTGGTCTTGACAGTCTTCACAGCCAGTATTACTTTGGTTTCAGGGTGTAATTGCTGCCATGAGAGATGGTTTTGGTTTCATCAAGTGTGTGGATCGTGATGCTCGTATGTTCTTCCACTTCAGTGAAATTCTGGATGGGAACCAGCTTCATATTGCAGATGAAGTAGAGTTTACTGTGGTTCCTGTGAGTAGTTTCTGTGAAAAGTATGAGAGGTTTTCTTGGTCTTTCCTTTTTCAGTTTTAAGTTACTTTTTTTTTTATCATTTGTAGGATATGCTCTCTGCCCAAAGAAATCATGCTATTAGGATTAAAAAACTTCCCAAGGGCACGGTTTCGTTCCACTCCCATTCAGATCATCGTTTTCTGGGCACTGTAGAAAAAGAGGCCACTTTTTCGAATCCTAAAACCACTAGCCCAAATAAAGGCAAAGAAAAGGTAAGTTTTAATCAAAATGATTTTTGCAGTTTGTCTCTTCTCTTTAAAGGAAACCACTGTGCACACAGTAATGGAGTGTTAGTCTTTCAGAATCCCCTATAATATGAACAGTGAATCAATCTAAAGCAAAGATTTTAATCTCAGCAATATTAACATCTTGAGCTGGATAGTTCTTTGGGTAGGAAGAGGTGGGTAGCTGTTCTTTGCATTTGGGGATGTTTAGCAGCATCCCTCTCTGGCTTTTACTCACTAGAGGCCAGTATCTTTTCTCCCCCTGTGTGACATGTCTCCAGAATCTGCCAAATGTCTCCTGATCACTCCCAATTTAGAATCACTCATCTGAAATGATAGTGTTTGTCATCCAAGAAATTTAAAACTTTGAAATTTTGGTAGACTGAATTCACACGTTGGAACTCCCCATTTTTTAAAAAACCCACTGAATCTAAATATGAAGCTATCCATAAGATTATTTTTGCTCTTAAAGTAACAGATTAAGAATTGTATAGAAACAGGTTAATTCAAACAATTTTAATGCTACTGTAAAAGGTCAGTAAGGGATCTTTGTCAAAAGTTAATTTTTAAACTGGCAGCATCTGGGACAGTTTCACTAAGGACATTGACATTTAACAGGTGGAGATAAATGAGGAAAGGATATTCCTCACGGAATAGAGGTACAGATGAGAAAGTCTCAAGGTTTCTTTATAAAGCACTAGTTAGTTTAACAGGAAGATAGGGCTTTTTCTTTGGGCGAGGTGATTTCTGATTGGCTGTGAAAACTAGCATAGACATATTGTCAGTAAGTTCTCCCTCCTCAATGTTAAAATTAGGGTAAGATTTTAAGACCAAATTACAGCAGATTGAGTTGGCCTTGAGTTAAGGTAAGACTGTATTTTTATTCATACGAAAAACATGTATTTTGGAGAACCCTAGATAAGAAACCCCTGCCGGTTCTCTGGTCAGGATTCTGTAACAGCTGCAATGGTGCTGATAGTGTTTGTTCAGTTGTTCTTGATTCTTTGCATTGTTTTCTGTCTCTGTCTCTCTAGGAAGCTGAGGATGGCGTTATTGCTTATGATGATTGTGGAGTGAAATTGACTATTGCTTTTCAAGCCAAGGATGTGGAAGGATCTACTTCTCCTCAAATAGGAGACAAGGCAAGATAATTCTTCTTACCAGAGAAAGGAGAGGGAGGGAGACTTAAAGGTTATCATCTTAATCTTAAATCCTGAAAAATGGTTTCTTTAAATTTTATCAAGTTTTGCTACAATTCTTTTGTGCTTACAAGTTTAATATATGAACATCTTCCTATTTAAAAGCAGTTTATTCAATTAGAATAGGGTCTAGCAAACTTTTGTTAAAAGATTTTTGAGGAGTTAATGTTTAAGCATTAGATATGTCAAAAGAATTACCTTATTTAAAATAAATAATATTGGTAAGAAAGTTAAAACAGTCACTGAAAGATCAAAGTAAAATCATACCAAAGGTTTTTACATTGCAGTTAATTTTTTGTTGTACTTGGTTGGAATGTCTGGTTTTCTAATTGACCTCCTTTAGAGAAATTGACATCTATAAGGAATACACACTGGAGAACAACTTGATCTTTATAGAAAATGGAATGAGAAGTAGAAGTAGTTCTGTTCCACCAAATTATTTATACAGAATATTTAAGTGGGAAGCAAGGTCTGGGGGAGTTGTCATTTCCACTTAGTGTGGAAATGTCATAGTAAGCATCCTTATTTTTCACAGGTTGAATTTAGTATTAGTGACAAACAGAGGCCTGGACAGCAGATTGCAACTTGTGTGCGACTCTTAGGTCGTAATTCGAACTCCAAGAGGCTCTTGGGTTATGTGGCAACTTTGAAGGATAATTTTGGATTTATTGAAACAGCCAATCATGATAAGGAAATCTTTTTCCATTACAGGTAAGGATTGCCTTTTAGGAACTTGGAGCTTCCATTCTTTGGTTTTGGAGTCAAAAATATTAATATTGGGTGGCTACATAGTTTTTAATCTCAGATTTCATATTGGTAAAATGTTGGCAGTATATAAAGTTAATTGTTTACCTCTATATAGAAAACGTGGTCAAAAGATACGGGAAGACCTGTATCTGCTTTGAACATTGTATAGGACCCTGTCTACTTCAGTAAAAGAATTCTGTTTTATATGTTGCTATCAGAGAATTGTGTATTTGATTTGGTATTATAGCATACTGGTTAGCCATAGCCCATAGCATGGGCTCCTAGAACCATACGGTTTCAGTTTGAATCCAGGCTCTGCCTCTTAATAGCTATGTAACTTTTACTATCTTTTTATTGAACGAAAATAACCTCCGAGCATCTCAGTTTTATTATCTTGAATCTGGGGGTAAAGGTACCTCTTCATAGCATATTCTTGAAGATCATATGAGTCAGTGCTTAAAACTCTATCCAATTTGTAAGCACATCATGAATATTATAATAAAAGAAATAAAGGCTGCTTGCTTCTGTTGATGTTTGTGGTAAATATTCTAATGTCATCTCCTTCCCCTCCCCTGCAGTGAGTTCTCTGGTGATGTTGATAGCCTGGAACTGGGGGACATGGTCGAGTACAGCTTGTCCAAAGGAAAAGGCAACAAAGTCAGTGCAGAAAAAGTGAACAAAACACACTCAGGTAATGAATTGTAACTTCTGATGACTCTGCCTGTTTAGGAAAAAGGGTGAAGGGTAAGGGGGGAGAGGGAGCAAAAACCCTAATGTTCTAAGCCAGTGTTCTCCAGGTGTGATCCCTAGATAACAGCATCATCACCTAGCCACTTGTTAGAAATACATGTTTGTCAAAAAGAAAAAGAAAGAAATACATGTTCTTTGACCCCAGCCCTACTGAAACTTTGGAGATGGGTACCCTGTTTTAACAAATCCTTCAAGTGATTCTGATGAACACTGAAGTTTGAAAACCACTGTTCTGGATTATTTACGTCATTTGCTTTGAGTTTATTGTCAGTTCAATATCTCTTTTTTAAAAATAACCCCAAGATAATTTCCATGGGATTAGGGAGGGGAGGCATTCCTCTAGAAGACAAGAATGAGTTTAAATGTGAAAAATAATGGGAACTTCAGAAAATCGTTGCTATTTAGAATCTTTGATTTCTTACAACTTCCTTTTTGGGTTTTAAGTAATACAGTTCCCCAAATAACACTTTCTCTTGATGTTTTTCTAGAGAAGTGGGAGTTAAGAATGTTCATTCAGTTTAACAAATACCTAGATGTATGCTGTGTTTTAGATACTGGGGGTACAGCAATGAAGAAATAAGACAAAACTGGCCAACAAGATGAGTGAAATATGTAGCATGTTCAGAAAGATATTAAGATAAAATAAGTTGGAGAAGTATATAAGTGTTGGGGTTGCCACTACTTCTAGAGACCACGGAATACCTAACAAGGTGACATCTGGTCACCTGGAAAAGGAGAGTGAGACATGTTTAAATATGAATACTTCTTAATTCTTTGAACATCTTTAATAATAGTTTAAAAGTATTGTAAGACTAGCAGACAGCCAGCTAGCCCTCTATTAACATTTGTCCTGATGATTTTTGCTTTTTGATTTTTAATCCTGTGGAATAGCATTTCAATGTAATTGTTGAGAGAGAGGTATACATGCTTTTCTTTTGTAGTGAATGGCATTACTGAGGAAGCTGATCCCACCATCTACTCTGGTAAAGTCATTCGCCCCTTGAGGAGTGTTGATCCAACACAGACCGAGTACCAAGGAATGATTGAGATCGTGGACGAAGGTAAGAACATCTCTATCATGTTTTGAAATTTGCCTTACCTTCAGATGAGCCTGTCAAAGATTTAAAAATGTGGTGTTGCATTTGTCCTTAAAAACTGAATTAAGGAGAAGTGATTTATTTTCTTACCCATGCTTGGCTTTTATTTTTTTTATTTCTTGGAAATGAGGTCAGCCTGGATTTATGTGAATAAATGACTGATATGTGAGCTACTGACTGAGTTATAATAGACTAAGAACAAAATCTCACACTGAAAATATGCATTTAATGGTTGATAATCAGACATTCACAATTGGCTGGGTTTAATACAATTTTGTTTCTCCTCTATTATTCACTGGTTATTTACATCAGTATTGACAAAATGTCCTAGTAACTATTCAATTCTATAAACATTTTCGCTTCCTGTAAAATTTTACTATGTCTGTTACTTACAGGATACCGTGAGGATCCTACTACTTGTCTCTAGGTCACAGCTCCCTATTTTTCATTTTTCTGCCTTTTTTTCCCAGTCTTTGACAACTCCCTGAGAACTGCTGTAATGCCTTGCTCCAAACAATACCAGAAAGACCAACAGATTTGCAATAGAAATACAGTAGGGAACACTGGATGATTAATACAGCGGAATTACCATAGGGATGAGGTTGATAAGAGGGTTTGAAATGCCAACCAAAGATGATAGCTTGATTTAAAAAGAGAATAAATCTTGTACCATCTGGGAGTCATAGAAGAACATAAAGTGGAAAGAGCAGGTCATTTGAGAGAAGGACATTAGCCTTGATGAACCTGTTCTTTTATCACATGAGGTTCTTAAGAATTTCTTTTTTCTGTTAAACCAGTATCCTCATACATGCACATCTCCAAATATGAATTAACTTTATAGCAAGTCATTATTGAACTATGATGCCATGATGATTATCAGACCGTTAAAAGGGCCATGTGGGTGTGGGCAACTAACTTTAACTCATGAGATAACATCGAAATACCTTTTTCCTCTCTTTGATTATCCCTTTTACTTACTTTTTTTTTTGCATTCCCAACCCCTAATCCACTTACTCTTCAACATTTGCAATATAGTCTAAAAGCAAGGTTTTGTAGAAAAGGAAATTTTCCTGAAATCTCCAAGCCTAGAGTTTTCTGGAACTATACAGATCACATTTTCCCCACTTGGTGGTGAGAACAGCTCTTTTAGGAAGACAGCTAACCTAATATAAGACCAGGGGTTTCAGTGCTGGACAGACCTAGATCTGCACATGAGCTCTTCCACTTGCTAGCTGTACAACCTTAGACAAATCTTTCCTTACTCAGTTTCTTCGTTTTTAAAATGAAGATATCTTCAACCTCAAAAGGTTCTATAAAGATTAAGTATGAATCAGTATAGTAAGTGTTTAATAAATGGTAGTTACTACCAATATCACTTAGTCAAGTTGTCTCTAATACTTCTGTATGACTTGCTCAATTGGCAGTATCTCCTCAAAGTTTTAAAGTTTCTCTCAGTTTGAAAAGAAAATCTTCACTTACCTCTATAATCATCAAGAGAATGGTTAAATGCATTCCCAATTTTGAAGCTACTACTTCCATCTGATATTTTTACCTTCATTTCTACTTTTGTTGATTCAGTGAATTCACTATCCAGGTGAACTGATAGGTAGCTGAACCCTTTGGCCTGGTTTTTGTCTGTAGCCTGCCTTGACTTCAGCCAACTTTTTATTCTAGGGCAAAGCTCAGCAAATAAGACGACTTGTTTTTATTAATAACGTTTTCTTGAAACACAACCACAGCTGTTCATTTACATGCTGTCTTTGCTTTCTTACTGCCAACAGCAAAATTGAGTACTTGTGACAGAGACAGGATTCTGTAAGATTAAAATATTTACTATCTGACATTAAGAAAAAGTGTGACAGGCCGTCTAAGAGAACAGTGTCTTAGGTTTGATAGAGCCACAATCAGAACAAAGAAAGGAGGTGGAATGCCAAAAAATTTATCTACATTGTGTTTTTGCTTGGCATGTTTAATGTCCAGTTGCATGTTTTTGCTTGTGCTTGGCATGTTTAATGTCCAGTTGCGTATGGATCAGAAATGTTTTTGACTCATTCATATTGTGCACTTGGAAAGAAGATAATCCAGTGGATCATGTGAGCAATCCATAGTGCTTTAAAACTTAAGTAATGAGATGGTAAGTGATAGTGTTGTTGGAGTTTTTCATTTTCCCTATAAATGTGGTTTATAGCTGTTCATTAGCTAGTACAGTGACAATGAGCTACAAGTTTTCCTTTATTTTCATGGTAGTGTTTAACATTCAGGATTTTATTGAAGCTTTAAAGTAGAATTTCTCAGGTATTAAAAATCTTAGTGAATATAATATTTTTAGCAAATTATATATAAATTTATTAGGACCATCAACAGAGAGGGCTGTTGTGAAATATTAGCTTTTAGACTTTGTACCTGTTTCTCCTTACAGGGGATATGAAAGGTGAGGTCTATCCATTTGGCATAGTTGGGATGGCCAACAAAGGGGACTGCCTACAGAAAGGGGAGAGCGTCAAGTTCCAGTTGTGTGTTCTGGGCCAAAATGCACAGACTATGGCCTACAACATCACACCCCTGCGTAGGGCTACAGTGGAATGTGTGAAAGATCAGGTAAGTGGTAATACCTCTAGGTCCAGTTGGATCCTTTTATGAGTTGGTAGCCAAACCCTTGAAAATTTTTCAGCCAAGCAGGAACCATCAACATTCATTTTGTTTTTATTTCCACTTTATCTTCCTTTTCAATGATTTGAAGAGCTTATTAAAAACTGAAAAACTATATGGAAAGAAAAAAATGGCAATAGTAGCAAAAGGAAAGTAAAAGTAGTACTAATAACTAACATAACGGGGAAAATAAGTTCAGAGTGAGACTTCCAGAATAGAAAGACATATTAACAGTTGTTCATACTTGAGCTCAGAGCTGCTTCTGCAGACCACACAAAGAAAGAAACCATGTATATAGAAGTTTTCATAAAATAAACTTTGGGCGAACAAAACTATTCCTGGTACTTAAGATCTCAAGGGAATCTGTGAGTCCTCAGAGAAGACTTTTTTAAAAATTTCAGTACAGTGAATATAACATTTTGAATGGCTGTTTCTAGTAATACCATAACCCAGCTTGATTTTGGAAGGAAACAGAACAAGCTTGTGTTCAAGTAACAACTTTTCTGATTTTGCTTAATTCAGTAGCTTAGTTCATGCATATGTGTAGGCACAAGATAACCTTTGTTACTCTGGCTGTGGTAGAGTGGATGGCAATGATTTCAAAGATATATTTCTTCCCTAAGTTTTGCAGAACCCAGGCATCAGCATTGACACCATGTTTTATAAATCCCCTTCTAATTAGGGTCAAGCATTGTGTTTCATTGAAAGTGAGTTTTTCCCTCCTATGGTGTGTCTTTTTTACACTACTGTCTTTTTAAATTTTCAGTTTGGCTTCATTAACTATGAAGTAGGAGATAGCAAGAAGCTCTTTTTCCATGTGAAAGAAGTTCAGGATGGCATTGAGCTGCAGGCGGGAGATGAGGTGGAATTCTCAGTGATTCTTAATCAGCGCACTGGCAAGTGCAGTGCTTGTAATGTTTGGCGAGTCTGGTGAGTTTTTTGTTGTTCATTAGTAACCTCCTTTGACTGTCTTTTAACTCTTGTGATCTCTGCTTTATCATGTTTCTTCACTTTCCATCACTGCTTTTTGTAATTCACTTCTGCCACTTTCTGGTTATTTCTTCATTGTCTAAATTTTATAGTTTAGCATTTCTGGCACTATGTTTTTGTTTTAATAACACCGTTAGCATGAGAGGAGCTAAGAATCTCTGGAAATATTTCTTCATATTTTTCCTTTTCTATGTTTTGTTTTTTTTTTTCATACCCAGTACCTTGTTTTATGTGTCTGCGGAACTGGTCTTTCTGATTGCGGACCTAGGGGTGAGGGTCTAGGGATGACCCTCACCCAAATGATTCTTTCAGCTCCTACACAGTAATAAACCTTGCTGCTAAGGCGCTTCAGTCGTGTCCAACTCTGTGCAACCCCATAGATGGCAGCCCACCAGGCTCCCCCGTCCCTGGGATTCTCCAGGCAAGAGCACTGGAGTGGGTTGCCATTTCCTTCTCCTTGAGTTGGGAATAAAAAGATAAACCAACTTGTCTCTCCTGTCTTGCTAGCCAGTTGGCTAGGTGAGGCAAGAGTCCCCCCTCATTAACACTGAGTCATTTGGGTAGTTAGGTAGTAGACACATTCTGCATGTACTTACTTTCTTCCCACCAAGAGTTGCTTATTCTCATCTCTTGACTTTGTTACAGTGAGGGCCCCAAGGCTGTTGCAGCTCCACGACCTGATAGGTTGGTCAATCGCTTGAAGAATATCACCCTGGATGATGCCAGTGCTCCTCGCCTAATGGTTCTTCGTCAGCCAAGGGGACCAGATAACTCAATGGTATGAGGGCATACAAGTTTTAAGGGGGAAATGGGGGCAAATGATAAACCAACATACTACTTGAGGTCCTCCTATTTTAGCATGGCTCAAAGGGCTTAATTTTCGAAAGTGCTTCAAGTATCACTATCATAATCAGTTAGGATCCCTGCACATCGGGTCAGCCCCTAACATAATGGTTGCTTACAATAAGAGGAACATTTATTGATGTTCTGATACTTTGAACATAGTTTAGGTAATAGATCAGGAGAGCTTACTATAGATTTCCTCCTCTGCAAAAGAATTGATGGTGATAGAGAGTAATACTTTGGTATTATATATTAATATCACACATACATATATGTGATATATATATCATGTTACATTTTGGGATTGTGAAATTAGCCATTGTCATGCACCTGGGTCATTAACTGCGATTTTATTTCTTCACAGGGATTTGGTGCAGAAAGAAAGATCCGTCAAGCTGGTGTCATTGACTAACCACATCCACAAAGCACATCATTAATCCACTATGATCAAGTTGGGGGGATTCTGGTGAAGGGTTCTGAATATCTCCCTCTTCATCCCTCCCAAAATCTGGAATACTTATTCTATTGAGCTATTACACCAGTTTTAACACCTTCCTCGTGTTATGTTTAAAAAAATAAATAAATTTAAGAAAACCATTTTAAAATTATGCACAGTTGCAGCCTGGAAAACTTAAGGTGGCACCTTATAGTATCAATTTTAGGAGCTTTATTTGGTGCATTTAACGCAACTGGTAATTGCAAAATCCACTTCGCCTGTGTAAGAGAAAAATATAGACTGTTAACTTGTTGGCCCTATGAAATTCTGCACTTGATATTTAGTATATACTCTACCTTCATTACTTCTGGCAAAATTTCTGCCTTAGCACTCAGTTGCATTCTTTTTCCTTTTCTGTTTATTATGCTTTAATTCTGAGGACCATATGAGGGTAGAATATATTAAAAATTACCAAAATTTGTATAGGCAAACCATTTCCTTAAGTTGATGGCCAAATGTTAAAATGTTATTTTTCATATCATTTATAATCTTGTCACAGTCCACTTAACGAAGTTTGGTTAGATTTCAGTGAAAATTATCTTCCAGAGTAGTTTTTTTTTTTTTTTTTCCTGGCATGGGGGGGTAACTTTACTACAATTAGTATGTATGGTGCAGAATTTCATGCAAATGAGGTGTGCCAGCAGTGTGATAATTTAAACGTATTTAAACAAAAACAAAAAGACGAATGCACAGACTTGCTGCTGCTTAGATCACTGCAGCTTATAGGACCCAGTTTCTTTTACTGATTTCAAAACAAAAGAAAAAATAATAAAAAAGTTGTGCCTGAAATGAATCTTGTTTTTTTTATAAGTAGCCGCCTGGTTCCTGTGTCCTGTAAAAATACAGGCACTTGACCCTTGGTGTAGCTTCTGTTCGACTTTTTATCACGGGAACGGATTGGTCTGATTTCTTGGCCCTCATCTTGAATTGGCCATATACAAGGTCCCTGGCCAGTGGACTGAAGGCTTTGTCTAAGATGACATGGGTCAGCTCAGGGGATGTGGGGGAGGGTGCTTTTATCTTCCCCGTTGTCGTTTGAGGTTTTGATCTCTGGGTAAAGAGGCCATTTATCTTTGTAAACACATAACATTTTGCTTTCTCCAGTTTTCTGTTAATGGCGAAAGAATGGAAGCGAATAAAGTTTTACTGATTTTTGAGACACTAGCACCTAGCGCTTTCATTATTAAAACGTCCTGTATGGGAGGGGCGGGTCTGGGTGCGGCCTGCCGCGTGACTCCTGGGTCAGAGGCCCACGTGGCTGGGGCGGGAACTTGGGCGCAGACTGATTACGTATCGGGCGGGGCCGGAAGTGCCGCTCCCTAGTGGGGGCTGTTCATGGCGGTTCCGGGGTCTCCCAACAATTTTCCCGGTTGTGGTCGTAATCTATCCGAAGTGGAGGCAGTGGAGCTAAAGGTAAGGCTCTGGCGTGTATAGCGTTCAGCTTTCGAGCATAGTGATAATTCCTTGTTGCCAGAAATCGAGCGGAATCTACGAACTGAAGACAAAGGCCCTGGGCGGGGGTGTCCTTCGATTTGAGCCCTACGGAGTTCTCTGGAGAAAGGGGGGGTGGGGACTAAGAAAGAGAGACAGCCTGGCGGCCGACCCCCAAACCTGAAAAGATTTACAGGAGGAGTAGGAAGGGGGGTTTCCTTTCCCTTAGGCTGAGGGCGGGGCCCAAAGTCTTGAAACCGAGGGTGAGGGTAGCTGGAAGATTAATCCAGAATTCTGAGATCCACAGTAAACTGCAAGTGTTTTTGCACTCCTGAATCACTTTGAGAACCAAGTGGAGATGAACGTGTACGGAACCAATCCATTTCAGATTCTGGTTTTAATTACTATTGATTACAGAAAGCTTTGAAGTTCTGTGGTTCGCCAGTTAACCCTAATTGCTGCTTTCCCATAGGTTCTTGCTGGTGTGAAATGACTGAGTACAAACTGGTGGTGGTTGGAGCAGGTGGTGTCGGGAAAAGTGCACTGACAATCCAGCTAATCCAGAACCACTTTGTAGATGAATATGATCCCACCATAGAGGTGAGGCCCAGTGGTGGTCCGCTGACCGTACCTCTCTCTTTGCATTTTAGTCTTACCCATTCCCTTCCCCGTACCCTTCAGCTGTTCTTTAGCTAAAGGAATAATCAGAAGAGGAAAAAGTTATTTGCGGCTCTGTGTTTAGTAATACAATGAATTAAGCTTTTTTACATGTTTGTGGGAAAGAGTTCATTTTTATTAGCTGCTGAAGATTTTATAAGAAGTTTACAATTTTTAACCGTTTTGTAAACTGTTGCAGACTCATTGTTGAACTCGTTTAGTTTCTTCACATATGACAGCTCTGTTAAAAAGAACACAGGTCATAGCATAAATACCTGAATAATAGCAGGATGGAGAAAAAGGATTCAGAGATCTAGGTGTTTCTTAGCTAGTTGAAGCAACTGAGACTGTGGGTTGAGGTAGAAAGAGCATGAGATTTTGAGTCACTGTGCGTTGAGTACCGTCCTGTTTTCAGTTTATTAGTTATGTGACAGTGAGCAGTCACTCTCTTCATCTAGTAAAGTACCATAAATTTGTCTTGCCTGACACACCAGCAGTGTGAAAAATCAAGTATGTTAAATTTTTATGGATACTGATGTAGTGTAATTATTACTTATTTAAGGATTCTGTTGTTTTTGTAGGCGTTCATGTTACAGATTGATTTCAGTAAGTGGCATCTAAAACCCTTTACATAAATAGTTTGTAATCTTATTCTATTTAGAAATGTCAAACTCTAGAGATTATTTTAGTCCACACCCTGGTCTTTGTACTACCCAACCACTAAGTGTTTAATGCAAGGTATCTCCAATATAGCCATTCTTAAAAATTAGTCCTTGGCAAAATTTTATTTTGGGCTTACCAGCTTTAGTATTAATGATTATAATGTTTTGATGTTTTTCAGAGTTTTATTTGTTTAAAGGTAGTTTACATAAAGTAAGTCATATCTACAGCTCAGTGGCTTTAAATTTGTGTACACCATGTAAGCACCACATAGATAAAGCTATAGACTGTTTCCAATGCTCAGGAGAGTTCTCTTATGCCCCTTTCAAGTCAGTAAACCCCCTTGTCCTGCCAGGAAATAGCCACTTCTCTGACTTCTATTATTATATTTTAGTTTGACTAAAACCTATCTTTATAATTTTAATTTTGCCTATTTCCCCAGAACACTCATACACTTGACCATATTTCATGCTTCAGTGAAATTTTGGCAATGTGAATTCTCTGTTAATTTGAAAGTATATTACAGTCGTGAAATGCAGTAAGTTACTGAGAAGCTGTTGAATAGGCTGGCAAGCTGTGTTACACACTGTTTCTGAAGCCAGATCTTTAGTGTGTGATGAGGTTATTTTCTTTGGGCTCCCAGAACATAAATTTTTTTTTTTTAAAAAGTAAAAATTTTGTGTTAGAGCCAAATTGAATTTTTTTTTTTAAATATGATCTGTGCATCTCTCTCTTCCCAGGAATTAATGTAACTTAACCTTGTTTGGAACTTTTAGGAATTCATGGGGATGAATATTCCCAAATATTCATGATGACAGTCTGTCATGATGAGAAAAATAGTTTGGTATTATAACCTTTTCTGAAATAAATGATACTTGTGTATATAATCATGAACACAAAAAAGACACTGTATCCTAGGCCAAGTTATAATTGGTGGAGATATGTTTAGAATAGTAAATAGACAATGGACAAATGAGAGAAGTGCAGTTCATACCTCAGTGAAATACACTGTGACCCTAATCTCTAGTCTTATCTGCAATAGAACTATCCTTTGAATTACCATGTTTTCTTCATCTTTTCCGGTAACAGAGTGACCACATTTTCTTTTCTGCAGCCGTATAGCATTTGGGACTTTTTCCTAGGGTGACATTAAATACTTTCTATGTGATTATATATATATTAGCAGTTTGAGGGACAAACCAAAGAGACAGAGTTGGACTTGGTTAGAGTTTATTTAACCTTGGCCGTAGCATTGCATTCCCTATGATTTTTAATAAAAATGGAATCTCCCTCTCTCCCTACCCTCCTACCCTCCACATCCCAGGATTCCTACCGAAAACAGGTGGTTATAGATGGTGAGACCTGTCTGTTGGACATACTGGATACAGCTGGACAAGAGGAGTACAGTGCCATGAGAGACCAGTACATGAGGACAGGCGAAGGCTTCCTTTGTGTGTTTGCCATCAATAATAGCAAATCATTTGCAGACATTAACCTCTACAGGTACTAGGAGCATTGTTTCTTCTGAAAGGATGATCTTTAAGTCTGTTCTGAAGTTTTGGGGTAGGGATAAGGATACCACACTAGGGAAGATACAGATTTTTAATTATGAAAAGAATTTCTTTTAGGTTGTAGTATTGGGAATCTGGGGTTATTACTGAAAGTTAATACTGGGATTTATTTTACATAATCTACTGTGGCTAGAATGTGTGGTAATACATACATGAGGCTTGCTAATGGTAGTGATTTAGAACTAGAGGTGTTGTTACGAGAGATCACAAAGGAATCTCAAGAGCAGAAGACACCCGTGAAAAACATTCTTCAGTAACAGACGATAACAGGAAGAAACAAATGGGGAGAGCGTAGATAAACATGAAAGCAGGACAAAGGAACGTAAAGATGGCCTTTCTCCACAGAACCTTTAACTTCCAAAGCTCAATTGGACCATAAAAATTCTAGTAAGACATTCTTAATTTACAGAAGCAAAGTTCAGAAGGAGGTTTGTTAGGTTTTCATAGTCATGATTGTTATTAATAGGAGACCCAAAACCAAAAACCCAGGGCTTCTTTTTCTTAGACCTATGTTTTTTAAGCAGAATAATACAGTGGTTAGGAATATAAACTCTGCCTGGGTTGCAGCTTGGCTCCATCATCTCTTAGTCATGGAAGTTTGGGGCAAACTACTAAATCTCTGAGCCTCCTTATCTAACAATATGAAGACAGTGGTACTTACTGAGAGTTGCTGTGAAAATTAAATGAGTTAATAAATATGGGAATCCCTCAGAACACTGTTTGCCACAGAGGAAACGCTACGCAAGTGTTGTGCCTGTAACCTTGAGTCCTGGTGTACACTCCAACCATATGAAGATGTCGACTCTCAGAAACTAGTCCAAAACTGGTTTTCTTCCCCTCAACCTGTTCTACTTCCCATTTTCTCTCTGGAATTAATAGAGCACTGAATAAAATGCTCAGCACTTGGCAAGCACCTAATAAATATTTGCTAAATTTCTACAAATCATTTTCCTCTTCAGCTCTCTTGTATTATCCCTTCACATAGGGTACTGCCATCACACCAAACAAAGCTCAGTTCTGTAGATAGCCAGTGAAATGCATTTCAGGTTCATGACTGTGTGTGTAATTCAAAGGGAGAGTCTAGAGCAGTGCTGTGTAGTATGGTAGACACAAGCCATTTGTGGTTACTCAGATTCAGTAGAATTAACAATTCAAAAGTCAGTTCCTTGGTCCCACATTAGCAACTGACTTCAGGTGTTCAGTAGCTTCATGTGACTAGTAGACATAGTTGGACAGGGCGGCTGGAGAATGTTTCCATCATCATGAGAATACCCGTTGGACAGGGTTGGTCCAGAGAATCTGGAGCAATAGTTAACCACACTGCTGTGTCGTATGTCTTGTCATTGAAGAGAGCACTATCAGTTGGGAGTTCCAGGTCTTTTAATCTTCTTTAATAAGAGCAGTTATAGTGTGTCCTAATTTATATCTTGGACTTCCAGCTGTAATTTTGTTTGAAGAAAATGAACACCACCCATCCATAGAAGTGGATAGACTGTCTTTTCATTAAATACTGTCATACTCCAGGGATCTTCAAAAAGTTATTTGGAGGCAATAAGCTTTACTTTTTATACTTCAGACCTTAATCTAGAGTGTGATTTTGAGTTGCCAGTTAAATCCAGAGCCCAGCTCTTCAGAAAATCAAGAAACCTAAAAGGGGCATGTGCCAAGATAGAAAGTGAACTTGTACTTGGCTTCCCTGTAGCTATTGCATCCAGTCTAAACCAGTCTTCTTAGTATGCAAGTAGTTAAAAAAAAAGAAACAAGGAAACGCAATACTAGAAGCCAATAGGGCTAGCTGAAGTTTGTTAGATTTTATTTTTTACTTTAGACTGTTTATTCCTTCCTAAAAGTTTATTCTTATGTTACCATAACACATTCCCTTTTTTTAGGGAACAGATTAAGCGCGTAAAGGACTCGGATGATGTACCTATGGTGCTAGTAGGAAACAAGTGTGATTTGCCAACAAGGACAGTTGACACAAAACAAGCCCATGAACTGGCCAAAAGTTATGGGATTCCATTCATTGAAACCTCAGCCAAGACCAGACAGGTATAGTACAGCTTTCAGCATCTGGCAAGGGTTTGTTTAAGGCAGAAAAAGTTTGATTGATGGACTCTTTGCCAGAGATGTGATCTGCATTCTTTGTTGTTTGGGTTGTTTTTTTTTTTTTTTTTTTTATGAATTTGACTGCATCGAGTCTTAGTTGCTGCATATGGGACCTAGTTCCCTGATGAGGACTCAAACCCTAGCCACCTGCATTGGGACCATGGAGTCTTAACCACTGGACCACCAGGAAAGTCCCTGGTTTGGATTTTTTAATAGAGTTCTAGTTTTTTTAATCTGCAGTATAAACCCAAAATAATTTTATTAATATTCTGATCTGGTTTCTCTTTTACACCTGCTTTAACATGCACAAGTATTTCTCAATGAAGACCCTTGTTTAAAGATACTTAAAACATTAGTCCTCTCTCCATCAACACCAGCTACTGTTTAAGGTATAAGCCCTCCCGAATGAAATCTTTAGATCTGATGGTTCTATATGTCTCCTGTTACCCATTTTCTTTTGCTTGAATGTTATTTTTGCAAAAAGTGCTGTTTGTATATCAGCCTGCTAATGTGATACAGTAGGAACACTCAGCCTATTTTTCAGCTAGGAATTGAATAATTGCAATTTTAAAATCCACATAAGGAACTACAATTTAGAGCTTACAACTTGGGTTTTGTAAGCTGTCTTTATCATTTTCTCTTTTATAGGGTGTTGAAGATGCCTTTTACACACTGGTAAGAGAAATACGTCAGTACCGAATGAAAAAACTGAACAGCAGTGATGATGGCACTCAAGGTTGTATGGGGTTGCCGTGTGTGGTAATGTAACAAGGTGAGCATGTAGTCTCTTGATGTAGGTATAAGTATTATTTAGGCAATTTGGAGGTGTATTGCTGTAATCTTTTCTGTGTTGCTATTTAACTGAAGAGTTTCACCTCACTTAAAAGTCTAAAATTAACTGCTTTACTTTTGGCACCCTTTCTGAGAGTACTGCAGCCTAAACTGTTTTTAAAACATGTAATTATTTTACAGAGAGTGTTACATTTTCAATAGTATTAGAAATTAGAAGACTTTGTTTATGAAATATATTACCAGAAATGTGAAGGATCACTACTTGATGATGACATGGTGCATATTCTTTTCTCATAGATACTTTTAAAGTTATCACATCAGAAAAGAGCCACTGTCAAGGTAGGACAAGTTTGGAAACGAATGTTACATCATATATGTTGGTTTCGTAACCTTGTTTTTCCAATAGTTTCTATGTGCCATTTATACAGATTCCATCTTTATTTCAGCTGCACTGACACCCTGGTCCTGACTTCCCTGGAGGAGAAGTATTCCTGTTGCTATCTTCAGTCTCAAAAAGAAGCTCCTGCGATTTCCCCAGCTCTCAGTAGATCAATATAATATTCTCTATTTGAGAAGTTCTCAGAATAACTACCTCCTCACTTGGTTGTCTGACCAGAGAAATGAACCTCTTGTTACTCCCAGTATTTTTCCACCCTGGGCTCTCCCTCAGCACACACAAACACACCTCTGCCACCCAGGTTTTTCATCTGAAAAGCAATTAATACTCTGAAACAGAGAACCAAACTGTAGAAACATGAAATTCTGTAGAAAACAATGTCTTGAGCTCTAAAGTAGCAACTGCTGGTGACTTTTTTTTTTCCTTTTTATTGTTGAACTTGGAACTATGTTGGTTTTTGGAGAAATGTCATAAATTACTGTTTTGCTGAGAATATAGTTAATGTTGCTGTTTGGTTTGTTTGTAATGTTATCAGCTATATTCTATAAACTGGCATCTACTCTGTATTTAGAAATACAAAAATGAATACTGACCTTTTGAGTCTACCCTCATCTTCTCGACTTTATTGTAATTAAATGCAACTTTCACGATGAAGTGCCTTTTTCCTGGAAGTGACTTGTAGACTTCCTCTACAATACTTCAGTGGAATAGATGTCTCAGAAACTGTTATACATGAGAATGAATGTCTGAGATATGTCTATGACCCATCTAGCTTTGAGGGAAAGATAACACCAATATGATAGCAGATGCCATTTCTTACATCTATAAAGTTGATTTTCTGGAGACCTATTTTGGGGCTCTCTCCGAGAGACTATAAATGATTAGGAATAATTTCACTTAATTTTTACCTAACCTCCACTTTTTTTGGTAGTTTACTACCTGCAAAACATGTAATTTGTTTCCTTTTAGCTTACAGATAGTCTAATGTTCAATGAACTTCCATTCATATTTTAATTTGGATCATATCAGGAAGTCTACATTTGCAGGTGTTCAAAAATTGTAAAAGTTTGATGCAGTTTTATTTAATAGCTGTGATCAATGATTTTCAAGCCTCAAATATGTTAATAGACACATTTTCACTGTATATCATGGTATTAATAATTATTGATGTATATAATCGTCCTTGGTCCCCTTCTCACCCCACTGTTCATCACCTCATGGCAGTGGCTTGATTAATTATTTCAGCCGAGTAAAGCATGGTGCTAATAGACCAGGGTCACAGTGTCAAAACTTCAGTGAGCCAGTTAGCATCACAGAGAAAGAAATTCTTTCACATTTGCTCACTGTTAACTCCAGCTAATAGTTTTGCCAGATGTGTGTGGTTAGTCCTGCAAGGAAAGGAGAAGTCAGTTAATACAAATTCTTAACCAGGACTGGAAAAACTTGATTTCCTGAGAAGGGTCAGCTTAGAAGTCTTTATCTGGACTCTGTTTTTAGCCACATGGAAACCAAGTTAAGCTGATCTTTTTTCTCAAGTTTTTGAGAGTGAGGATGCCTCAGATCAACATTTTAAAAATATTCTTTATTCTTACGTTCTTTTAAGGGTTTAAAACAACGTTGAGTAATTAGTCTGGGCATACCAGGTAACAAGCTGGTAAGTTTGTGCTGAATAAGAAGTAGCCTTTGGATTGAAATTGCTGTTTTGAGAAGGGATAGAAAATAATAATTATGAGAATTTGGAGACTTGACTTTTCTATTTGCAGATAATATCCTGATAATTCTAATGAAAATAGACTTGGATAACTTTTGATAAAAGAATTGTTCCAAAATGGCCACTTTCTGTTCTCGTCTTCTAACGTGTAAATATTTACTGAGGTCCTCTTCTAATATGAGTTGTCATTTATTAAGCAAATTCCACATTGTCTTGAAATAAATTCGGAAGAGAAAAAAAAATCATACTCTACCCAGAGAATGAAAAATCCAGAGACCTGTGCTCCTTAGTGTTAATTCTGAAAGCTTTCGTAGTCCACATCCATACACAGAAACTCTCTGCCACTTTGCTTCTGCTCCTCTTGGAGCATTGCGCTGTCATTTCCTTGAGGATAGATTGAGGCTTCTCACCTCAGTTGTATTGTCTTCCTCCTCTTCCGCTTGTCTGTGTGACTGACAATGTGACTGTTCGTGATGTCAGATTCGGGGATGCAGGGAGGTGGCGGGGAGTAGCTCATCTTAGGCTCTTGCACCCATTACCGTTGTATGTTTGTATCTTTTAGTTTTCTCAAGTATGTTCTAAGCACAGAAGTATCTAAATGGGGCCAAAATTCAGACTTGAAAATATTCTTTTAATAGCTTCTTAAAAAGTTACACTTTGGTGTGAATTTTGGCACGATAGAGTGACAAACTTTTAAATGCTGAATAACTTCAGTTAGTGTGTTATAGTTTTTAGAATATGTTTGTGATTGCTGAAAACAATTATAGTTTACCTCAAAATCTGAAAGTCTCTTTCCCCAAGTTAAGTGCCTGGCCAGCTGTCATAAATTACATATTACTTTATGTTTGTTTGTTTTTAAAGGTTGCACATTTAAGATTGTGAAAATAAGGTGTTCTGTCCGAAAGCTACCATGCCTGTCTGTAAATGAATCCATTGAGTGCTGTACTTGTTTCAACAGCTTACTACAGAATGCTACTTGGTAATATCATACTTGTTATAGTTTTCACTTCAGGAGTGTAATAGGTAAAATGAACCTAGGTATGTATTGTAGTGGGCCCCATGTTTAGTCTTTCATCATCCTTTAAACTGCTGTGAATTTTTTGTCTTGACTTGAAAGCAAGGATAGAGAAACACTTTAAAGAGATACTTTGGTTTTTTTTCCATTCCAGAATTGGTGAGCATAGTTACATTTTGCTTTACATTTACAGTCATGAACTCTTAAGCTGGCAGCTACAACCAAGAACCAAAAAAAGGGTGCATTCTGCTTCTTGTAATTCATCTCTGCTAATAAATTATAAGAAGCAAGGATAATTAATTAGAGAAACTATTTTATTTGGGTGGTTTCTATAAACAAGGGACTATAATTCTTAAACATTATTTTTCATTTTTGCTGTTTCTTTAAGAAACCAAATGTGCCACAACATTATTTTAAGGTGTTTCTTAAAAGAATTGTTTTTAAAAGTGTTCTCATTATCAGAGTAATTGTAGATATATTTCAAAATATAACTGATAATTTTTAAAGGCCTGAGTACTGACCTAAGAAGCAATTGTATGAATTCTCTGGGGGGAAGGGAGGAGCTCAATGAAAGTTGTATGACTTTTATATTTCTGTGCCATCAAATAAAGGTAAAAATGTCTATTGTGCAGTTCTGCTGTTTGAACAGAAACTATTGGCCTCCTTGGCCCTAAATGAAAGGGCTGGTATTTTAAGTTGACTATTTTATTGTAAATTAATCCATCCTAATTTTTTTTAATTTGGTCAAGTGTTTTCTTGTTAAATGTTTAAAAAATAAAAACTGGAAGTTCTTTGCTTAGTCATAATTGTTTTTTCCACTGATGTGCCTTTATCGAAAGTTAATATTAAATTCAGACTTTTGAATGTGATGTTTGGGCTATATTGGAAGGTCTGAATTCCTCATTTTGTCAGTATAAGTCAGAGCCTGCTTTAGTATGTCAAGTATGATTCATAGCTATATGTCAGATTCTCACACATTAACATGAAATGCTAGAAACTACCATTGGATCTTTTGATCTATTTTTGTGCTACTGCACAGTCTACCAATCTTGGTAGTTTTTTTAAAAAATTAATTTTTATTGGAATATAGTTGCTTTACAGTGTGTTAGTTTCTGCTGGGTAGCAAAATGAATCAGCTGTACATATACATAGATCCCCACCCTTTGGATTCCTTTCCCATAAGATGTGAACCATTTTTGATGGTTGTGTAAGATTCCACTATGTGAATGAACTATAATTGATTCACCTAGTTGTCTGCTGATGGATTGTTCAGTCATTTCTGGTTTTTTGAGGGCAGGGTGTTGGGGAGGCTATTGTAAATAGTGCTGAGATAAGCATCACTGCACACATACCGTTGGGCACATCTTCCAGTTTTTCCTTAGGATAAATGCCAAGAAATTGAATTGCAGGTTCTGAGGTTTCAGGCTTGAATCTTGGTATAGTTTAGAGAGCCAGAGAACATGGGTTCCAACTATAATTTTGCTACTCTAGCCAACAGTTTCCTCATTTTGCAAAATAGGGAAGTTGAATAAGGATATCACAGATTTCCCAATCCTAATTTAGGAGATATAAAAGAATGATTTTAAACCTAGACTTTCTCAGTCAATACCAGAATACTGTGATTATGAGGACCTTGGTTCATTCTACCAAAGACATCAAATTTTTTTTCAGTTTTTTTTTTAAAGGCCGAGATGTGGATCATTAGTATTTGACTGAATTAATCTTAAGGAAACCAAATTTAAGCAACAAAATAATGTTTCTAGCTACTGGGATGAGTATAAATACTTCAGATTGTAAAATGTATATGCCAAACAGAGTCATTGACTTGGTATATCTAAAACAGATTTCCTCCTGAGTCAGTTACCTATGCCTCACATCAGATGTTTTGTTCTAATATTTGACCCCCAAATAACTGAGAAAGAGGAAAGAATATTGTCTTACTGATGAGAGCTGCTGTTTGCTTAGCAAAATGAAACTATAGAAAAGACGCATGATGAAAAAGCTAAGGAAGCTTGTTTATTTGGAATATAAGGGGACCTCCCATATATCTCTGTGCTTTTAAGGTTTCTATTCTTAGAAGGAGCAATTCTCAAGGTCATTAAAAGGCCAACAGTTGCATGAGTTATTTGATAGCCATAAATACATGTAAGGGGGCCAGGAGGTCATGCTAGTCATCATTTTGCAAAACCACTTAGGACACATTTCAGATTATGTCCAGCCCCATGACTTGAGAGCACAGAGACAGTCAGTGTCTAGTATCCAAATGGAAGGGTATGCTTTTGTAATGCTCCCATTGTACTCTGGGCAATGAAATGTGGTCCTATACCTTAGTAAAGGAAAACTGGAACTCCAGGAGCATCCTAGAACATCCAAAATACAGATAAATACCCGTTGCAGTGCCAAAGGGAATATCAATGGTTCAGATTCGGGAACTGGAAGTAGACCTAGTGCATTAATCATTCTTACCTGGAGACGTTGTGTTCATGATTTACTTGGCATTTGCACGGAAATAGTTTACTTATTAACCTATATTGGGGAGAGGGGAGATGTTGTTTTCAGCTTAATGTTTAATCTCTTCTTAAAACTAGTATAAATACAGATTGCCATCAGTTTGTAGGCATCATATAAAAAAGGGATAGTGCCTGCAGTATTGGGGGTTAAGGTGATAATAAATGTTTCTAAAGATAGAGGCAGCTACATGCCTAACCAGGGAGGATGTGGTTGGAACTGAGCAGTTGCCTGCTAGAGCCTGCAGATGCAGAATGCTGAAATACTATCCTGGTTAGGAAAAGCAGTCTTCTAAGAATAGCTCCTGTGGATGTGATAAAATTGGCACTACTGACACTTTCTATAGGAGCTCGAGATGTGTGAGTTCTGTATGATCCTTGTTTGAAGGAAAACTTTTAACGTTGTTAAAAGTCCAAAATGAAACTCTAGCACAGCCTATGAACTGAAGTTACCAAGGCCTATGTCCCTATTGCTGCCTGGTTCTATAGCTTATTCTCTGACATTTCCTCTCAGAAAACCAAGTTCAGATTCCACTGTGAGACAGCCACGTGATGTTTTTGTTTCACTGGCTTGGTAAGTTTTCCTTCCTAATCTACTTAGCAGGTTTTTATTGAACCTACTACGTGCCTGGATGCTGAGCTACTCTGGGTGTACAGCAGTGAACCAGACAGTCTGCTCATTCACTTTGTATTGAGAAGAGAGCTCAAAAACAAACATTTCTTAGTTGCAATTTGGTGATTATTTCAAAGGAGAAAGACATTGTTCCCTGAGACACAACTTGTCTAGCCTCGCTGATCCAGCTGCCACCCTCATGACACTGCCCAAGGTCACCTCCTTCCTGATTTTTCTGAGAATAATCAAGGCTACCCAAGAGGCACTAGAACCTGTCTCAAGCTTCATTGCTTCCTGCGTCTCTTCTTTTCAAGTCAAGGCTCTCAAAAAAGGACATTGTATATTGTTTCACAGTTTCAAAGTGTTCTTACATGCATCTTGTTAAACCTTCCATAAAAGCCATGTGAAAGAGGAATGGTCTTTTTATACTGATGTAAATCACATAAAAATAGATGGATTTATTCCAGATTTAACCCAGGTCTTTTGACCTTAGATTCTGTGCTCATTTGTGTTCAGCTAGTGCAAATGACTCTTGAACAACACACGTTGAACTGGGCAGTTTCCCTTATATGCAGATTTTTTTCAATAGTAAGTACCACTGTACTGCACAGTCCAAGGTTGGTTGAGTCAAGAATACAGAGGAACCACGCATGCTGAGGGCTGACTGTAGGTTATAGGTGGGTTGTCAACTTCGTGCAGAGTGGGCACCCCTATGTCCTACGTTGTTCAAGGGTTGGCTGTAGTTTTCGAACCATGCTGCTTAAAGCCCTTGGAGTATCATAAAGGAGATGTCTGAGAAAGCCTGAGTGGACAGGGTCTTCTCTTCCTCCCTTGTCCTTCAACTCAGGCTCCATTTTCATCAGTTTGGGGATTTGGGGGCTTTGGGGTTTTTTTTGCATATTAATGAGATTTTATTTTTATAGTCTTAAATATCAAGAATGACAATTTTTAATTTACTTGAAATTTGGTATGAAATGACTTTATCTTTCAAGTAGTTTTACTAATTTTATAATAGTAATAGAAGCTGCCTTAAAAAATTGAAAAGAATTGGAAACCACATGTAGAATTGCAGTTAACCTTTACGCAAAGTTAATCACTTTAAAGTTTTGTTACTGTTGTTATGTCATCTTTAGTGATGATTATTATGCACAGAGTCATAATTCATGTGCACACAGTCATCTCTGTGTGTGAAAATTTTGTAATTTTTCAAAAATCAAGCCATCTAGTTCTGTACCTTATTCATTTCACTTAATAGCATACATTCCACACCTTTTCTATGTCAGCATATTTATAGCAATATCTTTCATTTGAAAAGTATGTAGTGTTATCATTTATATAACCTCTCTACTGACAAATACATAGGCTGTTTATTTGATGATTTTCTTTTATCAGATCTCATTATATTCAACATATATTTGCCAGTATATGCATAGAGCAAATTCCCACAAAATAGTTGTTTGTACTTGATGCGTTTTTTTTATTTTAATACGTATAATTTTACTTTTCCTCCAAATAATTCTTTTTATTATTTAGTTTTGTCTGTGCAGGGTCTTTGTTGTTGAGTGCAGGCTCTCTAGTTTCAGTGAGTAGGGGCTACTCTCCAGTTGCGGTGCATGGGCTTCTCATTGCAGTGGCTTCTCTTGTTGCGGAGCACAGGCTTTTGTGCATCCCAGCTCAATGGTTGTGGTACATGGGCTTAGTTGCTCCTCGGCGTGTCAGATCTTCCCAGACCAGAGATCAAACCCATGTCCCCTACATTGGCAGGTAGATTCCCAATCACTGAACTTCCAGGGAAGTTCCAAATAATGTTTTATGAATAGATTCCTTCCAGCAGTATATGAAAGAATGTTTTATCCCAGACCTTGGCAACTCTGGGATGTATCAAAATTTCAAACTCTTACCAGATTAATAAGTCAACTGTGATATTTTGTCTACTGTCCAATTTGCATTTCTTTATCAATGTAAGCATTTTCATCTTTTCGTTTTAGTCTTTCATTCAAGATTTACTTTGAACATTTCATAAGTAAACTTTTAAACACCCTTCGACTTCACTGGTCTCCTCATACAACCATCTGTCAAGCTGGGATCACTAGTCACATCCTCATATCTAGGTTCAAAACCAAATACTCTGGGCACAGTCATGGTCATTGCACAACTAAGCAAGAGCAAGTCCATATATAACACCATGGTCAAGAGCCCTGACTCAGGAGCCAGAAATCCTGAGCTTAAATCCCACCTCTACCACTTAATAACTGTGAGACCTTGGACAAGTCAGTCTTTGTACCTAAATTTCTTCAACTGTAAAATGGAAGTAATGATACTTCCTCAAAAGGTTACTGTGAAAATTAAATGCATTAATATATGTTAAAAAAACAAAAAAACCTCAGAACAATGCTAAGCATTGCTGCTACTGCACAGACCCCAGGGCATGCTTCCTGTTCTCTCCTAACAGAACATAGTATACTGTTGACGTTTTGATTGCTTTGTTAAAAGCAAATTGCTGAATTTTAGTTCCATTCAAGAGGCAGAAAACAAAGTCAGTTTGTCTCATGGAAAAGGATGAGTATTACAAATTTGACTTCTTCATTTTTAGGCACATGTGGGAAATTATGACTGACAGAGAAATGAGGCTGAATCCAGTAAAATACCATAAAATTTCATAATTTGATTGTGTTCCAAACTAAAACTCATCCCTTAGGTTTAAGTTAACTTTTACACACCTTTAAAAGGTGACCAAAAAAGTCCACAGTTAAGAAGGTTACTATATTCCAAACTGGAGTTGTGAGGAACTCAGAAGTGCTGCCACTGAAGCAATGTTACAAAGGATTAAGCTTGTCCTGAACATTTACTATGGTACCCTGAGCCCTACAGAACACTTTGGCACCTGACCTGTGAGTGACTGTGAGGGCATTGAAGACGGTGAGGTGAAGAGCGGGTTGGAAAGGCTGGCAACTCCCTGCAGGTTTTGCAGCAGGGAGGGAAACCAGCTGTAGAATAGAAGGGATTTCTGGACAGAGGAAGCCAGGCAGCAGTAATCTGTGCACACAGCTCGTTCCTGTTAAGTGTCTGATACCTCCTCCCTGTAAAGCCTTAAGTTACAGGTGTCTCTAACTCGATAAAATACAAGAAATCTCCGCTTTAAAAAATAGTCTGTAAATTTGTTACTTGGTACCTGAATGCTTTCCATTGGAATAATGTTCTAAATGATGGGACGTGTGAGTTCCAACCAATGTAGCCATAATTTGGCTGAAATATTTCACATTAACAATTTCTAAAAGACATAGAAAATAGTTTTCTTTTGCTAAAAAACTAAAACAAAAGTAAAATTAAATAAAAAAAATAAAAATTAAATGAGACATTTATATACCGATACTTGAAGAAAAAAGAAGTTTCATTACAGAAAAAGAGTAGAGAGATTTGTCTCATTTAAAAGGACTTCTGGACATTTTTCTTTAAGGGCTATACATGATGATAGGACCAGATTATGTTTTGTTTTGTTTTAAATTCAGTTTGTTTGCTTTTTATGATAAAAATACTTGTTCACGGTAGAAAATGCAAATAAGACAAAAAACAATCGCCATCATTCCACTGCCCAGACAGAACACTTGTATAAGTTGTCCAGGGTGTTTTCAATGTCTATACTGATACATAAATTAAATGTCTTTCTGGGACTTCCCTGGCAGCCTGATGGTTAAGGCTTCGCTTCCGCTGCAGGGGGCGTGGGTTCCATCTCTACTCAGGGAACTAAGATCTCTCATGCGGCGTTGTACGGCAGATAAATACAGAGGTGGCAGAAGAGGCCCTGGTGAACAGCTTCCAGTTTCCACACCTTTTCACGTGCAACCTTGAAGCCATGCTCAGCACCCACCCATCCTGCAGTCAATGATCAGGCGTGGTGAGGGAGTAGAGTTGGACCAGTTCTGCTCAATCCTGAATGCCTACAATGAGCAGTCTTTGTGGGAGCTCCCCATTTGCCTGGCTAAGATTTTTTCAGACTTCAGTCTGAGGCTCATCAGTCCCAACCATACTGAACTAATTACAGTTCCTCAGGTGGGTCATGAATTCTTGAAAAGAGTACATCCATGGGACTTCTCTGGTACCGCAGTGGATAAGAATCTGCCTCCAATGCAGGGGACACGAGTTCTATCCCTGGTCCACCCTGGTCCAGGAAAATTCCACAGGACACAGAGCAGCTAAGCGCTTGGGCCACAACTACTGAACCAGCAGTCTAGAGCCTGTGAGCTACAACTACTGAGCCAGCATGCTGCAACTACTGAAGCCTGCGTGCTTAAAGCTCACGAACCCCAACAAGAGAAGCCACCACAATGAGAAGCCTCGCACTGCAACACAGAGTAGCCCCCGCTCACCACAACTAGAGAAAAGCCACACAAAGCAACGAAGACCTAGTGCAACCAAATAATAAAATTTTTTAAAAAGTGCATTCTTTGAACAAGGGACTGGACTGTAAATTAGGTGGGTTTATAATAAATATCTGAGGAAGCCCCAGTGGAATAAGACCATGAAATAGCAAAGAGGATCCCATAGATTCAAGGAACTTTGTTTTCTCTCTAGCACTCCGTAGTCGTGGGGAAATCTACTTCAAGTTCTGCCATTCGTATGGATAGAGTCTTTGATTATAAGAGTAGAGAAGTGTTGCTGCTGCTGCTGCTGCTGCTAAGTCTCTTCAGTCGTGTCCGACTCTGTGCGACCCCACAGACGGCAACCCACCAGGCTCCCCCGTCCCTGGGATTCTCCAGGCAAGAACACTGGAGTGGGTTGCCATTACCTTCTCCAATGTGTGAAAGTGAAGTCGCTCAGCCGTGTCCGACTCTTAGCGACCCCATGGACTGCAGCCTACCAGGCTCCTCCGTCCATGGGATTTTCCAGGCGAGAGTACTGGCGTGGGGTGCCGCTGCCTTCTCCGAGAGAAGTGTTGGAGGTATCTAAAAATCTATACTGCCAATCTGAATAGTTCTGAGAAATGATCTACTCGTGTCCTCCATTATACTGATAGAATTGACTGAAAACCTTCTCTCATTAGAAATCACCTCATTTTGTTTCACAACACCCATTACTACCTGAAGTATTATCTTATTGTGCCTGTGTGCCAGGATATAAGCAGAGGGCTTGTCTTTCTTGTTCACTAAACGCCAGTGCTCAGCACAGCGTCTAGTTAGGTTCAAAAGTTGAGGCCACGCTACTGGTAAGAGGAAGAGACGGAACTGGAACTGAAGTCTTGTCTACCTTAACCACCTAAACTTGGTCTTCTTAAGTGCCCAAGAAATTTGTTGAAACAATGAATGAAGAGTTAGCAGATGTTTTTGAACTGAAAATATAATGATCAAAATTGTGTTTCATCAAGGTTTAGTCTGGTAGTATTTTTGCTGGGTTGAAGATGGGAAAAACAGTTAGAATCTATTGCAGTCCTCTGAATTTGAAGTCATTCATGTTACTCAGAATTACATTGATTGCTAGTAGCTAAAAAAAGAAATAAACCCTGACTAATCAGTGGGCAAAACAAATTTATTTTTCTCATATGTTAAGAAGTCTGGAGGTGGGCAGTCCAGCGCTACTTTAGTGGCCTCAGGATACCCTGTTACTTTCTTTCTGCTCAAGCATTCTTCACATATGGTTTTTGTCCTGCTTGTAATTTGTGTTACAACAATGGTTGATTTGCACTTACCCTGCCCTAATATATTTTTATTATAGGCAGGAAGAAGAAGAGCAAAAGGCAAAACATATGCCAACTGAATTAGCCTCTTTTATTTACTTATTTTTTAAATATTTATTTTGATGGAGAATAATTGCTTTATCATGTTGTGTTACTTTCTGTTGTACAACAAAGTGAATCGGCCGATATGTGTACATATATTCTCTCCCTCTTGAACCTCCTTTCCACCCACCCGCCCCCATTCCACCCCTCTAGGTTATCACAGAGCATCAAGGTGAGTTCCCTGTCCTGTATACAGCCTACCCACTAGCTATTTTACACATAGTGGTGTACACACATCAATGTTACTCTCTCAGTTCGTCCTACCATCCCCTTCCCCCACTACCCTGTGTGAGTTGGCATTTTTTAAAATAGCTTTTCCAGGCATCTGACCCAGCAATCCTGCTATTCTATTGGTCAGACTGTGTCACATGGCCACTCTCACTGCAAAGAAGTCTAGCAATACAGTTTTTTGGCTGAACACATTGATAACATTTGTCAACATTAGTTAACTTTTGTTAATAAGAAAAAATAGAAATGATTTTTGAATAGACAACTAGGGTATCTGTCACACAAAAAATGGGAAAATTGGAGGGTAACAAATAAAGGGAAGAGTCGTTTGAAGGGGAAGCAGATTTGAGAAGGAGAATGTTTGGTTTGGATATATCAATTTGTCAGTACCATTGGGAAATCCAGGTGGAAATGTCACACACACGCACACACACACACACACACACACAAGAGTTCAAAAGGAACAAAAATATTTTGGTTCAGTAACAACTTTGTAATGTGTGCTAACATTGTTGATTGAAAGGAGAGGATGGCCAAAAAGCCAAGCTACAAAATGGTCTCTTTTTTGCAGACAAAGAGGCTTATTCCAATTTTCACTAGGAAAGCAAAGTTAAAAGATTATTCAGTTCAGGACCACCAATTCTGTTCCAGATCCAAAGTTCCACACTGATATTACTGTCTTTAATATACACTGTTACAATTTCATAAATTCTGCTGAGTCTACCAAAGGACTTTATTTACCTAACAGTAATTATTGCAGACAAGTGTACCTCAGAGATATTGCAGGTTTGGTTCCAGAATACCACAAGAAAGTGAGTATCACACAAAGCAAGTCACACAACCTTTCTGGCTTCCCAGTGCATATATAAGTTAGGTTTACAGTATCCTATAATCTTAAGTATGCATTAGCATTATGTCTAAAAAACAATGTACATATCTTAAGCTTAAAATACTTAATTGCTAAAAAGTGCTAACCATCATCTGAGCCTTCAGTGAGTCTTAATCTTTTTGTTGTTGGAGGGTTTGCCTCGATGTTGGTACGGCTGCTGACTGATCAGAGTGGTGGTTGCTGAAGACTGGAGTGGCTGTGGAAATTAAATAAAACGTTAATGAAGTTTGCTGCATCAACGGACTCTTCCTTTGAGGAACAATTTCTCTGTAGCATGTGATGTTAACTGATAGCATTTCACCTACACTAGAGGTAGGAGGTTATTTCATCTACATCTATTGTTTAGTGTAGCCACCTTCATTAATTACTTAGGTATATCTTCTGGATAACTTGCTGCAGCTTCTTCATCAGTATTTACTGCTTTACCTTGCACTTTTATGTTATGGAGACAGCTATTTTCCCGTAACCCTCATGAACCAATCTCTGCTACCTTCAAACTTTTCTTCTGCAGCTTCCTAATAAATTTCAGCCTTTGTAGAATTGAAAAGAGGGCCTTACTCCAGATTAGGCTTTGGTTTAAAGAAATGTTGGGCTGGTTGGATCTTCCATCCAGACTAAAACTTTCTACATATCAGCAATGAAGCTGTTTTTCTTTCTTACCATTCGTGTGTTCACTGGAGAAACACCTTTAATTGGCTTCAAGAACTTTTCCTTTGCATTCACAACTTGACTGTTTGGCACACAAGGCCTGGCTTTTGACCTATCTCAGCTTTCAGCTTTCCTCACTATGTTTAATCATTTCTAGCTTTTGATTTAAAGTAAGAGACATGGGACTCTTCCGTTTACTTGAACACTTAGAAGTCATTAGGGTTATTCAGTGGCCTAATTTCAATTTAGTTGTGTCTCAGAGAATAGCAAGGCCCAAGGAGAGGGGGAGAGATGGGAACCAGCCAGTCAGTGGAGCAATCAGAACACATACAAGATTTATCTATTAAGTTCATATTTTATATGAGCGTGGTTAATGGTGCCCCAAAACAATTACAATGGTAACATCATAAATCAATGATTGCCAAACACTATAGCAAATAATAATAATAAAATTTGAAATATTATCATAACCAAGCTATGATACAGCGACATAAAGTGAGCAAATGCTATTGGAAAAATGGTGCTAGTAGACATGCTCCATGCAGAATTGCCACAAAACTTCAATTTGTAAAGCAAAGCACTATAAAATGAGGTCTTTCTGTATTTAGGTGTAACCCGGACTTTGTGTTATTGTGAAAGGAGCATGAGGTTTTGGTCCAGAGAGCCTTAGCTTTGCATTAACAATTGGAATGCTTTGGGCAAGATACATCTCTCCTCAGAGCCTAAATTTCTCATTTGCAAAATAAAGGTAAGGTACTCCTTGCCTTACAGGATTTTAAGAAGGATCAAATAAATAATATTTGATAAATGCTTTGCATACTATAAAATGTTATACATAAGAAAGATATTCTCTTTGTAACAATATATTGAGTAAAGGTACCTGAGCATTCTAGGCTGCGGTTGTGTTTCCGTAAGATTTGAAGTAGGACTTCCGTGGTGGTAAAGTGGATAAGAATCCACCAGCCAACACACAGGGGCTGGAGTCGCTGAGTCATATCTGACACTTTGTGACCTCATGGACTGCAGCACGCCAGGCTTCCCTGTCCTTTACCATCTCCCGGAATTTGTTCAGACTCATGTCCATTGAGTCAGTGATGCCATCCTTGTTGTCCTCTTCTCCTCCTGCTGCCTTCAATCTTTCCCAGCATCAGGCTCTTTTCCAATGAGTCGGCTCTTTGCACCAGGTGGCCAAATTGTTAGAGCTTCAGCATCATTCCTTCCAGTGAGTATTCTGCGTTGATTTCACAGGTTCAATCCCTGATCTGGGAAGGTCCCACATGCTGTGGAGCAACTAAAGCCTGTGCTCCACAACTACTGAGCCTGAGCTCTAGGGCCCACGAGCTGCAACTGCTGAAGCCTGTGCACCCAGAGCTGGTGCTCCGCAACAAGAGAAGCCAGCACAATGAGAAATCTGTACGCTGCAATGAAGAGTAGGCCCTGCCCGCAGCAACTAAAAAAAGTCTGGGCACAGCAGGGAAGACCCAGTGCAACCAAAAATAAGCAAATAATTTTTTTTAAAGATTTGACATAAATTTACCACTTAACTTATTAAGTAAATTCTGTCAGGTGAATTTCTGCTAAGTCAGGGATATATCTTACGAAAGTGTGTTTGTGTGTGTGTGTGTGTGTGTCTGTGTGTGTCTGTGTGTGTGTGTGTGGAGAGCTTGATGAATGTATCAGCATATTCACCATGGCTGTTCTCAGGACTGAAATCCTGAGACCTTTGACTTTCCAGAGCCTGCAAGACTTCATTGTGTCCCACTAGGGTGGAAAATAGTCAGCAGTGGTCCAGTCAGAGAAGAACACTATGCATTAAGAGAACCCAATCCGCAGGAAGATTTAGAGAGTATTGAAATGCAATTCTTGGCCTACTACAGATATCTTGTCTAAAATCCCAGGGTAAACACTGAAGGCTTCACCTGTTATTCACTGTCAATGCCTAAAGTTATAAATAGGTCTACAGCTCATCTGTCTCCTTTTAGAAGAGAAGGGTCAAATTACAGGGGGAAAGCAAAATAATAAAATGAATGTCAGCGTGTTTCATAGTGTCAGTCAGTCATCCCTCCAGTGTGGTGTCTCTTCGTTTCTACTGTCCTACCTAGAACACAGGATCCCAGCACAATGCCTCTGTTGAAACTTCCAGGTATGTGTGCAAAAGTGTTTGGAGAGTTCAATTCTTTTGATATGCAATCATTCCTTTAACTATCATTTCAGGTCTGGGAATCCTTTATTTGGGGTTCATAGTATTTTTAATTAATACACTTCAGGAAGAGACAAGACAAGGTTTTCAAAGGGTTTCTGGTTTTTAGTTTTAGGAGGGAGGTAATCTTCTAAAACTGTATCACGTAGTAGCATCCTTGATGATCCTGGTAGAAAACTATGTAAGATATTCATTATCTACTCTGTTAGTCTAAACAAAACCTGTGCTGCCACACTTCTGAGAAGAGTCATAAATAATGTCCTTAGCAATAGTATTAGCTGAAAATCATGAGAATAACAGCAGTTTTAACCCAATCTGTATATTCTGATGGTTCACAATCCAGGTTTATACACAGAATAATTTTCAAAATAATAATAAAAGTCTCTTTCATTATAAAAGTAATACACGATTCATGTGAAATAAAAGAAATTTCACTGAAAAATAGAAGTAATAAACACTCATTTAGAGAATTTGGGAAATTTAGAAAAGGAGTAATTTTTTAAAAACCCACAATCCCCATCATCTAAAGATAACACTTTTAACATGTTAGTGTTTTTCTTTCAAACTATATTCTTTGCAAGTGTAAAGAATTAAAAAACACACTCAGAGTTGAGACTATATTATACAGGTGACTTTGTATCCTGTCCTTCTTTTGGCTTCACGTGATAACTTAATCATTTATCATGGTACTCTAAACTCTTCCTAAACATCATTTTAAAAGGTTGTATAATATTTCCAATTTTCTCAACCAATCCCTTAGGTTCTTTATGATTTTTTTAAGTATAAATATGCTCTGACAATAATATTTGTACCTAAGTTTTTTCCACACTAAGGATTATCTCAGTAGAATAGATTCTCAGAAATAGCTGCTTAGTAGGTGTTACTTAATTGTTTACCAAATTATCTATTTTCATTTACTTGCTATCTGCATTGTATAAGATTTTCCATCCCTCTGGATCATGTTTTTAAAAATCACATTTTACAAAGAGTACTTCTTTAAAATTATAAACCTAAATTTAAGAGAGGTTAGAAAGGAAAAGAAAATGAAGAAGTATATGATGACTACATCCCCAGGGTTTTCTAATGGCAGCAAGTTGTAGAAAAATGGAAGAATGAGCTCTAATAACACATCCCACCACCCCCTCTTCCTTGTACCAACCTACCTATTTCTATTCCAAAGCACTGATTAGTAGCCATGATTTCTGAAAGTTGTTCACATATTTTATCTTGTTCTATTTTACTTCATACAGCTGAAGAAAAACGTGAGTATTTGGGGCTATTTTTCCTGCCATTTGCCAAAGTATCAATATTGTAAGGATACTATTCTTTAATTCAGAAATATGGGTATTTTTCAGCAGTGTTTATTAATGATATCATTGAAAGCCATCAAAGGTTTATAATGACCATAGATCTTCCAAAGCATAGCAAATGAACTCATGGAAATCCTGACTCAAAAAAAAAAAAAACAAACACCAAAAAAACTACATTTTTGAAAAAGACGCTTAGACATTAGCTAAGGGGATCTATTGAGTCCTGCCTTAGTAAACCCTCTCATGGTGCATTTTTGTTATCAGATACCATAAAATCCCATTTTTTAAATAAAATTGTAACTTTTTATGTATGCTACCTTCCATCTCAAATCAGACTTGTCCTTTGACTGACTAATAGTACTCATGATGCCTCTGAGTTCCTCTGAGATGTGATGTGGCAGATGAGAGGCCTACGACCCATCTTTCCTACATATTAATAAAGCACTGCTGAGAAATAAGCATGTTTTTCTGGACCTGTTGGGTGAAAAAGCAAGCATGATATTCCTTTTCTCAAGAGTCTTGCACTTCCCATGTTAATAATAATAATCCCCAACTTCTGGATAGTACTATGTAGTTTCTTGTTTAATCTTTATTAAACAAGTCTCTGAAGTTGACATTATTATTATTAACATTCCTCTTTTATGATGATGAACATTGAGGTTCCTAGTGATTATATGATTTATCCAAGTCCACACAGCTGTCACAGACACTTTTCCTCACTTGTAGCCCAGGGTTTTTTCTGCTTCACCACTCTTCTTGTTTCTGTCCTCTTACCTATTCTCTATCTAAATGTGGATGTCTTAACCTCAAGACATTACCACTCAGATGTTCCATTATCTCAAACATGCTCAAAACAGAACTCGGCGATTATCTATACAAACCCAAGGGACCCCATAAATTAGCTTGTCACCCAATCTTATCTACTCACCTTTTGAAATATCAGTTTCATTTTTTCTTTCTCTAATCACCACCACTCCCTGAAGTATTTTTGGAAGGCAGAGCTCTTGAATTAGGAATCAGATTTCAACTGTGTTACATGAAGGTAAAACAATTGGTTGATTTAGTGGAAGGAAATATCAATCGTATAATTTTTGGTGTTAATGTAAGCTACTTCTTGAGAGTAGAGTTTCTACTTTTCAACTGTCTAAAGTGACTTAGGGAGATACAACCTTAGTGAAAAACAGTGTTTAAAGACATGAAACAAATTGATGTGTGCAGTCCCAAATAATGGATGCTTGTTTTGGAAGAGCCAAATTTCAAGCAAGTAGGATTAGGCCTCCAACAGCTCTGCCACTGACCCATCATGACAAATCAGTTGCACACTCGTCTTCATCCTCCTCTTCATCATCATCATAGCCAACCGACCTATTTCCATTTGCTCTCCATGGTGCATGAAAGCTCTTCTGACTTCTGCTTGTCATTCATCCTTGAGGTGCATGTGCTTGCCTATGACGCTGAGGGAGGAATGATACTATTTCTGGGGAACAGTTGGCTGTGGGATGGGGAGGCATTCTCAGGCCATCAAATGTATCTACTTAGTGTTTTGTCTGTTCCTTCATGGATCATGGTGCTTGCCAAAACACTAGGCATAGCATCCAACTATGCTTTTCAGTTTCAGGAAGTGCTTGAGTTTAATGAGACAAATAGATGCATGAAGTTCAGCCAACATAGTGGGCTTCTCTGTTACTCTGCTGTGACGAGCCAGGTTTGAAAACTGGCTGACCTGACCGTTAGAGTTGGTGAAGTTATGAGTCAATTACTATCATTTCCAGTGTATGCTTCAGCCTATACTAAGCCATTCCATTTATCACTTTCTTAATAACCCAAAGCTAATTCCAAATACCAAATATTTGTCTGATCAATGCTACCAAATCATATCATTCAGTTTAATCTGATGTTTTATTTTGCTTTAAAATATGCTTTAAAAAAGCATTTTCACATACATTATCTCACCTGATGTCACAAGAGCCTTGTAAGGTTTGTAGGAATAGTATTGCCACTTTATCGATAAGGAAACTGAAGCAGAAGAAGGTGTAGGAGTTGGTAAGTACAGAACAGTACTTGAATACATTACACTTACCTAAGTTATAATTGAAAATGTGTCATTTTGGAGACTTGTATAGATGTCAATGGGGCAAGAGTGGGGGTGGGGATCTATCTTTATGTCTGCAGTTTGCTTTGTTATTACATAAAGAATGTTTTTGTCTGCTACTGTTGCTCCAAATATCTAACTGTATGCCATTCTCATTATTTGCTTCCTGCTCTTTTCTGGAAATGCCAAGAGATTTTTACAAGTATTGGGTTGACTAGAAAGTTCACTCAGGTTTTTCCCTGAGATCTTACTGGGCCAGTCCAATATCAAAGGTAATGACTACTCAGATGGAAACAGTTGGGTATCTGGAAAATACAATGGAACTTAACAGAAAAGCAGACACTTGATGGCCATCACCACCCTATACAATAAAACTGGTTCTCTTTTCTCCTGAAAGTCTTGGGGTTGTTCATTGCCAAGCTAAAGATCATTCTTCCACCTACGGTAAGAATGGGAATGTAAAAGTAAAATTGCCATTCCAAAGGTCATTTATTATGGAAGCTACATGTCCACAAGAAATGGGATTCCCAACACTGGGCAGTAAATTTTAGTGACTCCCTCCCCTGACATCACCAAGATGTCAGGATTTGAAAATAATGAGGTTGTGACATGTGACAGCAACACAATTTCTGTCCTAGGAGGAAGAAAGGCTCTAAAGTACACATTTATTCCTCAAAACTACTGATATCACTGGCTCTCTTTAGTAAGAAAACACCAAAGATCAACAACCCTACCACATCTTTATTTTACTTGTTTATTTGTCCATGCCCTGAAGCATGCAGATCTTAGTTGCTCGACGAGGGATCAAACCTGTGCCCCCTGCATTGGGAGCCCAGAGTTTTAGCCACTGGACCACCAACGAACTCCCTCCACAGCTTTAAAACCATCAGAAAAACTCTACCAACCTAATGGGAAGGACTGTGCTGCAAGGTTACTATGAAATCAAACTTAGTCCCACCAGAAACAGGTGATCTTAGCTACTAATCATATAAGAGCCCGATCACATCTTTAGGACCCTCCTAAAGTGTGCTGTGGGCTTCTCTGGTGGCTCAGACAGTAAAGAATCTGCCTGCAATGCAGGAGATCCAGACTCGATCCCTGGGTCGGGAAGATCCATGGAGTAGGAAATGGCAACCCACTCCAGTATTCTTGCCTGGGAAATCCCATGGAAAGAGGAGCCTGGCAGCGTGCAGTCCATGGAGTCACAAAGAGTCAGACATGACTGAGCGACTAACACTTTCACTTTCAAAGTGTGCTGTAAGAATCTGACTTGTGATTTTGAGAGTGAGTTTCCTAGCTACCCACACAGAAACCCACTAAAGAGAAAATAGGCATTAAGCTCCATCAAGTTTCTGGCACAGTTGTCAGAGAGCAGGGCACACATGTATCCAGGGCCATCCTTAGCACTGTGCCTTACATGTAGCAGAAACCGTTAGGTGAGTTCTGAGAAAGTGCTTGAAGACTAACACATGAAAACCTCTTTTAGCTATTGATGATGCAATGCGTAGCTTTGCTGAAAAAGTGTTTGCCTCTGAAGTCAAAGATGAGGGAGGCCGTCATGAGATTTCCCCCTTTGATGTGGATGATATCTGTCCAATTTCTCAACATGAGATGTTTGCACACATGATCCATCTGGAGACCCAGTCCACCCCTACAGAACACAGGAGGTAAGCGGTGTAAGGGGAATGCTTTGTACATTGGGACACAAGTAAGGGGAAGTGTCAGGACCAATGGTTCACTCTGAATGATGATTCAACTTGGAGGAAAAACTCTGCCAGAACTAAAAATCCCCCTACCCCCCCAGACACACACACACACACACACACACACACTATACCCTAGGGCAAAGTGACAAAGACTAAAAAAGAAGAAAACAGTGGCCTTCTTACTTTCATATTCATCTGCCTTTAGCTGAAGCCTCCCTATCCACCCAAGCCCTATCCAGGTGGCTCAGTGGTAAAGAATCTGCCTGCCAATGCAGGAGACATTAAGAGACGTGGGTTTGATGCCTGAGTTGGGAAGATCCCCTGGAGGAGGAAATGGCAACCCACCCCAGTATTCTTACCTGGAAAATTCCATAGACAGAGGAGCCTGGCAGGCTGCAGTCCATGGGGCCACAAAGAGCTGGACACAACTGATCACACACACATCCACCCAAACAAGAGGAAATGATCTACTATGTGATTATTGTGATTATTCCAAAACAAAGTGGGTGATAGCTACTGTGCACTCATTCAATTTCTGCACTATCGGTGTAGAAACTGGAACTCAAGAGCCTCATCTTCAGACTGTCCTTAGTCAACCTTATTGCTGTGCTCCCTGACAGGAATCCTTCCCTCTGGCCAGTCTGACCTCCTCGAGGCCTCAGGGATACAGCCCTCTATTTCTGCCCTCATGTCCTGCCCATCCTATGCTTGCGATGCATAGTTACTATGTTCCCTGAACAGATCCCTCTCCACAAACTCTATTTTCCCTTATTTGAATCACTCTAGTATTCACTACCTGTTGCTGTGTGCCACAGTTTAGTCTTCAAACCTATTACTGACTGCTTACTTGGAACTCCCTCCTCATAGCACGCCCCTCACACCCCCACCGCCCCCCCACCCCAGCCAGTTTCACTGGGAAAAATTGTTCTGCTGTCCTTCCCTTGATTTCATGTCTTTAAAGAAAGAACGGGCTTCCCTGGTGGCTCAGTTGGTAAAGAATCCACCTGCAATGTGGAAGACCTGGGTTCGATCCCGAGGTTGGGAAGATCCCCTGGAGAAGGGAAAGGCTACCCACTTCAGTGTTCTGGCCTGATGAATTCCATGGACTGTATAGTCCATGGGATTGCAGAGAGTTGGACATGACTGGGAGACTTTCACTGTCACTCTCAAGGAAAAAACAGTAATCCACCTCCTTCAGTATCCCCTGTAGGACCTAACACAGGATATGTATCAAAGTAGAAACTTAATGAAGACATGTTGATTTGAGGAAGGAAAATTGATTAAGCAGCTTACAAGTTCCAGGTACTGTGCTAAGCATTTTATAGACATTAAATCTCACAGAATTCCTATATAGTAGACATTAATACACCATTTTTTTAGATAGAGAGACAAGTTCACAGAATTTAAGGGACATGCACAAAATGGCAAGGATACTAAGTGACACGGCCTGTGCTTATGCAACACCTAGACTGGCTGTTCTGCTGGGAGTGGGCAACACCCAGACTGGCTGTTCTGCACTGTGCAGAACAGTGTTGTGCTGAGAATCTTCTAGTATGTTTCCTAAGGCCCACTATTCCCAGGTATACAGGAAAAGAGGGACACTTAGGTGATACCTCCTACCATTTGGTTAGATTCTGTTCCTGACTCCCAGCCCACATTGAATTTTCACTGTTTGTCCTCAAAATAAAATTGTTTCAAAATAATAAAACATCAAGTTTATCACAATGAAACTCCAAATGAAGATAAAGTGAAATCTTAATTTATTTTTCAATTTCAAACTCAGAAAAAAGCGTTTCTTCGGACGGAAGACTATTAGTTTGTCTGTTCCACACACTGAAACATCTTCCACCAAACTGTCCCTCATCGATGAATACATTTCTTCATCTCCCACCTACCAGACTGTGCCTGATTTTCAGAGAGTGCAGATCACTGGTGATTATGCCTCTGGGGTGAGTTGCTTCCTACCTCTCAGACGTAGCTGCTGGGAGATACTTAGCTTGATTGTTTCAGCTTCTTTTCTTCCTCCCCTTCCTTTTGAGGAAAGTGTAAGCTCACTTGCCCTTTGCTATCCTTTATTATCTCATTTCAATAGCAATATGCTATGAATTCGAGAGATATTTTATTTTACTTATTTTTGAATGTGCTGGGTCTTCATTGCTTTGCACAGCTTTTCTCTAGTTGCAGCAAACAGGGGCTACTCTTTGTAGCGGTGAGCGGGCTTCTCCTTGTAGCTTCTCTTGTTGCAGAGCACAGTCTCTAGGCACAAGGGCTTCAATAGGTACAGCATATGGGCTCAGTAGTTGCAGCTCTTTGGCTTAGATGCTCTGTGGCATGTAGAATCTTCCCATATCAGGGATCAAACCTGTGTCCCCTGCATTGGTAGGCGGATTCTTATCCACTGTGCCATCAGGGAAGTCAGAAAATTTTATTGAAGTATTACTGATTTACAATGTTGTGTTGATTTCTGCTGTATAGCAAAGTGATTCATATATATATATGAACATACTTATGAATATATATGAATATATATATTTTTCCATTATGGTTTATCACAGGTTATTGAATATAGCTCCCTATGCTATACATAGGAACTTGTTGTTTGCAACATGCTATGACATATTTCTATTTTGCTTTGATCATCTCACATAATTTCTCTTCCTTTATCTCATTTGCTTGCCCATGAGAATATGCAGTAGAATGTGGCTACATACTGTGTGTTACAGAATGTGTGTTACAGAAAACAGTGGACAAATTTTGGCAAAAAAAACAAAGAGATAGCTACTGATCTAGTCTCACTGAGGTATGATAAAGCAAAACAGGGAGCCTCAGGAAGGCATGGAGGCTCTTGGTAGAAACATGTACCCAGAGCAGGATAGAGAGAAGGGCTGCAGGTAGCATAAACCAATCAAAGAAAACAGAGCAGGAGAAAGAGAGGGAGAAGAGGAAAGAAGCGTGGAGAGACTGAGAAAAGAAGATGAGAGAGAGGTTAGAACATTCTCATGGGGTTATTGTTTTTCGACCAACTGTCCTCTCCAATTTCATTGCAGATGCTTACACAGTAGATTACTATTTGGAACAGATACTAGTATGCCACAGAGATAGTAAACTCATGTTGCAAACAACTTGATCTGCCTGTTCTGTCCAGAACAGTTGTTCAATTAATAAATCTTTGCCACATGAGCTTGCAGAATCAGCATCATGTTGGTGAAACTTCTGTTTAGCCATCAGTCTATGCTCCAAATATAGTTTTAATGACCAGTCGTAAGCCCTCTTCTCATGTAACTGACCCACTTAGTGTTAGTCCCAAGATATTTAAAAGTGACAGAGCAATCTGTGACAACCTAAAAGGGTGGGGTGGGGTGGGAGGGGATCTTAAGAGGGAGGAGATACATATATACCTATGGCTGATTCATGTTGATGTATGGCAGAAACCAACACAACATTGTAAAACAATTATCCTCCCATTAAAAATAAACCAAAAAAGTGACAGAGCAATAAAATGGACACTGTTTTTCTTTATTTGTTTTCTGTGTGGTAACATGTGTGCTCTACAAGCGGCAGAGATTTTAGATGCTAGATAATTGAAATTAAATGTTTAATAATAGTTTGGAAGAGTCCGTGCTCGTTTCGGCAGCACATATACTAATAGTAGTTTGGAAGAGTCCAAAGTTCCATAAAACCACAAATATTAAGAGTCAAACTCAATCCCTATGTGCTTGGTGGAAATGAAAACAAGAATGAAAAGAAAGAAGATGAGAAAAAGGACAAGGTTCTCAGAAGTCAGGGAGTAGCTTCTCCTCCTATAAAAGCTGGAAGGCACCTAGAACCTTGGCTTAGAGTTTTTAAAGAACCAAGTATGTGGCTACACCTGTTGGCTGAAAGTGACTAATCTGTTGAGCTGCATTTCACCTGGTCATGGTCTGTACCTGAACCAGTCTTCACCTTCATAACTGAACAGAGAGGTAAAGGGGAGAATTAGGGTTCCCAAGGCCATTCATCCTAGATAAACAACCAATTCAATGTTATCAGTCCTTACTGAGCACCTCCTCTGTGCCAGGCACTGTGCGCTAAGTGCTGAGGATGCGAGGGTGAATAAGATCCAGCTCTTGTCCTCAAGGAGCTGATAGGTAGTCTGTTAGATGGCAAAGAAACAAGCATGCCCTTGGAAGCAGACCCCTTAGACCTAGTACCCCTGTCAGAATATCTTGGCTAAGGTCAGCAGGTCTTTAAAAGAATTCAACTGTTTAGGATCAATAGCTGGACCTCAAACCATCAGGGGCAAGCTTATGTTGGGGTTGGTCCCAGAAAGTTGTCAGGCCCTGATGATGAGCATGCAATGATTTCAAATTACAACTTCTTGGGCATGCCAGGCCTGGCTGGGAGTCAGGTATGGGGCAAGAGAAATAGACCAGTTTAGGAAATTTGCTGCAGTTCTAAGAAATTTTTACTCTAGAGTCTTTCTATTTGTAATTCCAGATTAAGTTCTCTTTGAAACCATCCCGAAGAATGAGTTCTAACAGGATGATGTTCTGTCTGTCTCTAGCTACAGAAGGCAGTGTGTGCATGGCAGGGTTTGAAGGCCGTGTGACACCTTATTCCTCCCCCAGTATTTCCCACACTGAGCAAGTGGTTTGAGTTCTCAAGCTAGACCAACTTTGTCTTTCAATTGAGGTACTATTTTCAGAAGTGCATACTTAAAATGTTTGTTTGTCACCAGGAAGAAGTATTTTCCATGTTAGAATGGGTTCTTTTCATCATATTTGTTGGATGATTGCTTGTATCTAACGAAAAACAAAAACAAACATGGGACTTCAAGGAAAGACTCATAGGACAGATATGTCTTGGTAGAAATAGAAGAGCTAAAAAACTTCTGGACCTGCTCGTGGAGGGAGACCCAGGGTCCAAGTCAAATGGGAAGTAGCCGGGTGGGCAGAGGAGGCTCAGCAGGGCCAGCTCAGCGGGAGAGCTGGGAGATGCCAAAGACAAGCTTTACCCACTTCTGCAATTTTTATAGGTGCTACTCTGAAATTTTCTTGGTAGGTTACAGTTGAAGATTTTGAAATGGTTTGCAAAGGTCTTTATCGGGCATTGTGTATACGGGAGAAGTATATGCAGAAGTCATTTCAGAGATTTCCAAAAACCCCTTCCAAATATCTGAGGAACATTGATGGTGAGGCTTGGGTAGCAAATGAGAACTTCTATCCAGGTAAGTAATTTTCTTATATAATTTCTGGAATATAGTTTGAGGTTTAACTTGTTATTGTTCGGTCGCTCAGTCATGTCCAGCTCTGCAACCCCATGTACTGTAGCCCACCAGGCTCTTTTGTCCGTGGGATTTCCCAGGCAAGAATATTGGAGTGGGTTGCTATTTCCTTCTTCAGGAGATCTTCCTGGATCAGGGATCAAACCTAAGTCTCTTGCATTGGCAAGAAGATTCTTTACCACCAAGCCACCAAGAAAGCCCTTAGGTTTAACTACTAATGATTAAATATGCTCCCATGGTTTTAAGTCTAAACCATAAGTTCATGGTTTATAAACTTAAGGTTATAAGTATAAACAGTTTGAAGTATCATAGTCATCTTCAGCTCCATCCTCTCTTCTGCCCCATAATGCCCAATTATCTGATTCAGTCTGTACAATATCTCTCAGAACCTCCTCTCTTCACCATTCCCCAAGCCTAAATTTAAGCCCCTATTTCTCTTTGTCTGGATTGTTGCAGTAGCTTCCTAATTACTCTGTTAAATTCTAACCTTGTTCTCTCTCAATTCATCCTCACTTTGGTACCAGTTATTATAACACAAATCTGAGCACATCCTTCTCCTGACAAAAGTCTTTAATGACTCCCCCAATAAGTCCAGTCTTTAGATTGGCTTTCAAGGTCTACCATCTGTCTTTCTTCTGTTTTTGTTTTTGTTTTTAATTAAAAAGATAATTTTTTTTGGCCATGCTGCACAGCATGTGGGATCTTAGCTCCCCAGTCAGGAATCAAATCCATGCCCCCTGCAAGCGTGGAGTCTTAACAATTGGACTGCCAGGAAAGTCTCTATCTTTTGTTTGTCTATTACTTATTTATTTTTGGACTTGCACACTCAATCTATTTCTAACCTTACCTCCTTTGCTCCTCCTTTGAACTTTTTGCTCTGGGTGGAAACCATTTACTTCAGCACATTCCTGCGCCGGTACTGTTTCCGTGCGGTTCCCTGCGTCCCACTGCCCTTCCCTTCATTTTCTTACTATGTGTCCGCATATCCAGATCCAGTGTCATCCTTCAAGGTACTGCCCAAACATTATCATTTCCTGCCTTCCTCTGACCTCTGGATAAAAATAAGCTACACGTTTTGACTTTCCATAGCATTTTATTTACATGTCTCATTTTTTACTTTCTGTTTAGTATAAAGTACAGAGACGGCAATGGCACCCCACTCCAGTCCTCTCGCCTGGAAAATCCCATGGACGGAGGAGCCTGGTGGCTGCAGTCCATGGGGTCGCTAAGAGTCAGACACGACTGAGCGACTTCACTTTCACTTTTCACTTTCATGCACTGGAGAAGGAAATGGCAACCCACGCCAGTGTTCTTGCCTGGAGAATCCCAGGGACGGGGGAGCCTGGTGGGCTGCCATCTATGGGGTCGCACAGAGTCGGACACGACTGAAGAGACTTAGCAGCAGCAGTATAAAATACCTATTTAAACATAATCAAATTTTAATAATTTCACAATTTAATAAATTCCATAGTATAATTATATCATAATTTATGTAATCAACTCCTATTTTTAAGCACTTAGATTTCCAACTTTTAAAAATTTACTTCCAACAAGGTTATGATAAGCATCTTTATCATTAATAAATCATCTTTGTGCAGTTGCTTTTTAGCTTTAGGATTAGGCTTCTAGAAGTGAAATTTCAGAAGAGATAAATATTTAAGGTTTTTTAACTATCAAACTATGCTGTTAAAGATTTCCAGATCTAGAACCCTCTCTCTTTAATTCCTTTGATTATTAAAATCATATTAAACATGTGTCCAGTGTGATAACTGGATTGGTTTGTTCATCTTCTATAATATTGACATTTAGGTTGCTTGTCTCACCTTTGTTTCTCCAATATTATATTTTATATCTCTAGTATATTTAAGTATTTGAAAGTTGATATTTGATGCAGTAATGTACTATTTCTTTCGTGTTCCTTATCTCTCAGCTTTGTGTAGAAACTATGCAAGCTTTTTCTTTCTATATTATTTTTCTTACTCTGACCTTTTAGTCATCACTTGCAAATGGCAGATTTTCTGATGCCTTGGACATATACTTGTTGAAAGTAAAAGGAGTGCTCTAAAGCCTGTAACAATGTGGAATTTGTCCTCAGCTTTCTTAGGTTGAAATTGTTAGCAGTGGAAAGAAGGGGACTTTCATCCACATTATCCTTTCTCAAATCCATTCGCAAAAATTGCATGTGCTTTACAAGGTGGGAAATATAAGTACAGCAAGAATTATGTTTAGAATTTATTTTATATTTCTGTTTGTATTAAAACCACTCTAGATGGAGCACAAAGGATTTTAGGGCAGGGAGACTATTTTGCATGATACTATGAGAGCAGATACATGTTATTATTCATTTGTTAAAATTCATAGAATATGCACTACCAAGAGTGATCCCTAAGGTAAACACTCTGGACTTTGGATGATAATAATGTGTCAGTGTAGGTTTGTTGTTTCTAACAAATGTACCATTCTGACTGAAAATGTTGATAGTGGGAAAGGCTATGCCTGTGTGAGGATAGGGGTATATGAGGACTCTGCACTTGGTGCTCAATTTTGCCATGAACCTAAAACCACTCTGAAAAATCAAGTCTATTAAAAAATAGCCGTTCTAAATAAAGACTGATAGAGACGTTTAAATAAGGGGAAAGTCCAAATTCTACTTTTTAACTCTATTTTTATTTCTATGCAATCATCTCATATGTTAATAAAATACTCTGTCAGGAAGACTTTGATAAACAACTTTGTTAAATAATTAAAATGATTTGTAAGTGGTATAGCAAATTAAACAGTATTCTAAAGAACTTGAAAATCATTTTTGCACTAGATAAAATGTTAGGCTTATTTTATACTACTAAATTAGTCACATTTGGAAAATAATGTAAAAATGAACTTTAGCTTGGCTTTGGATAATTACAACTTAATGACGTATAGAATTCCAAACAAATGAGATCTTATAGTATTTAATTTTGGCTATTTTTATGTGGTCATTCATTCTATATGCTGATATATTATTGTGTGTTTTATTGAAAAAGTCTTTACCCCTCCCATGAAGAAGGGAGAAGACCCTTTCCAAACAGATAACCTCCCAGAAAATCTGGGTTATCAGCTCAAAATGAAGGATGGTGTCGTTTACGTCTATCCTAATGAAGAAGCAGCCAGCAAAGATGAGCCCAAGCCACTTCCTTACCCAAATCTGGACAGATTCTTAGATGATATGAATTTTTTACTTGCTTTAATTGCCCAAGGACCTGTGTAAGTGTTAAGACCTGAACTACTGCTACTGTTACTACTACTGATAGTAAGACTAAGGATTTATTAAGAGCTTACTATGTTCAAACACACATTAAACACTAAGTGCATTACTTCTTTCACTCTTCATAATCATTGTATGAGGTGGGTATTTTTTATAACTCCAGATTTATAAGCTGAGACTTTGATGAGTTAAGTAATCTGTCCAAAGTCACACAGGTGGCTAAGCCAGGATTTAAACCAAAATCTTCCCTCATTATTATTTATGTCCAACTTTGATGAAAAAATTAAGTCCTTGAAGCCCAACACTTTTCAAATTAGATTAATGCAGAATAAGTCAGTTCCATTTGGAAACAAACATAATTGTTTGTGATAAAGGTGATAAGGGTACCACTGATGATTTTGAAATTGACTGTTCCTTAAATGTCTGAAATTTTTTACAATTATGTGATTTAATTTTTCACAGTAAGACCTATACCCATCGGCGCCTGAAGTTTCTCTCCTCCAAGTTCCAGGTCCATCAGATGCTCAACGAGATGGATGAATTGAAGGAGCTGAAGAACAACCCTCACCGGGATTTTTACAACTGCAGGAAGGTAAACGTGTTTGCGGCTCAGAGATCATTCCTGGAAATATTAATACAATTATTCCTTGAACAAGATAAGAAAGATACTGTTTTTCTGATTAATTTAAAATTTCTGCAGATTCAGTGGAATTTAGTGAAAGCAAATAGATGATGTCTAAAAGATGCAAATGCCTTTCCTACTGTTTTCCACATAGAAAGGGTTGCCACATTATTGCCATCAAAGTTATGCTTATCATCAACAACAAAAATAACAAAAACAAATAAACCTCAAAAGCCACTCTTCTAGGATTTAGAAGATCTTCATTCTAGTCTTTTTTCTTCTACTTCCTGACTGTAAAACATTGGGGGAAGTGACTAAATATTTCTGAGTTTTGGTTCCCTCATTTGTAAAATTGGAAAATATATCTGCTCAATCTAGCTCACAGGAGGATTGTGAATATCAAATGATCTAAACCTTGTGGAAAACTAATCAACTACAAACATTTCAAGGATGCATTCTGATCATTTAAATGATTGCAAGGACGTGGGAGTAGGAAATATATGAACAGAGATTTGGGACCAAATCGTGGCTTTGTCATCCATGTACACTTGGGCGAATTGCTTAATTTATCAAACTTCCACTTATAAAATTGTTCTTATAAAAATACCTAACTCATAAGTGTCATCACTGTACCATGGATGCATTAGTTCAATCATTTCTCCCCTTGGGGCTGAAAACTCTGGCAACTACTCCACTTCTAGTTGTGTCTCAGGGGTGGAAAATTGTCCCCAAGAATTTTGTGTGGATCAAATGTAGGAAGTAAATTGGATGTTACAGATATGTAAGAGAAGCAGGCAATATTATTTCATCCAGCCTAAACGTTCACATTTTTACAAGGACACAAAAAGGTTCTATGTGTTCATTCTTGCTTGACCACCTATACCAACTGTCAGGTCACACCCCTATCGTTTACTCCTTTCTCTTAGCATAGTGGGATTTGTGGGCACTGTAGCCTCTAACAGAGCAGCGTAACTAAGCATTAAGGATTGTTGGTTTTTCTTGACCTGAATGTACACACAGGTGGACACTCATATCCATGCCGCTGCTTGTATGAACCAGAAACATCTACTGCGCTTTATTAAGAAATCTTACCAAATTGATGCTGACAGAGTGGTCTATAGCTCCAAGGAGAAAAATCTGACCCTAAAGGAACTTTTTGCTAAATTAAAAATGCATCCCTACGACCTGACTGTTGATTCTCTGGATGTTCATGCTGTAAGTTGATAATGTCAGTTTCATCTAATACTCAGAACCCACAAGCATTTCTCCTACAAACACTCCCTTCTCAGAGCTCTTTTAACCATGTGGGCTTACCATGCTGACAGAAAGAACCCATGAACAATTTCAAGGTTCCCTCATTGTCAGCTATCCTGTATTCCATTCTTGGAGCCCAAGCCCTTCCCCTTATAACAGGTCCCAGTTTCTTGCGGTCATTCCCTAACTCTCTGCGTCCAGGCAGCTCTGATAAGGATACGCTTGTGTTCTTGTTTCCTGATGCAGGGACGTCAGACTTTCCAGCGTTTTGATAAGTTCAATGACAAATACAATCCCGTAGGAGCAAGTGAGCTACGGGACCTCTACCTGAAGACAGACAATTACATTAATGGGGAATATTTTGCCACTATCATCAAGGTGAGGGAGAACCAACCAGATCTATGGTACCTGGCCTGATTCTTGAGGAGGGGGGAGAAGAAAGGGAGGGAAGGAAGAAGGAAGGGGGGACGGAAGCCGGGAAGAAGAAGGGGAAGGAGGGAGGAGGGCGGGAGAGAGAGTGCTATCACTTGGGTCAAACACTACACAAATGAATGGGATCATTTCTTGTGAAACATCCACTGAAATGATTTTTGAAGGCCTTGATTCCTAGGACAGAGAAGCTGAGGGTGTGGGTTTGGGATTAAGGAGCTGGTTCTTCTAGACTTGTGGAGTTGTAAGTTCGGGAAGAGTCAGGATCAGAACCCACCCTGATCTTCATGACACTTGAACATCAGGAGACAGGAATGACAGGTGCAGTTGGGAGATGTGTGTTTTGGGAGATAAGGGTCGTATGAAAGTTGAATTCGTTTGCAGCAGTGCCTTCGGATCGCATCATCTGTAGTCTGACGCTTTCTCTCTGTGGACTCCATCAGGTCCCATCAGTCTTTCACCCCAACTAGATGCCCCTCACCTGTCAGTCTCCTTAAATCTTAACCTTGATAGTTTTCCTCTGCCTTCCTTTCTCATGACCTCTGTTCTTCTTAGGACCTCTAGGTCCTAAGAAGGTTCCTCTCCCTAGACCCCTAAGGTTCCTCTCCCTAGACCCCACAGGTATAGACTCCTGAGGGACTCCTCTCTTGGCTTTGCAGGAGGTCGGTGCAGACTTGGTGGAGGCCAAGTACCAGCACGCTGAGCCCCGCCTGTCCATCTATGGCCGCAGTCCTGAGGAGTGGAGCAAACTCTCCACCTGGTTCGTCCAAAACCGCATCTACTGCCCCAACATGACATGGATGATCCAGGTCCCCAGGATCTAGTACGTAACTGCTCACCGGAAACCCTAAAGCCTGCCTCAGCCCACCTGCCCTCGCCTCCTCCACATGAACAAAGAGCGGGCAGCACGTCTGGACAGACACAAGCTTTGTTTATGGCACTCGGTGCTGGGTCCCCGGTGGGTGCCTGGTGTTGTCCACTCTAGGTTTAGCACTTTTAATCACAGACAGCAGGTAGGAAGATCATTTCAGTTCAGTTTTCTAACCAGGTTGTTTTTTTTAAACAGGGAACTTGATGCAGATCACAAAATAACTTACTAAGAATGATTAAAACTTAGCTAGGAGAAAAACTACGTACATTTTACTGTACATTTTCTTTCTTTCGGTCCTCTTTTCTGTGTCCAGCTCCTTCTTTCCCAAGCACATCTGTACTGGGGTGTAGCTTTCTTGTATCAGAACTTCAACTACTGTCTGCTGATTATCTCATCTACAAGTGCTCAAGTTCTCCATAATCAATGGCTATTTATCAATGGTATTATCACCTGCTAATTACTCATTCCCTTCGGGGATATTCGTATCACTGATCTTCTATCTAACTTAAGTATTGGTGTATTGTCTGGCCATCTGCCTCTGTGTTCTGTGTGCCCTGTGATAATATAAGAGCTTTAGCCTCTCTCTTTAGCCAAAAAAAAAGAGGAACACTTTAAAAACTTATTGTTTATTATTTTATTTTTGGTTCCTCTGGGTCTTCATTGCTCTGTGTGGGCTTTCTCCAGTAGCAGAGAGCAAGGGCTACTCTCTAGTTGCAGTGCATGGGCTTCTCATTGGAATGGCTTCTCTTGTGGCAGAGCAGAGGCTCTAGGACCTGTGGTCTTCAGCAGTTGCTGCATGTGGGCTCAGTAGTTGTGGCACATGGCCTTAGTTGCCCCATGGCATGTGGAATCTTCCTGGACCAGGGATTGAACCTGTGTCTCCTGCATTGGCAGGTGAATTCTCATTCACTGTACCACCAGGAAAGTCCCAAAAGAATAACTTTTTTGAATGGAGTAAAACTTCCTGTCTAATATTATTATGACAGAGAGGCAGTGAAGTGTGGTGGTTAGAAGCATGGGCCCTGGCCCTGGGCTGGCTATACTTGAATCCTAACTCTACCAGTTACTAGCTGTGTGACCTTTGGCAAGTTTCATGACCTCTCTGTGCCTTAGTTTCATCATCTTTAAAATGGGGTCATCAGTTCAGTTCAGTCGCTCAGTCATGTCCGACTCTTTGCGACCCCATGAATCACAGCACGCCAGGCCTCCCTGTCCATCACCAACTCCCAGAGTTTACTCAAACTCATGCCCATCGAGTTGGTGATGCCATCCAGCCATCTCATCCTCTGTTGTCCCCTTCTCCTCCTGCCCCCAATCCCTCCCAGCATCAGGGTCTTTTCAAATGAGTCAGTTTGTCGCATCAGGTGGCCAAAGTATTGGAGTTTCAGCTTCAGCATCAGTCCTTCCAATGAACACCCAGGACTGATCTCCTTTAGGATGGACTGGTTGGATCTCCTTGCAGCTCAAGCGACTCTCAAGAGTCTTCTCCAACATCCACAGTTCAAAAGCATCAATTTTTCAGCGCTCAGCTTTCTTTATAATCCAACTCTCACATCCATACATGACCACTGGAAAAACCATAGCCTTGACGAGACGGACCTTTGTTGGCAAAGTAATGTCTCTGCTTTTTAATATGCTATCTAGGTTGGTCATAACTTTCCTTCCAAGGAGTAAGCGTCTTTTAATTTCACAGCTGCAATCACCATCTGCAGTTATTTTGGAGCCCCCAAAAATAAAGTCTGACACAGTTTCCCCATCTATTTCCCATGAAGTGCTGGGACCAGATGCCATGATCTTAGTTTTCTGAATGTTGAGCTTTAAGCCAACTTTTTCACTCTCCTCTTTCACTTTCATAAGGGTACCTAATTTATTGTGTTGTTATGAGGATTAAATTAGCTAATACTTCTGGCCACTCAAAAGAGTGGGTGGCAAATATTAAGTGCTGTATTAGAGTTTGTTAGATTGCCTCTGGCTATAGCATATCAGAGGTGTTCTTGATAAGTGTTTCATGTTCACCATCTTGTATACCACACATAAAAAAATCATTGACCTTTTCATGACATAGTTCCCATACTCTTCATTCTCTATCTGGCCTTAGCTGTGAAGATTTAAACTTTTTTTTTTTTTTTCACCTCAGAGCGTTTGTAGAAGATATAGTATAGGTGCATGTGGTCCAGCAAGAAATTTATACCTCCTATGCCAAACCTAAGGTCCCCTGGAGAAGGAAATGGCAACCCTCTCTAGTATTCTTGCCTGGGAAATCCCATGGACAGATGAGCCTGGTGGGCTATAGTCCTTAGGGTCACAAAAGAGTTAGACATGACTTAGAGACTAAACAACAACAAATGTCAAACCCAAATTGAATCCTTCTTTATGGGTAACCAAGAAGAATATACCAGGGTGGACCTAGGATGGAAACACTAGGTCTTTTCTTAAACACGGCATTTGGCCCTTTGCTTGTCTTTGGGCTTCGCTTTGAACTATCAGTCCCAATATCTTCTCCTCCTAAATTCTCTTCATTTCTGCCTCTAGTGATGTGTTTCGATCTAAAAACTTCCTTCCACACTTTGGAAAGATGTTGGAGAATATTTTCATGCCAGTGTTCGAGGCCACCATCAACCCTCAGGCTCACCCAGACCTCAGTGTTTTCCTCAAGCACGTAAGCATGACCTCGTGGGCCTTCCTAAAGCTGCACATGAACCAGCCTGCATACCTAGCCATGATGAATTCTTGGTGCCTATCTCTGACATTTGGTCCTTGCCTCTGGGAGCTGAAAGTCCGTCTGAGGGCTGGGTCTCTGCATTCAGACTAAACCCATTGCCTGCTCATTTTTCCTGACAGATTACGGGCTTCGACAGTGTAGATGATGAGTCCAAACACAGCGGCCACATGTTCTCCTCCAAGAGCCCTAAGCCGCAGGAGTGGACCATGGAAAAGAACCCATCTTACACTTACTATACCTACTACATGTATGCAAACATCATGGTGCTCAACAGCCTGAGAAAGTAAGTAGATGAGAACTGGAAAGAGAATCTATCTGACACACTTCTTTCCTCATACACTGGCACCCTCAGTGGTTGAGGGATGCTGCCAGTTGGCCCAGAGAAGAAATTTCTTTCCCTTGACTTTTTCTTCAGTTTCCTTATTTATTTGAGGAGGGGGGATGGATATTTTGGAGTATTCAGTAACTTTCACAATTCCTTTTCTCTGGAAGTTTAGGAATCTACACTTATCACTGTGCAATTTATGATAAAATTGCATACATTTTGCCCATTTTGGTATATCTGAGCAAGGAAGAAATATAGGACTATTATAAGGGGGTTTTCTGGAAACCTTTTCCCCCTAAAGTGTGAGTAGCAGAAGAAATGACATGGTGATATTGGTAAACTTTGGTGGTAACCAAAGATGTTTCTGTTCAGGTAATCAAATCTTAACTTTTCTCCATAACCTCATATCCTATATTGCCTCATTTTCCAAAAAGTCTGTGTTTTAGGAAGAGTTTTTGGGCTTCCCAGGTGGCTCAGCGGTAAAGAATCTGCCTGTCAATGCAGGAGATGCAGGTTTGATTTCTGGGTGGGGAAGATTCCATGGAGGAAGAAATGGCAACCCACACCAGTATTCTTGCCTGGAAAATCCCCATGGACAGAGAAGCTTGGTGGGCCACAGTCCATGGGGTTGCAAAGAGTAGGACACGACTGAGTGACTAAACAGCATGAACTGGAATTATCTGATTTGCTGAATCCTTTGGATACCCCACTCCCTTTCAGAGTGTTAATTTTTCCTACCAGATTTTCTGTAAATCACTTTAGGCCCAGAATGGTTGTCAGGTTCTGGTCAGTCACCTGTGATTCCTATAATAGCTCCATCTCCCTAGGGAACGAGGCATGAACACGTTTCTGTTCCGACCTCATTGTGGGGAAGCTGGAGCTCTCACTCATCTCATGACAGCATTCATGACGGCAGATAACATCTCTCATGGCCTGAATTTAAAAAAGGTGAGTTGGAGGCTTACTTCTCAACCTTAACTTCTTTGTGGGAGCAAGAGGGATCACTTTTTTCCTCCTTATTATTTTGTCACAAGTCATTATCAACACTGGAATCAAAATAAAGGAGAGCAAAAAATATTTTTGAGATTATTTACTGCACTTCATTTTACAGAGGCCCAGAGAAGTAAAGGAATTTGCTCAAGATTACCTAGCTAGTCAGTGGCAGGGAGGGGTTAATGCAGATCTCCTGACTCATTTTAGAGCTCTGACAAGGGATAAATGCGAGGCGGCTTGGCCTACCTTCAACTGGTTTTTGCCAGATTTCATGTTGTAGCATGTTTCAAAACACCTCTTGGGAGAGTCAGAACTTTCTTGTAGAGAAAAAAAAGTTTCACGGTGAATTCTTTTGCCTAAGATGGACCATTAACTTAGACAATTAAACAATTTGGTTTGACTCAATGCTTCTGAAAACTGATCTCATAAATTTATTCTAAATATATTTACATTTAAAAACTATTCTTCTTTTTTACAACAGGATTTAAAGAATAGGTGATAATTTTGTTGAAAGCTAAAACCTGAAGTAGATCATGGGTTTTAACATTTCTAGTTTGCATCCCTTTTCCAATATTTTAAAATATTTTTTTTCACTTTTCCTTTTCAGAGTCCTGTGTTACAGTACTTGTTTTTCTTAGCCCAGATTCCCATCGCTATGTCGCCATTAAGTAACAACAGCTTATTTCTAGAATACGCCCGAAATCCTTTTTTAGATTTCCTCCAGAAAGGGCTAATGATCTCACTGTCTACAGATGACCCAATGCAATTCCACTTCACCAAGGTACACATATGGGATTTTGAGCAATACAAGTATATTTTGCTGAACTGTTACTTACCATCTAGAATTTTAAAGTTGAGTCATGATATTTCACTATTCTTTTGTGCAGGATGTGTGTTATTTCTTTTAATGCATCCCTTTTTCTTTCCCTCTTTTAAATAAATAACCCAAGGAGCCCCTAATGGAAGAATATGCCATTGCTGCACAAGTCTTCAAGCTGAGTACCTGTGATATGTGTGAAGTGGCAAGAAACAGTGTTCTGCAATGTGGAATTTCTCATGAGGTAGACCTGCCTTTGATTATCCTTCTGAGTCTGGAATTTGGTAACCTGAATATTGAAAAATTAGTTGAAGAAACACATGTTGAAAAATTATTTCAGGAATCATGTGCAGTTACTATGGACAGGGTCTAGAAAGAATTATTCTCTCTGGTTAGGACTGTGGGCAAGGAAAATAAAATACACTTATTTCTCAGCAGACCATGCACATTGAGGCACTGGATGAGTGCTCTTAGTGGTTTTTTGTTTTCCTCTTGCCTGTAGCTAATGTAAGGAAGGAATCTTTGTGGAGGATGTAATTATTGTCCATATCAGGGTAAAAAGCAACAACAATCATTCTGTTTCCTTTTTTCTTATAGGAGAAAGCAAGGTTTCTGGGCAACAATTACCTTGAAGAAGGCCCTGCTGGAAATGATATCCGAAGGACAAATGTGGCCCAAATCCGCATGGCCTATCGCTATGAAACCTGGTGTTATGAACTTAATTTAATTGCTGAAGGCATTAAATCAGGAGAATAAAACAAACAAAATAATGACATGGGTGAGATTTTCATTGTAGGGTATACATAGCAATGGTTACTAGTTATCAAATCCCTACTATAAGCCAAAGATTGTATTAGATATTGGTCCATTGACATTATTTCATTTAATGCTTTGCACAGCTTTATAGATATTATTGTTCCCATTTTGGGGAAGATGAGTAAACTGAGATTAGTGACCTATATAAGGATATACCTAGTGAGAGGTAGCAATGGAGACCTGGGTTTGTCTGACTGCAGAGTCTCCATGACTTTCAGGCAAAATATTTATTAAGTCAGGGCAAAAATACAAGCAAATGATTTGTTATAGGGAGAACGCAGGCTTTTGATTTACAGAATGGAACTTGCTAAAGGCATTTAGACCACTGAAAAGTCCTTTTGACAGGATACAGCTGAAGAGTGACTTTCTTAGACAAAAACAGAAGTGGTGTAACCCAATAAAGAATATCTGTAATTATGAGTTGTTATACTTAGGGAGAATTTATCTTACAAAAGGATTCTTAGGTTTTTTTTTTTTTTGCTTGAAATATTCCTTATTTATTGGGAACATTCTGGCAATGGGAAGAACAGCTTGCACTTAACAGTAACAGGAAGACTAGAACAAGTTAAATGATTGCCATTACACATCTCTCCCCCAAGAAGAGTATCAGTCACTCAGTCGTGTCCGACTCTTTTCAACCCCGTGGACTGTAGCCTGCCAGGCTCCTCTATCCATGGGATTTCCCAGGCAAGAATACTGGAGTTGGTTGCCATTTCCTCCTCCAGGATTCTTAGTTTTAAGAATGTAATTCACAATTAAGTTATACTCAGCAGTAGTGGTACATTTTAAATGATTTTATTTACCAAAAGAAAAGTTACACATGTAACTTTTTAGAATAATTCCTGTTACTCAAGGTCAAGTGGAATTCCAATTAACCAGACTATACTTCTATACACTTATGGTTGTGTTGCCATCTAATGGTTGGGCTGATAACTTCATTCACCTTATTCAATAAACAGTTACTGACCAAACATCTAAAATATCAGGTACATACGTAAATAGCAAAGGTATAAGGAATAAGATCTCATTCTTTTATAGACTACAACTAGTATCAAATTGTTTGCAGCATGAAGTTACAGCATTAGTAGGTACAAATGTGAAAAGGAGCATTTTGTGAAATATCTCAGAAAATAGACATTTCAAAAGGAAAAAAAAATTAAAAACAAATTCCTACATGCTTCCACATTCTGCATAGGTGGTCCTAAGCATAGGTGTGATTCCAACAAGATGTCTGTACTTGCCCTGGTGTAAGAAATCTCTCCCTGGTTTCTGAAGTTGAAGTTCTCTTTGCTGAATATTTTTAAGTCCCTTAGACAACCTGATTTTTCTTTCACCTTGACCTCTTTGTTACCAAAATAATACAAGCTGCCAAATTAAACTCTATTCTCAGATTTAAAAAGGCATGATCTACCATTATGTATTATCTCCATCTTACCCATGAGAGGGCAGTAGAATACATACATGTCATTTATTACATCCATAGAGAGGATGAAGATGAAGATTTGGTTTCATATTTAGTACTTGGAATTTGATCTGCTCATTTTGGCTTATAATCTTCCTGAATGTGAAGTTTGGAATAAATCTGAGTTTTGAAATAAACTTCAAAACCACACTGTTTTAGCCCAACATTTTATCTTAAACAATTGTTTGGGGAGTTTTCTAAATACACAAGGATTTTTTTGGTGGTGAGAGGGAAGGGTCTGATCGTTGTTCAAAATTTACCACAAACGATATTCACAGTATCCACATTTATTTCCTCATTGAGAAGTGATTAAAAATATGTCTTGACAGTCCTTCCTTCCCTGCCCCCACCATTATAGAAGAGAATTCCTGTTTTATTGTCCACAGCTCATGGTTTCACAACGGTTCTGGATATGCAGCTTTTACTCCTTTGGCTAAGTTGGCCTGTGACAGTCATCTGTGATGTTTAACCAAACACGGCTCTTTCTGGTCTTCTATTTTGGTACCCTCATGTGAACAGATGTGGGAAGAGTTTGGTCACCAGATCCAAGAGGCTCCGGTGGGGTGGCGTGGGGTAGGGTGGAATCGGGCGGGCCCAGGCTGGGTGGGGTAGTTAGCAAGTGCCTGGGAAAGAGGCACCACTCATCCTTGCCTAGCAGCCTTGGTGAAACTGGGCTGCTGCTTGCAGTCGGCACCGCGCCATGCACATACCTGAGGACGCGCGTGTTGCAGGCGCAGCGCTTAATCATGTCACAACAGGGCGTGGGAGCCGACCTCAGGCACTGGGAGTATCAAAGGCACCTCTGCTCTGGGATTTCAAGCCAGTGTCGGGAGCGTTACATGCAGCTGTACATTTATGGTCGGGGCTGTATTGCAACTGCCGGAGACATTTTTGCCCCCCTGAGCTCAGCCCGAGAAATGATGCTGCTCTTTCACTGGAGACACCAGGCCTACTGCACTCGTTGGCAGGAGACAGTTGTACGGTTTCCTTGAGTGAGGTGCCATTTGAATTTCTTGATTAGGGTTTGTCTCACGGGTAGCTGTGAAGAGTCAACATTATGTAAAGTTCTTGTCCATCGCCGTGGAGCCTGTTGGACGGCAGGCACGGTGACAACTAAGGAGCTTTGTCTAGAGGCCTCGGCCGGACGACAGCCGTGCCTGCCGCTTGCCTGCCGCAGCCTCTAGGCGCCCAGGCTCCTGGGCAAGGTTCTGGCCCCCACACAGGACTCGAGCCGGGGCGGTTCCCCGCAGGAAGGTCCTCGGGCGGTGCCGGGGGCGGGTCCAAGGGCGGGCCCAAAGGTGAGGGGTCGGAACATGAGCCAATAAGAACAGGGCTGGGCCGGGCCGGGGCGGGGCCTGCGGCCGGGTCTGCGGGGGCGGGACAGAGCCCACCCCAAGTGGAACTCAGCCGACCTGGCGCCTAGGCTGAGAGGATTAAGCCCCGCAGCCCAGAGGCGGAGGCGGACTCGAGGCCCAGCGCAGGTAAGAGCGCGGTGACCTGGGGCGGGTTGTGAGGCAGGGGCTTCGGCCCCTCGCAGCGGAGGGTGTCGCACTTTGGGAGCCGGGCCTTGGGGCGTCGGGAACCGTCCTGCCGCAGAGCGGGAGCGGGCTGGCGGCCGTATCGGCACCTCTCCGGCCTGGAGGGACTCACGAGCGTGCGGCCCCGCGCCCAGCTGATTTGGGAGCCCGCTGGTCGGCGGAGGCGGCTGTGATGGAGCCTGACTGAGGGTCTCCTCGCCGCTCACCTCGGGGCGCGGGGACCGTCGTCCGGGTGGCGCTCGGGGGCGCTCGGCGGTCCTGGGGGAGAGGCAGGGAGCTCCCGGCATTCAGGAGGAAACGCGGGGCTTTCGTCGGTATTAAGCCGCGACAGGCTGAGACGGTGGGTTTTTCAAACATTTTTGCTTTCTTGTGTTTGGAGCCTTAACAGAAGCTGACGAGCACAGTAAAATCGTCAAGTAGGATTTTGATTAAAAAAATCTGACAGTGGAACATCTAAGAGTTTCTAACTATTATAGTATGACAGAAGATGATCAGAATATGAGTCAGGGGCGGGAGTTTCGGCCAGGACCCACGTACCAGATGTGATACCTCGGTTAAAGTCGACTTTTCTGGGCCTCGTTTCCTTAGCTGTAAAATCGGGATGCTTTTGCCAGGCGGTATTCTTAGGGTCAAATGAGATGAGTGAGAGTGTCCTATAAATGTTAGGTATCGTATATTCTGTAAAACAACTATTAAGCGCCAGGCACGTAGTAGGCTCTTTGTAAACCTTTACCCTAAAGCTAGTGGTTCACCTACGGTGTTTTAGATAAAGTCGTACATCTCCGTTTACTGTGTACATTGTTTAAGCTCATGTTTTACAAATCACCATTGTTGGAAGTGTGGTCCATTTTTCATTGATTAATGAATTTTTCTAGAATGGTACACTACACTGTTACTGAATCATTTACCAAGAAGTTTGGTAGCAGTTAATCTGTGTCTTTGCTTTGGGTAAATAGTTGTAGTTTAAGTTACCTGGTAAAGTAAGCTAGGAGTATTGCTTCAAATCAAGACTGATAATAGCTTTTGTAAGATTTAAGTCTCCCAAAACAAAATATATTAATATGTAGCTGCATTTTTTGGTACAGCTTTTATTATAGACATTTGCATTCTTTTCTGTGCATTTGTGAATGTGTGAAGAGTTTTGGAGGAAGACTGGAAATGAAAAAAGGAATAACAGTTTGTAACCAGGACACTTTGACTAGGGATAAATGTAGGCGTGTTCTGAAGTCATTTCCCAGGCAGAAACCAGGAAATGTAGTAATTGTGTCCCTTGGCTTTTCATTAGTTTGTGTGTGTGTGTTGATAGATTTTTTTTTAATGAGGATATAAAGGAAGAATATTAATTTTTCTGATGTGACAATAGGCAGTTTTCTAAAACTGGAAATTATATTTTATTATTAAAATAGTTTCTTAATTTTTTGGTGACTGTGCCCGGTCTTCCCTGCTGCACAGGCTTTTCTCTAGTTGCAGCAAGTGTGGGTTACTCTCTAGTTTCAGTGCCTGGGCTTCTCCTTTTGGTGGCTTCTCTTGTTGTGGAGGACCAGCTCTAGATTGCATGGGCTTCAGTAGTTGTGGCACATGTGCTCCACGGTTGCAGCTCTGAGACTCTAGAGCACAGGCTTAATAGTTGTGACACATGGGCTTTGTTGCTCCATGGCATGTGGGATCCTCCTGGATCAAGGATCGAACCCATGCCTTCTGCATTGTCAGGAAGATTCTTTACCACTGAGCCACCAGGGAAACCCTGGAAATTTTATTTTAAATGATCTGTAGTTAGTCTTACATTATAGACAAGAATTTTAGATCACTGGGTGATCTAAAACGATCTCCAAATTAAATGGAGAAGTAGAGGGAAAGTTTCTAGTGAATATAATTTTTGTTTTGCTTTAACAGTTTTACATGTATCAACAGTTCAGTGCAAGATGAATGTTTTGAAACACCAGTTTCAAGCATGTACTCCATATATAAGGTTTGCTGTGATTTCTAATTTGTTGGTCTTGGCAGGCTGAAATCTTAAATTCACATTATTTATTAAGCATTAATATATTCTAAGGCACAGTTTTAGCACTTAAGTTCCGGTATGGGCAGCTTCCCTGGTGGCTCAGTGGTAAAGAATATGCCTGCCAGTTCAGGAGACGTGGGTTCGATCCCTGGGTTGGGAAGAACCCCTGGAGAAGGAAATGGAAACTCACTCCAGTATTCTTGCCTGGGAAATCCCATTGACAGAGGAGCCTGGTGGGCTACAGTTCATGGGGTTACAGAAGAGTTGGGACAGGATTTACGAACTAAACAACAACATCTGAGTCACCAGAGAAGCCACCTATACATTAATATAAGTGCTAAAACTGTGCATTGGAATGTATTAGGTGCTCAGTAAATAACGTGAGTATAAGGCTTCAGTCTGCCAAGATCAACAGACAATAAAGAATCTGCCTGAAATGCAGGAGACCTGGGTTCAATCCCTGAGTCAGGAAGTCAATCTCTTCTCCCTTGAGAAGGGAATGGCTACCCACTCCAGTATTCTTGTCTGGATAATTCCATGAACAGAGGAGCCTGGCAGGCTACAGAAATGGGGTCACAAAGAACTGGACCCAACTGAGAGACTAACAATTCTTGTATGGGCAGGATTTAATTCCTTCCATCTAGGAGATTACATTTTATTCCATGCTGCTGCTGCTGCTAAGTCGCTTCAGTCGTGTCCGACTCTTAGCGACCCCATGGACTGAAGCCCCATAGGCTAGCGTAAGTACAGAGAAAGTTTTTTAAAAACTGATGATAACGATAACATCAACTAGCATTTATTGGGATGTGCTTTGGGCTAGGCAGTGTTCTAAATTCTTACATGTATCAGCTTATTGAATCCTTAGAACCACCTTGAGGGGTGTTATTACTATGATGTCCTCTTTGAGCAACATAGAAAGGCTGAATGACTTTCCCATATCAAACAGCCTAGGTGCCAGAGCTAGGTAGGATTCAAACCAGACAGTTGGACTCCAAAAATCCTGATCTTTGCCCTTTCACTATACTGAGTTTAGAATTCTGTGAGTGAGATACAAATGAAATCCAAGGAGTACTTAAAAGAAAGTTCTGTGAAGAACTTCTTCAAAAAGAAGGAAAGAGAGAGAGAAACTAGTATTACAAAGTATAGATGAAGGCATATCCAAGCTTCAACTTAATTATGCTTTATATATATATGAAAAATTTTTTTCCTGGTGAATGACGTGAGATTCTTTTTGTTTTTGAGCTCTCTCAGTCACTCAATTACTGCAATTATGGCATTATCTTAATACTATGAGAGGTGATTATTTTTCAATAAGTAGTTTAAAATGTCTTTTTGCAGAGGATAAGTTAAATGTTAGAGTCAAGAAAATGTTTCCCTGACTTCGATATGCTTATAACCAGACATGTAAGTAAGTCCCTACAGTTTCAGGGTAATAAGAGTTCTAACAGAGATACATGCCGGGCTGTGCTTAGTTGCGCAGTCGTGTCCCATTCTTTGTGACCCCATGGACTGTGGCCCGCCAGGCTCCTCTGTCCATGGAATTCTCCAGGCAAGAATACTGGAGTGGGTTGCCATGCCCTCTTCCAGGGGATCCCAACCCAAGGATTCCCAAACCAGGAATCAAGCCCAGGTCTCCCGCATTGCAGGCAGATTATTTATTGTCTGAGCCACCAGGGAAGCCCCAGAATACTGGAGTGGGTAGCCTATCCCTTCTCCAGGGGATCTTTCTGACCCAGAAATTGAACCGGGGTCTCCTGCATTGCAGATGGATTCTTTACCAGCTGAGCTAGCAGGGAAGCCCATAACAGAGATAAAGTTAAGAGTTTGATTGGACCATTGATGAGGGAAGATAATTCTATATATGATCAGAGGAGGATTAGTGAGATGATACCATATTTGAATTTGGCTTTGAGGGATGAATAGGAGTTTGCTGAGTTGGGGAAGGGAACAGAAGATATGGATGCAATCCAGGAATATTAGGCGGAAGTATATGGTATGTTTCAGGAATGTGTTGTAGTCCACATTGTCATTAAACATCGGAGTGTATAGAGATGAGGGATTGGGCTAAAAAAGATGGTGCCTGTAAATAAACTGGAAAAAATAAAAAGGTTGCAGAGCTTGGTTGCCAGTCATGTTAGGATTGCTGAAATTTCTAGAAATTAGGTTAGGTATGGGATTTCAGTACCTTTTGTTTGAAATAAAGTTTTTTTCCTGTTTGACATAATCTTTCACTATAGAATATGGTGTTAAAGGTGGTTTTAATACTTTGAAGTATAGGATATACTATAAAACAACATACAGATTAGGCATATAAAAAGTTATGACTCAGAGAAATAGAGTCTTCATTTGGTGAAGGGCCTTTGTATCATGTTGAGGACTTTGGACTTGATTCTAAAGACAATGGCAAGCCAGTGAGGAACTTTATGTAATTAGGAAAGATAACATGGTGGTGGTATGATGTAGATGCTGGATTGGATGGATAGGCAAAAGATAGAGAGATAAATTAGAAAGCTGGTGCTATTGAAATAGCCCAGATAAGAGAGGATAAGAGCTAAGCAGGAAAATAGTAATAGGGATGAAAAGGAGAGGACAGATGATAAAAATGTAGAATTTACATTTACAAATGTAGAATTTAAAAAGTGATTGGCATTGAAGGTCAACAGAAAAGTAAAAACTTAGTGTCTCAGCTTGGGAAACTGGATAGAAGAGCTTGATTTAATTTTTAATGGGAGGGGGAAGTTGATTGTTTAAGATATGAACATGATGAGTTTGAAGTGTCTATGGAGCATCAGATGGAGATGGCAAGAGAGGATCCAGAGCCCAGAGGGGAGGCTGAGATTGGGGATTCAGATTTAGGAGTTAGCCAGAGTGGGAATTGAAGCCCTAAGAGCAGATGAAATTGCTCTGGGGCAGGGGCTGCAGGGCGGGGACACAAAGAATTTTGCTTTGTATGAATGGAAGGGATTATTTATTCATTTATACTTATCGTCTTATTAATAATGACTATAAAACAATTAAATGGGTTTTATTTGAAGATTAAATAGTTTTTACATCCAAATGAATCCTGTTCTTTTAAAATTTCACTTGACAGTCATTCATTTATTCCCAAAGTGTTTTGCCCAAACTATTATTGGAGTATCTCTTTGTAAAAAAAAAAAAAAAAAGCAAATTCACAGCCAGTCAAGAAAGTTCAGTTCAGTTCAGTTGCTCAGTCGTGTCTGACTCTTTGCAACTCCATGAATCACAGCACGCCAGGCCTCCCTGTCCATCACCAACTCCTGGAGTCTACCCAAACCCATGCCCATCGAGTTGGTGATGCCATCCAGCCATCTCATCCTCTCTTGTCCCCTTCTCCTCCTGACCCCAATCCCTCCCAGCATCAGGGTCTTTTCCAATGAGTCAGCTCTTCGCATGAGGTGGCCAAAGTACTGGAGTTTCAGCTTCAGCATCAGTCCTTCCAACGAACACCCAGGACTGATCTCCTTTAGGACGGACTGGTTGGATCTCCTTGCAGTCCAAGGGACTCTCAATAGTCTTCTCCAACACTATAGTTCAAAAGCATCAATTTTTCGGTGCTCAGCTTTCTTCACAGTCCACCTCTCACATCCATACATGACCACTGGAAAAACCATAGCCTTGACTAGACAGACCTTTGTTGGCAAAGTAATGTCTCTGCTTTTTAATATGCTATCTAGGTTGGTCATAACTTTCCTTCCAAGGAGTAAGCGTCTTTTAATTTCATGGCTGCAGTCACCATCTGCAGTGACTTTGGAGCCCAAAAAACTAAAGTCAGCCTCTGTTTCCGCTGTCTCCCCATCTCTTTCCCATGAGGTGATGGGACCAGATGCCATGATCTTAGTTTTCTGAATGTTGAGCTTTAAGCCAACTTTTTCACTCTCCTCTTTCACTTTCATCAAGAGGCTTTTTAGTTCCTCTTCACTTTCTGCCATAAGGGTAGTGCCATCTGCATATCTGAGGTTATTGTTATTTCTCCTGGCAATCTCTATTCCAGCTTGTGCTTCTTCCAGCCCAGCGTTTCTCATGATGTACTCTGCTTATAAGGTAAATAAGCAGGGTGACAATATACAGCCTTGACGTACTCCTTTTACTATTTGGATCCAGTCTGTTGTTCCATGTTCAGTTCTAGCTGTTGCTTCCTGACCTGAATACAGGTTTCTCGAGAGGAAGGTCAGGTGGTCTGGTATTCCCATCTCTTTCAGAATTTTCCACAGTTTATTGTGATCCACACAGTCGAAGGCTTTGGCGTAGTCAAGAAGGTAGATCCTCTTTATTATAGAATTATTTTTCATCTTCTGTACTTTGTAATTCTATGGTTATATAGATGGACCCCAGTTTCAGTTGGTTCCACTTCTGTTATTTCAACTTTAGGATGGTGCAAAACTGGTGCATATTCAATAGAAACTATACTTGGAATTTTGATCTTTTCCTGGGCTAGTAATATACCATGTGATACTCTCTCCTAATGCTGGGCAGAGGCAGGAAGTCAGCTCCTAGTCAGCCACACAATCAGAAGGACAACCAACTGATACACGTATAACCATTTAGTACCCATACAACCATTCTCTGAATTTTCAGTAGTCAATAAACGACATGAGATATTAACATTTTATTTTAAAATGGGCTTTTATCAGATCTTCCTGAACTTACTGGGGGGTTATGTTCTGATAAACTTATGATATGGTAAAAATATCGTAAGTTGAAAATACATTTAGTACATCTAACCTACCAAACATTGTAACTTAGCTTCAGTTCAGTTCAGTGTTAGTCGCTCAGTCGTGTCTGACTCTTTGCAATCCCATGGACTGTAGCCTGCCAGGCCCCTCTGTCCACGGAATTCTCCAGGTAAGAATACTGAAGTGGGTTGCCATTCCCTTCTCCAGGGGATCTTCCCGACGCAGGTATCAAGCCCGGGTCTCCCACATTGCAGGCAGATTCTTTACTGTCTATCTTAAATGTGCTCAGAACTCCTACTTTAACCCCAAATTAGGCAAAATCATCTAACACAAGACCTATTTTATGATACATTTATTATTTCATGTAATTTATTGAATACTGTACTGTATATGAAAAACAGAATGACAGTATATACAGAAAGGTTGTGAGTGTATTGGATTTCCAGCCTTATGATCCTGTGGATCTTATGTCCTGCTGGGAGCTGCAGCCCTGCCCAGCATCATGAGCATCACACTGCAGTCACTGCCCCTGGAAGCTTGTACACTGTCAGAATCAAAAATACGTTTGAAAATGTTTTTATGTATTCAGTACTCCTTATTAAGCCAGTAAAATGGCAATCTTTTTCCTCAGTGAAAGCGAGGACATTGAAAGCTGGGTGGAATAAAAGACGAAAATTGGAAGTGTCCTATACTGGTTCCCAGAGGATTGGACAAGATGGAATCTCTTGTCTTTTTCCTCTTAAAGCTGCATGAATAATTTTTCTCCTAAGAAAAAGGAAACATGAAATTTTTCTTCGCTTCAGGGACATTAAAGAGATTATAAGATTGAAGAATTAAAAATAATGGTGAGATAAGATAAAGAAGTTCAAAGGACTGACTTTTCCACATTTGGCATCTGAGATGTTTCTTTTGCACCTCATGTTTTTGAGGAGGAAATTTATGATATTTTTTTGCTTATAAATCTTAGATTCCTGGTTAGCAACCTGAAAGTATAATTTTAACATTCCACTTAGGCAGTATTAATCCATTTATATCAGTTATATATTTTATTTATGCTCTCCTGTATTTCTTTAAGTTAGATTTCTGACGTTCATGGTTTTCATAGCAGAGATAAATGTTTATAACAGAGGACATGGGGGACAATTATTAGTTTTACTTCGAAGTTTAAATTCATAAAAGTGACATATTTGCGATTTTTTTTTTTCTTGTGTGGATGTTAATGTTAGAGGACTGTTTTGAGGAGGGTGAGATTTTTTTCTTGGTGCTACTTAAAAGACGTTTTCTTTTTTTCTTTCTCTCTCTCTTTTTCTCCATTAGAGTGAAAAAACAAAACAGTCCAGCTGTCTAGGATATTTTTGAGTTGGTTACTTAGCAATATGAAGCATAATTTTATATTTAAATATTTATCTGTATTCTTTGATACTCTGATTAAATAAAAGTCTATTAAGGCTGATGCTATTAGAGCCTGCTGGGAGGAAATGACACAGGCTGCTTTTCAACAATATTTACTGCAAATCATCTTTTCCCTGCTACCTACTTAAACTATAAGGGGTACCATGGAACAAAAGAGCAATATTATGTGAATTAGAGTGATGGTCAGTTTGGTGATGATTGTAATGCAATGGTTATTGCACAGTTAATTTATATTAATGTAATTAAAGGTCAAGCAGAATGTAGCAGGATTTTCTTTGCTGTTGGTAAAAATGGTGAGACTCTTAAATTTTATTTATTAACTTTAAATACGTTCTTCAAGTGTGATGTTTTTGAGTTCAGTGATAATGGTTGTTCAGAAAGAAATTAGACCAATTTGCCCTCTAAATGTACTGTCTAATTATTAGGAGAAGAAAGAAAGCATGAAGTGAGAAAATACAGAGGCTTGCTGCATCTGGAAGTACAAAAATGTTGAGGAAAGGGTGACTCAAGAAAAAGTGTAAGATATCTTACATGAAGATCTTCTCTTTCATGAAGATAATTTTTAAGATGGGTGTATCAAATGTGCAAAACCTCATGAAAATGACTCCATGTATTTGTGTTAATGTTGCAAATGAAAGTTACGATCTTTAACATTGAACAGATTTTTGGAAGCAGCATTCTGGACTTTTCAGGAGGCCTTTTCAGATATTTTCAAAGAAAGAAAAGAATATAAAACTATGTCAATTTCCTTTTTATTTATTTCATTGTTTTATTTAGTTGCATTATCAGTGGCATAGAGAAAAAGGGCTACATATTTATTGGAAAAAGTTTTTGTTTAAAATGCATGGATGAAAAATAATGCATGGATGTTACATGTATAATGTTTGGTGTTTAGTCAGTGGAAAATAAAAAATTGCACCTTTTCGTATTGACACATCTCTGTTCTATCATTATGGGACATTTCAACAGTGCTTATAAGGTGGCTAAAATCTGATATAGACTTTACAATCCAAATTGATGTGATCTCTATTGTAAGTTTCTAATATAATATTATCTTTTAAATACTTTTAAGTAGTAGAATCTCAAAAACGACAGAATGATCTCTGTTTGTTTCCAAGGCAAACCATTCAATATTACAGTAATCCAAATCTATGCTCCAACCACTAACGCCAAAGAAGCTGAAGTTGAACGGTTCTATGAAGACCTACAAGACCTTCTAGAACTAACGCCCAAAAAAGACGTCTTTTCATTTTAGGGGACTGGAATGCAAAAGTAGGAAGTCAAGAGATACCTGGAATAGCAGGCAAACTTGGCCTTGGAGTACAGAATGAAGCAGGGCAAAGGCTAGCCAAGTTTTGCTAAGAGAACGCACTGGTCATAGCAAACACCCTCTGCCAACAACACAAGAGAAAACTCTACATATGGACATCACCAGATGGTCAATACCAAAATCAGATTGACTATATTCTTTGCAGCCAAAGATGGAGAAGCTCTATACAGTCAGCAAAAACAAGACCGGGAGCCAACTGTGGCTCAGATCATTAACTCCTTATTGCCAAATTCAGACTTAAATTGAAGAAAATAGGGAAAACCATTAGACCATTCAGGTATGACCTAAATCAAATCCCTTACGATTATGCAGTGGAAGTGACAAATAGATTCAACGGATAAGATCTGGTAGACAGAGTGCCTGAAGAACTATGGACAGAGGTTTGTAACATTGTACAGAAGGCTGTGATCAAAACCATACCCAAGAAAAAGAAATGCAAAAAGGCAAAAGGGTTGTCTGAGGAGCCCTTACAAATAGCTGAGAAAAGAAGAGAAGCAAAAGGCAAAGGAGAAAAGGAAAGATATACCCATGTGAATGCAGAGTTCCAAAGAATATCAAGGAGAGATACGAAAGCCTTCCTTAGTGATCAATGTAAAGAAATAGAGGAAAACAATAGAATGGGAAAGACTAGAGGTCTCTTCAAGAAAATTAGAGATACCACGGGAACATTTAATGCAGAGATAGGCACAATAAAGAACAGAAATGGTATGGACCTAACAGAAGCAGAAGATATTAAGAAGAGGTGGCAAGACTACACAGAACTATACAAAAAAGATCTTCATGACCCAAATAACCACGATGGTGTGATCACTCACCTAGAACCAGACATCCTGGAATGTGAGTCAAGTGGGCCTTAGGAAACATCACTAAGAATAAAGCTAGTGGAGGTGATGGAATTCCAGTTGAGCTATTTAATATCCTAAAAGATGATGCTGTGAAAGTGCTGCACTCAATATGCCAGCAAATTTGGAAAACTCAGCAGTAGCCACAGGACTGGAAAAGGTCAGTTTTCATTCCAATCCCAAAGAAAGGCAATGCCAAAGAATGTTCAAACTACCGCACAATTGTACTCATCTCACACACTAGCAAAGTAATGCTCAAAATTCTTCAAGCTAGGCTTCAACAGTACGTGAACTGTGAACTTACAGATGTTCAAGCTGGATTTAGAGAGGGCAGAGGAACCAGAGATCAAATTGCCAACATCCACTGGATCATCAAAAAAGCAAGAGAGTTCCAGAAAAACATCTACTTCTGCCTTTGACTATGCCAAAGCCTTTGACTTTGTGAATCACAACAAACTGTGGAAAATTCTTCAAGAGTTGGGAGTATCAGACCACCTTACCTGCCTCCTGAGAAATCTGTATGCAGGTCAAGAAGCAACAGAACAGAACATGGAGCAACAGACTGGTTCCAAATAGGGAAAGGAGTGCGTCAAAGCTGCATATTGTCACTCTGCTTATTTAACTTATATGCATAGTACATCATGTGAAATGCTCAGCTGGATGAAGTGCAAGCTGGAATCAAGATTGCCAGGAGAAATATCAATAACCTCAAATACGCAGATGACACCACCCTTATGGTAGAATGGAAGAAGAACTAAAGAACCTCTTGATGAAAGTGAAAGAGGAGAGTGAAAAAGCTGACTTAAAACTCAGCATTCAAAAAACTAAGATCATGGCATCCAGTCCCATCACTTCATGTCAAATAGTTGGGCAAACAGTTGAAACAGCAACAGACTTTATCTTCTTGGGCTGCAAAATCACTGCAGGTGGTGACTGCAGACATGAAATTAAAAGATGCTTGCTCCTTGGAAGAAAGCTATGACCAACCTAGACAGCATTTTAAAAGGCAGAGACATTACTTTGTCAACAAAGGTCCATCTAATCAATGTTGTGGTTTTTCCAATAGTCATGTATGAAGATGAGAGTTGGACTATAAAGAAAGCTGAGCGCCAAAGAATTGATGCTTTTGAACTGTGGTGTTGGAGAAGACTCTTGAGAGTCCCTTGGACTGCAAGGAGATCCAACCAGTCCATCCTAAAGGAAATCAGTCCTGAATATTCATTGGAAGGACTGATGCTGAAGTTAAAGCTCTAATACTTTGGCCACCTGATGCGAAGAACTAACTCACTGGTAAAGACCCTGATGCTAGGAAAGATTGAGGGCAGGAGGAGAAGGGGACGACAGAGGATGAGATGGTTGGATGGCATCTGACTTGGACATGATTTTGATGCTCTGTCGGTTGGTGATGGACAGGAAAGCCTGGTGTGCTGCATGCAGTCCATGGGGTCGCAAAGTCAGACACAGCTGAGTGACTGAACTGAACTAAAGTAGTAGAATTGCAGATACGGTTAGAAAACATAGAGGAGTTATTTTAAACATTGTTTGAAGCTACTGATAATAGTGCTTTCTCCCACCCCCAAAGATCCACACTTATGTTTTGTTATTTCCTCAAAGTACCCTTCCAACACTCAAGCAGAGCGAGGAAGGGAGAGACAGAGACAGTGATAGACAGAGACAGAGATGGACATAGGGATGACAGTCACAGCAGCACGACTGGCAGTGCAGGCATCCTCCTACTTTCTTCTGAATGTCCAGGGCAGCTGTTCTACTGGTCTCCTTGAAGCTTGAGGCAAAAGCAGTAGACTGATCATGAGTGAGCACGCTGCTCAGGTCATTGCTAGACTCTTCGTTCTATCTCGTTTGTTCTAAGTACTTAAGAGTCCTCTCTGAAATCACTGTTTTATGTATACAGAGCTTTGGTATATGCTGAAAACCCTCCGAATCTCTTGGATATATTGAAAAACACTGCACGTTATTCATTGTTGTAAAGGAGACTTGATGAGTAGCCAAGATTTTAAAATGTATTATTCAGAGCTAAGTGTACCCATTCACTGTGTCACAGCAGAGTTTGATAGCTGTTAAGAGATAAAGAGCTAAGCAGATTGTATGGATCTAGAATTTTTCTAGTTGAAAGACATTCTCATTTGGAAGATGTTTTCCAATATTTTTGGATAACAAAATTGCATATTTAGCTGATACTTTTCGCAACCGAGTGAACTAAATTGGAAGCTCTGTATCTCAGGGTTCCAAAACATTGTTTCTGCAGGTAATACCCCTGCGGTTTTACTCTTTCAAACATGCTGCTACATCTGAAAGAGAGCATCATCACTGAAGAAAACTTGGACAGAATAAAATGTAGAGATATTATAAAATTTTCTCTCATCTCCAGACTTTTAACTACTATTTTCCTCAGGGGAAGTTTAAAACGTTGAAGAAAAACATTTGGCTGTAAGATCCATTTGCCCTGCATCAATGATTGAGTTCAGTGTGTATTCCAAAGAGAAAATGAATTCTTACAGCTTAGTTCTTAATGTACTCTGAAATGATTATGAATGATACTGCTGACCATCATATTGTATTAAGACCAAAGAATTTCCGTTACTAAGTAGAATTAAGTTCAGTACTATTTTTTACCTTTCACAACAACTTATTGTTTCATCTAGGGTTTTCAACCCTGACCCAATTTCAAGCAAGAGTACAAGACTCTATTGTGAACCTGTTAAGTATGTAACATGGTCCTTGTGTTTTCCAGACTGGAATTAGTTTATGAACAGGAAAGGTCACTCACTGCATTACATAGACTTTTCTAATTTTAATGTTTATATTGTGTATTAATTTTGGAATTTTAAATGTATTTAAATAATAAATAATACTTGATGTTAACTTTATGTTTTACTTTATCATGTGTAATAAGGTTAATTGTTTCGTGAAACTTCTGTTTCAGTTGTGTGTGTGCGTGTATTGTGACTCAGATGTATTTCTTATCATGGGTTTTGGTGATAACCCATGGTGATAACTTACTTCTTTGCACACCAAGAAGCAAGGTATTCCACCTGCTGGATTAATTGCTGGTTTTCCTGTCTTTGACTCCAGTTTGCTTTGTTCACTCTTGTGCCCAGGTTTGGGAGACAGACGAACAGTCATGTAGGCCAGACCCTCTGTGAATCATGTTTCCAACTTCAATTGATTATACTACCATTAATCTATTAATTACCGAGCTCGTTGTTGAGCAGCTCTTAAAACTTTTATCCTCAAGTAGATGGGCTTTTTCTCTAAATCTTAATATGGTTGTTGTAATTTTTATAGATTAAAGTCATATAATACAACCTTAACTAATTTGGCTTGGGTCTTGTGCTGTGCTGTGCTGTGCTTAGTCGCTCAGTCATGTCCAACTCTTTGCGACCCCACGGACTGTAGCTTACCAGGCTCCTCTGTCCATGGAGATTCTCCAGGCAAGAATACTAGACTGGGTTGTCATGCACTTCTCCAGGGGATCTTCCCAACCCAGGATTGATCCTAGGTCTCCTGTATTGCAGGTGGATTCTTTACCAGCTGAGCTACCAGGGAAGCCTGGTTTGGGTCTTAAGCATACACAAACCTTATCTTTTTTCCAGTTCCATAAGAGCGGTCATCTTTCTCAAACTCCTGACACCTCTTTCTTCCATGTGACTTAACTTTCCCTTCCCTCTTCCTTGTATTTATTATATCCTTCATTAATTGTTTGCTACAGTTTTAAAATACATAGTTTCCCTCCCCCCCAACTTTAAAGCATTATATTTATTTATTTTTATTGGAATATAATTGCTTTACAATGTTGTATTATTTTCTGCTGTAGAGTGAAATGAATCAGCTATACGTATATGTATATCCCCTCTCTCAGGGACCTCCCTCCCATCCCCACCCCATCCTGCTCATGTAGGTCATCACAGAGCTCTGAGCTGAGCTCCCTGTGCTATCCAGGAGGTTCCCACTATCTGTCTTACACATGGTAGTGTATGTCTGTCAATCCTAATCTCCCAGTTCACTCCAGCCTCCCCGCCCCCCTCTTGTGTCCACGTGTCCATTTCTCTATGTCTGCATCTCTGTTTCTGCCCTGGAAGTAGGGTTGTCTGTACTGTTTTTTCCAGATTCCACATATAAAAGCGCTGTATTTAAAATTGCTTCTCTTTTTTGACCTTACTCTTCTCATTGACTTTACAATAAATGTTGTGTTCATACTTGATCCCTTTTCTCCCTAATTTTCTCCCTAAACTTTAGCTGTTATCTGTCCTCACTGCCCTTTTGGCATTTATTTAATGTCCTGTTACCAGATACAAGGACGCTTTCTTAGTCTTTATTCTCCTTAACTTTCTTTTCTTTGTAGGACCTTTTCCTTTAATGATTATCCATGATTCATATTTTCCTCGTTCTGTTACCACTCATTGCTCTTTTTTCCACTCCTTATCTGATTCTCCCTTTTCTTTTCATCTGTGGTCCCTAATAATGTTTAATGTCCTCAAAGGTTTAGTCGCTAATTCTTTGCCTTTTAAAAACTCTCTGCTTATGTAATGTATATGTAAGTAACTGTATGTCTTCTTGGTATTTTTTTCCCAAGATGTCTATTTTTAACTTTCTTTACTTTCCTTAACCCTTTGACTTTTCTCTCACTTTATTCTCAGCAAATAATTGGACATTATTATTTCAAAGAGAAAATAGAATCCATTAGGGGGCATGTTAATAAGCATACAGACCCCAAACTTGTAAATGTACCTGCATCCTTACCTTTCTTTCCTAATTACCTTCTGTCCCAGTGGAAGAGCTGTCCCTCTTCCTGTCAGATGCTGATTCCTCTGGTTTCGTTTGGAGGTCTGAGCCTTCTCTCCCGTTTGGGGTTTGCTCTCTACCTTTATTTCTTCTCTCTTTTCTACCAACTCCTTCCCACCAATGTTTAAACAAGCATTTTAAGAAAGGTATTTTCTTTCTTAAAAAAAAAACAAACTTCCCTGGACCCCATGTTCCTGTCTAGCTACTACTCTGATGTCCACTTGCCTACCTGGTTGAACTCTTTGAAAGGGTTTTCTACAGGTGCTGTTTCCATTTGTTCTTTCCCATCAGCTTCTCAGTTCACTGTGCTCTTCCTTCAGTCTCTTCCATGCCACTGAACCTGCTCTTGCCAATGTCCTAAGGACCAGGAAACACTCAAGTCTTTACCTTATTTAACTTCTGATGGCACATCAGCCACTGTTGACCTTTCTTTTCTGTTTGAAAGGTTTTCTTCCTTTGGCTCCCATGACTCCACATACCCCATGTATTTTTCTCCTTTCTGTTATCTATTTTTATGACTTAAATGACTATCTATGATAGAAGAGGTCTGACCCTGAATGTTCTAGAACTGACCTGTTTTGGATTAGTAATGTTTTTGGAGTTTATAAAGCCTAACTCTTAACAGAGCATAGTGATCTGTGAAAGTCATTTTAAAAGTAAAATATATATAATTATTTAGTAATAAAGGATTTGTGACATGATATGGTAAGAAATGAATTTATTTTTAAAAACTTAACTATTGTTCTTTCTATTGTATTTCCCACAATGTCTTTTATGAAGTGGGTGTTCAGAACAGAACAAGTGCTATATGAGTAATTTATATTTATTTTTTAAAATTAGACAAGCCAAAAGAAAATGCAGCCATAGTTCTAATACCCAGAGATAATCACTGTTAACATTTTGGTATATGTACATATTTACTTTTAAATTTTATTTATTTATACATAGAGTTTCTTTTTTTGGCCATAACACATGGCTTGTGGGATCTTAGTTCCCCCACCCGGAATTGAACCCAAACCCTCTTCATTGAAAGTGTGGAGTTCAAACCACTGGACTGCCAGGGAATTTTTAATTAACTTATGCTATACAATGTTTTATAACATTCTTCTTTTACTATGAACATGTTATGACTTCATAATATTTCATTAGAGATCTCTTCAAGAAAATTACAGCTATCAAGGAAACATTTCATGCAAAGATGGGCTCAATAAAGGACAGAAATGGTATGGATCTAACAGAAGCAGAAGATATTAAGAAGAGGTGGCAAAAATACACAGAAGAACTGTACAAAAAAGGTCTTCAGATCTTCACGACCCAGATAATCATGATGGTGTGATCACTCACCTAGAGCCAGACATCCTGGAATGTGAAGTCACGTGGGCCTTAAGAAGCATCACTACAAACAAAGCTAGTGGAGGTGATGGAATTCCAGTTGAGCTATTTCAAATCCTGAAAGATGATGCTGTGAAAGTGCTGCACTCAATATGCCAGCAAATTTGGAAAACTCAGCAGTGGCCACAGGACTGGAAAAGGTCAGTTTTCATTCCAATCCCAAAGAAAGGCAATGCCAAAGAATGCTCAAACTGCCACACAATTACACTCGTCTCACACGCTAGTAAAGTAATGCTCAAAATTCTCCAAGCTAGGCTTCAACAGTACGTGAACTGTGAACTTCCAGATGTTCAAGCTGGATTTAGAAAGGACAGAGGAACCAGAGATCAAATTGCCAACATCCGCTGGATCATCAAAAAACCAAGAGAGTTCCAGAAAAACATCCATTTCTGCTTTATTGACTATGCCAAAGCCTTTGACTGTGAGGATCACAACAAACTGGAAAATTCTTCAAGAGATGGGAATACCAGACCACCTGACTTGCCCCGAGAAATCTGTATGCAGGTCAGGAAGCAACAGTTAGAACTGGGCATGGGACAACAGACTGGTTCCAAATAGGAAAAGGAGTACGTCAAGGCTGTGTATTGTCACCCTGCTTATTTAACTTATATCCATGGTACATCATGAGAAACACTGAGTTGGAAGAAGCACAAGCTGGAATCAAGATTGCCAGGCGAAATATCAGTGACCTCAGATATACAGATGATACCACCTTTATGGCAGAAAGTGAAGAGGAACTAAAGAGCCTCTTGATGAAAGTGAAAGAGGAGTGGAAAAAGTTGGCTTAAAGCTCAACGTTCAGAAAACTAAGATCATGGCATCCAGTCCCATCATTTCATGGCAGATAGATGGAGAAACAGTGAAACAGTGGCTGACTTTATTTTTGGGGGGCTGCAAAACCACTGCATATGGTGACTGCAGCCATGAAATTAAAAGATGCTTACTCCTTGGAAGGAACGTTATGACCAACCTAGACAGCATATTAAAGAGCAGAGACGTTACTTTGCCGACAGAGGTCTGTCTAGTTAAGGCTATGGTTTTTCCAGTAGTCATATATGGATGTGAGAGTTGGACTATAAAGAAAGCTGAACACCAAAGAGTTGATGCTTTTGAACTGTGGTGTTGGAGAAGACTCTTGAGAGTCCCTTGGATAGCAAGGAGATCCAGCCAGTCCATCCTAAAGGAGATCGGTCCTGAGTGTTCATTGGAAGGACTGATGCTGAAGCTGAAACTCCAATACTTTGGCCACCTGATGCGAAGAGCTGAGTTATTTGAAAAGACCCTGATGCTGGGAAAGATTGAAGGCAGGAAAAGAAGGGGACTACAAAGGATGAGATGGTTGGATGGTATCACCGACTCAATGGACCTGAGTTTGGGTAAACTCCGGGAGTTGGTGATGGACAGGGAGGCCTGGCATGCTGCTGTCCATGGGGTCGCAAAGAGTTGGACACAACTGAGCCAACTGAACTGAACTGCACTGATGGATTTCTCATAATACATTTAAGTCCCCTCCTGGAAATAGAAGTTATTTTAAATTGTGCCGTATTCTAAATCTCCTCATGTGTGTGTATACATATGTATATGTATAAAGGTATATCTAGAATGCAGTTTATTTGACCATTCAGATAGGTCCTGTTTTAAAATTAAAAACAACAACAAGAAATACATAACCCTAGTTTAAAAAAAAAAAAGGTCAAACATTGAGAAAAGCTATAAAATGAAAAATAAAAAACTTTCTCCCCTACTCCCAAGTTCTTGTCACTGGTCCCACTGTTGTCAGTTTCTTCCATATCCACTTTAATTCAATAAGCAGGATTTATAAAATTCAGTCCTGTAAAACATTGAGTCATGTTATTACAAGGATAATCAAAAACAATATTTTTAAAAATACGGTCTGATTGTGTAAAAAGCACCAATGTGAAGATAATGGAACTTCTGTTGACACAATCAGCCACATACAGAAGTGAGAATATCCAGATGATCATAGAATGATCACTTCCTAACCACCTTCTTCCTCCACTTTGAGGAAGATAAAAGGTCTATCTCACCCACCCCCATTTTAGAAAAGGGGACTCCACAGGGTAGAGGTCAGCTGTGTAACATCCAAACTCACATATTGCAAGGTATGTGTGTGAGTGGGTATATATAGATATATGTGTATCCTTTTTTAAGTTCTATAGAAAAGGAACCATAATTGAGAAATGTTTTTCCCCACTGTTTTGAGGATATCTTTCCATATCTGCACACAAATCTCTACTTTATTCTTTTTTTTTTCTTTTTTTCTTTTCTTCTTCTTTTTTTTTTTCTTTTTTCTTTTTCTTTTTTTCTCTACCTTATTCTTTTAATACTTGTGTAGTAGTTAATCAGGATGTCCTATGTAATTGAGCAGTTTCTATATTACATGTAGACACCCAGGTGAAGGGTTGAAAGTCTACTTGTCAGCACTTTTGACTAGCTGCCCCTTCCCACAAGGGTCCTCTCTTCACCCTGCTCTGACTCTGACGGCCCACACCATGCCACCCATCAGGCTGGTAGCCCCTTGTTCTGCTCCATCACTGGCATTTCGCAGAGGCTGCCCCTTTGTGGAGTCGCCCCTTTACCCTTTGGGAGTCCTGGCAGCCCACATTCACAGCCCTGCCGCGCAGATGCTTTTCCTACTCCTGCTCTAGTGCTTTGGTGACCTGTCCTGCCATCGTGGCTCCGGAGCATCAGGCAGGGAGGCCTGCCTCACTCTGTTCCACTTCATGACTCTCAGCTAAATTGTTCAGGAAGACCGGGAAGAGCTGGTGATAATTTTTTATCTTAGTAATAACTTCATTTCTAAATGATATTGTTGGGCTTGAGGGTTAATTTATTGCAGAGTTAATACTTTTATGTGTTTTAAATGGTAATTTGAAGAATAGCAGTTACATTTAATAACCATGTGAATGCAGTTTTACCCAATGAATGTATAATTTGGGAATGTGATTTGAAAACCTGAGAAATCTGTCTTCTTGCTTTTTAAAAAGCTTTAGTATAAAATGGAAATTTGCATTGTACAGTGGATATGAATGTATGCTTTTAGGAGAGCTTGTTATATTTCAGTTTTAAACCTTGAAAAGTACATCTTTTTATACAACCATAAAAAGAAAAGCAGGATACAATTATATATGTACTATAATTGCATCTATATAAAAATATCTTATGAAATAAAACAGGAAGGAGATATACCAAAATATACCATTATGCTGGATGTGGTAGGCTTATAGATATTTCCCCCCTGTTTTCTATATCTTCAAAATTGCTGAAAAGTAGCAGTATTACTTTATGACTTTTAAAATCCTTTTTTGAAAAATTGCTTCTTTTTAGTTTCTTTTTAGTTTTTAGAAATTTGTTTCAACCTTTGAACACTCTAGGAAGTGAGAATTTTGCTTTTATTTTTCTAATGTCTTACTGAGAACTTAACCAACTTTGAGTTTATGATTTAAAAACTAGGTTATTTATTTTAAGTATTTACAAAGGTGAAAAGATCTGGGACAGTGATTTCTTACATTAAGATTTTTTAAAGAATAATTAGGTCAAACAGGTTAAGATAAAACTTAATTTAGAAGATATACAGATGGTCAACAAGCACATGAAAAGATTTTTAATATCACTAGTCATAAGGGAAATGTAGGTCAAAACCACAATGAGATACCACCTCATATCTGTTAGACAGGTTAAGATAAAACTTAATTTAGAAGATATACAGATGGTCAACAAGCACATGAAAAGATTTTTAATATCACTAGTCATAAGGGAAATGTAGGTCAAAACCACAATGAGATACCACCTCATATCTGTTAGAATGGCTGTTATCAAAAAGATAAGCAATAACAAGTGTTGGCAAGGATATAGAAAAAAGGGAACCCTTGTGCACTGTTGGTAATAATGTAAATTGGTGCAACCTCTATGAAAAATAGTGTGGAGGATTCTCAAAAATTAAAAATAAAACCACCATATGATCTAGCAAAACCATTTCTGGATATTTTTCTGAAGAAAATGAAAACACTGATTTGAAAAGATATCTTCACCCGCATGTTCATTGCTGCATTGTTTGCAATAATGAAGATATGGAAACACCAAAGTGTTCATTGATAGATGAATGGATAAATAAGATGTGGTATATACATATACAGTGGAATATTACTTAGTCTTTAATTTTAAAAAGAATGAAATTCTGCCATTTGCAACATGGATAGATCTTGAGGCATTGTACTAAGTGAAGTAAGTCGGACAGAGAAAGAAAAATACTGTGTGATCTTGTTGATATGTGGAATCTAACAGACAAATAAGCAAAACCCAAGCTCATAGATACAGAGAACAGATTAGTGGTTAGGAGAGGTGGGGATGGTGGGCAAAATGGGTGAAGGGATCAAAGGTACTTACAAATTACAGGTATTAAAAAAAAAGTGGTGGGAAGGTAATGTACAGCATGAAGACTATATTTAATAATATGATTGCATATTTGAAAGTAGCTAAAAGTTCTCATAACAAGAAAAGATTTCTTAAAATTTTGTAACTATGTATGTGGGTGGATGTTAACTAGACTTATTGTAGTGATCTTTTCACAATGATAGACATAGCGAATCAGTGTGTTATGCACCTGAAACTAATGTTACATGTCAATTATACTGCAATAAAAAAGAAGATAAACTTCATTTAATTATGCAGATAGTTACTAACATTGCATTAATTAAATGAATTAATTAATGCATTAATTAATGAAATTCTGTAGTTTCATGCTCTTACAGTTAATTTTACGTGTGTTTTTCCACACGTGGCATTTTGTAAAACTTCCTCTTCTATTGAAATATTTAACTGTGGTATACCTAAACAGTTTTTAAAATGTAACTCTGAGCCAGTTCTTTTCTTACCCACGCCACCCCACCCCCACCCCCAGGCAGGTTTGGTACTTGTCCCATCCCTCCTACTTCAGGATACATGTTAAAGCACTCTGAGTGGTTATCTGGAGGTTTCAGTTCCTTGGCTTGAGGTGGGCAGGAAGTATCTCCCCCTTTTCCCTCAGGAGGCAGAGAAACATACACCACCTGGTTTCTTTAGAAGTGCTCTCTATTGTCCCTTGAAATCCTTATAATTAAAGAAGTGAAGTTCATCTCATATCTTCTTGGCAAGGGTACTGTACTGATGTCAGCAGAGCCAGGTTTTGGCCGCCCTGCTTGTGAGCCTTGCACGTCTCTTTAGAATAGGGAAGTACTTGACTTCTATTGTTTTGATTTTGGCCTTTGAGGCCCCTGCTGAACAGAGAGGACAGGAAGAGTTGCATTTGACATCCTGTTATATTAGCTGATATTGTTATGTCTACAAAAGCAAGTAATATATAGTCGTTAAATGCACAAGATTTGGAGTAAAGCAGAGCTAAGTTTGTATTACCTTCAGTAATCTTTTAATACTTAACCTGTTCAGTGTCAGCTTCTTCACTGACGAAAGGGAGGTGATAATGACTGTCAAGAGTTTTGAAAATTAAATATAATAATGAAAACAGGTACTAAGCACAGTTCTTGACACATATAGTCACTTAATAAATAATTGATTATCTATATTTAGGGCTTCCCTGGGGGCTCAGATGGTAAAGAATCTGCCTACAGTGTGGTAGACCTGGGTTTGATCCCTGAGTTGGAAAGATCCCCTGGAGGAGGGCATGGCAACCCACTCCAGTGTTCTTGCCTGGAGAATCACCATGAACAGAGGAGACTGGTGGGCTACAGTCCATGGGGTCTCAAAGAGTTGAGTGACTAAGAACAGTATCAATATTTAAAATATTACTATACAAATGTATCTCTTCTGTACCACCTGAATTTTTCCTCTATATTTTCTTATTGAAAATATTTAAACAGTGATAATTATTTAAATATATCAGTTTAAAAATATTTAAACTGATAATTAGGTTCTACTGCAGATCAAAAATATGGAACTAAATTAGAGAACTGCTTTGACCTCAGCCATGCCATTAGGTAACATTAAATACTTGCCTGTTAAATTAAAGCCTTATTTATGGGAGAGGAACATTGATGTAGATGATGAACCATGTCAGATTATTTAAAAACTATTTTTTAAACTTAGATTATATGTTTTCCAGTTTTTCAAATAAACTTTATAAATTTATCTTTCTTGGATAAATTTAGTTGAATATCTTCAAAACGCTGGTATTTAGTAAAACGTTATAGGTTAACTGCATTACACTAGTCTTTTATTCAATATAATTGTTATTTTTCAGTTCAAGGATGTGATTTAATCCATTTGCTAATTAGCATATATAACACTGGTTCTACAACAAGAAAATTAGTTTTTCTGTAAATCCTGATACAGTCTTGGCTAACCTGGTGTCTCAGTGGTAAAGAACCTGCCTGCCAATGCAGGAGATGTGGGTTCAATCCCTGGAGAAGGAAATGGCAACCCACTGCAGTATTCTTGCCTGGGAAATCCCATGGACAGAGAAACCTGGTGGGCTACAGGCCATGGGGTCACAAAGAGTCAGACACGATTTATGGCCTGAACAGCAGCAACAGCAACAAAACAAAGTCATAGTGTAAGAAGCTGGTTTGGGAAGTCAGTTCTTTTTCAACTTTATTTAAGGTCTGGTTCTCCAGTGGCCCATATAGCCTTTTGGGACCAGTACGTTTCTGGATAGGGCCTAATTTGCAGTCACCATACCTTGATTGTCTCTAAGCTAGATTAGTAACTGGAGCACTAGATTAAGGTCCAGCTGCAATAGAAGTATAGCTACTGCTGTAATTTCTAACCTCCTCGATGTTTAGTTCTCCCAAATCACGTTCATCTTTTCTTCTGCCTGTAGTGTTTTAAAATATCTCCCCTATTATAGACCTCCTTTATGTTTTACTGTCATTCAGGAAAGCCTGAGACCTATCCAGATGTAAATGACCTCTGTGGGCATATACACCTTTCAAAAAAATAGTTCTTGGTGACTGTAGTTAACAATGCTGTTATAAGAGAGTAGATCTTAGATGGTCTCACTAAAAAAGAAAAAAAAAAAGAGGTTATGTGAGGTGATGACTATTAACCAAACTTAATGTGCTGATCATTTCACAGTATATATATGTGTATATATACTATGTATGTATCAAGTCATCATGTTGTACAACTTAAACTTATACAGTGTTTTATGTCAGTTGTATCTCAATAAACCTGAGGGGGTGGGAAACAGTTATTGCTTCTTCTGACTGTTCTTACTTGATTTTCAAAGGGAAGAGTGTTTATATTGTCTATTCATAGAATTTAGAGCCACCTGGTTACTTTAGCAGACTCCTAAATATTCTCAGGTTCCTTTGTAAAATGGTGAGCATTAAAGCTAATGCGTATAGAAGTTGGAATATCTTACTCTATACTCAAGGTCTTTTGGGGGCGTGTAAGATGATATATTAGGATGTGAAAAGAGCATTTCAGTTGTTATTTATATTTGTTTTCACCTTAAAAAGTAGTAAGTTAAAAAAGAAAAATGTAGTAAGTTAGGCTTTGTTAAATATTTAATATACAGATTGACACTACTGCATCCAGTCTCATCAGATTTCATCTAAGGTGTTAATCCCGAGGGGAAAATGGTCATTCCCCAACAAAAAGGACTTGAAAGTGCATTCCTTACTTGTCTGTTAGCTGTTGTTCACTTTTAGTTATTGCAAATAATAATGGTCATATGTGTCCAGTTTATATATGTTTAAGTGGATTTAGAAATTATATTTTAAATGATAGGGTCATTATAGTCCTTGAATATAAGAAGAACATTGGCATGAAGTTGCCAAACTTAAAATGTCACACAATTTTCCTTTACTGTAAGGATTCAGAAATTGTTGGTTTTCTGTGATAAGTCTTAATCAGCAAAAAAATTGAATATAAACACATTTAATGTCTTCCTAAAGACAAAAGTTAATAATCACTGAGAAATCAATTGTTTTCTAAAGAAACTCATGAAATTTGGAGAGCGAATTTTGGTCATTGAGAATATTCCCATTGCTATTTATTGTTGCCCAAGACAAAGTATGTGTGTCATCTGTAAAACTTCCATATCTGCACACTTAGGATGCTTGGAAACAATTTTCTAGTCTGTTTTGAAATCTTTCAAAGTAATCTCAGGGGATTTTTAATCAGTTTCTTAAAAGTTTAAATAGTATAATACTTTCCAATTAGTTTGCAAGTATAGTTGACAAACATTGGCTAAGATGGAGGTTACTAATCAGATTTCAATAAAAATCCTTGCTTAATTGGTGAATGAAATTGACCAATGAGTATTTTGATTCTGTCTGTGAAGCTCTTCTTTCATTGACTCTATGTATTGTGGGGAGTTAATCCTATTCAGTTACTGTTTATATAATTTATGTTAGTCAGATCAGGCTGCCATAACAGAGTACCACAGGTTGAATGGCTTAAACAGCAAAATTTTATCTTCTCACACTTTTGGAGGCTAGAAGTCTGAGATTCTTCTGAAGCCTCTCTTTGGCTTTAAATCAGTAAATGACTGCCTTCTCCCTGTGTCTTCACAGAGTCTTCTGCTGTCTGTGACCACATTTTCTTTACTTATAAAGACACCAGTCATATTGGATTAAGGCCCACCCTAGTGACTGCATTTTAACTTTACTACCTTTTTAAAGGCTTTCTTTCCAAATATAGTCATATTCTCAGGTATTAGGGGTTGGGACATCAACATGTGAATTTGGACATAATTCAGCTCATATACCCTTAGAACCAGGAATTGAAATAAACTGAATTTAGAACTAGATCTTTGGATTGCTGTTTCAAGGCAAAATCATCATGTTTAATCACATTGCTTTTACTAATATTTGTAATTAATCATATTTTAGTGAGTGATATGGTTATTTTACCCTCCTTTTACATATTTAATTTTTAAGAAAACTAATAACATGATTTTTAAAATACCTCATGCTTTTAAAGTTTTCATTTTTATGTTTATAATATGCATGATGTGATTATAGTTGTGTATGTCTATAATTTATAAAATAAATCCTTCTTTCTTGTTCATAGGGGTTTAGAATTGAAATTTAGAGACTCCTGACTTAGATATTGCCCCCCTTTAAAATGTCTATCATGAAAGGAGTATGTTACATGTTATTAATAATAGCAAGGGTTTTGGGGTTCAGATTCTACTTTTCCTACTTAAAGTAACACACACTGTGCTGTGCTTAGGCACTCATTCGTGTCTGACTCTTTGTGGGCTCATGGACAGTAGCCCGCCAGGCTTGTCTGTCCGTGGGGGTTCTCCAGGGAAGAAAACTGGATTGGATTGCCATGCCTTCCTCCAGGGGATCTTCCCAACCCAGGGATTGAACCCAGGTCTCCCACATTGAGGGCAGATTCTTTACCATCTGAGCCACCATGGAAACCCAAGAATACCAGAGTGGGTAGCCTATCCCTTCTCCAGGGGATCTGCCTGACCCAGAAATCAAACTGGGGACTCCTGTATTGCAGGCAGATTCTTTACCAGCTGAGCTACCAGAGAAGCCCCTATAACAACATATATGAGCTTAAAAAGTTGTCTGACCTTCTAAGCCTCAGTTTCCTCATCTAGAAAATGAAGATATCTTCCTCTAAGTATTATTGTAAGGATTAAATGAGATTATACATGTAGTCCTGGCAAATAGAAATATACAAAAAAGTCTTTATTGTGATGCTTATAATTATTTAAGTAAGTTGTTTTGGTATTATTTGTTTATCTTTAAGAGCTTCCCTGGTGGCTCAGCAGTAGAGAATCTGCTTGCAGTGCAGAAACTGCAGGAGACATGGATTCAATCCCTGGGTTGGGAAGACCCCCTGGAAAGGGCATGGCAACACACTTTAGCGTCTTGCTGGAGAATCCCATGGACAGGGGCGCTGGCAGGCTATAGTCCAAACGGTTGCAAAGAGTCGGACACAACTGAATCGACTTAGCACGTATGCACATTTATCTTCAAAGTATTCTAAGATGTTTTTGTATTCAATGAATGGAGCAACTTCAAATCATTAGAGGCCCTTAAAGTAATAGGCACTGCTAATTTTCATAAACCTTTCCTTATTATATATTCTTATATCAGGATTCAGTCATTCATTTAACAAGTATTTACCGAGCGGTTACTGTCTGGTGCATAGTCTTCTAGGTGCTGAAATATAGTAGTGAAAAAGCTTATGTTCCAATAGGGGAGACAAACAAGTAAATAACAATTTCAGTTAAGCAATAAGCTGTATGGAGAAACTATAGCAGGGTGAAGGCATAGAGAAATATGGGTAAGATGGACTATGAAAACTGAGTAAAAATTGAAAAATGAGAGAGGGAGAAATGACAGTGACATGGATTAATGTGATAGCAGTGAAGATGGTAAATGGTTAGAGTTACAGATATGTTTGAAGGAGGAGCCAATAAGAGTTACCATTTGTCCTAGTAAGTTTGGGCTGCTGTATAGCAAAATTTCCGTAGACCGGGTGGCTTGAACAACAAAATTTTAGTTATCACCTTTCGGGAGGCTTGGAATTCCAAGATCAAGATGCCATCCAATCTAGTTCCTGGTGAGGGTCTTCTTCTGGTTTGCAGATGGCTGTCTTCTCATTGAAACCTCCCGGAGTGGAGAAAGAGATCGTCTTTATTGTGTCTCCTTTTGCAAAGACACTAATCTCATTCATGAGGGCTTCAGCCTCATAATTAACCTCCCAAAGTCACACCTCCAAATACCATCATAATGGCAGTTAGTGCTTCAACATATGAATTTGAAAAGTGAAAGCGCTCAGTCGTGTCCGACTCTTTGTGACCCCATGGTCCATGGAATATACAGTCCATGGAATCCTCCAGGCCACGTTACTGGAGTGGGTAGCCTTTCCCTTCTCCAGGGGGTCTTCCCAACTCAGGGATCGAACCCAGGTCTCCTGCATTGCAGGCAGATTCTTTACCAGCTGAGTCAGAGGGAAGCCCAAGGATACTTGAGTAGGCAGCCCATCCCTTCTCCAGGGATCTTCCCCACCCAGGAATGGAACCCAGGTCTCCTGCATTGCAGGTGGATTCTTTACCAACTGAGCTATCAGGGAAGCCCTGCGAATTTTGGGGAAACATAAACATTCATCATTTGGGTTAGTTATAGGGATAGCCCCTAAGGTCACACAGCTGTAGCAAGTAAAACCTCCAATAGTACCCAGTAAAATCAGTGAACAGCAAAGAAGAATTATAATCATTTGGATATTTTTTGAGTAATGTGGATAACCAACTATATAACACTATCCCAAAGTTAATATTATTCTAAGTCTTTGACTTGTGCCTCAGAATTCTGAATATAATCTGCATCAAATCAACTATCAGTTTTTATTCTTTCAGTTTAGAAAAATCTCAAAAATTCCCATGACAGATGTCTCAACAGAGTTTATAGAATTGTTAAAATTCAGTTTTTTTGAAGAATCATGTTTCTTGCTTTGTGGTTAGGCAGAATAACTACTGGAGATGTTTATGTTGTCTATTATTAGTAATGTTGGGGTTTTTTACATTTCTTTGCTATTTTGGAAATCATTTTTAGTTACCTATAAGGCTGTTTCCTCTGATAGGAGTGAGATAAAAGGCTGATATCCCCTCCCCCCAAAAAAGGCTGATATCCTGTATGTGCTTGCTTTGAAGATTTGTTTTTCAAGAAACAGCAAAATGGTAAAAGTTTTGAAAGGCAGAAGCCAGTCTGACACTTAATTTTTTTTCCTTTGTTGCTTTATTCCTTTATCATTTGCTTTAAAGTATTTTTTGCTAAATTTAATGACAAATTTTAGGCAAGTTTTTTTCCTGTGGGTTTTACTAAAAATTTATCTTGAGGCTTTACAGATTAAATACTATATTAATATTTAATTAAATATACTTAATAGAAATTTTAAAAAAGCAAATACCATGTGCAGTTCAAATTCCTACCCATCCTCCTGAGCAGATTTTATGATGTTCAGTTTTCTCTGATGCATGTCTTAGCATCCTCTGCTATAACAAGTACAAGAGTGACTTTCTGAGATTAAAGACATTAGGTCTTTCAAGACAGCATTGCAGGGGCTTCTCTGGTGGTCCAGTGGTTAATAATCTGCCTGCCAGTGCAGGGGACATCGGTGTGATCCCTGGTCCAGGAAGATCCCACATGCCATGAGGCAACTAAGCCTGTGCACCACAACTGCTGAGCCCACGTGCCATAAATAATCTTTAAAAAAAAAAAAAAAAAGGCAGCATTGCAGAAGCATTTGCTCCTCTTGGCTGTTAATGCTATCTCTCTTTTCATTTTCATCCCTGAGTTTCCTTTTTTCCCTAAATATACCCAGGAAGAATGACTCCAGAATATTAAGATTCTTGAGGTCATGGAGCAGTATGAAGAAGTATTTGTTGTAAGGAGTATTCAATATTGGGAAGCAATTACAGAATACTGTTAAGTGTAATGGGAGCGCACAGAAAGAGAGATTAACTCTGGGTAAAGGGGTAAGGAATATCTCACAGGAAGTTTTGAACTGGTGTTGAAAGTTTATGGTATGTTCATGAAGTAATTGATAGTTACGTGTTACTTACTGAGCAGTTACTAAGTGCCAGGAACTGTTTTAAACATTTACATTATCTCATATTTAATCCCCACAAGAACCTTACAGAACAAATAAATACTTCTGTCTTTTGGCAGAGAGTGCTAAGATAACATCAGTTACTTAACCTCTATCAGTTACTTAACCTCTTTGTGCCTTGTTTCTTCCTCTGAAAAATGAGAAAAACAGTACTACTAACCTACTTATGTATTGTCACAAGAATTAAATGAATTAATACTGGTAAAGCAAATAGCAGTATGCCTGGCTCATAGTAAGTGCCCACTATGTTATTACCTATAATCATTATGATTGTTCTATAGATGAAGAAGCAGGCTTAGAAGAATTAGATCTAGGAGAGTGATAAGAGCATAAATTAAGATGGTTGTAATGGTGATAAAAATGAAGAGAGGTGGAGGGAAAAAAAAGAAGAGAAGCATTCAGGAGGTTAAGAAGCATTCAGGAGGTTAGGTTGGTGAGGCTCTGTACTGATTCCCATACACATACAATATTTAAGTAAGTTGTGACAGTAATATCATAGGCATTTTTGCATACTTTGTGCAAGATACTTTATATTAATATATTATTTCATTTTATCCTTCCAATAACTGATGGTAAGTCTTATTCCTTTGTTATAGATTAAGGCTGGATTGGTTAAGAGTACAAGGCCATACCACAGAGTAAATTGTAGAGAATTTAAATCCAGATGTCTTCCTCCAAAACCTGCCCTCTTTGTACCATAAGCCATGATGCTGCCCATATAAATTAACTATTGGAGTCTCCATATACGTTTACAACATTTCTGTGGTTTATTTCATTGATTACTGAGTTAAAAGCTATTTATTCTGTTCCCCAGGAATAGCTTTCCTACATTGAGAGAATATGCTTGGCTCTTTCTCCCTCGCTTAAAAAAGAGATTTTGAAAAGATTTTTATTAAGGAAGCAAAATATTAAAAGAGCGTATTTTCTCTCCAGAATCTTTCTTTGCACTCTTAACCTAATAATAGGAATCAGTAACAACAAATTGAATTACAATACATTGGTCCAGAAACTGGATTTAATTAAAAAATCAAAGACTGTTTATTATTAAAATATCTGAATGTGTTTTAGTCTTCTCTAACAGCAGTTGCCTATTATGATAATTTTGAGTTTTATATATTTTTACAGGGACTTATTTTGTTCTGTGTTGATACGTAAAAGCCTTTGGGTTTCTGAAAAGTTTGAATACATGAAGTTGATCTAGGACTAGACCGTTTTTTTTTGCACATTGGTGTCCTAATATCCTTTTTCTAAACTTGTGCTTTATTCTGAGGCAGACTTCAATGTCTCTAGAGAAGAAACTTTCCAAAAACATGATAAATACATTTGTAAACTATTAAGAACACACACACATCTGAAATAAACATATCTGAAGTGATATTTTTCCTTATTTACATGCAGTGTATTCTGATTTTTTCTATTTCGTACTATTCTGTTTCATTAAAAACATTTTATGACTTTCTCTTCTAATTAGGTTTAGAAGGACTCAGAAAACATTTGCTGCCATAGTAGCAAGAAAATCTTGGACAAAATAAAAATCACATATTTCTCTGGGGCTTCCCTGGTGGCTCAGATGGTAAAGAATCTGCCTGCAATGCAAGAGACCTGGGTTCAACTGCTGAGTTGGGAACATCCCCTGGAGAAGGGAATGGCTATCCACTCCAGTATTCTTGCCTGGAGAATTCCTTGGACAGAGGAGCCTGGTGGGCTGCAGTCCATGGGGTTGTGAAGAGTTGGACATGACTGAGTGGCTAACACAGATAGAGAAGTGCATAAAGAAACTTCAGTGAACTGAATTCCAAAATGAATTGTTTATAAGTGAGTAGAAAGCCACAGCAACTTTTCATACTTGGGGACAAGCATATGGTTTGGATATTGGAACCCTGACACAGATGGTGAGGCTTTACAAAGTCAAGGGGAGATCTGCTGAGCCTTAGTTAACATATGGACTCTTGGAATTGGAATGTGGATTGGAATTTGGAAGAATCCCAAATGCAACAATAAACCACTTGGCCCAACACTTATCTGCTGTGTCTGCCATCTTCATATTTTTACTAAGAAAGCAGCATTGCAGGTGAGTGTCGGAGGCATAGAGAAATTGTGCATTGATGCTCTGCCAGAATTGAGTCCAAAGGTGAACCAAAAATACCTGAAACTATAACCAGGGGGAGAAAAGCAGAGAATTCTCAAAATCTGAGAATCTCTGTAGACCTCAAACAAGATAAATATAACTGAAACAACACTTGGGCCAAATTGCTGAAAAGCAAAGATAAAGAGTAAATCTGAAAAGAAGTTAGGAAAAAATAGCTATATTATGCAGGGAAACTAACATAAGAATGGCTGCAAAATTCTCATTCTGTAGAAACAATGCTGACTGCAAGTCAGAAGAATGATAACTAAAGAAAAATACTATCAATCTAGAATTCTGTATCCAGCAAAATTATCCTTCTAAAAAATGAAGGTGAAATAAAGTTATTTTAGATTCATAAAAGAGGAGGAAATTTGTTCACCACAGAACTGAACTACAAGAAATATTAAAGAAAGTACATGAAGATCAGTGGTAAATCAGAATTTACAGATGAGAAAACTGGAGCCCCAAAAGATAAAGTCACACAGCTAAGGTCACACAGCCAATTAAGTTACAGGGTTAGGACTGTACTCCATTTCTTCTGATTTCTACAAACTCTTTGCTTGGGGAACAGTGTAATATACTGAGTGGGAAAAGCAAATGATGTCGGGGTAGGCACATTCAGGTCTGAATCCTAGCTCCTCCAGCTGTTGAAACCTTGGACTGTTGAGAAAATCGCTCATCTCTACTTTTCAAATGGAGAATATGCAGAGAGCAATTAATATCTACTTCATTTGGTTGAGAGGAGCACTATAATTGTTAAAGGACCTTGTATGCTGTAGGCATAAAATGAATCAATCTCTTCACCTCTTTGTAATATGATACCATTTTGAAAAATCAGTAGAGGTTATTTTTGGGTGGGGGAGGGAATCGTCTTTCTCAGAGAATTTATCTTTAGTCTTATCTCTTCTGAAATAAGCCACCCTTATGACATCAGTAGTGATTCTATTTTCATTTGGCTGTGTTCCTTCTAGTGTCTGAGTAGTTAGAATCTTTTTGGCATCCATTTTCTTCAGATAGCAGTAGTCATTCTGGCATTACACCTCAAACTGGTATTTAAAAAATAGGCATCTATACCTAAGCCCCCTTCTTTCTTCGAACAAAGGAATAGCTAAAAGCTTAACGGAAGTTTTGCAGTGAATAGTGTAGTATTATTGGGAGCTAAATGCATTTATGAGAAAGAAAAGTCAGATTATTTAAATGTTTAAGAATACAGTTGTATGACAACTCATTTTAGATTTCCTGACCAGTCTTGTTCAGAGAAAAGTAATACTGATCCTACAGAATTTAGGCTTGAATACAAAGAGTGATTTTTGTTTATAGTTACTAACATATCTTATTCAGCATACATTCACTGTTTCCAAAAGGTCTAAGATTCATTACACATATATGGGTCTGCAATTCATTACAAATATAGACCATTATTAAGTAGAGAACTTGCTTTGCATCCAAGCAGCAAGCCTTATGTGAAAATTGAATAGAAGATTATTTTAGTCAAAGTTAAATTGTCCCTAAATTGAAATTCATTGTATTTGGGTTTTGTTTACTTTAGTAACAAATTTAACACTGTTTAATTAAAAGATTCTCACTTCATTATTAAGGATAAAGAAGATCAGTAACACCATTTTTGAGGGGCGTTAACTTCAAAGAGGAGAACTTTTGTTTTTAAATTTGATATTGGCAGTGTTTTCCCTGAAAGTATTCAGATTCAAGAGGTTAAATCTTGTTGGCTTTTTTTTTTTTCTGGAATGGCATACAATTAGAGAGCTCAGTGTCTCTGGCTTTGGCACAGGAAAAACAGGTTGAAATGAACTGACCTGTCAAGTTTTTAATAATAGCAGTGATATAAAAGAAAACCTTGGACTTTGTGACCTGGGCAGTTCATTTATCTTCTCTGAGCACAAGTATCCTCACCTACAAAAATGTGTCCAATAATATAATAATCAAGGTTGTTATGAGGAGGAAAGGAGGTAGGCTAACTGAAACTGTTTTGTAACTGAACTACTGTGGAAATTAATTTTGAAGTAAATGACATGTCTTATCTTTTTTGTTGTTTTTTTTTAACTTTTTATTTTGTTTTGAGGTATAGCCAATTAACAATGCTGTGACAGTTTCAGTGAACAGTGAAGGGACTCAGTCATACACATATATGTATCCATTCTCCCCCAAACTCCCCTCCCATCCAGGCTGCCACATAACATTAAGCAAAATTCTATGTGCTATACAGTAGGTCCTTGGTGGTTATCCATTTTAAATATGGCAGGGTATACATGTCCATCCCAAACTCCCTCTCTCCCTTCGCCCCATCCCTCCCACCAGCAACCATAATTTCGTTCCCTAAGTCTGTGAGTCTCTTTCTGTTTTATAAGTCAGTTCATCTGTATCATTTCTTTTTAGATTCCACGTAGAAGGGATGTCATACATATTTCTGAAGTAAATGACATGTTTTAAATGTCTTAAAAGTCAGGATGATTTTTCTCATTCAAATTAAGGGCAAAAATACATAGGATTTTCAGTGTATTAAATATTTTACCATTCACCTTTTTTTTCACATTTAAAAACTAACTTCACTGAGATAAATTTTCAAACAGTGAAATATACCCATTTTATAACACATATAAGATCAGTAGCTTTGACAGATGTATACAGCTGTGTAACTACTATCCCAATCAAGATGTGTAACATTTTCATCACTCCACAAAGTTCCCTTATATGTCTCTGTGGTTAGTGCTTACCCTCCTGGCCCTAAGCAACCACTGATTTGCTTTCTTTCGTAATAGATTAATTTCGCCTGTTCTTGAATTTCATATAAGTGGAATCATACTGTATGGACTCTTTCACTTATGCATAATGCTTTTGAGAGATATCCAAGTTATTGCTCATATCATTAGTTCTTTTTAACTGATGAGTAATATCCTATTGTATGATTATATCACAATTTGTTTGTGTATTCACTTCTTAATGACCTTTTGGTTGTTTCGTTTGGGACTAGCATGAATAAAGCCGCTATGAATATTCATATAAAAGTATTAATATTTGCGTGAACATATATTTTCCTTTCATATGAAATGCCTAAGTGAGATTTTTATAGAGCCTGGTTTTTGGACCCTTTAATCAATAGAGAAGTTGATGAGAGGCCAGATAAGAAATTCGGGCAAGGCTTTAATGGTCCTGAAGCAGCAGCAGGAGGAAACAAAAACAAGTAACAGGTTTCCTTGCTTGCTCCCTGAGGTTGGGGGATGGGTGAGAGAGGGAGCTGGTCGCTTAAATAGGGTGAGGGTGGGGGTGGCTTTGGTGGTCTGCCCACCCTCTTGGTGATGCATTATGTAGGGATCATGCCCTGTACCTTGCTTTTGCTCCCAGCACCTTGGATGTGGCAGTTACATATTTGCTCATTTTGTATCTTGTTCCTTATTTAACCCAACTGCTTATGCACACAGTTATTTTTAGTTCCTTATAATTTCTTTGTATTCTGTTGCTCTAGGAGACATTTTTCCAGTCCTAAGGACTGCAGCAGTGTCCCAGGTCCCAGCCCCCAGCCTGTGTGATAATTATCTCATATGGCACTCGTTGGGCTTCGCAGGAGGCACAGTGGTAAAGAACCCACCTGCCAGTGCAGGAAATGCAAGAGACATGGATTCGATCCCTGGGTGGGGAAGATCCCCTGGAGTGTGAAATGGCAACCCACTCCAGAATTCTTGCCTGGAAAATTCCGTGGATAGAGGAGCCTGGTGAGCTACAGTCCATGGGGTCACAAAGAGTCAGACATGACTGGGCAGCTGAGTCCGCACACACACACACAAGGCAGTCATGGTTATTAGTAATGTTATAAGCAGCTGCCAGACTGTTTCCAACTGGTTGTGCCATATTACACCAGCAGTGTTAGAGTAACATGAGCTCCAATATTTAGTACTGCAGTTCTTTTTAATTTCAGTGATTCTAATAGGTATGCAGTGGTATCTTGTGTTTTAATTTGCATGTTTTTGACAACTAATAACAGTGTACATGTTTCAGGTGCTTTATTGTACTTATTGGCTACTCCTAAAATCTTTTGTAAAGTGTCTATTCATATCTGATGTACATTTTAATTGAGTGAGTTATCATTCATTTGTTATAGTTCTTTATGTAATGAATTTAAATCTTTGTCAGATGTATGTATTGTGTATAACACTTCTCACTGTGGTTTGCCGTTTCATTTTTAAAACATCTTTTGAAGAGCAGAAGATCTTCATTTTGCAAGTCCATTTTAGCAAGTTTTTGCCTTTTTGTATTCTAAGAAATCTCTTCCCTTCCTAAAGTTACAGAGATTTTTTTTTTTTTTCCTGTATTCTCTTCTAGAAGGTTTATAGGTTTAGCTCTTAGGCTTAGGTTTATAATACAGTAATCCTCCCTTATCTGTGGCTTCAATTTCTGCGACTTCAGTTACACACAGTCAATTGTGGTCCAAAAATACCAAATAGAAAATTCCAGAAATAAACAGTTTATAATTTTAAAACTGCATGCTGTTCTGAGCAGCATGACGAAATATCCCACCGTTTTGCTGTGTCCTTTGGGGAACATGAATAATCTTTTTGTCCAGAGAATCCACACTATTTCTGCTACCCACCCATTACAGGACAAAACAATATATATAGGGTTTGGTATTATCAGCCATTTCAGCATCCACTGGAATGTACCCTTCATGGATAGGGAGGGGACTCTTGTACATTTCAAGTTAATTTTGGTATATGGTATGGGTAAGGGTTGAGGTTCATTTTTTTCCATATGAATATCCATTTGTCCCAGTGCCACTTACTGAAAAGATTACTCCTTTACAGTTTTGTGGAAATCAATTGTCTAAAATACATGTGGGTCTGTTTCTGGGCTCTGCACCGTTCTATTGATCCATTTATCTCTGCTTTCACTGATACGCATAGTCTTGATTACCACAGCTTTATGATGCCTTGAAATCACTTTATTATTTTTGAAAATTTTAGGCTATTCTAGGTCATTTAAATTTCCATATATATTTGAAAATCAACTTGTCAGTTTCTACTACAAAGCCTGCTGTGAATTTGATTAGGATTGTGTTGAATCTGCAGCTCAATTTTGAGAGAATCGGACATCATAACAAAATCAAAGCTTTTAGTTCATTAATGTGGTATATCTCTTTTTAAAATTATTCTTTGATTTTTCTCAGCAGTATCTTGTACTTTTCAGTGTGTGAGTCTTTTACTCCTAAGTATTTATCTCCTGTTTTTCATGCTGCTATAAATGTTATTTTAAATTTTATTTTCTAGCACTCTCAGTATCTATAAATACAGTTAAATCTTAAATACTGACCATGTATCCTGAAAAGCGAAATTGAAGTCACTCAGTCATGTCTGACTCTTTGAGACCCCATGGACTATAGCCTACCAGGCTCCTCTGTCCGTGGGATTTTCCAGGCAAGAGTACTGGAGTATGTTGCCATTTCCTTCTCCAGGGAATCTTCCCGACCCAGGGATCAAACCCAGGTCCTCCCGCATTATAGGCAGACGCTTTACCATCTGAGCCACCAGGGAAGTCACCTGAGACCTTGCTAAATTCTCATGAATTCTACTAGCTTGTAATAGTGGATTTCTTGGGATTGACTAAATATATCATCATGTTGTTTGCCCCAGAAATGTTTTATTTCTTTTCCAAACTTTTAAAAAAATTTTTCTTGCCTTATGGCATTAAGACTTCTCACATAGGGTTGAATAAAAGTGGGGAAAAAAGGCATTGTTGCCTTTTTCCCAGTCTTAAGGGAAAGGTGTTCAGTCTTTTACCACTTAGTATGATAATACCAGTTTTTTTTTCATAGATGCCCTTTATTACATAATAGAAATTTGATTACTCATTTTCTAAAGAGTTCTTTTTTTTTTCCAATTATGGATGGGTAAGAATTTTTTCAAATGTTTTTTCTGCATCTGTTTGTTTTAATTGAGATATAGTTGGTATATAATAATATATTAATTTCAAGTGTGAAACTGATTCAAAATTTTTATATATTATACTCTATTTATACTTACTATGGAATATTGCCTATATTCTCTGTACTGTACAATATAACCTTGTAGCTTGTTTATTTTATACATAGTACTTTATGCCTCCTAATTACCTCCCTTTATTTTGCCCCTCCTTCCGTCTCCCTACTGATGTTTTCTCTATCTATGAGTTTGTTTCTGCTTTGTTAGATTCATTCATTTGTTTCAGTTTTTAGATTCTGCCTGTAAATGATAGCATACAGTATTTGTGTTTCTCTGTTTGACTTATTTTACTAAGCATAATACCCTCCAAGGCCATCCGTGTTGTTACAGATGGCAAATTTTTTTTCTTTTTTTATGACTGAGTAGTACTCCATTGTGTGTGTGTGTGTGTGTGTGTGTGTGTGTGTACACAAGTCGTCTTCTTTATCCATTCATCTGTTGATAAACACTTAGGTTGTTTCCGTATCTCCCTATTATAAATAGTGCCACTGTGAACATAAGGGTGCATGTATCCTTTTGAATTATAGTTTTCATCTCTTCCAGATGTATGCCCAGAAGTGGGATTGCTGATGCATATGTCTATTTTTAGTTTTTTTTTTTAAAGAAACCTCCATACTGTTTTCCATAGTGGCTGCACCAATTTATGTTTCTAATAACTGTTTACAAGGATTCCCTTTTCTCTATACCCTTTCCAGTGGTTATTTGTAGGCTTTTTGATGATGGCCATTTTGACCAGTGTGAGTGTTTTTTATTCCCTTTATGTCATAAATGTGATGGCTTTTGCATCATTGTTAAATTGTACTTAGTCACTTTTTTATATTTATGGATTATTCTGGCTCATATTTTAGAAGAATTTTTGCATTTTTTTCATGAGTCTTACTTTTCTTCTCTTGTAAAATCTTTGTCTGGTTTTCTAACAGGATGATGCTGGCCTTATAAGATGAGTTGGAAAGTGTTTCTCTTTGTTTTATGAGAGAGTTTGTATAAGATTGGTATTATTTTTTACATGATTAATGAAATTCACCAGCGACGCTCTCTAGACCTGGAGTTTTCTTTATGGAAAGGTTTTTAATTAAAAATTTTAAATTAATTTTAAAGTAAGTATAGAGGTATTCAGAATTCCTAGATCTTCTTACTTCAGTTTTGTCACTTTGCTTCTTTCAAGAAATTTGTCTAAGTTGTCAAATCTACTAGCATAAACTTATTCATAGTAGTCCTTTATGTCCTTTAATGTGGGATCTGCAGTGATGCCCCCTTTTTCATTCCTGATATTGCTAATTTGTCCTTTTTTTCTTTTTTATTTATTTCGTCTACCTAGTGGTTTATCAATTTATTGACCTTTTTAAGTAACTTTTTTGTCTTATTAATACTTTTCCATTATTCATGTGTTGCTGTTTCATCAGTACTCACTATTCTTTCTTTTCTTCCATTTGCTTTGGGTTTATTTTTTTCCTTTTTGAGGGAGAACATTAAATCATTTATTGTTCATGTCTTAGGTGAAGTGATGACACCCAAATTTCACTGCATGGTTTAGAAAAAATGTAACTTTGAAAAGAATGGTAGATTTTGTGCTGGATTGGCTGTAAAATAATTTAGACATATGTTAAACTAGAGCATTTAATCTGGAGAGAAAATTAAAATATAACTTGAAACTTAATGGGGTAAAATGTGTTCCAACTTAAAACACCAAGACATAATATCCTCATTCATTGTTTTTAAACTTCTTTTTCCTTTTGTAATATAAGTGTTTATTTCCAAGCATTTGGGGATTTTCCTTTTGGTTTATAACTGATTTCTAATTCAGTTCCATTGTGAGTTAGAAAACATTCTCAAAATGATTTCAATCCTTTTAAATTTATCAAGTCTTATTTTATGGCTCAACATACGGTCTGTTGGTAAATGTTCTATGTGTATTTGAATTATATTGTTGGGAGTAGTATTCTAAAATATCACTTATAAGTCAAGTTGGTTGATAGTAGTATTCAAGTCTTGTATATATTTACTGATTTTCTGTTTTTCTGTCAATTACTACTGATGAACAGTGATGAAATACTTACTAAAATTGTGGATTTGTCCATTTGTCATTTTTAGCTCTGACATTTTTGGTTCTTGCATTTTGAAATTCTATCATTAAGTACATAAACATTTAGGATTGTAGTTCTTCTTGATGAATTGACTCTATTATCTTTGAAGTGTCTCTCTTTACTTGTGCTAATTTTCTTGCCCAGGAGTCTGATCTTAATATAGACAATCCAGTGTTCTTATTATAGTGTTCAGTATTTCTGTCTCTACTTTAACTTGATCTATGTCTTTTTATTCAAAGTGCAATTTATAGAAGTGTAGAATTAGGTCTTGCTTTTTTATCAAGTTTGATCATCTTTGCCTTTTATTTAAAGCTTAGCTTATTTATAAAACATAATTATTGGTATGGTCATATTTAAGTATATCATCTTGTTATTCATTTTTTGTTTGTCCCATGTGGTTATTTTGTGGTTGCTGTTTTTTTTGTGTCTCTTCTCACTCCCACATCTTTTTTTGCGTTGAGTATTTTTTAGAATTTCATTTAATATTTTTTATTAACTTCTTGGCTATTCCTTGTTTTTCTTTTAGTGGTTGCTTTAGAATTTACACCATACTACTTCAACCTATCCCCTTCAAGTAATGTGCCACTTAATATGTAAAGTAAGAAGCTTAGTTCTGTACTTCCATTTTTCTTTCCCTCCTTTGTGTTCTTGTCTTACATTTATTTTGACATTATTTTAAATTCCACAGTACCTTATTGTGTTTACTGTAAATAGTCAATCATTTTTAGAGATTAATAATGGCAAAAATGTGTTTTTCTAAATGGATTTATTTATTTTTGGCTGCGCTGGGTCTTTGCTGCACAAGGGCCGTAGAGCACAGACTCATTAGTTGTGAATCACGGGCCTAGTTGCCCTGTGACATGCGGAATCTTCCCAGACCAGGGATCAAACCTGTGTCCCCTGTATTGGCAGGCAGATTCTTTACCACTGGACCACCAGGGAAGTCCAATGTGTTTTTTATTTATCTATGTGTAGCATTTTTTGATTCTCATCATTTCTTTGTTTATATCTGGATTTCCATCTGGTATCATTTTTCTTCAATTTGGATAACTTTCTTTAACATTTCTTATGGTGTAAGCAGGTCGAGCTTCATGGGCATATGATCAATGTAGTTACACAGGTTCCCACACTTAGAAGGGCCCTGTGGGATTTTATGCTGTGCAGTAGCCATCTAGAAATTCTGATAAATGTTATCTTTGAATTTGAGTTTTGTAAGTGAAGTCTAATTAGACAATATAGTGTGCACTAGGGGTTTGGAGTCACACTTCATAAACAGTCTGCCTTCCTGCCATCTTGCTAGTATGGATTCCAGCTGTCTTCTTTCTCTCTCTGACTCCCTGGCATATCTGGCCCTGCCCTATTGCCTTTTTCTCACCTGTACCCTCTGACGACTGCCACCCTGTACTCTCTCAGCAGACGCTTGGGTGTTTGAGGGTTGAAATTGGATGTATAAATGGCTGTCCCACCCCATACTGACAGCACCATGGTATATCTAGCGAGCCACCAAACAGAGGTGTTGGTTTTGCAGGGGCAAGTCTATTGCCCACCGCCATCCAGAAATCAAATGTGTTCTGGTAGAGGTTTAGAGACTCTCAGGGGTTACCTGTCTGTCATGAGTTAAAGAGGCAGGCCTGTGAAATGGGGAGACACCTGACTGTACTTGCCCAGACCTTGCCTCAGCTAGAGCGTGGCCTCTTGGTTTGGTGGGTAGCAGGCGGGGGATTCCAGCAGCCATTAGGCCCAGGTTAGCATGTGCACGCCCCACATCACACGACTGGGCTCCCAGGTTCTTGTGAGGATCTGCACCCGCCTCCCAAGTATACCTAGGCTTGAGAGCATTCTCTTGGCTAGATACCATGCCTGAGGGGACCTTCTCATCCTCCTTCCAACCTTCCTGAATCTGGCTACATTTGTCTCTTGTGGCCAGCTGGAGTAACCCATCAGGACAGGCCACAAAATAGGAATTGTATGTTCACTGATTCTGCATTCAAGTTACATGCTTTGATATTTGCATTTAAAATGGTGTTCTATAATATATAGATGAATGGTAAAAGCTTGCAAATGATTTAAATTAAAAATTTTTTTTACAGAAAACATTAAGTAATCAATTTAAAACTGAGACAAGTTGAAAGGGAGACTTCCAGGAAAAAGGAAGAAGCTTCGTATATACCTTTAAAGCACTTTGAATAAGGGACCTCACATTTTCATCTTGTCCTGGGGCCGACAAATTATGTCACTGGCCCTGAGTGCAGATCAGCAGTGACAAATTCACAAGTCTTGAAGGATTTGTCTAGAATTCTAGATTCACAGTTTTTTTTTCCCCTTAGCATTTAAAATTTTTGTTTTGTGTGTTTTTTTAAGGGGTGGGGGTTCGCCGCGTGCCTGTGGGATATTAGTTTCCTGACCAGAGATTGTACAAGAAACTCAGGTTCAACCTCTGGGTCGGAAAGATCCTCTGGAGTAGGAAATGGCAACCCATTCCAGTATCCTTGCCTAGAAAATTCCATGGACAGAGGAGCTGGCGTGCTGCAGTCCGTGGGGTCGCGAAAGAGTCAGACACGACTGAGCAACTGAGCACGCAGGACAGGACCAGACCAGAGACTGAACCCAGGCTGCGGCAGTGAAGTTGGCAAGTCCTAACCTCTAGGCTTCTGTGAAAGTCCCTAAATATTTTCCATTGTTTCCTTTAAAAAAAAAAATTTTTTTTTTAAATTTATCTGTTTGGCTGCACCAGGTCTTAGTTGCGGCATGCAAGATCTTCGATCTTCCTTGTGGCATGCAGGGTCTTTAGATGGAGCATGTGAACGCTTAAGTCATAGCATGTGGGATCTAGTTCCTTGACCATGGATCAAACCAAGCCCCCCCTGCATTGGGAGTTTGGAGTCTTAGCCACTGGACTCACCAGGGAAATCCCTCCATTGTTTTCTGATATACCCTGTTGTTCCTGTATATAAGATATATCCTTTCCTTTGGCTCTTAAGAATTTTCAATCATCAGTTTTCAGCAGCTTGATTATGGTTTGCCTTAGCAGGGCGTTCCTTATATTTATCCTGTTGGCACTTTTTGAGCCTCTTGGCTGTATGGGATAAGAGTGTTCATCAAATTTAGAAAAATTTCAGCTGTTGTTTCTTGAATATTTGTCCCCTGACTCCCACCCCCTTATTTCTAGTAAGACTTTTTTTTTCAACCTTTTCTGCTCTCTGTGCTTCAGTTTTTGTTTTAGTTTTTGAGTTTCTGTTACTACTTACTCAACTTCACTGGTCATTTCCTCTACAGTATATAAATCTGCTGTTCAAATAACCCAGCAAACTTTTCATTTCAGATAAAGTGTTTTTAAGCTCCAGAAGTTAATCTCTTTGTTTTCGTTTTTATATCTTCCGTTTCTCTACTCATTATGTTCATATTTTTCTTTAAGTTTATGAATATATTTAAAATATTTGACTTAAAGCCTTTCTCTGCCAACTCTATCATGTCTGTCACTTTTGGTTTTGTTCCTATTAACTGATTTTTCTCCTGATTAGGAGTCTCATTTTCATGCTTCTTTACATGTTTAGTGATTTTTATTGGATGCTGGATATTGTAAATGTTATATTGCAGCACGTCTAGATTTTGGTGTCGTGTAAAAATTATTGACTTTTGTTTATGTGGGTATTTAAATTACTTCTGAGTCAACTTGATCCTTTTAAGGCTTTTTTAAAGCTTTTCTGTGGTTGCTGCAAAGCATCCTTCACTCTAGGGTTGGTGTAGTCCAACTGGGAAGCTGTGACCTCCTACTGTCTCTACTGAATTACTGGCTATTTGACAAGGCCTCCTCGCGTAGATCATTGAAGTTGAACATTGCCCAGACCTTTGTTAACTCTGGGTATTAGTCAGCTTACTGGGTAATTAGCTGTTCTTTCCCAGTAATTTGTTGTCCAGCCTTGTGCGGTGTTACCCTGCACATCACCCTGTACATACTCAGCCCATGACTCAAGTAGATCCTCTAGATTTCTGGAGCTTTTCCGCTGTGCTGCTCCCTCCTCTCTGATACTGTACCCTGAAGGTTCCGTTTGCCTCTGCCCCTCCACACGCTGGTCTCTTTTTCCTTGGTTGGGCATGATTACCATGTTCTATGCTGTTTTTTGAAAAGAACCTTGAAGGTGAAAACTGGGCCATTGTGGTGTCCACTTCATTTGTTTTTCTTTTTCAAGAATCAGAGTTCTTTGCTGTTATCCAATATTTGAAAGCATTTATTTAGTAACCAGTTTTATTGTTATCTATGTTGAGAAAGCAAGTCTAGTCCAATTATTATGTCATACCAAAAGTGGGAGTCTTCTTGGTCCCTTTCATCAACCTTTCTGATTGAGGTAAAATTCACATAACAAAACGTTAATCATTTAAAAATATACTCTTAGGGACTTCCCTGCCATCCGGTAGTCAAGATTCCACACTCCCAATGCAGGGAGCACTGCTTTGATCCCTGATTGGGGAACTAATATCCTGCATACCACCTAGTGTAGCCAAAAATAAAAGTATACCCTTTTATCAGTTTTAAAATCAACTTTGAGAATGTAAAGAAACTGCTTGAAATGCAGAAGACCTGAGTTTGATCCCTTGGTCAGGAAGATCCCCTGGAGAAGGGAATAAGCTACCCACTCCAGTATTCTTGCCTGGAGAATTCCATGGCCAGAGGAGCCTGGCGGGCTACAGTTCATGGGGTTGCAAAGAGTCGGACACAACTGAGCAACTAACACTTAGAATATTCCAAATGCTTCCTATTTTGCCAGATTGTATTTAATCAATAAAATAGTTTAAAGGGTTTGGAGTGAGAAACTTTCTTATGTAGACGTGAATTTAGTAAAATAGAACATTAATATTCTCTTTCTTACAGAGAATTTCACTTACCTGAATAGATTTTGGTTGGTTTCTCTTAAAAGGCTAAGAACACCAAATCCTATATATGATAGTTTATATTATGAATTACATCTTAAGCTGACAAACTATAGTTGATGTATTTCTTGGATCAAAGTAAACACTCATAGAAGCAATAGAAAATAAAAACAAAGGGACATGATTAAGAATCACCTCTTTGGGAAAAAGAATAGGGGGAAAATTGATTAGTACCTTTTTTCTCCTAGTATTTACTCCAAATATTCTGTTTTATTATATTTTAAAATCATGCTTAGTTTGTCACATTTACACTTTTGCTCCCCTGAGGGAGTGAGTTGCTGTTTCTTCTGCTGAGGTTGTCCGTTGTGCTTCTCATGAGCTCTAGTTTCTCTTTGTGTGAGTCCTGCCTGACTTAATGGTCTATAATAGTTGGAGAAGCCTTTGACTCATTTTGTAGCATTAAGAGAAGAAGCAAAATTTTAAAAATTGTTGAAGCTGTTACATTTTCTTAATCTGTGCTTCTGTTAGAACTGTTGAGGCAAGCTTGAGAGAGCAACCTCTATGAACAAATATGTAAATAAGTTGGCTTTAGGAAGTTTTCTAAAGATGAAGTTTGGAGAGGTCTAGGACTGGAAAGCTGGGCCAGCACTTACAGATTAGAATGTCTAATGGTAGTGGAGGTCAAGGCAAGAAACTAGAGGAGTGGGGGAAGGGATATAAATCTTGCAGGCTAGGAGAGCCATGGGGCAGGAAGAGGTGGGTAGCAAAGCAACTCAATTTAATTAGGCTAAAAAGGACCATCAGATGTGAGATGCCTGTAAGGAAAAAACAGGCAACTCTTGGTTTGGTGATTCTTATTTTTTGGATAGGACAAAATCACAGCTTATATATAAGATTAGGCAAGTCACATTCCAAAAAGTTTAATTTGGCAAAAATTAGAGCTTTGCATTGATGTATAAAGATAGATTCTCTATAATATCAATGAAGGCATCAATCTAATTAGAATACATTAAAAATTTTTGGCTTTGATATAGTTTATCAATTTTAAAAAGCTGCCATGTATTAATACACACATTTAGGAGAAAGTAGTATTTCTCTGCATACTGCCTACCAATTAATACATTAGGAGTTCCATGGTGCTATGCTGCTCTGTTGCCCCTGAAACACCATGAACACACATCATTTATATTTGTATGTGGATTCCATAGACAACAAATTCCATTTGTTGCCAGTACTTTTCGAGTTAAACATTTTTTTTTTTAGCCCAAACCAGTTTTCATCTTTTTCTTCTCAGTTTGACCCATTCATACCTAAAACACATTAACAAGGGAAGAGTAATGAAAAAGTTAACAAGTATCAAAACCTCAACTAGTCTCACAGTAAAGAGAAAAAAATTCCTATTTTGTCTGTAGTGAAGAAAACCTGAGCCTCAAAGACACCTTTAAAAAGCCTTAGGAATCCTCTGTAAACATCAGAAAGTAGGAGAGGATTTTCAGAGTTTTAATAATGAGCAGTAGAAGCTGATTTGAGGTTCAGAGTCTATGCTTTCGTCTTTTGTCAAGAGTTCTGCACAACAGCTTTTATATTTAGGTGCTATGCTTTTTTTTTTTTTTTTTTTTTGTTCACTCATGTGAGTTTAATTTCTTAAGATTTTTAAACATCTTTTTCTTTGCATCAGACCCTCATCAAAGTTTACTTGCTAGCAGAGTTGGTTTTTCTACAAACTTGAAGAAATAGTTTAAACTGATAGAAATCCTGATTAGCAGTTGCTCTGCCTACAATAAATTGTGTATGTGTGTGTCGTATATGTATCGGTTTGGTCAGGGACACTGACAGAGCTGGGCCAAGACTTTTTCCTGCCTGTTAATCAAGGCCACACAGACAAAGCTCAAGGAAGGATGACCCCTGCCTCAGGAAGTATTGAATCAGTTGCTATTTTTAACCAGTATACAGTAGAACTTGAGACCAGGTCCTTACTCAGTTACTAGGAAAAGTTCTCTGCCAAACTTTGCATTTGAGGAAACAGTTAATGGGCCTAAATGAGTGAAGCCTCTGCATGAAAGGAAGGGATGTGACAGTAGCTGTAAGTATTTTTGCTGACTTGGGTCAAGGATGTGGTGGCAGAGATGCGGAAAGTTCAGTTAGTGATGAAATAAGTAATTACATTTCAAAGTAACTGGTAGTTGATGGCACCTTGGATTGTCTTCAGCTCTGTGTATATGGAATTCTTCCCTGGTGGTAAAGAACCTGCCTGCCAATGCAAGAGATGTGGGTTTGAATCCTGGGTCCGAAAGATCCCCTGGAGAAGGAAATGGCAATTCACTCCAGTCTTCTTGCCTGGGAAATTCTATGGACAGAGGAGCCTGGCGGGATGCAGTCTATGGGGTGGCAGAGTTGGACATGACTTAGCAACTAAAAAACAAAACAATATGAAATTCTGGGCTGCTAATAGCAAGGTTGAAATAAGGGTATGTGATGAACTAATATTATCTCTCAACATAGGACTAGAAAAGGAAATCAGCTATTGGTGTGTTTCCAGACTAATTGACTCTTCCTCTGAAATTATACATAAACTATTGGTATTTGAGATGTATTTCTGATAGTACTCTGTTGCTCCTGTTTCATTAAGTGAAAGTTTCATAAATAATTGATTTATGGGGATTTTCCTGGTGGTCTTGTGGTTAAAAATTCAATTCAGGGGATGCAAGTTCAATCTCTGGTCAGGGAACTAAGGTCCCGCATACCACAGGGCAGCTAAACCCTCATGACCCAATATGCAGCCAAATCAATCAGTCTAATAAATATTAAAGTTTCTTTTAAAAAAAGAATTGATTTATTACAAAATAATGTTGTATACTACTATTATAATCTCTTATAAAACCTCATTCTATTTAATATTAGGAAATATGCAGAACATGAAAGCAGGTAGTTTGAGAAATACCATAAATAATATTTTCTCTGTAATATTATGCCACTATCTTAGGAATGCCTTAATGAAGTTGAATTACTTAATGGATGACAGGCACATCTTTACATATGAAATATAAGTGAGTTATTTAGGGATAGGTGGGCAGTGTTTTAGTGGAATTTAAATTAGGAAATTATAAAACTGTGTTAACATATTCATCTCATTTTAATAGGATTATTCAAGATAGAGCTGTAGCCATTTTCAACAAGGATCGATGATAAGAATTTTTCTTTTTAAAAAAAGATTTTCAAGTTAAAGATGAAAGGAAAATACTGGAATATTTTGGATTCTAACTCGTGAGATAATGAATATAGTTTTTCACAGTGACTTCTGATGGAACCTTAGTAAAATTCATTGTTTGTCATGCACCCAACTGGGAACATGGATGTTGGCTTTTCTCGTTCTGCTGTTCATACACTGTCAAGAAGCCACTGCAAAAACATCAAGCAAAAAATTTCCCAGTGGGAAGGAAGAACTAATGGTATATCTAACCCAGATAAGTGGCATCCAAAGGACTTTGGAGTGAGATATAATAACTGTAATCAAGAGATTCTTAAGAAAACGCCTATTGCTGAGGGAAAGAGCAAAAAGTTGGATGTAACCAACACTCAAAATGTTGTTCAGAGTATTAATGAAGATGTCAAAAGCCACAATCAAAGTGAGGATGAAAGTGAAAAACGTGAATATGATGATACACGCTTATTTAAAAATGAATCAGAACCCAACTGGGTGTGTTCTCGGGTCAAACAAATTGAAAATTGGAAAGAAGTTTTAGATCCAGAGACTTCATTACCTCCGGGAAATTTCTATACCTCACAAATATTGTGGAAGAAAATAGAAGCACTTTCCCCAGATAAAGTCTTAAATTTGGCTTTAGAGCATTGTGGCTCTTCAGAAAAAGAACTGAATTTCAGAGTTCTGAATAGTTCATATGGAGTAACGAAGAGCTTAGAAAACATTTACTCTGAGCCTGAGGGACAAGAATGTGGACCTTCGATAAATCCTTTGCCAAAACCTCGTAGGACATTCAGATATTTATCTGAATCTGGCGTTATGCCATATAAAGAAAGAAACTGTGACGAAAAATACTGTGAAAATAATTCTTGTGCAGAATCTTCTGTGGCCTCTTCTCAGGAACCTGAACCAAAGAAATATGGTGGAAAAATCAGAGGGAGATCTAAAAGGTATGTTTTTATTTGAAAGGTAATGATTTTCAGTATTCTCCTTTGAGAACCATTGAGCTTTTTCCTTTTCAAGCCAATTTCCATTTCCATGTGTGGGTTACACCTCTAATTTGATATACAAATGTTGATTGACCCAAGGGGAAAATACCTACAAGAGTATTAGGAGTGCAGGTAATATCTAAGACAATCTTCTGACACAACCGTAGAAAAACTTACGTTTTTTAATTAAAAATTTTTATTGAAATATAATTGACATGTAACATTATATGAGTTTCAGGTGTGCAACATAGCAATTTGATATGCCACAATAAAGCTGGTTAATAACATAATAGTGTATATTTGAAAGTTGCTAAGAGATGTTAAGAGTTCTCATCACAAGGGAAAAAAAGTAATTACGGTGCTGAGATAGTTTAATGATCATATCAAGTAATATTCATAAAATGTATGTACCTGGAAGACAGTGGATCTACATGTTAGCCAAGTTATTTTTTAAAAACTTTTTATTTTGTATTGGAGTGTAGCTGATTAACAATGTTATATTAGTTTCAGGTGGACAGCAAAGGGACTTAGTAATACATATACATGTATCCCTTCTCCCCAGACTCCCCTCCCAGCCAGGTTTCCGCATTACATTGAGCAGAGTTCCCTGTGCTATACCGTAGGTCCTTGTTGGTTATCCATTTTAATTATAGCAGTGTATACATGTCGACCCCAAGCTCCCTAACTATTCATTTCCCTCATCCTCCCCGTCAACCATAAGTTCATTCTAAGTCTGTGAGTCTGTTTCTGAAAAACTTCCATTTTCTATCTTTAAAAATATATAGGGGAAAAAAAAAAAAATATATATATATATATATAGGGAAGCTAGTACGTTCTTCTATTTCATTTGGGGCATGCTGGCTGTAGTCTCACTTTTTATTAGAGAGTAAATTTAATAAAGTACCCAAAGAAGAACATGAATGTAACTGGCTGTGTGCGTGGTAAGTTGTTGCTTCAGTCCTGTCTGACTCTTTGCAACCCATGGGCTGTAGCCAGCCAGGCTCCTCTGTCCGTGGGATTCTAGAAACAAGAATACTGGAGTGGGTTGCCATGCCTTCCTCCGGGGGATATTCCCGACCCAGGGATTGAACCCACGTCCCTTGTCTCCTGCATCAGCAGATGGATTCTTTACCAATGGCACCACCTGGGAAGCCCATGCAATTGGCTAAAAACATTCAATTTTCTCATGGTTCATATAAGGCTCCAGCCTAATTTATTATTTTTAGGTATATGATAAAAACATCTTTGTAATTTTTCACACAAATCCTTTACTTGTTAATTTTTGTCATGCCATAGTTTTAAAAGATACAACCTTAAAGTGTATCTCCTTTCTTAAGGAAATCCTTTGAGTTTGAGGACATTCAGCACTTTCGAAATCGGAACTCACGGAAGATTCATGAAGAACTTGGAAGAAATTCTGGCTCAGCACTTTATTACACACAGTCTGAGGACAATATCTATGAGGATATCATATGTAGGTGTTCACAAACTCTAAAATTCAATTTAATGAGTATGTAGTTGGGGCAGCCCTTAAGTAGAGTGTGGTATTTTCTTTTACAATCAAGCATGTCTTGCTGTAGATTTTCCTTTTTAATACTGAAAACTTTGTTGTATAAATTCCTTTATTCTTGAATGGATTTTACATCTAGTTTAGTGGACTCTTCAGTTCAGAAGTAGACTTTTGCAGCGTGGTACCTTGCGAATTCTTTTAGATTGGCTAGACGCCTGAGTGGTTTGTAAGTGTAAAGTACCACTGATTTTAAGACCTATATCCCTAAAGCAACGTAGAGTAGAGAGCTGAACCAGTCAGTTTTTTCTTTTCCTTTTACGTGTAGTCACTTTGTTCTCATGTAATTACCTTCCTCTAAACTTTCTTATTTTCCTTTTTTTTTTTTCAAGATCCCACCAAAGAAAATCCATATGAAGACATTCCAGTGCAGCCTTTGCCCTTGTGGAGATCCCCTTCAGCATGGAAGCTCCCACCCCCTAAAAGTGCTTTCAGAACACCCAAGGTATAACCAGAGAATTAATATAAGAAACATTAGAATCTTATTTATGATCCCTACAAAAAAAGGTTAAAATGGTTTAGTTAGGGCCGAAACTGAAAGGCACTGAAATATGGGTTTATTGTTCTTTGTTTTGGGGGAAGCAGCACAAAACTATCTTTTAAATTTGGTTTTGGGGAGGGGTTTTGTTTGCTTTTTAGCACTTCAAAAAACTTGAATGTAAACACCTTTGGACAAGCCATAAACCTTTCAGTTCACTCTGGTTACCACAGCTCCATCACCTGTGGCCTAAATTACCTGTCTGGTTCCTGAGAGCACTCACCACTCCCAAAAGCAAAGGCTGCCTTGACCTAATGAGGACTCTGAACTGTTGTTCTCTGTAAATTCAATTACATTGTTGTAGAAGAACTTTGGATTCGAATCCTGAGAAATTTCTTTACAGTGGAAAAGAAAGTATGGTATCCTCACTTGGTGGTGGTGGTAGTTGTGATTTAGTCACTAAGCCATGTCTGTAGCCTGCCAGGCTCCTCTGTCCATGGGACTCTCCAGGCAACAATAGTGGAGTGGGTTGCCATTTCCTTCCCCAGGGGATCTTCCTGACCCAGGGATTGAACCTGGGTCTCCTACCTTGCAGGCAGAATCCTCACTTGAGATGATTTTAAAGGAAAGATAAATATTTGGGAGAGGATAGCTTTGACTTTGAGAACATAGGCATTACCTAGATAATCTTACCCTTACCAATACCTCTTCTTTTCTAGCTTCCTCCCAAACCTCATTTCCTTCACCGGAAGACTATGGAACTGAAGAACTCACAAGCTTATATAAGGTCAAAGCTCACAAAGGATACTACATTGCCAGTCACGTTAACTGAATGGAAGCTTTTCCGAGCTGGAGAAGTTGCAAACAGGAAAAGGAAAAATCTTCCAAGGGTAAGAACTCCAATATTTTCATTCTTTGACTCTTATTTCAGCATTTCCACAAATGAGAATAAATAAACTTTAGACTGAAATGAATAGCAGGTTAAAACTGACCTACTGGAATTAGAAGATTTGGAAAGCAGACTTAAGTTTTAAGTTTTGCTCATGCAAGAAAAATGAATGAATGGCTTTTGCCAAGGTTTTTGTGTGTATGTGTGTGGATTTGTGAAATTGATTTTAGGTGAGTGAGTGAGTGAGTGAAAGTCATTCAGTCTTGTCCAACTCTTTGTGACCCCATGGACTGTAGCTGCCAGGCTCCACTGTCCATGGAATTCTCCAGGCAAGAATACTGGAGTGGGTTACCATTCCCTTCTCCAAGGGATCTGATCAACCTAGGAATCAAACCCTCCTCTCCTGCATTGCAGGCAGACTCTTTACCACATAAGCCACCAGGGAAGCCCTTAGAGGGCTTCCTTTTGGTTATCTTTGTTGTTGTTCAGTCGCTCCGTCATCTCCGACTCTGCGACCCCATGGACTACAGCATGCTGGGCTCCTCTGTCCTCTGTTGTCTCCTGGAGTTTGCTCACATTCGTGTCCATTGAGTCAGTGATGCTATCTAACCATCTCATCCCCTGCTTCCCCTTCTGCTTTTGGTTTCAATCCTTCCCAGCTTTGGGGTCTTTTCCAGTGAGGTAGCTCTTCACATCAGTTGGCCAATATATTGGACCTTCACTTCAGCATCAGTCCTTCCAAAGAATATTCAGGGCTGATTTCCTTTAGAATTGACTGGTTGGATCTCCTTGCTCTCCAAGGAACTCTCAAGAGTCTTCTCCAGCGCCACAGTTTGAAAGCATCAATTCTTCAGCGCTCAGCTTCTTTATGGTCCAGCACTCACATCCATACATGACTACTGAAAAAGTCACAGCTTTGACTGTATGGACCTTTGTCAGCAAAGTGATGTTTCTGCTTTTTAATACACTGTCTAGGTTTGTCATAGCTTATCCTCTGCGGAGCAAGCACCTTTGAATTTCATGGCTGTAGTCACCTTCTGCAGTGATTTTGGAGCCCAAGAAAATAAAATTTGTCACTGCTTCCATTTTTCCCTCTTCTATTTGCTATGAAGTGATGGAATGGGATGCCATGTTCTTAGTTTTTTTAATGTTGAGTTTTAAGCTAGCTTTTTCACTCTTCTTTCACCTTCATATGAGGCTTTTTAGTTCCTGTTGACTTTCTGCCATTAGAGTGGTATCATCTGCATATCTGGGGTTGTTGATATTTCTCCCAGTGATCTTGATTCCAGCTTGTTATTCATTCAGCCCCATATTTCACATGATGTACTCTGCATGTAGACTTCGCTAGCAGCTCAGCTGGTAAAGAATCCACCTGCAATGCAGGAGACCTGGGTTCAATCCCTGGGCTGGGAAGATCCCCTGGAGGAGGTCATGGAAACTCACTTCAGTATTCTTGCCTGGAGAATCCCCATGGACAGAGGAGCCTGGTGGGCTACAGTCCATAGGGTCGCAAAGAGTCAGACACGACTGAGCGACCAAGCACAGCACACAGCACTCTGCATATAAGTTAAATAAGCAGGGTGGCAGTTTACAGTCTTTTCATACTGTCCCAATTTTGAACCAGCTGTTCCATGAGAGGTTCTAACTGTTGCTTCTTGACCTGCACACAGGTTTCTCAGGAGACAGATAAGGTAGTCTGGTATTTCATCTCTTTAAGAATTTTCCGCAATTTATTGTGATCCACACAGTCAAAGGCTTTCATGTAGTCAATGAAGCAGAAGTATAGATTTTTCTAGAACTCCTTTGCTTTCTTCATGATCCAATGAATGTTGGCAGTTTGATCTCTGGTTCATTCCTCTGCCTCTTCAAACCCAGCTTGTTTATCTGGAAGTTCTCAGGTCATGTACTGCTGAAGCCTGCCTTCAAGGATTTTGAGCATAACCTTGCTAGCATGTGAAATGAATACAATTGTATGGTAGTTTGAACATTCTTCGGCACTGCCTTTCTTTGGGATTGGAATGAAAACTGACCTTTTCCAGTTACCTTAGTTCTCAGTAAAATCAGCTGCCCATGTTAAGGAAGCACTCGAATCTCATGTAAAAGAGCCTTCTATTAGGCTGGCTTCAGTGATTGTCACTCATTTATGTAATAGCCAAAGTTAACTCAGCTTTGTGCTTGAGTTTATAAATTTTCAGTAGTGACAAAGTATATGCCAAATATTTCCATTCAGAGGAAGGAAAAAAGAAATTTTACTCTTGGAAATATAAATTTTTGCCAATTATACTGAAACACTGACTTCTGTCTCAAAGGAGAAAAGGAAGTAAATGTGTAAATCATCTCGATGAGAGCCATTGAACCAAAGTAAAGAAATTTGGGTTATTTGTAATACATAATATTTTTAAGAGAGACACTTTAGAAATTACATAAAAATATTTAAAAACTCTTTATGTTACTCTGTTCTTCTGTAATTCAGAATGTTCTCAGGATTACTATGCTGAAATGAAGAAATAAAATCTTTTAAATAGTATTTCTTCCCTTAACCCCATCTCAATTAGTTACATGTATTTATTTAGCCCATGAGTTTTGCATCTGGTTTTAACTTTAAACAAAAGTCATAGCTGTTTCTTGGTTTAGTAACTGCTGATTGGTTCCTTAGGAAATAGTCTTTCCACAGTTACTTTAATTCTTCTGATTCATTTCCTGCCCTTCCCTCTTTAACATGTGAGGTGTTAAAGACACAGAGTTTTTCTAAGCATTAAACTGATCTCTCTGGAAAAAAAAAAATTCAGGTGTTTATTCTCCCATGTATGGTGAGGACTACTTAAAAATCAGAGGTTTAAAGAATTGCCAGGATATACATAATATATAGGGCTTCCCAGGTGGCTCAGTGATAAAGAATCTACCTGCCAATACAGGAGACGCGGGTTTGATCCCTGGGTCGGGACAATCCTCTGGAGGAGCAAATGGCAACCCACTCCTATATTCTTGCCTGGAGAATCCCATGGACAGAGGAGCCTGATGGGCTACAGTCCATGGGATCACAGAGTCAACAGGGCTTAATGACTCAGCAACAACAACAATGTATATATAATGCATAACTGAATCACTTTATTATTCACTAGGAACTAACACAACATTGTAAATCAGCTATGAAAGTGAAAATCACTCAGTTGTGTCTGACTGTTTGTGACTCCATGGACTAAACAGTCCATGGAGTTCTCCAGGCCAGAATGCTAGAGCAGGTATCCGTTCCCTTCTCCAGGGGATCTTCCCAACCCAGGAATCTAACCCAGGTCTCCCGAATTGCAGGCGGACTTTTTACCAGCTGAGCTACCAGGGAAGCCCACAACATTGTAAATCAGCTATACTTCCAAAAAAAAAAAAAATAGAATTGCCAGGCATTCTGCATAGTTCTCTTTGATAAATCATGCTGGCACAACAAAGCAGCCTCCCACATGTTACAGAAACAACAGATCGTGTGTTCACATGAGCTAGAACACAGACACATACGGAATTGTATTAAGATGTGGTTCTTGGAATAACATTAGCAAATATTTAGAAATCGTGGATTGTGGGGTTTGATGAGACCCGAGGAGCTTTGCAGTGCTTTTGATTTCATCCCTCGGTGTTTATGTACTGTGGATCCCTTGAGTACTCAAAGCTTGCTCTCTTTCTGATTATAGGTGAGATGATTCAACTTTTCCTGTTCTAATATTTTCCCAAAGATATTGTTGAGAAGTAAGGAAGACAAAATGGTTTTTGGAATTCTTGATTGTCAGGCAGGAACAAACTGTTAGCATTTCTGTTTGTAAGCCTTGTTGGATTAAACCCCTGTAGGATATTCCATTCGCAATACAAATTTTGGTTTTGGACTGTCTTTGGGAACAACATTCCATGAGGAAAGCAGTTTTTGCTTGTTTCCTCTTTGATGACTAGAGCTTTCCCTGGAAGGGAAACTGGTTTCAAAGTTTGAAAATAACTGATCTAGTCCATATGCCTCTTCCCCTCCCTTCCTTTCTTTCTCTGCTGTGGAAATCTGTGTGGGATTGTTTGCTGGAGTAGATTTCCTAACGTTTTATGTTGTTTGTCTCTAGTGTGTACATAGCAATATGGTTTCCATCATTCTTAGGAAGAATATTCCTAAGAATATATTTTCTATAACTAGAAGGTAATTATAGGCTCCTCTTCCTAGTTCACAATCAAAATTTTAATTTTATTACTTTATCTCATATTTCTGGAATAGATAGTTCCCTTTCCTTTATAACATTTCAGTGTACTTTTGAGTATACTTCTCAAATGTACATGAATATTTTTACTGTTTTTGGACCTTGTGTACCCAAAATGCATGTTTACTCTCAAACATCTTTCCTATAGCCCCTAACAATAACTTTATATGTCTGGACCCTCATATTTATAATGCTAATATTTAAGAATATGGGTAACTTTTCATTTGAATTACAACTACAAAAATCATTAAAGAAAAATCTTTAAAAGAATAAACTCATCCAAAAATGTGGGAATAATCTGTGTATTTAAAGCACATGTTTCTCACATGTTATTTTTCTTGCAGTGGACTGACTCACTGCTTATGGATTGCCAGGATTGCTAGAGAGACAAGGACAAAGGAGAAAAGAGCATTTTTCTCAAGCAACTTTGTTGGTTATCATCTTACATTAATATAATGCTCCTAGCAGTTGTTAATTCTGGACACTAAATATGTTAAATCAAGATTAATAGTTAATGGAGAAGGAAATGGCAACCCACTCCAGTATTCTTGCCTGGAGAATGCCATGGACAGAGGAGCCTGGCAGGCTATAGTCCTTGGGGTCGCAAGAGTTGGACATGACTTAGCGACTAAACCACTGGAGAAAGACTACCCTCAATTTGGCAGCAAGTGACAACTGTCCTTAAGATTTCTTTTTTTTTTCCCCTGATAGAAAAAGAAAACACTTGGAAAATGAAAATAATAAATTTTCTATTCAAATGTAAAAAAAAATTAATAGTTAAGAAAAAACTTGGAATTTTAAGAAAAAAGAAAAATATACATAGAAAACCTAATCAGTTTCTCCTTTTAAAAGTAGCTGTTGATCTTTCCTCCTTTTTAAGCCCAGTCTGTATCTCTCTCTTGCTGTCTTTTATACACACTTCCCAGAAGCAAAGAAAGAATTGTAATGAATAATGCATGTTAAATGTAACATGGTTTTTGTACTTGGGCATATTTGAGAATCTCCTACTTTTATGACATATTTCTAAAATAAATTGTAATATTAGTGTTCCCAGTAGTAAAGAGAATATTTCTTTTAACTAAAACTTTCTAAGTGAGATTATCCTCTTTTTTGCAAAAGTTCATGGGAGCAAAATTAACTGCGCCTCACCCTGCCTTCCAAATGAATAAATGTCTCACTTCTTACTCTGGGCATGCAAAAACTTGAGCCTGTTGGTGAGGCTTGGTCAACACAGAGAGTGCAGTAGCCAGATTTCCTGCATGTTGTGACATGGAAATACAAGCAATCTCTGTAGGAGCCTGTGCTGAATTCATCTAGAAAGGAAATATCCTTTCCCACTTCTCTTACCTATATTAAATGGATTTTGTGTTAGAACAGCATGTCATCTTACTAAAGATAATTTTAGATTAAAAATTGAAAACTGTAAAGGTTTTATTTATAAAATGGATCTTTCTCTGAATGAGAATCACTAATAAGTTAATATCATCAAGCTGCAAAACTTGTTGGTGTTTATTTTAACTTGTACTATTCTGGTCTTTCTTTTAGCTTGTATTAAAAATAGATGATATATTTGAGTCTAAGAGAGGGAAGAAAAGGGTAAAGTTACACCCTTACACTGGAAAAGATGTACCTCCCTCTAAAGGTAAGAATTGTTCCAGCAGTCTGTAGCTATTAGAATATGATAGGCAGATGATTACATAATTTAATGTTTGATGTGAATTATAATTTTTGGTTTACTTTCCTGTCTCTCCCACTTAAACATAAAACTTCTTTAGCCTAAGGAATTATTTCTTGTTCTTCCTCAAATCCCTTTTATTTAGTTCTGGTTGTTGTTCACTCACTAAGTCATGTCTGACTCTTTGCCAAGTAATAGCTACTGGATGAATAAGTACATAAATTTAAAAATAGTTATAGACCAATGAGAATGATTTTTCATAGATTTCATCCTTATTTTGTAATCCTTTGATTTATAGTCTTTTGTCAGTGTAGACTCGTTCAGTGGAGAAATGAAAATATTAAGTATATATATACTGAAGGTATGTGGTATTCAACCTATAGTCATCTAATAAGTTCAGTAGTTTTGTCCTTAAGATGCCTAGATAAAACTTAGATTGTCTTGACTGAGAACCTTTCAACATTCATAATGAATTATTAGACTTTACAGCTAACTTACTTGTCTGGCACAGAATATGTAGAAGTTAGCAATTTTTTATATATGAGATTCATAAGTGAGAAACAACAGCCAAATCATACCAGAGAATAATGTTTCATATTTTTGCAAAGACTTCCAAAGACAAAAATTTCTTAATTTCCATTAAAAATCTATTCCTCTTTCTACAATTGAACTATGTGAAATTAAACTTCCGCATTCAACAATTCAAAACTCTTTCTTCTTACTTTGTGATGATTAAAATCATCCTGTCACCATTTAAAATGTGAATTTTCATATTTTCAGAAGCAATTATCAAAACATTTTAGTCTTCTATAGAAGAAATACTTCTAGTTATTGTTAGTAATAATAGCTACTACTTAATTGAATGAAGTAATGGTTTCTTTATGTACTTTATCTGGTGTATAACATATGACCACACTGGGAGGTGTAGGACTATCCTGATTTTACAGAGTAAGAAGCTGAGCGAGAAGAGGAAGCATCTATTTGAATCAAGGAACATGACACCACAAAGTCTTATTCTTCTTTATCACCAAGAGTTACTCAGTTTTTGTCATAAGTCTTGATTTTTAGCAGTTTCACTATCTCCTCTCTAGATGTTTTCATATATCCAGTAAAGATATGGTCAAATGCTCTTTATTTGTATAATTCAAAAAGAGATACAAAAAACAAAACAAACAAAAAAGAGATACAGAAGATGAAAAGTAATGCTAGATATTCTGCTGGATCTTTTCAGATACATTATGATTGTCATTTCTAAATAACTGTATATAGCAAATATTATTGTTTTTATAGATAAGGAAATAAATTATAAATTGCAAATTATATGAAATATCAAGGACAAATTCTTAGAAAAGATTGTCAGTTTTCCCAGATTAACAGCAATATGTTGATAAGTATATTCACCAGATATGCTACTCTAGGTAGATTATCAGTGATCTGTTATTTGTATGCTTTATGGATTAGGAAGATTTTAGTAAAGTTGACTCTAAGAAAAGTTTTTGAAGCGTCAAATCCTTTTTTTCACTGTCTTTATTGAAAAGAACAAAAGATCAACAGCATAAACTGCCAACTTGAAACACATACACACGAAAGGGGGAGTCCCGACAAGTTTATTTTCTTTTGCATGACTCAGAGGAAATGTGCATTTACCCAATCTCTGTGACCAACTTCTTCAGTGGACAGGAGGAATTTCTCTCATGCTTGAGGACTCTGGCTCAGTAGTCACAGTTCTCAGGTTTTTGTTTTCCTCCTTAAGCTTTTGTCTGTGTATCAACAATGCCTCGTAGAACCAGATAATTTTTTTTACCTACTCTGCCAGTACATGCTAGGTTTTACTGAATCTATTCCAGCCTAAACATTTCTTAACTCTCGATTCTCAAGTATCACAAAATGATTTACTGCCCTTCTTCAAAAGTACAATTTTGTGTATTGAAGTCACTTATCAAAAAGGGACAACCTAGTACTTTTTTGATCCTTATAGATTCTCAATATTGGCTTATAAACCCCTTAACCTTCATTCCATGTCTTGGAATGCAGGTCATCAAAACCCAGAGGTGAATATGTTAAAGCCATATAAATGATCTTTTCTAAGGTCTTTGCCAGGTAAATTACCTTTCCTCCCTTCCCATTTTCTCCTTCTTTTCTTTTCTTTTTTTCCCAGACACCTCACAGGCTCCCAAGAGGTGCCTGGTGCCAAGGATATAGATAGGGTTCAGTAGCTCGCAGTGTTTATTCTTACTTATTGATCACTAGGAAGAGCCCCACTGTAGTTTGTGCCATTGTAGTTAGTTTGAAGTTATAGAACCTAGATAGTACACAATATTTAGATAGCTACCTTTTCTGTAACATCTCTTGTGTACTTTTCATGCCTATCTTATGGAGAGACAGTATTTTTTTATCTTCTCTTCTCCCTTATTACAAAACTAAAATGAGCACAGCAAGAAATTGTAATAATATAGAATAAGATAAAATGGAAAGCCAGTGTTTCCAGAATTTCCTGCTACTACTCCCAGAAAATTTTATGTACATGCAAATGTTTTTTCTCCCCACATAGCTTTATACTATGTCTTGCTTTTTTTTAAAAAAAAGTATAATTAATATATTTTAGAGCTCTTTCAGTATCAACACACAGAGATCCACATATCTACACTGCATTTCTTTGTATAAATGTAAAAGAATTTTATTTAGCTGTTTCTAACATTTTATTTAACCTGTGGATAATTAAGGTTTATAAATAGATATAGGTTTTTTTCTCTTCAAACAATGCTGTGATGTACATTTTTTACTTATATATATTTTTGTATATTGGTTAGAATATATTTATAGAACGAGTTCTTAGCAGTAGACTTAATCAAATACTTTAAAGAACGCATAAATTAATATTTTTATAACTGCTACTGAATTGTCTCATAAATAGATTTTAACAGCTTACATTTCTATGAGCAACTTTTGAAAATGATATTTCCCTCACTATCTTAGTTAATACTGTGTTTTATTAGAGATTTTTTTTACCAGTATCATGGTTGAAAAGTATATCTTACTTATTGTTTTAATTTACATTTTTTAATTATTAATTTGGACAGTTACGTTTATCAAGATTTATCGGTCTTTTTCTATAAATTGCCTATTCCTACCCTTTTATTCATCTTTTGTTGTGCTGTGTTTTTCCATATTCATTTATGACAACTATTTGAATATTAAGAAGACAGTCTGGTGTCTACAATGTATACTACAAATATTTTTCCAGGTTATTTGCCTTTTGAATTTACTAATGATTTTTTGTTAGATTAGAAATTTTACATTTTTATACAATCAGACTTACATACATTTTTCATTTATAACTCCCTAGTCCTCGTTTTTCCTGATACTTAAAACTTTACCCCTTTCTTTACATATTAAAATTTCACTTTAACTTTTTAGATTTAATTTAGAAATTTTTCATTCTCTTGTTTACAATGTTTTATGTTTTGGTTTCTTTGTTGTTGTTTTATAAATTGACAATACACCTAGTATTGTACAGAATATTCCCTTCTGAAAGCAAAGCCCCTTAGCCCCAAAATGCTTAAAGTTCAATTGTGGAAAATAAGAGCAGTTCAAAGCCGTCTGAGTACTGTAAGAATTCAGAGTAAAGTTCAGTTCAGTTTGGCCTTTGAGGTGGCTTAGAAGCATCTTAAAAGAGGTAGAATGCTACTTCATAAACTCATTTGGTAATCTTTCTTAACTTCACATTTTCTTGTTAATCTAAACTCATAGTTTGTTCCATGTTGAGACTTTTGGTTAGCCAGGTTGATGCTTCTACCTGTGATTCTTTATTTGGGAGTCAAAAGATAAATATGTCTACATTCTATGAATGTAGAAATAGAATCTACTCTAACCAAGACTTCCTGCAGCTAGTTTGGACTGCTGTTAAATTCTAGATTTACGGGTGCGAGGGGAATTAAGGAGGGAAATGGGTGTGGGAAGAAGGTGGAAAGTAGTTTCTTCTCTGAGCCTTTTATTCTTTTTACAACTGTCCTGCCCTGATACAGCTAAGTGGTTTGGAGAAAGTTTCAGCCTCCTTGTTATTCCTTGCTCTTAAGTCCCCAGGTCTGTGGAACTTTTACATTATTCTCTTCCTCATGTTCCTCCTGCTGTTGTTGGACAATACAAATGGAAACTCTTTTTTTTCAGGTGAACCCAGTGGGTACGAAAGTGATGCTGAGTATCTACCAAAGAGTGAGTGAGTCAGTGGTGCTGCTCCCTTTCGCGTGATGATCCTGGTTTTAGGTGGAGTGGCACCTACCTTTGCGATGAAGCATGTGTTTTCTACACCAAGTTTCACTTTGTCGGTGATTTCTTCATTATAAGATCCTGTTGAGATTTAGGGAACTAAACAATACACTGTCAGATGTTGTGACAGCATTAAAAATCTCCCATAGTTGAGAATGGATACATGTATATATATGTATGGCTGAGTCCCTTTGCTGTTAACTGTCATAACATTGTTAATTAGCTATCCACCAATACAAAATAAAAAGTTTAAATAAAAACTCTCCCATGGTGGTGTGAGGCAAACCTATATATTTCTTAAGATGGAATGTTCTGAGGGGAGTGGCAGAGCTGCGTGTTCAGACACATATGCAGCCATTTCCCAGCAGCCACAACAGAGCATGTGAGTCATCCTCTGAGACAAAAATATCTGATTTTTTCATAGTCACTCAGGTGTAATTCTTTAAGTGTCTTAGCTACCTCTGACATTGAGATAGGCAACACTGATCTGTTTCTTTTTCATAGGCACTTATATTCTAAATTACTGTGCCATTTACTTTCAGTTAAGAGTATAAACTATTCCATGCATTTTTGGTTGTACTTGTTCAAGTACTCAAAGGCTCTGTATCCTGCATCTAGTGGATTTTCACAGCAAATTATTTCGTTTCTGTTTAACTGAGGCATGGAAAAAGTAGGAGACATGAATTATCAAAGCCAAGAACAGGGCAGTTCCAAGTCTGATATTCTGACTTTATGATTAATAATCATGTGCTCCTCCCAGTAGCTTCAGTTGCTTCAGGTGTTTGATTCAGTAGCCTGATTTAAGGTGAAACTTAAGTCATCATCAAGTTCAACTTGGATGTGTAAAGATGACTAACTTAGTGCTGTTGCTACTGAGAATCAGGCCCTAAAATTTTCTTGATCTGAGCTAAGCCCTTTGGAAGTAAGAAGGCTTGCCTGGAGCACCTTTTTAAGTGTTCTTAATATTTTGATCCACATCATAACTTCTTTGGGGCAGAATTCATCACATTTCGAAAGAAAAGCAAAACAATTAGAGGGTGAGTCTTTCAGTCATTGGCTTAGAATGCTACTGCTGCTAAGTTGCTTCAGTCATGTCCGACTCTGTGCGACCCCATAGACGGCAGCCCACCAGGCTCCCCCGTCCCTGAGATTCTCCAGGCAAGAACACTGGAATGGGTTGCCATTTCCTTCTCCAATGCATGAAAGTGAAAAGTGAAAGTGAAGTCGCTCAGTTGTGTCCAACTCTTAGCGATCCCATGAACTGCAACCTACCAGGCTCCTCCATCCATGGGATTTTCCAGGCAAGAGTACTGGAGTGGGTTGCCATTGCCTTCTCCGGCTTAGAATGACACATAAGCAAATCTCTGGGATGCTTAGATTATTTCTTCTGCAAGTACTGCGTCCCCCCTAGTGGAGACTATCCCAAATTATCCAGAATTTACAGCAATGAGAATAAAGGATAAATGTTATCCACTTTTGAGTGGGATTGCTCACACTGTCTAAATAGTACGCATCTATACTTTCTTTCTTTTGAGAAACAATCTGCTAATGAATATCTCCTTATTCTTCATTTTTTCCTCTTGTGTTTAGCACCATTTATTGATATATGTCCATCATTCATAATACATGCCAAAGAGAGAAGGGAAAACAACAGTTTGTTTCATGTGAGAATAGTTTTGTTTTAATTTTATAAAAATTGCCTCTTTATGTACTTACCTTCTATAGGACTCAACTATTTTATCAGATCTTTTCCCCCACCTGTGATTTCATGGTCTCAGCAGTGGCATCTGTGGTTTGGCCAGTGCTTTTTACCTGACCTTGGCCGTGTGTTCTGGTGTCATGCCGTGAAACAGGGGCTAACGCAGAGCATGTGTTGGGACATGCCCGGGTATCAGTTGGGACACAGAGCATCAGTCCCACTGCAGAGCGCCCAGGGGCCTGTGAGAATCTGCGCTTGTCCTCCACGCGTGTCACAGCCCTAACAAGCTTGTCTGGGTGGCAGACGTTCATTAGTAACATTCATAACAACGACTGAGTGAAGATTAGCCCCACATGGGTCATGACCCCTGGGTGCTAGGGGGAAGATAGGGCTACAAAGGAAGACAATGCTCCCTGATCTCATCGCAGGTCGCCACAAGCGCATAGCACAACTGCAGCAGTCGTCCAAGAGGAATCCACACTACCAGACTTTAGAGCGGGATCTGATTGAATTACAGGAGCAGCAGCTCTTTGAACTTTTTGTGGTGGTGTCTCTACAGAAGAAGCCGTCAGAAGGAAGCTACGTTCCCCAGGTCATACAACAATTCCCTAGCAAGGTAGGTGCACAGAGGCCATGAGGCATCCAGAAGTGGACGGCATTCCTGTGTCTGTGTGTTTATCCCTCTCCTCCTGTTTACTGTGGTCTCCATCAGCTTTTATTAACGCTGTACTTCTTGTAGGACATGGATCTGATGATATCTTGTCATTATTCAAGTTGGGTTTTTATTTTTTGCTCTACTGCTTGCTAAGTGACCTTTAGCAAGTTCAGTTCAGTTCAGTCGCTCAGTCGTGTCTGACTCTTTGCAACCCCATGAATCGCAGCACGCCAGGCCTCCCTATCCATCACCAACTCAAGTTACAAAGCCTCAGGTTTCCCCTTCTTAATGAGAGCGAGTGAATGAGTGAAAGTCGCTCAGTCATGTGTGACTCTGACCCCACGGATTGTAGACCACCAGGCTCCTTTGTCCATGGAATTCTCCAGGCAGGAATACTGAAGTGGGTTGCCATGCCCTCCTCCAGGGGATCTTCCCGACCCAGGGATTGAACTCAGCTCTCCTGCATTGCAGGCAGATTCTTTACCCTCTAAGCTACCAGGGAAGCCCCATTCTTTTTTTCTTTTTTTTTCCATTTATTTTTATTAGTTGGAGGCTAATTACTTTAGCCTCCTAAGTATGGTTTTTGCCATACATTGACATGAATCAGCCATGGATTTACATGTATTCCCCATCCCGATCCCCCCTCCTGCCTCCCTCCCCACCCCATCCCTCTGGGTCTTCCCAGTGCACCAGCCCCGAGCACTTGTCTCATGCATCCAACCTGAGGAAGCCCCAGTCTTAATGAGGGGAATGATAAATGTGGCAGAATAAGGTAGCAGTTCTGAGCAAGGACTGTGAGCCAACTGTCTGCATTGCCACTTACTAACTCTGTGACTTAGAGCAGTTAAACTGGTCTGCGTCTTGTTTTCTTCGTTGGTGAAGGAGGGGTAATCCTAACAGTGTCTACCCCATATGGTGAGGATTAAATGAGCTCATTATGTAATAATTAATATAAGGCACTTAGAACAGTGTCTAGTATATAGTAGCACAATATAATGTTATCCCGTATTAGTGAGGATTTAATGAGATTATGTAACATGCTTAATGCAGTTTCTGGCTCATAGTAAGCATGTGATAAATGGTTACTATTATTAACAGTATTATTTCCTTTACTCTGCCTTTTCCACAAAATCATTCATTCATTTATTTCATCAGTATTTCATAAATACCTACTATTTGCCAAGATTACATGCTGAGAACACAACTAAAATAGATCTTCTTGGTCCCTGCCCTCACAGAGCTTACAAAATAGACCATAAATGTGGCTCTGAGCTTTGTGACTGTAAAAATAAAGAACATGATCATTACATCAGGACTTACAAACTGATAGGCTCTGAGCTTATTGAGCCCACAGACATATTTTGGGGGGGTTGCTGTAATATAGTAATAAAATAATAATAAAGTTTTTGTTGTCAGTTTTTTGTTTAAAAGTCAAATTTCACATAGAAATTTGTATTTTGGCTTTTTCCTGAGAAACTAGAAAGACTGCCGGCACTCAGCCCACATTCCTAAGTGGCATGAATTGGCTGAAGCTGAGTAAGGAGCAGGACTAACTTCATGGGTATGTGACCAGTGCAGTCACAAAAGGCCTCTCTCCCCTAGAAGGGCCCTGCTCCACAGGAAGCTCTCAATTTATACTTGAATTTGTGTTTTGTAAGTGAGGAGTGAGGTCTGATGAGACGGTGGGGCGTGTGCCAAGGTCTTAAAGCCTGGGTTCATGCATGGTCTCACCTGCTTCCTCCCCAAAATGGGTTCTCTAGTTGTCCTCACTCCTGCTTCTTGGTTCCCCAGGTCCTGTCAGGCTCCCCCCTTTCCAGCCTCACTCATTGGCTGCTGCCACCCTCTGCGGCATGCATGGGGAGAGTCAGGATCAGGCAAGCATTAACCCCACAGTGTCTTAAGCAATGCATGGTCTTGCTTAATGCCTTAATGCAGTGTCTTAATGCCCTGCCCTGGGCATTGCTACACTTATTCAAAGGGTGGTCTAGAGGGGCAAGCCTTTTCATCACCCCCAATCTAAGTACTGAGCATGTGCCTGTGTGAAGGCTACAGCCCCTTGAGGGTCACCCAGCTGCTATGGGTTGGAGTGGCGGGCTCATGGTAAGGGAGTTACCCCAGCTCAACTTCTCCACCCCTAGTTAGGACAAAGGGTTTGAGTCCTGCGCCTGGCCCTAGGGGAAACCCCGCAGCTGGTGGGTCAGTTGTGCACCAGACTGTGGGCCAGGGTCCCTGAGCACCTGTGAATGTCCACACTTATCCCCAAGATCCTTGTGCCTGAGGGAGCATGCCTCTGAATACAAAATCAAAAACCCTGTTTCGTTTTAGAAATTAAAAGATAGGTCATTGATATTAGTTACATGAAGGCAATATGGTAATTAGACTTATCTGCTTATTTTTGTACTAATTTTTAAATGTCTTTTGACTTAACTAGATTTAGACTATTCTTTAAAGTATAATACCAAACTTGCACAAAAGGGTCTTCCATGCTTGAATTTTACAGGAAGTCGCAAACCCATAATTAGGTAGCAAAGATTACATGCTAAGGGAAATGATTATATGTGGAGTGGATTCTAAAAATACTATTTTTTCTAAGTAACAGTCATCTGACTTTTCGAAACATCTTGGATTATTGATCAGAGAGTATCTTGAGCTGACTAGGTTTTTGCTATCAATATATTATAAAATAGATTTTCATTTATTTTATATTCCATGATTCACAAAAATATTCTGACTAGTATGTGAATACTTGAACTAAGATTCTTTCTCTAGATAAGAAACTGTTTTCAATAATTTCTCTCTTACATCAGATTATAGGATCTCCTCAAGTACCCTCTCTATATAAAAACAGAATTTTTTTTACTTAGAAACTGTTCCTTAGAAATTTTCAGTGATTAACAGTCTTGGCCCTCCTGTTTTATTAAACTGCACAAAACCACTCTGAGATAACTACCTTGACTTATTGGATACCTCTTTTCCTGAGAACAGGCTGAGTTTTTTATTTCTACACTCCACTTACATAGAATATTAGTCACTTCCAGTGTTATTTTTTTTTTCAGGGTGATCATGGCTTTAAGCAATCCAGAGACACTGAAGAGAGGCTCAAAGTTATCCCCAAATTTTGTTTTCCTGATTCAAAGGACTGGGTGCCAACCTCAGAACTCAAGAGGTAAATAGACTACTTTATCTGATTTCTGTTTGTTGAAACTGCAAAAGTAGAATCAGAATGTTCGAGAAACAGATAGAACCAGTAGTAAAGCTATGTGTACTCTGTGGTAGGGAAGGAAGAAACAGAATTAGGACATTTCCTATGTGGGGCTCCCAAAAGAAAAGCACAGTGTCAACGGGAAAACAAGTTTGAAAGTCTCTTCAATTTGCCAATTCTGCAGGAAAAAACGTTCCACTTTATATACAATCAGAAATGCCACCAAGTGGACATAAAAGGAAACAAATACTGAACTTAAGAACTCAGAAACAAAACACTGCAGTGTCAGCATCTTGTATCTCCCTCAAATTGTTAGAAAAAGCTGTAGCCCAGACTGTATGTTCCCCTATCAAACTTGTACAAAAAGGAGGCTGGAGTTTGGAAGGTATAAGTATACTGGAAAGGAATTATAAGAAATTTCTTCCCAGTATCTAGAGGAAATTACTATTTCAATTAATAAGACATCATCATCTCATATCCTGCTTGTAAATAGATGACTGCTTCTTTCAAAACTGGAATTACTGGTCATGTATTTAGGCTGAAAAGCATGATTATGTGAACCATGTCACATGCTGATGACCTGCTGGAAGACAGCCTCCGCTGTTGCCTAAGTGGCTGTGCCCTTCCACGCCGCGTTGCCTCCAGACTAAGCTGCTGCCTCTCACAACCAGTTTAGCCTGATCGCCACTCTCATCTCTGCGCCATCAGTCCTGATGCTTTTGTGCTGTCAGTTGCACTGCTGACCACATAGGCAGCTTCTTTCAAATGGACCTGGCTGCTCCATGGTTGGCTTTTCCCTCTCCCCAGGAGTTATGTGTGTTCATTCTAAAATATATGGAAAATACAGAGGAGTAAATAAAAAGCAAAAATTAGAAGTCACTGGCATTCTGGTTTACTCAGAGATAATCACTGTAAGTGTTTTGAGATGTTCCCTTCCAATCTTTATTCTTAGCCATATATAAACATATGTATATAATGTTGTTCAGATTTGAATTCCTTTTGATTGTTAATGAATTTATTTCTTGGGCCTCTCTAGGTCTTCATTTTGTGAGTTATCTATGCATTTTATCTTTTGCTTATGTTTCTAATGAGATGATTATTTTCCTATTAATTTTTATATATTAAGGGTATAATCTTTTGTCTATCACTGTTCCATATGACCTCTCAAAACTAAGTAGAAGAATTTGGAAAGGAAGAATAGCTTATTAAAATCCTTTTTAGTTTACCTATGTGTTTGGCTAAGCTGAACATTCAACAAAAGGCAAATAGACTTGATTAATAGCTGCCCAAATAAATAAGAAAGTGACAGGAGGCAGTGGCTTCAACAGCTCATCTGATACCTGTTCTCTCACTCCAGTGCAAAGCAAGATATTCTCAAGGGCTGGACCTTTGAGAATTTGAGAGTTTTCCCTCAGGAAGAACAGGACTTGCAATAAATATAATATCGATGCTTCCTCTTACATCACAAAATGGCTGCTGTGAGACACTAATTCTTAATAGCTTGTTCCAAGGAATGTCATAAGTAGTTGTTTGAATCTCAAACTATTGACTGTTTTTTCAGTGAAACCTTCTCCTTTGTCTTAACTGGTGAAGATGGGAGCCGGTGGTTTGGTTACTGTAAGAAACTGTTGGTAAGTACCGGACCTGTGCTTCAGGCAGCTTTGGTCGAGAAACAATAAAGTCAGACTAGGAACTTTGGAAGCATAATCTCTAGATGAGTCTGGGGACCACTCATTGATCTGTGTATTACAAAGAAACTATGTTAGCTTTAAATAGTAAGAGCAGGGTGGAGGTTAGCCACAGAGTGTTTCAGAATAGAAAGGGTATGGATTTATTTTATTTGTTTGTCTGTAATAGATAGTGAAAGCACTGACATTATAGCTGAAGTCAGTCTGCTTATGTTTGAGGAATGGAGTACAATGAACAAGTCGAGGGAGCTCTGATTTACTTTCTTCTTGCTTAGATGCCTTCATTAAGCTGGAATAAATCATACCATTTTTTTTTTTTTAGCATTTTTCCATCTTTCAGTGTTCATTGAGAATGAGACCTTTGGTTCCTACTCTATACTAAGGAGTATTAAGAGGTACTAATAGTCCAAATTAGTAAAGACTTGTGTTACTTAATTTTTGCTTTGTTGTTATTGTTGTTGTTTAGCCAGAAGGCAAAGGAAAGCGACTCCCTGAGGTATACTGCATGGTCAGTCGCCTAGGCTGCTTCAACCTTTTTTCAAAGGTGAGTGGAGAATGGGTGCTCTGAAAGGTGGTGTCCCTTCTGAGCTCTGAGTATGTCTTTGTTTCTGATGACTTCACTAGGCAGTGTTAAGTTGCATAGACTTTTAACATTCTACTTTAGAAAGGGTTTTCCATTAGTAGATTCCAACTACAGGTTTGAAGGCTTAAACCACATGATGTTGCCCTATAATTCTCATTTTGGTTTGCTAAACCTTGCTGCTTAAAGCGGAACTTTGCCTGAAGTTTATCTTGTCTCATGTCTTTCCCAGACACCGAACTGCAGGATATTATTGTGTTACCTTCTTTGCCCCTTCCTTGGTGATATAAAAAGGGGCTGCTTTCTAAAATTAAAGTGATTTATTTTAATAACTTTTCTTAGAAATTTAAAGATACCTCCAAGAGAAAGGAGGCCTTTAATGAACTTTCATTAAGTGTGGCAGAAGCTTATCTGTCTTAAAATTAGTGATTGTATTATTTTCAAGTTTGTGTACCCAGTTTTTCAGTTCCTTTAATAGAATTCTTTTCTGTTTTTGAACTGAGTCCTTAATTTAAAAAAAAAAAAGATATGTTTTGTGTATGTAGATTCTGGACGAAGTAGAGAAAAGAAGAGAAATGTCTCCAGCTTTGGTTTACCCCTTCATGCGAAGTGTCATGGAAGCTCCTTTCCCAGCTCCTGGACGCACCATCACAGTGAAGAGCTACCTCCCTGGGGCTGGAGATGGGGTAAGTTAGTTAATTTTGAGGAGACTCACTAGCTGCCAAAAAGCAGTCCTTATGCTAGTGGACCTTACGTGATAGAAACCTTTCTCCTTTTCATAAATTGCACAGAGTGTGTTTCAGTCACAGAAGTACTAGAGAAACATCCAGTTCATCTGTGAGGTTGTTGATCCTAGACGCAAGAACCAGAGGTTTCTGTACCATTCATAGACCGAACCACTCATAAATTGACCTGCATGAGGTCAATTTCAATATGATAAATGTTGTCCGGTGGGATGAAAGATTTCATCAGAAATTTATCGCATGAAACTAAAGTATTAAGTCTTGAGATCAGTGTAGGCTGCTTCACAAACTCTGCAGCAGCCCCTCTCTCTTGAATTTAATCTGTAAAAGAGTGGCAGGGTCCATTAGTATTGTCACTAGGGATCTTTCCCCACCTCAGCTCCCCTGATTGAAATGTTTGCATTTCAGTCTATTGAACTGTGCCGGCCACTGGACTCGCGACTGGAACATGTTGATTTTGAGTGTCTCTTTAAGTGCCTCAGTGTGTGCCATCTCATTCGAGTCTGTGCCTCTCTCCTTTTGGAGCGGAGGGTAATCTTTGTTGCCAACAGCCTAAGGTGAGAAATAAGTAAGATATGTCACTTCAGACTGGGGTTTTACTTGTTCTTAGTGTTTTAGAATTTGGCCATATTAAAAAAAACGTTTAGGTAGGATCTCAATTACTTAATGCTGTAGCGACATGGATAATCCAAAAGCTATTTGCGTTCAGCTATACCAGTTTCTTTTGAGGGCTGCAATTAATTTACCTTCCAAATGTGTTCTGTTGAAACTTGTTAAAAATTGGTATTGCTTCTCTGAGTATACACTAGTTTTTAGCAATATAAATTGTGGGAAACAACTGGATTGAGATTAACGATTCTCAGAAAATTAAGTTAAAAATTAAATAGGCTGTTAATGAGCACCCACAGCATTGTTAACCTGCGATCCTGGCGTCGGTCTGTCGTCCTGTGCTCACACCTGACGTGCCCACCGTGTGTCGCTGTTTGCTCTCTCCTCTGGCTAGCACCCTGTCGCAGTGTGGTCATGCCGTGGTTGCCACGCTGTACCCGTTCACCTGGCAGCATACCTACATCCCGGTCCTGCCAGCATCTATGATTGACATCGTGTGTTCACCTACTCCGTTCCTTATTGGAATCCTGTCTTGCTCCTTACCACAGCTCCAGGACCTACCCATTGAAGAGGTAATATGGGAGATTTAGTACCTGTGAAAAAGATTGGCGCACTGGCAAATGAAAACAAGGGATTTTTAACAGTGATGGATATGTCATTAATTAATAATAACATGTACTTATTATTGTTATGTTATCATATTTTTATGCTTATTAAAATGAGAAAAATACTATAGTACATATGAATCTGAAATTATATCTTATTTACAGCACTGAACCATGGGCTAATTCTTGTGTTATTCTGAAGAGTAGGTCTTTTTTTTTAAAAAAAATCATACAAAACACTACTCTGGGTTAATTTTTAAATTCTTTCAAATATAACACACATATAGATAAGTTCCCAAAACAAAATGTACAGCTCAGTTAATTATCACAAAGTGAGTGCTAATGGTAACCAACACTGGGATAGAATAGAGACATTACAGCCATGGAAACAAAGCCCTCACCATGCCTTCTTTTTCTTGCTTTAAAAATTTTTTTTAATATAAATTTATTTATTTTAATTGGAGGCTAATTACTTTACAGTATTGTAGTGGTTTTTGCCATACATTGACATGAATCGGCCATGGATTTACATGTGTCCCCCATCCTGAACCCCCCTCCCACCTCCCTCCCCATCCCATCCCTCAGGGTCATCCCAGTGCACCAGGGCCGAGCACGCTGTCTCATGCATCAAACCTGGACTGGTGATCCGTTTCACATGCGATAATACACATGTTTCAGTGCCATTCTCTCAAATCATCCCACCCTCGCCCTCTCCCATGGAGTCTAAAAGACTGTTCTTTACATCTGTGTCTCTTTTGCTGTCTCGCATATAGGGTTATCGTTACCATCTTTCTAAACTCCATATATATACGTTAGTATACTGTATTGGTGTTTTTCTTAAATTTTTAAAAATTATTCTTACTTATTGTTTGGCCACACTGTGTGGCATGTGGGATCTTAGTTCCCTGACCAGGGATCAAACCTCTGCCCCTGCACTGGGAGCTCAGCATCTTAACCCCTGGACTGCCAGGGAAGTCCCCCATCATGCTTTCCTCTAATCACTGTTCTCTTCCCCACTCCTTGCAAAAGGTAACTATTATCTTGATTTTTTTGATGCTCATTTTCTTGTTTTTCTTTATAACTTAACATCCTAGGCATCTATCCCTAGACAATATAGTTCAGTTTTGCCTGGTTTTAAGCTTGACATAAATGGATTCATACAGCAATATTTTTCTTTTCTTTTTTTTCTTAGTCTGGCTTCTTTCAAGCAACATTATATCTTTAAGATTCACCCATGTTGATGAGTTTATCAGTAGTTTCATCATTCTGATTGTGTATAGTAATCCATTGTGTGAATGTACTGCAATGTTCTCATCCATTCTATAGTTGATGGACATTTGAGTTGTTTCTAGTTTGGGGTTATTATTAATAATGCTGCTATAAATATTCTTGTTCATGACCCTTGATACATATGTGCATGCAGTTTTATGGGCAAATATTTGGAAATGGAATTGCTGGGTCATAGAGCAAACATATCTTCAACTTTAGTAAGTAAAGTCAAGCTTTTCCAAAGTAGTTGTGCCAAGTTAAACTTCCTCCAGCAGTGGATGAGAGTTCCTGTTGCTCCATATCCTTGTCAGCCCTTGTTGTGATCACTTCATATCATTTAGCTTATCAGATAGTTGTATTTTATTTTGATTTTATTAGTATTCCTTGATTATGGTTGAGAGTGAGCATCTTTCTATATGTTTATTAGCCATTTGAGTGTCATCTTTTGTAAAATTCATAGGCTATCCTTCTACTGAATTATTTACTTTCACTGATTTGTAAGAGGCCTTTTCATACTCTGAATGTGAACTCCTTTGTGGTTTGCCTTTTTGTTCTCCAAAAAGATTTTTTTTTTAAATATGGAAATGTTCTTAATTTTAATGTGGCCAGAATTGTCAATCTTTTTTTTTTTCCTATGGTTCGTGTTTTTGTGTGTGTGTGTGAACTGCTTAAGTTTTTCTTAATATTAGCTTCATGGAAATAGCCTCCTCTGTTAGCTCCTGGAAGCTTTATTATTATGCCTTTAATTTTTGGCTCTTAAGCCTGGGGATTGATTTTTTATTTTATTTTTTTTTGTATATAATAGGAGGTAGGGGGAATTTCCTGGCAGTCCGTGATTAGGACTCAGCACTTTCACTGCTGAGGATGTCGGTTCAGTCCCTGGTTGGGGAACTAAGATCTCGCAAGCTGCGCATGTGACCAAATTAAAAAAAAAAAAAGAAAGGAGGTAGGGATTGTTTCATTTTTTTAATATGGATAGCCTACTATCCCAGTACCACTTATTGAAAAAACTCTTCTTCTCTATTACACTGATGGGTTAACCTCCCCCCTCCAATTTTATTGAGAAATGATTTACATGTAACACTGTATTAGTTTTAGTGTACAACATAATGATATGATACCTGCATTTATTTGAGGGCTTCCTTGGTGACACTAGTGATAAAGAACCCACCTACCAATGCAGCAGGCATAGGAGACATGGGTTTGATCCCTGGGTCGGGCTGATCCCTTGGAGGAGGAAGTGGCAACCCACTCCAGTATTCTTGCCTGGAGAATCCCATGGACAGAGAAGCCTGCCAGGCTACAGTCCGTAGGGTCACAAATAGTCAAACATGACTGAAACGACTTAGTACACATGCATATATTTCAAAATGATTACCACAGTAAGTTTAGTTAATATCCATCACCTAACATAGTTAGAAAAAATTTTTTCTTGTGATAACAACTTTTAAGATGGTCTCTTAGCAAGTTTCAAATATACAATATAGTATTGTTAACTGTAGTCACCATGCTGTATGTTACATATCCAGCACTTACTTACCTTGTAACTGGAAATTCGTGCCTTTTGGTTCCCTACACCCATTTTATCTATCTTCCAACCCATCTCTGGCAACCACCAATCTGTTCTCTGTATCTGTGAATTCGGTTGTTTTAGATTCCACATGTAAGTGAGATGATATGGGATTTGTCTTTCTCTGCTTGACTTATTTCACTTAGCATCCACATTGTTACCACTGGCAGGATTTCCTTCTTTTTATACCTGAATAATATTCCATTGTATATATGTACCACATCTTTATCTAGTCATCTGTTAACGGACAGTTAGGTTGTTTCATTGTTATGGCTGTTGTAAATAATGGTGCAGTGAACATGGGGGTGCAGCTATTCTTCAAAATAGTGACTTTGGATACATGCCCAGAAGTGGCATTGTTAAATTATGCACTGGTTCTATTTTTATTTTTTTGAGGAACCTCCTTATATTTCCAGAGTGGCAGAACCAATTTACATTTCCATAAAGAGTACACAATAGTTTCCTTTTCTCTACATTCTTGTCAGTATCTGTTTTTTTTTGTTGTTGTTGTTGTTTTTTATCATTGGACAGCCTTGCCAGTATCTGTTATCTCTTGTCTTTTATTAATAATCATTCTAACAGGTGATAATATCACATTATGGTTTTTTGGTCTGCATTTCTTTGATGTGGAGTACCTTTTCTTATGTTTGTTAGTCATCTGCTTGCCTTCTTTGGAATAATGTCTATTCAGTTCCTCTGCCTATTTTTTGTTTTTTTTTTTTTTCCTCCACCTGTTTTTATTTTTTTTTTTTCCTCCACCTGTTTTTAAATTGGATTCTTTGGGGTTTCTTTTTTTGCTGTTGAGTTGTATGAGTTCTTTATCTGTTTTGGATATTAACCCCTTATCCAGTATATGATTTTCAGGTATTTTCTCCCATTCTGTAGGTTTTCTTTTTATTTTACTGATGGTTTCCTTTGCTCTGCAGAAGCTTTTTAGTTTGATGTAGTCCCACCTGCTTATTTTTGCTTTTGTTACCTTTGCTTTTGGTGTCAAATCCAAAAAATCATTGCCAAGACTAATGTAAAGATGCTACCCCACTATGTTTTCTACGAGTTTCATGATTTCAGGTCTTATGTTTAAGTCATTCATTCATTTTGAGTTGATTTTATGTATGGTATAAGATAGGGATCCAATTTTATTTTTTGGCATGCCGCTAATTTTCCTGTAACCATTTATTGAAGAGATTGTCCTTTCCCTGTTGTGTATTCTTGGCTCCATTGTCATAAGCTAATCAGCTATTTGTGAGGTTTATTTTTGAACCCTGTATTCTGTTCCATGAAGCTATGTGTCTGTTTTATACTAGTACTACACTTTGTTGATACCTACAGCTTTGTAATATAGTTTGAGGTGAGAAAGTATGATGGCCTCTACCTTTATTCTTCTTTCATAAGATTGCTTTGGCTATTTGGAGTCTTTTGTGGTTCCACAGAAATTTTAGAATTGTTCTATTTCTGTGAAAATTGCCATTGGAATTTTGCTAGCGATTGCATTGACTCTGTAGATTGCTTTGGGTAGTACAAACTTTTTAACAATATTGATTCTTCCACTCCATGAGCACAGAATATCTTTCCATTTATTTGTGTATTGTTCAGTTCCTCTTACCAGTATCTTATAGTTTTCAGCATAGACATCTTTTACCTCCTTGTTTAAATTTATTCCTAGGTATTTTATTCTTTTTGATGTAGTTGAAAATGAAGTTGTTTTCTTAATTTATTTTTCAGATACCTTATTGTTAGTGTATAGAAACATTTCTAATTTGGGTATTAACCTATTTTTTAACTTGTTACTATGGAAATTTTAAACATATGTAAAAATGAAAAAAGAGTAAAATTGATTACCCTCCTTAAATACTTATAAAGTTTAGGCTAATTGTACTACCTCTCTCCCATAATATTTTGAAGCATATCCTGATGTTATTTCATAATTCTAAATATTATAATGTAAATCTCTAAGCCTAAGATCATTTCAACATAATCACAATACCATTATCATACCTAAAAAATTTAATAACAGTTTCTTAATATCAGAAAAATTCAATACTCAGATCTCTAATTATTTCATAAATTTTTAACAGCTTGAATTAGGTCCCAAATAAAGTCTATGCACTGTATTTGGTTGGTGTGGTTTTTTTAGTCTCTTTTAATCTCTAGGTGTGCCACCATCATTTTTTTTTTTAACCTGAAATATTTTTTACTAGTGTTGATGAGTTAGCTTTTAAATGGGCTAAAACTTTAAGTTAATGCATAACAATATCCAATCACTTTATATGCTGGAAACTATTATAATATTTAAGTCAGTTATATTTCAACTAAAAACAAAACCAAAAAGCCCTTTAAGTTTATTTAAAACTGTTCCCATTGCATGAAAGAATCAGAGCGTTACTCCTGGTCTAACGATGTCTGGTGCATCCTCTCTGAACGCCTCGGGTGTAACTTGTCTGGCTCCTTTGTTCCACAGGTGCTGATAGTTGACCTCTGTGCAGACAAGTTTTTACAGGAGGTGAGTGACAAAGGAGGTGATTACATAATGTTTAGGGATAATTGGCCAGAAAATATGTGAAAGTACTTAGAGAAGGTGACTCAGGCAAGACCTATAGTTCCTACACACACACTTGACTTGACACTGTGGCCGATCATACAAGATTGACCTGAAAAATTTGTCTTGGGTTCATAGCTGTCTGTCTCAATTTAAGGAAGGAGGAAACAGATTAAATGTCATTCTCAAAAGAGGTAACCCTCCCTTCAAGTCTTATGGGTTGATGTATAGGCCTCTAATTTAATTAAATTTAACAAGCATTCAACACCAATTATTTCTGGATATACTTCTAGTCAGTCAGAAACTAAAGATGAGTAAGACACTCAGCTTGATCCCTCAGGCCTTACAGTTTAAAGGGGGAGAGGGAGTAGATATAGCCATAAAGTTTTAGAAATGATATATATTTGAAATTTGCACAAGGTACAGTAGGGACAAAAAAGAAATGGTCACTTATTCTGGATAGTGAAGAGGAGAATTAGAAAAGCCTTAGAGCAACCTTCTGTATGTAGCCTATATATAGGTTTGTGAGCACTGAACACAGGGTGAAAAGAATGTTTCCCGAGACTTTCTTTTTTTGTAATCAGTCAGCTCATCACATTTGAAGCATCATTTATTTGGGAATGATCTTTGTAATATATTATAAGACTTGGAGATGAGAACTATTTGGTATAGAAACTTCCAAAGAGTCTTATAAGACATATTTGTTTTCTTAAATTTAATTAAGATGTTCCCTGGTGGCTCAGATGGTAAAGAATCTGCCTGCAGTGCAGGAGACCAGGGTTTAATCCCTGGGTCAGAAAGATCCCCTGGAGAAGGGAATGGCTACCTACCGTAGTACTCTTGCCTGGAGAATCCCATGGACAGAGGAACCTAGCAGGCTACAGCCCACAGGGTCATAAAGAGTCGGACACGACTGAGCGACTAACCATAAACATCATGGATTCTGTTCAGTGTAGGGAAGGAAGCTTCAGACAGACTCTTTTTAGCCGAAATACATACAAAGCCACCTGTGGAACTTGGGGGACTTTAATAGGGCCCTAAGTTTGAGACTTTCTCTCTCAAAGCTCATGAAAATCTCAATTTTCTTCTCTTAAGGTATCTGATGAAGATGAAATTCTACCACCTAAATTACAAGCTGCCCTGATACAGATTTTGGAAGAACGAAATGAAATATTGGCTCAGGAGCAGAATTTTTCACAAGGTATGAGACAAGTGGCTGAGAGTTTAAGGTCAAGACAGTAAAAACCAAATGCCCAGCATCCTGCCAAAGCATATACAAAAATAGTATAAGATTGCCTGTGCCTTCATAAGCTGATAGTCAGCTTCCTTGCTCACCCTCGATGTGCCAAGTCCCCTTCTATTTCAGGACTTTGGCACTGCTCAGTTCCATGTATGGAATGCTATTCCCTTAGGCACATGGCTCCTGCTCTTTGTTCTTGTAGGTCCATGCTCAAATGTCACTTTCTTAGTGAGGCTTTTCCTGACTGTACTGTTTAAAATTGTTCCCATTCCCTTAGCACTTCTTGTCCTCCTTCCTGACCTAATTTTCTCCATGGCCTTCATCACCATCTGATGTGCTAGAATGTAAGTTCTATGAGAACAGTGACTGTCTATTTGTTTTCTATTTCCAATACTTTGAACAGCATTCACTAAATAGGCACTCAATAAGTATTTGTTGAATAAAAAGATGAATAATATTTATTGGGTGGCTTACTGTATGTCAGGCATTGTTTTAAGCACTTAGCATACATCTTATTTGATCCTCATAATATCTGTATGAAGCAGGTGTTATTATTTAATCCCCATTTTACAGATGAGAACTCAAAGGCTGTTAGAGAAGGAGCAAGTTTAGAGGAGTAACCAAAAGCTCAGTTTTGAACATTAAGTTTGAGATACCTGAAAGTCGCCCATTTGTGTCTGATTCTTTGCGACCCCATGGACTATACAGTCCATGGAATTTTCCAGGCCGGAATACTGGATTGGGTAGCCTTTCCCTTCTCCAGGGGATCTTCCCAACCCAGGGATCCAACCCAGGTCTACCACATTGCAGGCAGATTCTTTACCAGCTGAGCCACAAGGGAAGCCCAAGAATACTGGAGTGGGTAGCCTATCCCTTCCCCAGTGGATCTTCCCAACCCAGGAATCAAACCGGGGTCTCCTGCATTGCAGGTGGATTCTTTACCAACTAAGCTATCAGCGAAGCCCCTTGAGCTACCTATTGGATACCTATCTAATATCTGGCAGACATTCAGCTGGAGATATCAAGTAGGCATTTATATACAAGAATTTGAGATTCAGAGGAAAGATTTAGACTAGAGACTTACATTGCTATTTTAAAGCTGAGAAACCAGATGAGATAACCCAATAGAGTGAGTATGAGTAGAAAATTTAAACGATTTAAGGATTGAGCCCTGGTTGGGAATGATGTGCGTGAATTTACAACTTTTGGCAGTTGGGAAGAGAAGAATCCAGCAAAGGAGACTAAAAGGAGCAGCTAGTGAAGTAGGTGGGAACACAGGAGTACGGATTGCAGAAACTGAGTGAAGAAAGTATTCCATGAAGGAAAGAGTAAGCAGTTATATTTAATGCTGCAAAGAGGCCAATAATATGAAAACTGAGAACTGACCAGTGGATTTTACAATGGGAAGGGCTCTGGAGACCTTGGTAACAGCAGATTCAATGAAATGGTGGGAAGAAAGTGAGACACAGGAAAGTTCCAGAGAAAACTAGAATGACCTTCATCTTTTTGTAAAATTTTAGTGGAAGTGCAAAAGGCCAAGAATAGCTAAGACTCTCCTGAAAAAGAACAAGATTGACGAGCTTGCCCTACAGAACATCAAGAGTAACTATAAGATCACAGTAATTGAGATTACTTGGTTTGGGTTCAGAAATAAGCAAATAGAGCAATAAAAATGGGAAGAATAGAGAATGCACATGCCTAAGGAAACTTGATTTGTCTGTCAGCACCAGCACTGAATAGCAGTGGGAGAAGAATGATCCATTCAATAAACAATTCTAGGGCAACTGGTGTTCCACATGAAAAGAAACAGAGATGGATCTGTACTCCACGTTATACACAGAATTAATTCCGATAAATTAAAGACTTAAATGTTACAAGTAAAACATTAAAAATGTTTAGAAAATGATAGAGAATATTTTATGTTTGGGGACAATAATGGATTTCTGAAATGTGGCACAAAGAGCACGGACTGTAAAGGATGAGATTGGTTAATTTGACTCTGCTAATTTAAAAAATATTAACTATTTATTTATTTGGCTGCATTGGGTCTTTAGCTGCAGCAGGTGGGATTTTTTTTTTTTCTTTTTAGTTGTAGCACATGGAACTTTTTTGTGGCATATGAGGTCTTTTTTAGTTGCAGCCGCCTGTTGGGTTCCAGTTACTGGACCTGGGATCAAACTCAGGCCCCCTGCATTGGGAGCATGGAGTCTTAGCCACTGGACCACCCAGGAAAGTCCCTGACTATGTTAAATTTTAAAATTTTCTGTTCATCAAGGGACACCATGGAAAAGGAATAAAAAACAAGATACAAACTAAATGAACACATTTTCAACAAATATAACTAACAAAGGAATAGTATCTAGACCTTAGTTTTAAAAATTCCTCCAAGTTAAAAGTATAAAGATGATCAACCCAAGAGAAAAATGGGGGAAAGATATGAACAATCATTTCATAGAAGAGGAAACATGAAAGGCCAACAAATATATGAAAAGATACACAACCTTATCAAAATCAGGAAAATGTAAATTAAAACCACGCTGAGATACCATTTTATATCTATCTTATTTATAAAAATTTAAAAGTCTGACAATATCAAGTATTGATAAGAATGTTTAAATTAGTTCAATACCTTTGGAAAAACAATTTGGTATCATCTAATAATGGTAAAGGTGTATATATCCTACAACCCAACAATTCCATTTTAAATATATACACAAGAGAGCTCTTGCACATGATAACAAGGAAACAAGTACACTAATTTTTGTAGTGGTATTGTATGTGATAGCAAAAACTAAAAACAACCTAAATGTCCACTGACAAGAGAATATAGCATTAAAAATGAATCTTAAAAACACACACTGAGGACTTCCCAGTGGTTAAGAGTCTGCCTGCCAATGCAGGGACACCGGTTCGATCCCTGGTCCCAGAAGATTCCACAAGCTGTGGATCAACTAAACCTGTGGGCCACAACTACTGAAGACTGCACACCCTAGAGCCCGCGCTCTGCAATAAGAGAAGCCATTGCAGTGAGAAGCCCACACACCTCAACTAGAGAGTAGCCCCCACTCATCGCAACTAGAGAACGCCTCTGTGCAGAAACGAAAACCCAGTGCAGCCAAAAATAAAAAAAATTTTTTTAAAAGATTAGTTTAAACATACACACACACTGAATAAAATAATAAGTTTCCGTAGAATATAATGTTTTATATAATGTCCAAAGACATACAGAACCTAACAATATGTTGTTGGGGTTGCATGTGTGTAGTAAGAGTATGTAAAGTAAATGAAATACCAAAATTCCAAATGAGGTCACCCTCTATTGGAAAGTAGGGGAAGAACACCACTGAGAGGGCATCACACAGAGAACTTCAGAGATTCACGTGGTGTTCTGTTCTAAGCTTGATGGTGCGCATTTGTGTGGTCATTTCACTGCTGGACTTATGGAATATTCATGCATGTAAAAGAATGTATGATGTATATACATTAAAAGAGAAACAAAGAATGGGAGATAAGGTATTGAAAAGCATAATTTTTAAAAGAAGGGGAATTAGGTGTAAGAAAGTGGGTGGTTTAGTCGCTAAGTCATGTCCTACTCTTTGTGACCCTATGGACTGTAGCCCGCCAGGCTCCTCTGTCTGTGGGGATTCTCCAGGCAAGAATACTGGAGTGGGTTGCCATTTCCTTCTCCAGGAGATTGTCCCAACCGAGGGATTGAACCCAAGTCTCCTGCATTGGCAGGCGATTCTTTACTGCTGAGCCACAGGACTCCCTAAGTATAACCAAATCTTCAAGAAATTTTTTGCTGTAAACTGGAGGAGGGATGGGACAATAACTGGAAGGGATGAGAGAGTGGGGCAAAAGTGTTGACCATAAAAGCAGTGATGGATTCTCAGTTGCAGGAAAAAAAAAACAGATGAGAAGAAAGTCTGTTGAACAAAATATAATGGAAATCTAGATTAGAATAAAAACATAAGGACTTCCCTGGTAGTCCCAAGGCTAAGACTCTGCGCTCCCAATAGACGGGGCCCGGGTTCAGCCTCTGGTCAGGGAACTACATCGCACATGCCACAACTAAGACCCACCACAGCCAAATAAATAAATAACTTAAAAAAAATTAAAAATGTAATGTCAAGAGAGGGGTTTGGGGGAGAATGGATACACACGTATGTATGGCTGAGGCACTTTGCTGTGCACTGAAACTGTCACAACAGTGCTGATTGGCTGTACTCCAATATAAAAAACTTAAAAAGATGTAGTGCTAGGAGAGACCTTAGAAACTGCCTATCAGCCACCTCATTATGCAGTTACAGAGAGAGAGGCTGTGAGAGGTAAAACAAGTTGCCCACTATTATACAGCTGTTTCATGGTAGAAACCTGCTTAAACCTCAGTCCCAGATTCCCAGTCAGCCCATGGGAAAGAGCAAGAGACACTGTGAGGGGAAAACAATACTATTTTGATATGAGAGGGAAAAGGAGGAGTCTAAGCTGATCCTGGGGTTTGAGCCTGGAACCTGGAAGGCAACACATTGTGCTAGATTACAGTGGTTAAGATTCACCCGACTTGGGAGTCCTGCAGCTTCTCTCTGGTACTGGGTGAGGTGACCTGAGAATGTCTTTGATTTGAGCTTGATTTTCCTCAGCTGTAAAATGGAAATGATCTGTCTGCCTCACTATTTATTACTACATTTGTAAAACCACTCATTAAATTATTATTTATTATGGAATAATCATGATACAATATGAAATTAGAAAGTTGAGTGAGAAACTGATTTGGTGGAGAAATACAATGAATTTGGTTTTGACATGCATTGTTTATTTATGTGATTCACAGTCTACCAATTTCCTGAAAGGACCTGAGATGGTGACTTTTTTTTTTTTTTTGGCTGAGCCATGCGGCTTGTAGTGTCTTAGTTCCCAGACCAGGGATCAAACCCGTGCCCTGGGCAATGAGAGCACAGAGTCCTGACCACTAGACTGCCAGGAAATTCCCTAGATGGTGACTTTTAGACAAAAGGAATATAAATACTAATGGGACAGCCAGTTGATGCTCACCTAATATGTAGCCTGAAAGTGTGGAAGGTGAATTTTTGTGAAATATCAGGACTGGAGATCTGAAGTTGAGAATTACTGACAAAGAAGGTCAGCTCTCTCTCCATGCCACTTAGCTCTCTAAGGAAAGGAATGCTGAAGAGAAGGGGTCCAAAGACCAATCCCAGGAAGAGGAAGAACAGTCAAGAGTAAAACAAACATTTGGTCATAAAGGCAGGAGAGGACTCAGGAGGAGCATCAAATTGTGGGAGACAGAAGGAATGAGGATGAGGGCAGCACAAGTGCAGGATAAAAACTGAAGAGTAGATTAAACTCAGCTGGTTCTCACTGGTGGTCTTTGAAAGAGCAGTTCCAGGGAAATTACAGATGTGCAGACTGCAGTATGTGTGGGAAGACAGTGAAGGTAAGGATATAAGCCATTTGCTATTTTTCAGGTCATGAAGAGGGCAAGAAAGCTGAGAATGAGGATTCCTACATTTATTCTCTGACCTTTAATCTATGATTCCCTAGGTGTCACTTTTATAACCAGAGCCAGTGTCCCTATAAACACAAAACTTAGGGGATTTTTTTTTCCCCTTTCTTTTTTCTTTCATTTTGCAGAAGATGTGACACTCAACTCTCTGGTGTCCGAAGCATTTGTCAGGTTTTTTGTGGAGCTGGTGGGACATTATTCTTTGAGCATGACTGTCACTGAGCGTGGGGAGCGTGTATTCCAAAGGGAGCCATTTCGTAAATCTCACACCTCCCGAAGTGTACGCCACTTCCTGGATCTCTTCATGGAAACTCAGATGTTTGCAGGATTCATCCAGGACCGAGAGCTTCGGAAAAGTGGGGTGAAAGGTCAGTTTCATCATAAAGGTCTCCCTCTGTATTTAGTGAGCACTTGAAAGATTTGAAGATAATATAAACAAAAAATAACATAAGGCTACAAGGACTCACGATCAGTTGTTTATTATGGGAAAATTTTTATTTTGTGATATTGTTTTAGCTCCGGAAGTACACTGGTAATGAGCACAGAGTTTTATTCAGTTGATTTTCAGTCTTGAGTGTATGACAGTTTGAACAGCATGAGTTTTCTTTGTAGGTTTGTTTGAGGTCCGGGCGCTGCAGTATTTGGAAACAATTCCTGAGTCTGAGCCCAGTGGAGTGAATAGAATTTTGCGAAGTCTTGGTAAGTTGCTGTGTTTTCCTATTATTATTAGATAAATATAGTTTAAAAACAAACAAGATAACAAACTTTTGTGTAAGCATGCCTCATCACAAAAGCTTTACCATCACATCAACAACATAACCTCACATACAGTGACCAGAAATCATGACCCTATTTCCACAGTGTTTGGAGAATGGCAAGACTCTCAGAGGTTAGGATTCTCCATCAGAGTTTTCCATGGGACTGTTTTCATCAGATGAAGCTTCCTCATGATATAAGAATTTTGCATATCATAGTTATTCATCTTTTCTAGGCCATAGCCCATGGAGAATCTTATTAAAAACTGCACCTTTTCTCAGAAGAATACCCTTAGAGCATATAAACACATTTTGCATATACTTTTAGGGTGTTCATGGACCCCCTTGAAGCCCATCCATGCACTCCAGGTTAAAAATACCTGGTTCAAAAAAAAAAAAAAACCATCTTTCCTCCGCTGCCGCTAAGGTGCTCGGTTCTTCCGAGGAAGCTAAGGCCGTTTTGGGGTGAGGCCCTCACTTCATCCGGCGACTAGCACCGCGCCCAGCAGCCCCCACCTAGCACTCGCCTGCACCATGGCCTCCGTCTCGGAGCTCGCTTGCATCTACTCTGCCCTCATTCTGCACGACGATGAAGTGACGGTCACGGAGGATAAGATCAATGCCCTCATTAAAGCAGCCGGTGTAAATGTTGAGCCTTTCTGGCCAGGTTTGTTTGCAAAGGCTTTGGCCAATGTCAACATCGGGAGCCTCATCTGCAACGTGGGGGCTGGTGGACCTGCCCCGGCAGCTGGTGCTGCACCAGCAGGAGGTCCTGCTCCAGCCACCGCTGCTGCCCCAGCTGAGGAGAAGAAAGTAGAAGCAAAGAAAGAAGAATCTGAAGAGTCTGATGATGACATGGGCTTTGGTCTTTTTGACTAAACCTCTTTAGTAACACATTCAATAAAAAGCTGAGCTATTTGCAAAAAAAAAAAAAACCAAATACCTGGTTCAGTGGGCATCTGAAACAAAAGAAGATTTCCTGCAAGTCTCTTAATTTTACACTTCAAATTATGCCTAGGGCTGTTACTTCATCTTTATACCACAGTGTTAGATTAGATCAGTGGTTTTCAACTGACTACAATATTATACTCTCTGGAGAACATAAATGAAACTTCAGGGAATTCCCTGGAGGTCCTATGGTTAGGACTTGGAGCTTCCACTGCAGTTGGCATGATTCACTCCCTTCTTGGGAAACTAAGATCCCACACTGAAGGCTGCAAGGTGCAGCAAAGAAACAATTAATAAAATCCACTCCCACCCCTCACCAGGCTCCAGGAAATCTCTGGAGAACAGGAAAAGCGATTTTAACCTGCAGTCAGATTTGAAAATGGCGGAATTAGATGATGTCTGAGTTTCCTTCTATGTCTAGAATTAGACATTTGGGGGTTCTGTGTGTTTATGTTTGGTTTGGGTCTTTTGGTGGTTAAACACATCAACTGATAACTTGAGATGGCAGCTTACTCCTGGGCTGTTCTGAATGACTAGGTTTAATCCCTTGCATCAAATAATGTATCCTAAATAAAAATGAACTAATGAGAGTTCACTCTTTTTTTCCTTTAGGAAGTAAAATGAAATTTCTGCAGAAGAAATGAAATCTTGACTGCCTCCATCCTGAATAGAACAGAAAGTGCCAAAGAAACTATTTTTCCAAGAATCAGGGTGCCCTGAAGTATTCTACAGAATGTTGAAAGGTTACAGAGTGGGCCAGGTTCTTGGAGGATTCTCCTGTTGCTGCTGTAGAATCACTGGAGAATTGTTGGGAGTAGTCTGGAACCTATACTTCCTTTATTGTCTGCCTCCAGATTTTTTCAAGTGGCCTTTTGAGTCTTGGCTCATTCTTTGTGTTTTGAGTTTAGCCGATGAAGGCACTTATCTTTTATACAAGAGAAGGACATGGTGTTGCATTTTTAAAAACAGCTCAAAGATGAGCACAGCGAGAAAAGTGTTGCATTTAAGGTACTAGGGAGGCATGATAGAAGTAGACGACACAAGCCCTTCACACATAATTCTCATCACTGAAATTCCATGGCAGCTTTAAACCTATGGGCTGTTTAAGGAATATACTCATCTCTTTTTTTAGGGGCGGGGGTGGGGGAGGAGTGTTTAAAGCTAGGGGAATCTCTCATGGAAGTCCTATTTATTAACACTGTTGTTGAGTATCTTATAAAAATAGACACCCTACAACATTCCTTCCACATTGTATGGCACTTGGGTAACTTGTCCCTCATGTATCAACATTAAACACTGGGAAATTATAGCTAATAGGGGGACTTCCCTGGTGGTGCAGTGCATAAGACTCCACACTTCCGCTGCAGGGGACACAGTTTCATCTCTGGTCAGAGAGCTAAGATCCCACGTGCTGTGTGACATGGCCCAAGAGAAAAAATATATATAGCTAATAGGAAAATTTTGTCTCAAGGGCATGAAAACTACCTTCTTTTTCAGGGTCCTTCTTGGGCCATGAATGGTATGTGTGTGTACGTCATCTTTAATTTAGTCTTTAAATCAACTGTTTGCATCTCTCATTTCACTGATGAAGAAAGTGGAATTCAGAGTTTCAATAAACTGAAGCCAGGACTATTCATTTTTTAACACAAAGCTGGTTATTCCTACAGATAGAAAATTGGGCTCTGTGGGATTATAGCTATTGGAAAAGGTTTTTTTTGTTTTGTTTTGTTTTTTAAGCTGAAGTGCGCCAGAGCCAACTTGCAGCTCTGAGGATACAGGACGTCATGCTACAGGTGTCCAGCTGAGACTCTCTTCTTGGTTCTTTTAGAAATGTTGGGCTTTTTCTCTAAATTGGACTCAGAATATGGACATTTCCTGGGCACACACCACATAATCACCCCAACTTTTAATATCTAAAGTAGTAGCAGTGATTTGAAAGAGAAATTTGTCAGCCATGGTGTAATTTTAATTGATAAATGTTATAGCAAGTGTCAGTTTGTTTTCTTCAACTCCTGCTGATGGCTTTAACTGCATAAAAAATATTCAAACTTAAAACATTGTTGTGTTATGATACAACTTATTGACTTGTACAGTATTGTCATTACAACCCATTCAGGTGTGTGTGGATGGATCTGAAGCAGACAACATGTAAGATGGGTGCTGTATAATACAATTCCTACAGATGTGGGTCCAGAAAATAGAACTGAGCCCTTGTCTTTAAAAAAAAAAAAAAAAGTTTATTAAGCAGCTTACCCCAGTGGGACTTTTACCAGACATTTCCCCATTTGGTCTCTTCTGACACTCCCACCCTGAGGGAACAATCAGTAACTGGGAATTGAGTGTTTATCCCTCTGTGAGGAGCCCTTTACTTCAGGAATGGGAGTCTTATTTTTATCCCTCCCATCTGAAGCTGCTTCCTTAAGTCTGTTTTGTTTTGTTTTTGTAAAGAATTACGAATACTGGACATGTTTGTAAGATTTGTATAAAATGTTGTTCACAGATCTTTTAATGAATAAACACAAAAAAATACCATGGGTCTCTTGGAGAATTTGAAATAAAATTGCTTAAATTGTAAAGATCTTTTACTTCATTTAAATCTATAGCTAACACACTTATCTAAAGGTAGGTAAAGGATAAACAGTCCTAGAGTAACCAAGCCTAATAACCGTGGCCAACATTTTCAAGCTCTTGGCGAAGTCGGGGTCTAGATTTGCACACCGGGCACAGTATATAGTGCTACTATCAAAGGGAACTGGAAGCCAGGGACCAGGGACTGGGCATCAGCAATAGCAGGAGTGGCTGGAGGCAATGAGAAGAGTGTAAAGGCAAAATGACTGGATTTTAGACACGCCCTGAAGGCAAAAATCAGCCTTTTTAAAAGATGGGATTAACGTGCAGTCACCCATCTCGCCCTGGGGCGGGGAGATCAGGTTCGTTTCCTACTGCAGACCTAAAGCTTCGCAATTTAACGGGAGACTAGAGCCCACTCCCTGCATTTAGTCACTGCAAAGCTTCTCAGGACGCCGAGAACAAAGAATAGTGGGAACACAGCAAGGAACTGCAAAGGGAAAGAAGTTTAAGGGAAGAAGGGGGAAGGTTAGGGGAGTAATGCCGAGGTGGGAACCCAGTATCTTTCTCCCTGCCAAATCCTGCAGCCAGTTCCCTCCAAAGATTTTAAAGGATTACACTTCCATATACTCGAATCCTGGTCGAAACCGAAAGCCCCAAATCCCACGCACTTGGCTGCCAGTCGACGGCAAAAAGATGGAGCAAGCGGGGACAGGAAACAGACGTACCGGGGACTCTGGGAAACCACGAAGTGACGTCATATCCGACCAAAACAAAAATGGCCGGGCAATTTCTAGCCGGCGCGCCCTCAGAATTAACAACTGGGCATGCGCCAAAGCAGATACACAGGTGACGTCATTACGTTAGTGTCGGGCGCAGGTGACGTGATTACGTTAGCGTCGGGCACTGGCGTATTGAAGTGAACCTGAACCGGCGCAGACTTAGAAAGCTCCAGTGAATCTAAGGATGGCGGGCACTGGTTTGGTGGCCGGGGAGGTTGTGGTGGATGCGCTGCCGTATTTTGATCAGGGTTACGAAGCGCCTGGTGTTCGCGAAGCGGTAAGTTCGGGGTTTTGTGTAACTGGCTCAGCGCTGGCTGGCCCATAGTGCCGGAAGAAGCGCCTAACAATTTGCTGCTCGTACCCTGTCTTCTTTTCGTCCTTAGGCTGCGGCGTTGGTGGAGGAGGAAACTCGTAGATACCGACCTACGAAGAACTATCTAAGCTACCTGACGGCCCCAGATTATTCTGCTTTTGAGGTAAGTGATGTTTTGAGCCCAGCGCACAGTGAACCCCTTTGGATCGAGAGCCTTTACCTTAAAAGCTTTCACTTAAAAGTGAATTGTAAATTCCAGCTTAAGTGTTACTTGCTTCACTACTACTTACCCTGTTGTCAGTATTGTCAGTCAGTTGAAAATAGCTGCATAGATAAGCCTCCTCCAGAGTTCTAAGACCCACAAGACTTCCTAGGGCTCCACAGACTGACCTAACAATGCAAAAATTAGTGTTACGTCTTTCCAAGATAGGTTTTTGCGTAAATTCTCAAAGGGATCCTCTTCCTCTAAGTATAAAACAAGTGATCTAGGCTGTTTTTTAAAATACACAAAAGCCTAATTACCTAAGCTTCTGAGAGCCACAGCATTGCGGCCTTTGTTTCAAAGCCTAAATATTTACTGAATGTATGTCGTTGATTGTAGAGACAAATAATATCTAAGTGAACCATACTAAACCGTTTAGATATTTTGCCTAGAAGTGCACCCAGAATACTGTGGGTGGTAGATTAGTCGCTAAGTCGTGTCCAGCACTTTGCAACCCTGTGGGCTATATGTAGCCGGCCAGACTCCTCTGCCCATGGGATTCTCCAGGCAAGAATACAGGAGTGGGGTTGCCATTTCCTTCTCCAGGGAATCTTCCCAACCCAGGAATCGAACCCGAATCTTATGCATTGCAGGCAGATTCTTTACCAACTGAGCTACCAAGGAAGCCCATCCAAAATACTGTTCAGGGTCTAATTGTTCAGTCGCTTAGGCGTGTCTGACTCTGAGACCCCATGGACTGCAGCGCCAAGGCCTCCCTGTCCTTCACTGTCTCCCGGAACTGACTCAAACTCTTGTCTATTGAGTTGGTGAGGAGAAGTGGGCGGTAGAGGATAAGATGGTTGGGTAGCATCACGGACTCAAAAAAATAGTGGTTAAGTTTTAAGTAGAAGAGAGATGTTCCTACTGACACACTTGTTTTCCCATGCTTTTTCTAAATGTTGTTACCCAAATATAGACGTTACCACATTAAGAACTAAGGACAGCAATGAGTCCTTACTAGCTTGATTTCTGAAAGTTTCAGATAATTGCATTCAGTCACAAATACTTGAGCCAGTTTTGTGTTTAGCTCTCTTAGATATAACCTGTGCTTCCTATCTTTATAGTTAGTATACTGATTATTTCTGTGCTTCCTATCTTAGTAATTAGTATACTGATTATTTAGCACTTTTTATAGTGGGAGCTAATAGTATACTGTGCTCACTATCTCAGTCCTAAAAAAACTGTGTAAACTATATATGTTTAATATTCCAATTTTTTCGATGGGAAAACTGGAGCTTAGGCTAATTTGCCCAAGACCTTAAGCACTCCTCAAACTGCTTTTGAAACTGCTCTTTCATTAGTTCATTTAACAACTGTTTCTGAAGATTGATTCTTCACAAATTATTAGAGAACAGGAGTTTACATTCTAAAGTGTGAGACAGATAAATCAGAAAATATGAGATTGTTGATAAAGCTATACAGAGAATTAAAGTAATAATATGATGTAGAGTGACTCGGTGACTGCTTCAGAAAGTTTGATTGAGGAACAGCTGTCTAAACTGAGATGAGAATGCTCCATGAGCAGGGATCTTTTTCATCTTCTTCACCACTGTGTTTTCACTTAAAACAGAAAATGGGCACCCAAATATTTATCACTGAATGTATGAAGAGCTTCTAAGCCAGTTTAATGAATGCTTAATGTATGCCATTTATGCCTAGAATTCCTTTTATAACTTAGCTCTGTGAGTGCTGTCTCAGTCTTTGAAGAGAGTTAAGTTAAAATTTCAGATCTGTTGCTTGTCACGTGAGTTAGGTAAGGGCTCTGAGGTTACATGACTGAAGATAGCTTGTACTGTATATTTGTAGTTTCTTTCTTACCTAATTGTTAATTTTTACTCTGTCACTGTGCATAGGGTTCTATCTAGAATGCCTTAGTTTCTACAGGAAGCTAAATAACCATATTTTCTTAGAGTCCTGTGAAGCTCAGCAGTAGTCCTAAAAAGGCTTTCTCCAAGAAGACATACTTAATGCAAAACTTTTAAACAGTTTTGCATTAAGTTTTGCATTTAAACAGTGAATGTGGACTTCTAGAACACCTTTTTAGCTTACTCTTTAGTCTAAATGAAATAGGATGTTGACCTAAAGTGGTAGAACTATACCAAATTTTTTTGAAAATAGTAAAACTGTTAGAGGCTTCTCAGGTGGCTCAGTGGTAAGGAATCCACCTGCCAATGCATGGGTTCCATCCTTGGGTCGGGAAGATCCCCTGAAGGAAATGGCAACCCACTCCAGTATTCTTGCCTGGAAAATTACATGGACAGAAGAGACTGGAGGGCTATAGTCCATGAGGTCACAAAAGAGTCAGACATGACTTGGTGATTAAACAAGAAAAACAGCTTTTCTTTGGGGGGCCCTTTACATATGAAATGGGTGTGTGCCTGTGCACTTTTCCACATTGTAGAGAGCACTGACTCCAGAGAAGAGTCGATGATGGGGGGATGATCCATTATTATAGGTAGTAGTAAAGTATAAGTATTTAAGAAGGTTAGATCCATTATTTGTTTGGTGGTTTTTAATTTGTTTGTTGATAGGATTTTGGAAATAATTCTTTCTTCAATTTATATATCAGACAGACATAATGAGAAATGAATTTGAAAGACTGGCTGCTCGACAACCAATTGAATTGCTCAGTATGAAACGGTAAGTCCTATTCTTGGTTCAGCTGGGCTCAGATCATTCTTTAATTTTAATTTATTAGTAAAACAACTGTCAGTTCAGTTCAGTTCATTTGCTCAGTTGTGTCGGACTCTGCAACCCCATGGACTGTAGCATACCAGGCCTCCCTGTCCATCACCAACTCCTGGTGAGTTTACTCAAACTCAGTGTCCATTGAGTTGGTGATGCCATCCAACCATCTCATCCTCTGCCATCCCTGTCTCCTCCTGCCTTCAGTCTTTCCCAGCATCAAGGTCTTTTCCAGTGAGTCAGTTCTTCACATTAGGTGGCCAAAGTATTGGAGTTTCAGCTTCAACATCAGTCCTTCCAGTGAATCTTCAAGACTGATTTCCTTTAGGATGGATTGGTTGAATCGCTTGCAGTCAGAGGGACTCTCAAGAGTCTTCTCCAACACCACAGTTCAAAAGCATCAGTTCTTCAGTGCTCAGCTTGCTTTATGGTCCAACTCTCACATCCATACATGACTACTGGAAAAACCATAGCTTTCACTAGACAGACCTTTGTTGGCAAAGTAATGTCTCTACTTTTTAATAAGCTGTCTAGGTTAATCATAACTTTTCTTCCAAGTAGCAAGCGTCTTCTAATTTCATGGCTATAGTCACCATCTACAGTGATTTTGGAGCCCCCAAAAATAAAATCTGTCACTGTTTCCCCATCTATTTGCCATGAAGTGATGGGATCAGATTCCATGATCTTAGTTTTATGAATGTTGAGTTTTAATCCAACTTTTTCACTCTCCTCTTTCACTTTCATCAAGAATCTCTTTAGTTCTTCACTTTCTGCCATCAGTGTGGTGTTATCTGCACATCTGAGGTTACTGATAACTTATGTAGCATGTTCAAATAAATGTGGAAAAGGAAAAAAACTTGTCTGCTTTTATATTATACATGTTTTTTCATATAATAGTTACACTCGTGGCTTATATAATCTTGTTAATGTTCAAAAATGTTCTTTCCACCATCATTAAAATGTAAACTCTTTAAAATCCAATAACAAGAGAATGGAAAAATAAGTTCATGTTGAAGAATTCCCAAGGACATGTTCCTGATTAGACATGTAGTGCTTCACTGTTACACAGACAGTGTTAGTAAACTCAGAGTGCCTGCATAGTTTGACTTTGGTTCTGTTATCTCCCTTCCCATACCACTTTACTACAAAACTGTTTCTCCTTCCTCAGGGAAAAAACCCGAAACATTCTTTTGTTACTTTCTCTAAAATGGAGAATTGGGTTGCTTACCATCTGAGGTCCCCTTCAGCTCTGAGATAACCATGAAATGAGAACCAGTATATAATCTGGCAGAGCGGAGAGGGCCACATGAACAGTGGGGTTATCCTCTCAGCATACATACAGATTATAAGAGGGATTTGAGCCTATAGAACCAAAGGACCAGATTTCGTCTTTTCTTGTGCTCCATTTCCTATGTGGCCTGACATGATAAAAGCACAAAAACTTCTAAGACTCTTTAGTTCTCACATTTCTAGGTGCTTCTGCTCTAAAGGTTTTCACGATGGTAGCTCTTTCATAACAGCATATTTTAAACCCATAAGTAGGTTATAATGCATTAAGCAGTTGATTGTGAAGTTATAGTAGGACATCATAGAACTTTTTTTAAGGAAGATAAAAAAGTATCAAAACGCGTTGCATGTAAAGTTAAGTACTGTTTTGTGAAACTTCTGTTCAGTTATGTGTATTTGTATACTGTGTCACAGTGTAAAATATTTCTTATTGTGGGTTATGATTTGAAGTTCTCAAAATGCTACATTTATGATGCATGTGTAAAGTTTGCTTTTTTAAAAAAAGAAAATAGTTTATCACTTCTTAGTCTCAGCTGCATGTCCCTCAATTTTTCATAGGAATGATGTGAAGTTTTTACAATATCTAATAACAATAAGAAAATGGAAATTGAAAGTTAGTTTGTAGCAACTCAGTAAGGAGCTGGGATTTATGAAGAGTGTATGTTGCTGGCTATATTGGCAGTATTGAAGGACTGGGTATTATTAAAAATAGAGAAAAGACTTAAGTGTGAAATGTAAAAATCATTGTATACCTTTGCCATTTTTTTCTCTAGAGGGGTGTAGATATGTGGGTAGGAAGGTGGATAGATGTAGGTGTGTTTTACAAAATGATAGCATAGTTTTTCATATCCTGATTTTTTCCCTTAATGTATTACAAACATTTTAATATTCTAAGTATTCTTTAGTAACATTTAATAGCTAATATAACAGTCCTTTATGTGAATGCATACTTTAGCTTATTGTATCATTTCACATTGAAGTGAACAGTTATTTGTTACTGTATATCATAATGCTAGATCTTATTTGTAAATTGATTCTTAGGATAAATAGGCTTCTTATTATTGCAAGGCCTACATGTTATCTCTGGTTGGTTTGTTTTTTTTCCAGTCTTCTGTTTTTACAGTGTGTGTAGACCTACGAGGCATTCTGTTGGGAGTAGAGAGAAAGAGTTGGAGGAATATGTGGTTTTATTTCATTGTTGTTTAATTTCAGATATGAACTTCCAGCCCCTTCCTCCGGTCAGAAAAATGACATCACTGCATGGCAAGAGTGCGTAAACAATTCTATGGCGCAGTTAGAGCATCAGGCAGTCCGAATTGAGAATTTGGAACTAATGTCCCAGCATGGATGCAATGCCTGGAAAGTGTATAATGAGTAAGAAACCTTTTTTTTTAAAACCCATCCCACCTGTTTAAGGGGACCTAAACCTAACACATTTATTGTATAACGTTGCGGTAACAAGTTCTGAGGTCTGATTTACAAAACAGCTTGGTAGTAGACTATAATCCTTAATGTCGGGGGCGGTGCTTTTACAGTCAGCTCTCATTAGTCGTGCTTTCTGCTTTTTAAAGTGGCCTTGAATACTGAATTAGTAAATACTGAACCATTTCAGTATTTGGGAGAAATATGTACGTGTGTATATATACACATCTCACATAGATGATAATCTTACACACTTTATAACAACTCACCCTGACAGATTCTGTATTTTATTTATTTTATAAAAGAGAAGGCAAAGTTCAGAAGTGTTAAGTAGCTTGCCAGAGTTGGAAATTAAACTCTCTCCTCTGGTTATCTCTGCATGAGACCTGAAACAAGAAGGTGGAATATCCCTTTGTTCTTCTTTAGCTGGAAATGCGCATGTTCAGCAACTCTGAATTTTTTGCTGCTCTGAGCACATCCATGAATGATCACAGAACTCTGCAAGGATTGATTTGGGGGTTACAAATAAATTTGAGTTAATGGGCAAATTCATTTGTACAGAATCTGCAGATAATGAGAATTGATTGTAAGCAGAGAATTAACACCAGAAACAAGAGTGCTACTGAACTCCTATTTATTCCCACAGAACTAGCTTTAGCTTTAGGTTTTGCTGTCTATGGTATTTAAGGTTCAGTTTCCAATTCGTAAAAGTTAGTGGTTAGATGATCTCCATGGCTTCTTTGAGTCCTAAAATCCCATGTTTCTATTAACAGTTTAAGGCCATTGACTCTCATGACTGTATAAAACCGTTTGTTAGAGTATGATTCCTGAAACAGTAAAGCAAAAATCACAAAATGATAAATAGCTTTTCTCAAGTTTTCAGAATCATGTTTAAACTTCTTTGGTCACATAAGGATCTGTGGGCAAAATCCAGAATGTAAGAAACTGCAGAACAGTTTAGTCTCTATTGAGAACATTGCAAGGCAAACAAAGGAACACGGGAGTTAGGACGATTAAGAAGTTTAAGAGAACAAATCAATCCAAAACAGCATGTATTTCACAAAGTGAAAAATGTGATTTTTGTTCTCAAGAAGCTTTCTTTGTCTACTTGAGGAGGCAAGATATTCTCGGCCAGATAACCAAGGAGTTCATTTTGGCAGTATGGAGGCATGTGCTGCATTGTGGTCTATAAACTAGAGATCCGAGAAGGGGACATTAAGGATTAGGTCCACTGTAAAAAGATGAGATGTGAGGGTGGGGATTATTGAAGTGTAGTTGAGTTTTGTGTTAGTTTGAGATGTATGGCATAGTGATCTGGTATTTTTGCAGATTATACTGTATTATAGGTGATTACAAGACGATGGGTATAATTCCCTATGCCATACAGTATACCCTTGTTGCTTATCTCCTTTACATATAATAGTTTGTATCTGTTACCTATCCCTAATTTGTCCCTCCTCCGCTTCTCTCACCTTTGTTAACCACAAGTTTGTTTTCTATATCTGTGAGTCTGTTTCTGTTTTGTGTGTATATTTTATTTGTATTATTTTTTGAGATTCCATATATAAGTGGTATCATACAGTATTTGTCTCTGACTTATTTCACTGAGCATAATATTCTCTAGCACCATCCACATTGCTGCATGTGGCAATACTTCCTTTTTATGACTGAGTAGTAATTCCATTGTTGATGTGTATATATGTGCCACATCTTAAATTCAGCCATCTGTTGATGGGCTCTTGGGTTGCTTCCATGTTTTGGCTATTGTAAATAGTGCTGCTACACACATTGGGATGCATGTGTCTTTTCAAATTACAGTTTTCATTTTGTTTTCAGATATATGCCCAGGAGTGGAATTGCTGAATCATATGGTATTAATAGTTCTACTTTTAATTTTTTGAGGGACCTTCATACTGTTTTCCATAGTAGCTGCACCAATTTACATTCCCATCAGCAGTGTACAAGGTTTTCAGAAAAGGGTGAAATATGGATGTTTAGAGGAGAGTGAGAACATTCTAGGAATGGAGGAGAACACAGATGGGGGCCAGAAGGGAAAGAGATGCCGCGGATTGAACATTGCTTTCATAATTAAAGCTGTAAAGCTTTAATAATTATTCTTTACTTAAGGTCCAGGCTTTTTTTTTTTTTTTTTTTTTTGAGAAAAGCCAGCATAAAGCACTTTTATTGCAATCATGTAAGTGCAGGGTATAGGGGTAGGCTGGGGGAGTAGGCAACAATTTCTCTCACCAGATCACTACACAGGACAGCAAAGGGGTGAAAGGGGGCAAGGAGAAGCCAGGAAACTCTGAGATCAGCATGGGAAGCTGAGCATCAAAAAACAGGAGTTGCTGAAGCTGTGGTGACCAGCATCATTTTCTTAAGACAACACTCAAGGATTTGTCATGATGGCTTGGCTTTCATGGGAGTTAAGTGTCTACAAACAGCATCTTCAATTTAACTTTCTATTAAAGTTCTTAAAAATTAGGAAGTAGAGCTTGGATAGCTATGCAGTTACAAAAACCCTGGATATCCATCCATTAGAAAAACCACAGGATGGAAGCAAAAAACAAAGGCCAGGCCATGAAGGTTTCAGAGATCTCAGGGAACAGACATCTGCAATGTTCAACATCTCAGTGAAAACGATCTGCTTTCAAAAGGCAGAGGGTCTACAAGGAGGGTGAGGGTGGGGCAGTGGAGGCAAGTGCTCTCCCCCTTCCCACTGCAGTTTTGGGTAGGGCTTTCAATTCAACCCGATGACATCTCTCAACTTGGAGAATAATTCGGCCCTCAAAAGCGCCTTGAATCTGCTATGGCTTTGCAGTGCAGCAGCAAGAGCATTTAATATATAATAGATAAAACTTCCATCCAATAAAATAAAGATTCTTGCACCCCACCCCCTCAACACCAATTCCTAGTCTAAAGTTAACTCATCACTTGTGTTGTTAATACTTGACTAATACTTAATTGGAAACCTAGATCCAAAGGACTAAAACTCAATCTTCACCCCAGAACAAAAACAAACTGAGTAATTTGAGGTTTATGGCATATACTTCAGGTCAACACACATACGAGGAGAAAGGGGAAGAGCAAAGCCGGTGACAGGACACATTCAGTCTGGGAAGATGTTTATACAAAGAGTGTAGTGGAATACAGACTCGCTGTGTGCGTCTGGAGGCGCCAGATCCTTCTGTGGCACCTCCAAGAATGGGGAGCTCAGGGAGGAGGCCACTCCTGTCACCCCGGTTTTAGAAGTTCCACCTCAAAGATGAGCATGGCATTGGGTGGGGTGATGCCTGGGTGCCCAGTGGCACCATAGGCATAGTCTGGGGAGATAGTCAGCTCGGCTGTCTGACCCACGCTCATCTGGGCAACCCCTTCTTCACGGCCTCAGATCACCTCCTGCTTGCCCAGAACAAACTTAAAGGGCTTGTTTCTGTCCTGGGAGGAATCGAATTTCTTTCCACTGTCAAGCATCCCGTGTAGTGCACCACGCAGGTCTGGCCGCGCTTCGGGAAGGTGCGCCCGTCTGCGGGAGAGATGGTCTCCACCTGCGCTCCCACGGCTGCAGTAGCAGCAGACGCTGGGTTGGCCAATGGGCTGCGGCTACGGGCAGCGTGGACCAAGGAAGGTCCAGGCTATTTAACGTGATACTCAAAGCAAAAGTCTAGTCCCCTCTTTGGTGACTGTCATAAAATCTGCCTCTGAGCCTTTACTCAGGCCTTGCCTCCTCCTGAAATACCTTTTAACTATTCTACCCAAATTCAGCTTATTCAAGGCATGACTTTAATCTGTTTCCTTTTCTTCCCTGATTAAAATTCTGCCTCTGGTACTCTCCATCTTTTGAGTAACTATACAAATCACTATGCGCATCACTTGTTTTCCATTTAATTGCATAACACTTTGTAGTGTCGGTCTTTCTTTTGCCCATTATTTTGTCTCCTCCAAACCCAATGGATGTTTCTAATAAGGAGAGAATTCTTTACTTGAAACTGAAGGGAAACCTTCAAGGTCAGCCCCTAATTTTACAGATAAACAGATTTAGCCCTTGTGATATCGAATGACTCATCCAAGGAAGCATAGCTATTTAAGGCAGAGCTGAGACTAGACCCCAAGTCTTCTGATTCCCATGGTACGATGTGGTCAATTTCAGCATTCTTAATACTTGAGGAGGGACCTGAGTGTTTAAGAGGGAAGCTAGAAGAAGGGAGAAGACAACAAATAAGCTGGGCTTTCAGAAAGAGGTGATTCAAAGAAAAGTTCCCTATTAACGGTCAGAGGTCAGGAATAGAGTACTAACCTTTATTGTCTTCAGGGTGGAATAATTGTCAAAGTGGGATGAGCTGAAAGAAAGCCTGGAGAGGCACCACTGTTTGGAGACCAAATTTGTATAGAATTAGAGTTAGTTTTTGAAAATCAGTTGGTAGAGATAGGAGAATTAACTCAGAAGAGAAGCAGGAAATTTGAGTCACAAAGCCCGAAAATAATACTGGATCTAGAGCCAGAGCATAATAGAGCCAGTATGGTTGAAATGGACTCTCCTGCCTTAAGAGGAAATTGATAGGGTATATGAATTATATCTTAGTAAAGCTGTAGTTTAAGAAAGAGACTGAACTCTACCCTTGAGCCATTTCTCTAATGATAATTGCAGGGAACTCTGTATAACTCAACTTCTCCCCTCTGCTGGTTAGAGCTGATTTGGACTGGAATCTGAATCTGCAGCCTTCCACAACAGTTCTTTTCTTCTCTCTGGTTAGCAGTAGACAGGAGGAGAGAGTGACATACTAAATGTAGGTGAAGAAATAGAGATAAAAGGAGGTGTACTCATGAGTGGTAAAATGAGTGCACTCGTGAGATATTCCCTAAGATGTGATACAAGTAACAAAAGCATAATTCTAGTAAACAGCTTGGGTTCAAGAGTTTATAAGACCTGAATTCACCTCTGAGACTTAATCATGTTTGTTACCTTGACCAAGTTACTTAATCTGAATATAGTGTCCTAACCTGTGAAATGGGGATAATAATGTCTACCTCATAGAACTCTTGTGAGAATTAGGTTAGTATTGTAGTGTGTCTAACATGATGTCTGGCACAGGGAACTCAAAAAATACTGGCTTATTTTTAGCAAAAAAACTTGACCTTGTGTCAACTAGACAGTATACTTTCAGTTAGCACTATTTGATTTTAATGTACATTAATCTGATTTTCTTTTTTAGAAATCTAGTTCATATGATTGAGCACGCACAGAAAGAGCTTCAGAAGTTAAGGTAAATTGTTTTTCTTTCTATTTTAGAATGAATTTTAGGTGAATCCTTAGTAAATACAATGAGAAGAAAAAGGAACCACTGGACTATAGTCATATGAGAGTAAATAATTGATGATCCACTCTGTCCAGTGTTTAGTGTTGGGTTTGCCCTACCTGAGTTGAAAAGAAATAGACGTGAGATCTGAAAACATCTCTCTGGGGTCATTTGCAGTTTGCAATTATTGAAATGATACTTTTAGAAGGAAAAAGTAGTAGAATAATACATATAATATGATTTATATTAAATTAAACACACACACACACCCTAACCTCTGTATGTATATATACATACAGAAAAGTATCTGAAAGAATACTCACCAAAACTGAACGAAAGCTATCAGAGAGAAGGAAAAGCACAGGAAAGGAGGGACTGTCCATTCTTAAGCAGTTAAAGACGTGTTAATTATAGACTTTTCTGTTGATTTTAATCTTATGTTAGAATTAGGTGGGCTGTATAAATATCTTTTTTGTTTTTTTTTTAACAGGAAACATATTCAAGACTTAAACTGGCAACGAAAGAACATGCAACTCACAGCTGGATCTAAATTAAGAGAAATGGAGTCAACGTGAGTATCTGTAATTCCATCACCTTTTAAATTGTTTGGCATGTGTTAAGATCAGGATTCAACAATATGATTCAAACAGTATTCAAATAGAGTGCCACAAGTATCAAAGAAATGCTTTTCCGGAATCCCAGTCTTCACTGCTTCTGCCTGTTTCTGAAGTATGAGCTTGAAAGGAAGTTAGAGTTACAAACAAAAAATTGAACCACTGCTAATTTATCCTTATTTTAGGGTCCCCTGTTTTCCATCCACTACTTCTGAATAGAATTCTACCCTTTAAAAGGATAAAAAGTCTATTTTTAAACTCTTATGGGAGGGAAATTCCTTACTTTCTTGATCATTTGTGTATATCTCAGGAGTTTTCCCCCCTTGTTTATATATTTTGTTTTCTCAACGTTGTTCTTCATATATTCAAATAAATTTGTACAAATCTCTGAATATAGTCATTTTTTAATCGTTTCTTTTCTTTTTTGACTTGCTCTTTCCCTAATCTCTCTGCCTCCATTACCCACACCATTGTCCTTATTCCACCTTCCCCTCATCTTCTGAGTACCCCATGTTATCAGTCTATTACTGCATCTTTCCACACTCTTCTTCAGATTGATATAATCTTCTGCATGTACATGTGTGTTCATTTCATTTGTCCTAGAGATTTTTTTCTGAGAGAAGGGGAAGATTCTTTGAATCTGTGGAATTCTGTCTTAGCAGCTGTAGAAATTTCTTCATTTTTAACTATTGCCTTTGCCTTATTTTCTATCCTTTTCTAACCCAATTAAATACTAACTTCAATCACTCTTTCATATCTCTTCAGCTCTTTCTAATTTGTTCTTTTTTTAAATGTTTTATTTTGAGATAATTGTAGGTTCACATGCAGTTTAAGAAGTAGTACAGAGCAGTCCTGTATACATACCCTTTACTCACTTTTCCCCCTAATTGTGCCTCAGCTTTTGAAAATGTAAAGCTAAAAGTGAAGGTTAGTATTATGGTTAAAAATGTATATACTGGTTGAAAATGTGTGTACGATAAATGTGTATAGTTTTGTGTATACTATAAACATCTTGTAAGAGAAATTTCGCTTTAGGTAATTTTCCCCTCTGTTTTCTTTTCTAGCTGGGTATCCCTGGTCAGTAAGAATTATGAGATTGAAAGGACTATTGTACAATTAGAAAATGAGCTCTTTCAAATGAAGCAGCAACACGGAGAGGCAAACAAAGAAAACATACGGCAGGACTTCTGAAGTAGACTGGCTTGGTGGGTAGAGTGGAAGGTACGTTGGGCTTTCACAGAACATCAGGCATCTTAACTGTGAAGAACATCAGCATCTTTTGGAAGCCATCAGTGGTTATATGTTTAGAAACCATAAAATGTGGATAGTTGTATTCTGTTTGTACATTTTAGCAAAATAAAAAACTTCAACATGGTGGTGGTTTGTTTTGTTTTGTGTTTTTGCTATTAAAAAAAGAGAACTTTAGACTTCCAAGATTAGTATGGCTTTAGAATAATGTTCATAAAATAAATTTTGAGTCACTGGGACCATATTTTGTACCCAAGAGATCCTTACTGAAAGTTTTCAACATGTACAAGAAGTTGGAAATTTTGATTTATTAATATTTCAAATAAAGAGGTAGTTCTAAACAAATTTTTAATTACCAAATAAGACTAATACAGTGGCTCCCATTATGTTATCTGTGATCATCATCACTGTAAGCATCAGTTACATAAAGCTTAGTATGTGCTGAGCACTGTTCTAAGCACTTTAGATAGATGAACTAAACTTACATGAGTTAAAAAAAAATGGATCCTCACAAAAGCCTATGGAATTATATATTCTTCTCATATACAAACTGACAGGTTCTGATGAAGTAATTTGCTAAAGTTTTTTAGCTAGAAAGTGTTATCAAGGTTTTGAAACCAGTAGTTAGCACCATAGTTGTGTTCTTATCCCTCCACTTGTAAAGAATTAAATTATAAAAGATTCCTAACCAATTCAGAAAAAAATATTTGCAACATATCAAAGGATACATAGTCTGCCTGTACAGAGACCTTTTACAAATCACTGAGATGAACTCCCACCAGAAAAAAGTTAGAAGATGTTTAGCATTAAAACCTAGAACTTGTCGTACCTGTTACATTAATAGTGCTTTTTGTTGTTCGGTCACTAAGTCACGTCCAACTCTTTGTGACCCTATAGACTAGCATACCAGGCTTCCCTGTCCTTTACCATCTCCTGGGATTTTCTCAAACTCATGTTCATTGAGTCGGTGATCCCATCCAGCTGTCTCATCCTCTGCTGCCCTCTTCTGCCCTCAATCGTCCCCAACATCAGGGTCTTTTCCAGTGAGTCACCTCTTCACATCAGGTGGCCAAAGTATTGGGAGCTTCAGCATCAGTCCTTCCAACGAATATTCAGGGTTGATTTCCTTTAGGATTGACTGGTTTGATCTTGCTGTCCAAGGGACTCTTAGTCTTCTCCAGCACCACAGTTCAAAAGCATCAATTCTTTAGGACTCAGCCTTCTTTATGGTTCAACTCTTGCATCTATACATGACTACTGGAAAAACGATAGCTTTGACTCTACAGAAGGTATAGTGCTTTTTTGGGGGGTGGGGTATAATTGACAATATTAAGGGTCAGTGGTTTTAAAGCTAAGTCTGTAATTTGTATATGATTTTTTTTAAATCAAAATGTTTGTGTTTATACACTCATACTTTTTCTCTCTATATAATAGTATGGAGTTTCATTTGTTATCTATCAAATATTCAGTATTACTAGGTAGAGCTTATACCATCAGCTTTACTCATCTTTTATATAGCAGTATGTATATAATGTGTTGAATATTTTCATACGTTGCTCTTAAAAGTGACTGGAAAATGAATATATGATATTTGTTGAAACTGGCAAGTCTTTAACTTCAGTCAGAAGCCCAGTGGTCTTGAGCTGTTGACTGCTTAATTAGAGGACAATAGAGAAATGTATGAAGTACTTAGAAAACATGTCCAAAAAAAAAGGTAAAGTGGTGAAGTTTAAAAATCTTTAAAGATTAGAATCAGCATCTAAAATGCATCTCAATAGCCCAAACCCTAGGAAAAGTTCAGTAACATGTTAAAATTGTTGAAGATAAAGCTTGCTATGTATGTCTTTATGATGGGAAGGGGAATTAATTGCATTTTAATTTCAACAATTTTTTTTTAAATTTTATGATGTGTTGAACATAACTCAGTCAAACATGACTGAGCACCATGGGTTGATAGTATACTTTTCAAAGTTAGCCACATTCAAAGGGAAAAGTACTTGTATGATTTAGGATTTTTCTATGTTCTAGTTTTCTGGAAACAGCATCCTTCTCCCACCCTCTCCATTTCCACTTCTAACTTTTCTAAATTTACTTAGGAATTTATATACAAAAGGAAGTGACTTTCTATCATATGGGCAAATATCTGAAAGGTTATACACTATTTTTAACTGGCTCAAGATCTATAAATAGTTTCAAGGTTTCCATGAACTGCTTCACATCCTGTTTTATATGTGTGTATGCATTTTTAATAGAGTATAATTTGCATCAGATTCCCAAAGGGGTTCATAATGCAAGAAAGATCCCTCCCCTGGTAGACATGACTGTTCTGTCACATCAAGTTCCATTCTCCTTCATTCTTTCTCTCCCTTCTCCCCAGATTCAACCTCAGCTGAACTACATAATTTTTTAATAAGAAGTCCATCATCTCCAGTTTTCTTCTGCACTGCCAAGACTGAATGGTTGGATGGGAAGCACATGATTTTTGGCAAGGTGAAAAGAGAGTAAGGGACTTCACCAGTGGTCCAGTGGCTAAGACTCTGCACTCCCAATTCAGGAGGCCCAGGTTCTCTGATCAGGGAACTAGATCCCACGTGCCCGTTCCACACACCATAACAAAGATGGAAGATCCTGAGTGCTGTAACTAAGACCTGGCACAGCCAAATTAATTTAAAAAAAAAGAAAAGCATATGAATATTGTGGAAGCCATGGAGTATTTTGGGTCCAGTAATAATAGCGAGACCAGCAGGAAGATCACCATTGCTGACTGTGGACAACTCAAAAATTTGACTCCCAGACCATTTCTTCTGTAGCTCAGGAGAGCACCCTCTACCCCCATCTGCTCACAGTCTCCTATAATCTTTGTGCTTTTGTTGCAGTTCCTTGGGTTCTATGTTTTCTTTACCTTCTGGATTGCAGAGGTAAGTTTATGATTATGATATAATGACAGCAAAGCCTGTCCTGCAAGATCGCAGGGAGGAGAGATCTGTTACATATTTAAAAATAAATCAGTCAAAGTATCTTCCAGCTCACTCAACATCATTTCTGGAAACTAGAAAGAAAAAAATGGAGCCATGCCTTCAGAATTCTTAGAAAAAGTTTACAATCTAGGCCTCATCAGGTGGTCAAATTATCAGTTAAGAATAAACAGAATAAAGACATTTTCAGTCAAATGAGATCTTAAAAACATTTACTTCCTGAGCATCATAAGGAGCTACTGGAAGATAAACTCTTCTGATCTAACACAGGAGAAGGGTAGAGGGACGCTTCCAAGGAGATGGGTGAAAAGACCCCAGGATTATATTTGTACACTCTATAGAGGGTAACCAGTTCAGGTTGGAATGGTGTGACTCGAGACAAGCATTTAGAGAGCTATCACAAATATGCCCACTACCATGGTGCCATCTTTATACCTCGAGGAGCAGGATGCCCAGGTGAGCTGGCACACATTTCTAACTTACACTTGACTTGCTCAATGTCCTGATGAAATTCCTTTTCTCCTCCTCCTTGACCTACTGGAAGTGTTCTGCTGTGTCCTACTTCTGAAGACTTAGTTCAGTCGCTCAGTTGTGTCCGACTCTGTGACCCCACGCACTGCAACATGCCAGGCATCCCTGTCTATCATCAATTCCCGGAGCTTGCTCAAACTCATGTCCACTGAGTCAATGATGCCATCCAACCATCTCATCCTCTGTGTCCCCTTCTCCTGCCTTCAATCTTTCCCAGTATCAGGGCCTTTTCCAATGAGTTGGTTCTTCGAATCAGGTGGCCAAAATATTGGAGCTTCAGTTTCAGCATCAGTCCTTCTAATGAATATTCAGGACTGATTTCCTTTAGGACTGACTGGTTTGATCTCCTTGTGGTACAAGGGTCTCTCAAGAGTCTTCTCCAGCACCACAGTTCAAAGGCATCAATTCTTTGGTGCTCAGCTTTCTTTATGGTCCAACTCTCACATCCATACATGACTACTGGAAAAACCATAGCTTTGACTATATGGACCTTTGTCAATAAAGTAATGTCTCTGCTTTTTAATATGCTGTCTAGGTTGGTCATAGCTTTTCTTCCAAGAAGCAAGTGTCTTAATTTCATGGCTGCAGTCACCATCTGCAATGTTTTTGGAGCCCGAGAAAATAAAATCTGTCACTATTTGCATTGTTTCCCCATCTATTTGCCATGAAATGCTGAGCATGCCATGATCTTAGTTTCTGAATGCTGAGTTTTAAGCCAACTTTTTCACTCTCCTCTTTCACTTTCATCAAGAGGCTTTTTAGTTCCTCTTCGCTTTCTGTGATAAAGGTGGTGTCATCTACATATCTGAGGTTATTGATATTTCTCCCAGCAATCTTGATTCCAACTTGTGCTTCAGCCGGCCTGGCATTTCTCATGATGTACTCTGCATATAAGTTAAATAAACAGGGTGACAATATACAGCCATGACATACACCTTCTCCCATTTGGGACCAGTCCATTGTTCCATGTCCAGTTCTAACTGTTGCTTCTTGACCTGAATACAAATTTCTCAGGAGGCAAGTAAGGTGGTCTGGTATTCCCACCTCTTGAAGAATTTTCCAGTTTGTTGTGATCCACATAGTCAAAGGCTTTAGTGTAGTCAATGAAGCAGAAGTAGATTTTTTTATTTTTTTAATTCTGTTGCTCTTTCTAAGATCCAGTGGATGTTGGCAATTTGATCTCTGGTTCCTCTGCCTTTTCTAAATCCAGCTTGAACATCCGGAAGTTCTCAGTTTGCGTACTGTTTTTTGTTGTTTTTTTTCCCTCACCTCTACTCTCCTCCCACTGGTTAACGTACTGTGAAGCCTAGCTTGGAGAATTTTCAGCATTACTTTGCTGGCGTGTGAAATGGGTGCAGTTGTGTGGTATTTTAAACATTCTTTGGCATTGCCTTTTTTTGGGATTGGAATGAAAACCGAAAGGGGTAAACTCAGTTTCCTCTCGCAGTGACTTACTGTAGGAGGGATAACTTGTCTCTCTGGTATGTGTTATCCTCTCCTATAAAGAAGTTTTAGCTGGGCACACAGCTGCTCAATTAAAAACTGATTTTCCAATTTCCTATCCCATCATTCAGGTATGCCGTGTGACTGGGTTGTGTTCAGTGAAATAGGACCTGAGTAATGTTTACAACTTGCCAGTCATGCTCTTTCCTTAAATGTACAGTTGATTTGCAGTCTCATGTTAGTTTCAAGTGTAAAGCACAGTGATTCAATTGTATATATATGTATATATAACTGAATACATATATTCTTTTTCAAATTGTTTTCCCTTATAAGTTACTACAAAATGTTGAGTATAGCTCCCTGTGCTATACAGTAGGTCCTTGTTGGTACAAGTCATGCTCTTAATTTTTTACCAACCAGGAATCTTGCACCTGAATAGTGATGGCATATCTAATATCACACCATAAATTACTGTCAAGCTACATTAGAAGAAATGGTGGTATACAGACAAGGAAAAAGGAGAATTCTGGGCAGATATGATGTGAATGATATGCTTAGTACTTATTTTACTTAAATGATTAAATAGTCTGTGTACAGTAGCAGGAAATTTTCATTTTAATAAGATTTGGCTACAACATAGCAATTCATATTTATTAAAAGGGGATTTTACTGCACAGTAACTGACATTACTGTCAACTGCAATGTTTTGAGTTACCTTTGGTTATACTTTGGCTTTCCCAAAGTTGATTTTGCACCATCAGTTAAAAATTGACTACAAGAGAATGTCAAACCAATTGAGAATAGAAAGAAGTATGCTCAAAATATTAATTTATATAAAATTTGCTACAGATAAAAATGCCTTTAAAATGGGCATCATCATTTGTTACAACCAAATCTTGTTCATGTGAGTGTATAATCTCACTCTGCAGAGCTAGCAATGACATGGATGGTAATGCAAATGTACTATTATATCTCAGTAAGTGAAAAGAAATGCTTTAAATACAAGAGGAGAAGGAAGGGTGTTCATACCCCCAATATGAGATTTTCTTTCTCTAGATGTTAAAATTTTTTGTTCAAGTGATTTGGATATAGAGTTTAAGATTACATAATTCAGGACAGTGAAAAGCTCAGCTTCACAGATTTAATGCTATCCATATCAAGTTACCCGTGACATTTTTCACAGAAATAGAATAATCCAAAAATTTACATGGAGCCATAAAAGACTCAGAATTGCCAGGGCAATCCTGGAGGGGGGAAAAAAAGAGGAGGGAAAACTCTCCCAGACTTCAGACAATACAACGAAACTACAAAGTTGTAGTAGTCAAAACAGTGTGGTGTTGGTACAAAAACAGACACATGGATCATTGGAACAGAATAGAGAGCCCAGAAACACACCTATGGTCAATTAATCTTCAATGAAGGAAACAAGAATATCAAATGGGAAAAAAGACAGTCTCTTCAGCAAGTGGTGCTGGGAAAGTTGGACAGCTGCATGTAAATCAGTGAAGTTACAACACACCCTCACACTATGCACAAAAATAAACTCACTTAAAGACTTAAACATAAGACATGACACCATAAATCACCTAGAAGAGAGCATAGGTAAAACATCTTCTGACATAAATCGTACCAATGTTTTCTTAGCTCAGTCTCCCAGGGTAATAGAAATAAAAACAAAATTAAACAAATGGGACATAATCAAACTTACAAGCTTTTGCACAGCAAAGGAAACCATTAAAGAAAATGAAAAGACAACCTACAGAGTGGGAGAAAATATTTGCAAATGATGCAACAGACAGAGGCTTCATCGCTGAAATATAAAACAGCCCATACAATTGAACAACAACAAAAAAAACCCAATTGAAAAATGGGCAGAAGATCTTAACAGATAAGAAGACATGCAGATGGCCAACAGGCACATGAAAAGATGCTCAGCATCACTAATTATTAGAGAAATGCAAATCAAAACTACGATGCAGTACCATCTCACACTGGTCAGAATGGCCATCGTTAAAAAGTCTACAAATAACTAATGCTGGAAAAAGTGTGGAGAAAAGGGAACCCTCTTTACACTGTTGGTGGGAATGTAAGTTGATACAGCCACTATGGAAAACAGCATGGAGGTTCATCAAAAAGAGGATCATCGATAATAGTAAACAACTACTGAGTCCACACAGTCTGGAGCCCGAGCTCTGAAATAAAGGATAACTAAGACTTGATGCAGAGAAATAAATAGGTATTTTTTTAAAAGAAGAAGAACAAAATAATGTCATTTGCAGCAACATGGGTACAACTAGAGATCATTATACTAAGTGAAGCAAATCAGAAATAGAAAAATACCATATGATATCACTTATATGTGAAATCTAGAATATAGCACAAATGAACCTATCTACAAAACAGAAACAGACACATGGACATAGAGAACAAACTTTTGATTGTCAAAAGAGAGGAGGGAAGGGGGCGGGATGCACTGAGAGTTTGGGGTTGGTAGATGCAAATAATTACATTTAGAATGCATGAATAACAAGATCCTAATATATAACACAGGGAGCTATATTCAATATACTGTGATAAACTGTAATGGAAAAGAATATTAAAAAGAATGTATCAATATGTATGTGTATAGCTAGGTCACTTTGCTGTATAGCAGAGATGGACACCACATTGTAAATCAACTGTACCTTAGCGGGAAAGTCTCACCTTCATTTCCCCTCAGTCTTCCTTTTATCCTCCATACTGTACAAACAAACTCTTTCAAAGGAAAGATGTATGTACAGCGTAGGAAATAACTTTGTTAAATTGAATTCTGTTAATGGCCATATATGTTAGGCTTTTGCTATAGCTGTAATTAAATCTTGGGTTTCCCAGGTGGTGCAGTGGTAAAGGATCTGCCTACCAGTGCAGGAGACACCAGAGACATGGGTTCTCCTGGGTCAGGAAGATCCAGAGACATGGGATCCCTGGGTCAGGAAGATCCAGAGACATGGGATCCAGAGACATGGGATCCCTGGGTCAGGAAGATCCCCTGGAGGAGGGCATGGCAACCCACTCTAGTATTCTTGTGTGTGCTCAATCGTTTCTGACTCTTTGCAACCCCAGGGACTGTAGCCTGCTAGGCTCCTCTGTCCATGGAATTTACCAGGCAGGAATACCGGAGTGGATTGCCATGCCCTCCTCCACGGGATCTTCCTGACCCAGGGATCCAACCCACATCTCTGGTGTCTCCTGCATTGGCAGGCGTGTTCTTTACCACTAGCGCCATGAGAGCACTCATACGTAATTAAATCTTAACCACTCACTAAAACTGGCCCTAAGAACATCTCTCTAGCCATGCTTAAATATTCTTTGCCTTATGTTACATCTTGTACTTTTCGCTAAGTTTGAAGGTCTTTCCTTCAATCCACATTCTGTTATGCTCTCTTAATTTGAGAAACTGCTTATTTCTTGTAATATTTTTGTCTGACCATAGAGGGCACAAGGTCATAAAAAGTTAAGTAAATTATTTATGCAGCAATTCATAATACCTGTCTGCTCTCCTTTTTATGACTTGAGAAAATGGAGATAATTAACTTACTCTGATGTTTCACATATTGAAGGATCCTTCTGTTTTTTTCAGAGGTTAAATTTAATTTCAAGACTTCACTTTCAATGTTAAAACTATGAAGTGTGTCCATGACAGAAACTTCTCCAAAGACATGCAGCTGGCCAGTAGGCACATGAAAAGATGCTCATCACTAATTGCTATTGATGATAGCAATATGTCAATTGCAGACCCAGCATTTTCAATAGATGTTTCCCTTTACTGAATTTGTATGTATTATAAAGAGTACAAGGTAAATCTATTTACTTCAGGGTTAAAAACTATGAAGATAACTCCTGGATTATGACTTTGTTCTGCTAAACAGTCAAATGCATACTTTATAGATCTGCAAAGAAGCAGAGTTCTACTTTATACAGAACAGAATTACTTTGCCACCTTTAATGTCAATTTCTAACAAAAAATTAACAGTAGTGGATACTGATATACTCTATTTATTACAGTTCTTTTGTGTTATTTTGTTCTTTATAGCAATTTATTGATTAAAAAAATGCAATGGTAGTATTCCAAAAGCACAGGAGAAACAGATTAGAAAATTAGAAATCATGGTAACATCAAACAATGAAAGTTGTGGGCGTAACTAAGTAAAATTTCATCATGGGTAATACAAATTCCCAGTATTCTTCCAAGTTCACTGAATTTAATCAACTATAAAAAGGGATTTTAAAGAGGAACAAGATATCTTCATACATGAGTCTTCCTGTGGCATAAGATAGTACAGTATAATAAAATGAGCACATTTTTAAATGTTAATACCAACTAATCAATTGTAATTGGTATAATTACTACTTTGCTATTTTCTCCTAGTATTCATTATTGCTGAATACATAATTACAGCACAGGATATAATTTATTCTTTGGCAATATGTCAATTGCAGACCCAGCATTTTCAATAGATGTTTCCCTTTACTGAATTTGTATGTATTACAAAGAGTGCAATGTAAGCCTATTTACTTCAGTATTAAAAACTTGATAATTTCAGTGAGCAATGAATGTTACTTGTTTCTAAACTATATCTATTAATATTGTTTAGAAAAAGACATTTTGAAAAACAAGGCATCTTAAGGACAAAAAAGTGTCTGTAGCCCATCAGCATTATAGATGGCCAATCTCTCCATCCCCTGTCCATACCACTTCTTTCCTTCAAACACTGACAGGCCAAGAATTCCCTGGCAGTCCAGTGATTAGGACTCTGAGTTTTCACTGCCGTGGGCCTGGGTTCAATCCCTTGTCAGGTAACTAGGGTCCCACAAGCTATGCAGAGTGGCCAAAAGAACCAAAAGCTGCCAGACCAGTCATTGTCTTAGCAAGATACGTTTCACAGGCACTTTGATGGTGTGGACACATTGAGGCAATCTTTCTAACAATGCTAACCACTTTACCACCAATTTTAGAATGACAGTCTTTTGTTGCCCATTTTTATTCCAAGTTTTAAATTTCTGAACTGTTTTCTTGATGCTTTTAAATTGAAGGACAGTAATGTGTTTAGCTGAGAGCCATCTGGCAGTATAATTGTTGGTGATTTTTTTTAAGTAGTGCTAAGTGCAAAATACATAAAAGTAAGATATTTTGGACAACTGCAAAAAAAAAGAAATCAAATGGTGTTGCAATTTCTATGTGACCTGAAATAGCATTCTGTAAAATCTTCAGCTATGGACTGCCTCTGCAGAGCACCTGTGACTTGCAAGAATATTACTATACAAGGCACCCAACAATGTGCTCCATTAGCCAAGCGTATGTTCTGCCAAGCCATGGTTACAACAAACTCAATATTTCCTTTTGATTGGTGTTTATTATTTATGCTTAGCTGTAGCTATACTCTCTTCCTGAACTGAACTGATGTACATTGCCAGAAAAGGTATGTGATCATAGGTATTACAGGTTTTATAAAAGGTAGTTCTTGGTGTTCTAGACTACAGATGTCAACATTATTGAGGAAAACTGCTCAAATCAAAATCTGGGTTCAAAAACTTTCTTCAGTTCTATTGTTAAATAGCGTAGATGAAAAGTTGAGTGAAAATATAGTTATCTTGGATGTTGCAATGTGGTTCACCAGGAAAAAAGTCCAAGACGGAGATTAGCATACAAGAAGTTTATTACGGAGTATTCCTGGGATCCACGCCTGTGAGAGAGTGAAAGAAGTATTGGGCAGGAAAAGAAGTTGAACTGTTGCAATAAAGACTTCGGTCAATCCCTACTGGGAGCTCTGGAGCTGGGGTGACACTTTTGGACTTTTCTGAACTGGGATGGTTTGGTTGGGTCATTGTAAATGCTGTCAACTAGTTATTGAATGTGGGCTGCTCCCTGTGAGGTAGCATTACATTGGACAAGGTGACTGTCTTCAGCCCAAGGCAAGATCCAGAGAAGGACTTAGCCGAGAGTTACCAGTTGTCTACTCTCCCAGAAGCTGGAATGCTTCAGACCTAGAGGAGGGTGATGTGGGAAGCTCACCACAGCCTCCACCACACTGAAACTGACAGCAGTAAACATTCTGTGCAAAAATTACCCTAAGAATCTACAGTAGCTCTCTGCTCACTCCAGGTCAATTCTAAACCCCCTTCTCTGGTTTATAAGAACCACCATAATTTGACCTTACACTAGCCAGTAAAACCCTACTTCCCATGAATTCCCAACTGTGATCTTTTAAGTTCAGTCAAGTAAGTGGGCTCACATCTTTATTTCTGTCCACACTTTTTTCTCTATCTGAATCCCAATTCCACTCTCTCCATTAATTTTTGTACACATATTATCTTACTCTCATCTCTGAATTTGCATCCCACAGGTTTTGCCACAAAATTCACTCCTTAATTATAAATGTCATTTCCAATGTTTTTCATCTACCATATTAGTGGGTGTATGATAGACATTGAATAGATTCAGAGGTTTAGAGACAAAAGAGATTTCAGAGACCATTTAGTCCAACTTAATTTTACAGATGACTTAACAGAGGCTCAGAAAGATTATGTTTAATCTTCCTCTGAACTCCCACATTACTTTGTTTGTAACTCTTTTATGGTATTTATTGCTTTCTATTTTTTAAAATTATCTTCCTACCTGTTTTACCAGTCTTTTTCTGTGTTTTTAGGGACTACTTCTCTTCTTCTGCTTATTGCTTATATTCTGGTATTCCCTAAAGCTCTCTTGTGTTGTTTTAGGTGAGGTTACTATTCCCATAGGCTTCAACTACTACCAATAAGCTGATGACTCAGTAATCTGGGTCAGAGGTCAATAAGCCTGACTCCCCAGCAGTTTTTTATTTATTTGTTTGTTTGTTTTAGCCAAGAAGCTTGGTTTGCAGGATCTTAGTTCCCCAAAAAGGGACTGAACCCAGACCCCAGCAGTGAATGTGCTGAGTCCTAACCACTGGACCGCTGGGGAATTCCCTCTCCACAGTAACCTTGAGACAATTCCACCTGGATGTTTTGCAAGAGAGGTGTTAATACCTCTGTACTCCTTATATCCAACTGGCCACCCAATCCTATTCATTTACTTTGGACATGTCACACTAATCCTGGTTTCTTTTGTATTCACTGCCATTTGTCATGAATTCAGGTCCTCCTTATCTCTATAGGAATAACTTCTTCCCTATTTTCCTTGTAACCATTTTTTCCTACTACTCACCCTCAAAGCTGCTACCAAAGTAATCGTCCTTCCAAAGTTAGCCTAATAAGTCATTCCTTTCTTTAAAATTCTTAATTGGCCCTTTGTTATCTATAATTAAAACCTAAACTTTTTACAGTGGCATACAAAGCTTTTCAGAGAGAGGCAGATAGTGAGCCTAGTGCTTAAGTCAAACTTCAGGAGTAAATTTTGATGTGCACCTATAGCTATGTGACCTCAGGCAAGTTTATTTATTCTTTGTGTCTGTTTCCCATGTGAAAAATATATATAACAATCGAACCTGTCTGACAGGATTGTTGTAAGGAATATGTGAATTAATATACATAAAGTGCATAGAATGCATGGAACAATATGTGGCACATGTTAAGTTCTGCTACAGATTCTAAAATTAAGTTATCTTTTATGTCTCATCTACCAATTCATTATCTGAATGCAATTCTTAAGCCATAGTGAAATTTTCATCATTCTCCAAACCTATCATGACATGCCCTTTCATTATTTTATCTCTTTTCATATGCTTTTTCCTCTCCTTAGAATACTTTCTCCACTTGCTGCTGATGAATTCATGCTTATCTTTCAAGGAGCAGGCAAGGGTCTTAGTCTCCTTGCCATCTTCCCTAATATCCATCACCATGTAGCAGTTACATTCTTTTGTACCTGTTTTCTAAGTTGTAGACATACTTTTATACTTACTTATCACATTTTATGTTAGAACTACTTGTTTATTTGTCAGTCCTGCTAGGTAGGCATCAGAATGTGGCTCCTAGAGGCCATGTTTTTATTTTTTTGGCCACACGGCTCGCCATATGTGATCTTAGTTCCCTGATTAGGTCTCGAACTTGTGCCCTCTGTGGTAGAAGCATGGAATCTTAACCACTGGACTATCAGGAAAGTCCTCCTAGCATTTCTCATAGGGCAGGTCTACTGATAACAAACCCCCTCAGTAATTTTGGTTTGTTTTTAAATCTAGTAATGTTTTAACTTCTCCCTCACATCTGAAGGACAGTTTTCCCATGAATTCTTGGTTTAGTGTTTTTTTTCTTTTGGCACTTTAAATATATTGGCCTGTTGCCTTCTGGTCCCCAAAGTTTCTGATGAGAAATCTGCTAACAATCTTATTGAGGGAAGTTTGGAACCAATCACTTCTCTTTTGCTGCTTTCAACATTTGTCCTTTGCCCTTATCTTTTAACAGTTTGATTATAATGTACTTTGGTGTGGGTCTCTTTGTGTTCATTATATCATACTTGGATTCATTAAGCTTTTTGGATGTTTATACTTAGCGCTTTTCCATTTGAGAAGTTTGGGGCCATTATTTCTTCAAATAATTTCTCTGCCCTCTTTTCTCTCTTCTTGGATTCCTACAATGTTTGTATTAGTCTATTTGATGTTGTTACCTAGGTTCTTTAGATTCTGTTTAGATTTTCTGTTCAGATTTTCCTCTTTTTCTTTCTATTCCTTAGACATGATAATTTCTGTTATCCTATCTTCAAGTTCATTGATTCTTTCCTCCACCTGGTCTGCTCTTAAATTCCTCTAGTTACTGTTTCGTTTTTTCCCCTCATATTTTAAATGATTTATTTGCTCAGTTATTTTGGCTGTGCTGGATCTTTGTTGCTGTGGGCTTTTCCTCTAGTTGCAAAGAACAGGGGCCGCTCCAGTTGTGGTGCGCGGGCTTCTCATTGCAGTGGCCTCTCATTGCAGAGCACAGGCTCTCAGGCTCGCAAGCTTCAGCAGCTGTGGTTCCTGGCTCTAGAGCACAGGTCAATAGTTGTGGCACACAGGCTTAGCTGCTCCTCAGTCTGTGGGATTTTCTCAGACCAGGGATCAAACCCGTGTCTCTTGCACTGGCAGGCAGATTCTTTACCACAACCCACTGGGGAAGCCCCACCTGTTTTGTTTAATTTATTGTAACTTTTGGCTTTGGAATTTCTTTTTGGTTTAATTTTATGTTTCGTATCTCCTTGAATATCTTTCAGACAGTTATTTTAAAGTCTTTGACTAATAGGCCTGCCATTTTGTCTTTCTCAGGGACATTTCTGTCGATTCATTTCTTTCCTTTCAGTGACTGTACTTTCTGGTTTCTTTGTATGCTTTGTGACTTTTTGTTGAAAACTGAACTTTTGAACCTAGTAACGTGGTAATTCTAAAAATCAGATTCTCTACCTTCTGCAGGGTTTGCGTTTTGAACTTTTGTTTTTATTTTTTATCATTATAGATATCTCTGTGCTGATTAAAGACAGGGCTAACTATGATGAAGAAATCATCAAGAGGTAAATATAACCCACAAGATTTTTTTTAAGAAGCACACTAAATGACACTGCACAGTGAATTATTAGAGACATGCAAATCAAAAGTACAATGAGGCATCACCTCGCACCACTCAAAATGACCATTATCAAAAAGCTCCACCTGAAACCTATTGCTTATGGGCACTCAAGATTCCCAAGGACTTCTGGGCTGTAAATGATACCTGCTCTCAAAGAATTTCCATGGCAAGTCGTTGAAAATAATTGTTTTCAAAATAGGCAGATTTTCAAAAGACAACTTCAACAGGTAAATTCTACTTTCACTCACTGTTGAAAATTTTAAAATGCCCATGAAAACTTGCTCAACATCATGAATTCTTAGAGACACCCAAATCAAAACTACAATGAGGGATCACCTTACACCAGTGTGAAAGGCCATTATCAAAAAGTTGACAAAAAACAAATGATGGTGATGGTGTGGAGAAAAGAGAACACTTTTATGGTGCTGCTGGGATGTAAATGGTAACAGCCATTGTAAAGAACAGTAAAGAAGTAAGTGCCTCTAAGTGTGAAGTAAGTCAGAAAGAAAAACACCAATACAGTATACTAATGCATATATATGGAATTTAGAAAGATGGTAACAATGACCCTATATGAGAGACAGCAAAAGAAACACAGATGTAAAGAACAGTCTTTTAGACTCTGTGGGAGAGGGCGAGGGTGGGATGATTTGAGAGAATAGCATTGAAACATGTATATTATCATATGTGAAACAGATCGCCAGTCCAGGTTCGATGCATGAGACAGGGTGCTTGGGGCTGGTGCACTGGTGTGACCCTGAGGGATGGGATGGGGAGGGAGGTGGGAAGGAGGGTCAGGGTGGGGAACACATGTACACCCATGGCTGATTCATGTGAATGTATGGCAAAAACCACCACAATATTGTAAAGTAATTAGCCTCCAATTAAAATAAATTAATTCAGCTCAGTCACTCAGTCATGTCCACCTGCAATGTAAAATTTAAAAATTAATTAAAAAATAATAAAGCTACAAAAAATAAATAAAATAAAATGCAAAAAAAAAAAAAAGAAGTGCTTGTAAAATGTAAAAATTCAGCTACCCGGTGATCCAGCAGGCCCCTTCTGAGAGTATATTGTGAGAAAACCAGATTTTGAAAAGACACATGTGCCCACGTATATACTGCAGCACCGTTTATCTCTTCTGAGCCTGTACCTTCCCCTCGGCATGACTATAAATTCTTTTGTATATGTGGTTGCTTTGGAATATCCTAGTCCTTAAATGTCCTAGTCTGACTCCCAAAAGGGAAACAATAGAAAAATAAAGAGTAAGAAAAAAAGAGTATCAGTCCTTTAAATACCTTGGAAGTCATTTCAGACAGAGCTGGAGAGGCTTGTAACAATGTGGGGCTGAATGTAGCAATGGCTGCCCAACCCTGTGTCTGCACTTACTTGAAGAAAAGCAGCAATCATCAGTCAGAACACAGATTTCCCCACATTTAGAGGACAAGAGAAGGAAATGGCAATACACTCCAGTGTTCTTGTCTGGAGAATCCCAGGGACGGCGGAGCCTGGTGGGCTGCCGTCTATGGGGTCACACAGAGTCGGACACGACTGAAGTGACTTAGCAGCAGCAGAGGACAACATCCTATTACCTACCTTGGTTCCCACAAGCTCCATCCAAGTTCCTTCTGAAACATGTGTACAGCTGCCTGCTGTGAGACTAGGATATACAGATAGGTGACTGCTGCTGAGCTAGGAGCTTAACTTGACCAAAATTAACCACAGTTTCCAAGTCTTCCCATGGAAGTTGCGAGCCTTTCTATAGATGTCAGAATTCCAAAATAGCTACACCAGACAGATTTTGCCAGTGCAGTTAGGGAGACAGATTTCTGGTGCTTTGTACTTCACCTTTTTCTCTAAATCCTCCTTCCAATGCATCAATTTTTATTCTATTAAATTGGTCAATATAAAAGTAATTGATAATAGTCAGTGTTGTAGATGATTTGGGGGAAAAGGAACTTTAATAATGCTGAAAGTCAGATTGGAGCAAAAAGTACTATTGATTGCTTTAGCTTCTTAAGAAGAAATTGATAATACCTATAAAAATTTTTTGAATGCATATAGTCTTTGATCCAAGAATGAGTTCTACAGATTTACTTGCAAAAAGACCCAAAATATATAGAATAGTATTCACAGAAGCGTTGTTTATACTAGAGAAAAACTGGCAATATCCTAAGTGTGTGTTAATGGAGAACTGGTTAAATAATTTATACAGCATTCATACAATGAAATACAGTGCAACTGTTAAGAATAATGAACACACAAAACTGGATGGCGGTTTGTTTTTTTTTTGGCTGTACCACAGTTTCTGGGATCTTAGTTCCTCAATTAGGGACTGAACCTGGGCCCTTGGCAGTGAAGGCACGGAGTCTAAACCACTGGATTGCCAGGGAATTCTCAAAATTTGACACTTTTGAAGAATCATCTCTCTCTATCTATTGTGCTCCTGCTCAGTCAAGTTTGACTCTTTGCAACTCCATGGACCGTAGCTCTCCAGGCTCGTCTGTCCATGGGATTTTTCAGACACGAATACTGGAGTCTGTTGCCATGCGCTCCTCCAGGGGACCTTCCCAACCTGGGGACTGGACCCGTGTCTTCCGTGTCTCCTGTGTCACAGGCGGGTTCTTTACTCACTGAGCCACTGGGGACGCCCTTTTGAAGAATACAGTTATTTTATACACTATCCCACAATTGGGACAATCATCCCACAATTTTCTGACATTTTCTTACAATTATTAAGGCTCTGCATTATTCGGAAGGATACTACAAAGTTATGTACCTTTCTTAATGATCATATCTGAGGATACAACATGATGTTTTGATATCTTGCTGGTAATGTTAACCTTGATCACTTCATATCTGCCAGGATTCTCCACTATAAAGTATTTATTTTATAAAAGGATGAAAGCCTTCAGGGATGAACAAAAAATGTCCAGGGATTACTTATGAATATATTGGGGAATACCTATATGTAATGTGAACATAAAATTATAACTTAGATGTGCTGTAATCTGTATTATGTGGCCTCTATGAGCTGGTTCTTTCAGAACTAGACACTAACACTATAAAAATATGGATCTTTGAACAGTTTTAAAGGACTGTAATGATTGTTTTGTCATTGTGGTGGGTTGTATTTTCTAAATTCTTATAGAGTTTTTCAAAATTATATATTATTTATCCAAACACTTTAAATAAAGAAATTATATTAAAGGAAAAAAAAAGATGTTCAGGATAAAATACAAGAAAAGACACTAGAGTCCCCCCTTAAAAAAAATAAGAAGAAGAAGACGAAGAAAAGACTTTAAAAAATATTTAGACAAAACCTCAGATGTGTATTTGGGGATTTTAGCTGATATACTAGGCATCCTGTTGTGTGTATTGTTTAGTTTTCCTTTGGAGGAAGATTGAAATTTCTTTTTCTTTTTAGAAAGTTAGTCATCAAATGAGGCTGTCAAAGAGAATTGTGTGTATTCACACACTTTGGGAGCCAAAACTGTGGGGCCTATGTATGCCAAAACTGTCTATGTCAAAACCCATCAGATAGTACACTTTAAATATGTGCATTTATTGGATGTGAATTATGCCTCTTTTTTTTTTTTTTCTGGGTTGCTACCTATCAAAGGTCTAGAAAAATAGAGTTAACAGGGGCAGGATTACTTTTGACCAGGGCCGGTTCAGTCACTTGGTCGTGTCCAACTCTTTGCAACCCCGTGGACTGCAGCACGCCAGGCCTCCCTGTCCATCACCAACTCCCAGAGCCTACTCAAACATGTCCATAATGTCAGTGATGCCCTCCAACCATCTCATCCTCTGTCGTCCCCTTCTCCTCCTGCCTGCAATCTTTCCCAGCATCAGGGTTTTTTCCAATGAGTCAGGTGGACAAAGTATTGCAGTTTCACCTTCAACATCAGTCCTTCCAGTGAATCTTCAGGACTGATTTCCTTTAGGATTGACTGGTTTTATCTCCTTGCAGTCCAAGGGACTCTCAAGAGTCTTCTCCAACACCACAGTTCAAAAGCATCAATTCTTCGGCACTCAGCTTTCTTTATAGTCCAACTCTCACATCCATACATGACTACTGGAAAAACCATAACTTTGACTAGATGGACCTTTGTTGACAAAGTAATGTCTCTGCTTTTTAATAAGCTGTCTAGGTTGGTCATAGCTTTTCTTCCAAGGAGCAAGCGTCTTTTAATTTCATGGGGGCAGTCACCATCTGCAGTGATTTTGGAGCCCCCCAAAATAAAGTTTCTCACTGTTTCCATCATTTCCCCATCTATTTGCCATGAAGTGATGGGATCAGATTCCATGATCTTAGTTTTCTGAATGTTGAGTTTTAAGTTTGACCAGGGTAATAATAGTATTCAAAGAAATAAGCAATCAAGGCCTTTCCTTGACCTCTGTTATTATTCTTGGCAATGTCATTTTAGGGACTATCGGAAGAACTGCTAGAACCAATGATCAATAAGTAAATTCTAGTAAAAAGTGAATTTATCCAAATTTCAAGGAAGAATTGTTTGGTGAGCCACATAATGATAGCACTTCCCAGGTGGCGCTAGTGGTAAAGAACCTGCCTGCCAATGCAGGTAGACATAAGAGACATGGGTTCGATCCCTGGATTGGGAAGACACCCTGGAGGAGGGTATAGCAACCCACTCCAGTATTCTTGCCTGGAGGACCCATGGACAGAGGAGTCTGGTAGGCTACCGTCCATAGGGTCGCAAAGAGTTGGACTAGACTGAAGTGACTTAGCATGCACACACGCACATAGAATGTTAAAGTCATTTAAAAGGAAAGAAAAACAAATTGGCATAGAGTTCCCCAAACAGCAAAACTGAATGCCAGAAAACACAAGAGTAATAACTACAATATACTCAAGTAAAGAAAAGCAAAGATTATTTTTTATTGAGCCAAACTGTTCTTTACACATAAAAGTTACTGATGAGCAGCTTTAAGTCAGCAGGAACCCAAAGGATGTTGGTTATGCAAACCTTTCTTAAGGAAACTGCTCAAGAACTAACAGCAGAGAACATGGGCAAACTTTAGCTGAAGGGCTGTCAGTGAGAATCATCTCAGATATAAAACAAATAAACAAACATAAAGGTACAGATAAGAAAAATAAACTTATGAGTGAGGGTGATGCAGTGTTACATGCTCTGACAGTGTAAGAAAACTAGAACCATTACACAATGGAAGGAGACAATTTGGAAGAAGAATAAGTTTTTAAAAACTTCATCTGTAATAGCTCAGAATCAAAAAGGTGTCATTTAAGGGCGACAGATTGAGCAGGATGAGGATGTGCTATGCTGAGTTGCTCAGCTGTGTCTGACTCTCTGACCCCGTGGACTGTGCCCTCCAGGCTCCGCTGTCCATGGGGATTCTCCAGGCAAGAACACTGGAGTGGGTAGCCATGCCCTCCTCCAGGGGATCTTCCCAACCCAGGGATCGAACCCAGGTCTCCTGCATTACAGGTGAATTCTTTACGTCTGAGCCACCAGGGAAGCCTAGGAATAGGATAAACATATTTAATGTCACAAACCTAAGACGAGTCAGGTAACATTACTAACTGAACCTGGATGAAGAGAACGAGGTGAGAGAGCAAGAACACCCAGGCTCACGTTGTGCAAGGCAGGGAAGTAATAAATATTGCTTAAACAAAGAGGGGGAACGGATAGCATGTAAAGGTGCAATGATAAAGATAGTGAAAGTCACTCAGTTGTGTCTGACTCTTTGCGACCGCATGAACTATACAGTCCCTGGGGTTCTCTTAGGCCAGAATACTGGAGTGGGTAGCCTATCCCTTCTCTAGGGGATCTTCCCAACCCAGGAATCGAACCAGGGTCTCCTGCATTGCAGGCAGATTCTTTACCAACTGAGCTATCAGGGAAGCCCATGATAAAGGTAGCCTTGAGAAAAATAAAATAGGAGCATTTTAAATAGCAGAACTACAGTAACCAAAAATGCCGAGAAGACAAAAAAAGGGGGGGGGGGGGAATTAAACTTCTGATTATAAATATAACACACACAGAAAAATACATAAAATATACAGAATAACCAATCATTATAAAGCACACACTCCTTAAACACTATCCATGTCAGGAAATGCATCATTACTAGCATTCCTTACTGATCATAATCTCTTTCCCCATGCAGATGACCACTCTCCTGACTTTTATGGTAACTACCTGTTTTTTCACAGGAATACCTCATTTTATTGTACTTCACTTTATTGTGCTTTGCTGATATTGTGGTTTTTTTAAAAATTATTTTTAAACAAATTGAAGGTTTGTGGCAACCTTGTGTCAAACAAGTCTATCAGCCTCATTTTTTTTCTCCTCAGTTTATTTATTTTAAAAATTTTCTTCCAGCTTTATCGAAATATAATTGACATATAGCTCTGTGTAAGTTTAAGGTGTGACAGCATAATGATTTGACTTACATCATAAAATGATTAATACAGTGAGTTTAGTCTACCTTCATCATCTCATATAGAAACAGAATTAAATAAACAGAAAAAAATACGTTTTTTTCCTTGTGATGAAAACTCAAGATTTTTTCTGTTCACAGCTTTTATGTATAACATACAGCAGTGTTAATTTATCCTGTTGTACATTCCATCCCTAGGACTTATTTATCTTCTAACTGGAAGTTTGTGTTTTTTTGACTGCCTTCATCCAGTTCTCCCTCCCTTGAACCCTAGTAACCACAAATCTGATCTCTTTTTTGAGTTTGTTTTTGAAGTACAGTTGACCTACAACACTACTATAGCTCCTTTTTCACAACAAAGTAATCTGATATTTCTATGTGTTTCAAAAATGCTCACGTTACAATAGGTAAGCATACGAAGATATTACTTGATCATTGCCCATATTGTCCCCACCTTAAAAATGATACCCATAACTCATATATTTTTTAACTGGAAGTTTGTATCTCTTAATCTCCCTCCCTTGAGGAACTTAATCCTCCCTCTCCTCCACCCCTTCCCCTCTGGCAACCACTTGTTTTCTGTATCTGACTATGTTTCTGTTTTGCTGCGAGTGTTCAGTTTTCTTAGATTTCACATGTGAGTGGAGTCCTAAGGTAGTTGTCTTTGTCTGATTGATTTCCCTTAGCATCATGCCCTCTATGTCTGTCCATGTTTGTAGATGTGTCAATCCCATCTTTCCAACAGCTGTCCACTTTGTGTCTCTGGGTCACACATCGGTAATTCTCACAATATTTCACACTTTTACACTCTTATTATCTTTGTCATGGTGATCTGTGATCAGTGATCTTTCATTGAACAACTATGATTCGTGGAAGGCACAGATGATGGTTAGCCTTTTTTAGCAATAAAATATTTTTAAATTAAGGTATGTACATTGGTTTAGACAAATGCTATTGCACAAACTTAATAGACTTTTATATGCCCTGGAAAACAAAAAAAGTTCATATGTCTTGTTTTATGGTGATATTTACTTTATTGCGGTGGTCTGGAACCAAACCTACAATATCTATGAGGTGTGCCTACACATATATTTTATACATATAAAATCTATATGAAATTTTACAATTTATGTATACATTCCTTATTTTTCCTGACTTGGGACTTTATATAAATAGACTCATATTATATTTATTCTTTCATATCTTGCTTCTTTTTTATTTAAAAATGTGTTTCAAAATTTATCCATTGTGTTACATGTATCTTTAATTTGTGCATTTTCTTGGATGTATAATATTCTATTGTCTAAACATAACAACAATTTACTAACGATGCTTCTGCTCATAGATATTTGCATTTTTTACAATGGATATGTTGTGGTACCTCACTTAGATTTTTACTTGTATTTCATTGATTCCTAAAAATATTAAGTATTTCTTCACATGTTTGTTCAATGTCCTCACTTGTGAATTGCCTGTTGAGGGTTTTTTGCCCATATTTTTCCAGTGGGTTGCCTTTGTTTTCTAACTGATTTTTGCAATACTTTTGTATATTATAGTTTGGTTATGAACCTGTTGTGGATTATATGTGTTGTAACTCTATATGTCTTGTCTTTCTACTCTTTTTATTATGTTTTTAGATGAACAAAAGTTCTTATATTTCATGGAGGCCAATTTATATTTTTTTATTTGTAATTTATATTTTTAAAAATTACATTAAGATGTCTTTCTCTATCCTGAGGTCATTATATTCTTCTATGTTACATACTAAAATTTTACAGCTTTGTTTTTCGTGGTAGATCTGTAACGGTTCTGGGGTTGATTTTTGTGAATGATAATAGTTATTTTAAAAGGTGAGAAAAAGGATCTGGGCTGAAAATAAGGAAATTTTTTGAAAGTCTACATGCAAAGCAATTAGACCCACCAGGCCCCTTTTCCACCTAGATGTAGCTACAACAACTTCTCCAGACAGATGGCAAGGGAAAGACTTCAGAATTAGGTACACCAAACGCACTAGAAGGCAGAGGTTTGCCTTGGGGCTAAAAATGGGGGGAATAAGTGAAACTTTGGGCCCTTTTCCAGCTCTGGCCCCTGAACTCAGAGAGCCAGGCATATATTCTCTGAGAGATTGGAGGATTCTTCTTCAAAGAAATTGAATGGCCTCAGGAAAAATACCTACAGATTAAAAACAATTCTGGACACTCAATACATAGGATCCTCCTAATCACCTTTATGGTCACCCACTGTGTAACAAATTGCTCCAGAATTCAGCAGCTTAAAACAACAAAATTTATTATCTCACCATTTTCCAGGCCAAGAATCAGAGCATAGCTTAACAGAGTACCTCTGGCTCAAGGTCTCTTGTGGGACTGCAATCAAGCTGTCAACTGAAGTGAGATCCACTTCCAAGCACATATCAGTGGTTGCTGGACTCTCATAAGTGAGCTTCTCCTTGGAGGTGTCTGAGGACATGACTGCTGTCTTCTCCCTGGGCAAGAAATTCAAGAAGAAGCACCCAAGATGGAAGCCTCAACCCATGTATAAACTAATCTCAGAATGGACATCCCAGCACTCCTGGGATATTTTCTTTGCTAGAAATGAGACAGTAAATCCAATCCACACTCAAAGGGAGAGGATTACACAAAGGCATTGCATATTTAGGGGTCTCCAAAATTTTCAGGTTTGATAAATTGCTGGGACTGACAAAATTCCCTGAAAGCTATTACAATCATGGCTACGAGTTATTACAGCAAAAGGAGAGAGATCAAAATCACCCAAGGGAAGAGGCATATAAAGCAGTGTCCAGGAGACACTGCAATTTTAAGTGCAGTCAATCCAGTCTTCCTTTCCCCGTGGAGTTATACAGATACTGCTTACTTCTTATAGCAACAGTGTGTGACAATACACATGTAACACTGCCAACTGAGGAAGTTTACCCCAACACTGGTGTCCAGAATTTGTACTGGGACTCAATCATGTAAACTTGATTGCCTGTCTGGCTAACCTTAATCTCTGGCCCCTCTGGAGGTTGAACATGGTCCAGAGCCACCATTAGAAATCACACTGTTAGCATAGACTATGTGGCATGGCCATAGGCCCCAGATAAACAAGATACTCTTATCAGGCAGAAAATGTCAAGAGCTCAGAAATTACCTCCCAGGAACTGAGGGCGAAGATCAACCTCTCTTTGAAAAAATAATCCTGTTGCAGGGAAAAGCCAATTCTGACTCTGTGTTGGAACTGTTTTTTCGACTTGATTTTGGTTGCTTTTGTTATTCTAATTGTACATAATGACCTGCCTCAGAGAATCCTGCCCCTCTGCTTGGCAGTTAAACTAAAGTGCTTATGTTCAGAACCTTGTGCACCTGTAGATGGTAGGAAGGAAGAAATTAACACATCCTTTGCATGAGGCTTACTATTCTAGGAGATATTTGCAAGATTACTAGCCTTTTTGTTGTATTTCCCTGCCTCCTCCCATTTCTGTTTTATAAAAGAATCTGGCATCCAGACCCCATAAGATGGTTATTTGAAGACATTAGTCTGTCATCTTCTCAGTCAGCTGACTGTCTGAATAAAGTCATATTCCTTGCCTCAACACCTCATCTCTTGGATTTACTGGCCTATCATGAAGCATGCAGAGCAAGCTTGGACGCAGTAACGATCATTCACTGCAAAGGCAGGACCATTGGGAGGGACCTGAGGATCACTAGGAGACATCTTAAAGCCTGCCTACTAAGAGAAAGAACACGCTTCCCTGGAGGCTCAGTGATAAACAATTTGCCTGCCAATGCAGAAGATGTGGGTTTGATCCCTGGGTTGGGAAGATCCCCTGGAGAAGGAAATAGAAGCCTACTCCAGTATTTTTGCCTGGAAAATCCCATTAGCAGAGAAGCTTGGTGGGCTCAACCCCAAAGAGTTGAGCATGACTTAGTGAATAAACAACAACAGCCACACCCACTGTTTACAAAACTTCCCCCATCTCTGTTCCTGATCATTTTTTAAGTACCCCATTTTTAAATGTGATTGGATTACCATACATTTAAGGAAAGCCTACAACATAAGAGAGAGAGACCTAAACATACCATGAAGAAGGAAGGAACTTCGAAGAAACAGAGACAATTTAGGGAGTTAAACTAAATCAAACTGTAAAACCAACCAACTGCCCAACAAAACAAACCAAATCCTGTAATATTACTAGAGAGATAAAATATTGATCTGATGTCCAAAAAGGCCTCTTTTTACCACTGCCAAATCAAACCTCAGAAACAGAGTTTAGGATGAAGTAGAAAAGAGTAGCTTTATTGCTTTACCAGGCAAAGAGGGATGTAGCAGACTCCAAAACTGTCCAAATCAGGATCTGGTGAGGAATTTTATAGCAACACTTCAAGGGTGGGGTTGCTGACAAGATTAGTGTGTGTACAGGGCCTGCACTTCTTTAATCTGATCACAGGTAATCTCCTGACATGCTTCTTTGGTTCCCTTAACCCAACCTCAGGAGGTCTTCTCTGGTATAAAGAATGCTGATATCTTCCACCTGTTGCTTTTAGTTCTATAAAGAGCTCAAAGATATTGTTATGTGTATCCCTGGAGGCAGAACCAGTACTCTGCCCCAAGGCTGCACTATTGTTTCTTGGCTGCTCCACCCTTGTCTTATATCTCCTCCCTTCTCTGAATAGCAACTGTTCAAATCTGCCCTTTGGAACTAAAAGAAGGTCATGCAGGCTGGAGCCTGATCTCTACAAAGATTGGGGACATGGAAAGGCTTCTGTGCCCAGGAGACCCAGAGTCCTGCTTGGTTTCAGATCCACAAGACAAAACAGGATAATGTGGAAAAGATAGCACAGAAGAACGTCTGTGGGTTAAAACATGGCAGACGATGTAAAATTTAAAAACAGAATATTGTTGATCACTCGCTCACTATTGTCCAACTCTTTGAGACCCCATGGACTGCAGCACCCCAGGTTTCTCTGTCCTTCACCATCTCCCAGAGGTTACTCATGTCCATTGAGTCGGTGATGCCATCCAAACATCTATTCATCTGTCATCCCCATCTCCTCCTGCCCTCAATCTTTCCCAGAATCAGGATCTTTTCTAATGAATCAGCTCTTCACATCAGGTGGCCAAAGTATTGGAGCTTCAGCTTCAGCATCAGTCCTTCCTATAAATATTCAGGATTGATTTCCTTTAGGATTGACCAGTTTGATCTTGCAGTCCAAGGGACTCTTAAGAGTCTTCTCCAGCACCACAGTTCAAAAGCATCAGTTCTTCAGCACTCAGCCTTCTTTATGATCCAACTCTCACATCCATACATGACTACTGGAAAAACCAAAGCTTTGACGAAATGGACTTTTGTTGGCAAAGTAATGTCACTGCTTTTTAATAGACTGTCTAGGTTTAACATAGCTTTTCTTCCAAGGAGCAAGCGTCTGTTAATTTCATGGCTGCAGTCAACATCTGCAGCGATTTTGGAGCCCCAAAAAATAAAGTCAGTCACTGTTTCCACTGTTTCCCCATCTATTTGCCATGAACTGATGGGATGGGATGCCATGATCTTAGTTTTCTGAACGTTGAGTTTTAAGCCAACTTTTTCACTCTCCTCTTTCACTTTGATCAAGATTCTCTTTAGTTCTTCTTCGCTTTCTGCCGTCAGTTCAGTCACTTCAGATCAATCGCTCAGCCGTGTCCGACTCTTTACAACCCCATGAATCGCAGCACACCAGGCCTCCCTGTACATCACCAACTCCCGGAGTTTACTCAAACTCATGCCCATCGAGTCGGTGATCCCAACCAGCCATCTCATCTTCTGTCGTCCCCTTCTACTCCTGCCCCCAATCCCTCCCAGTATCAGGGTCTTTTCCAATGAGTCAACTCTTCACATGAGATGGCCAAAGTATTGGAGTTTCAGCTTCAGCATCAGTCCTTCCAATGAACACCCAGGACTGATCTCCTTTAGGATGGACTGGTTGGATCTCCTTGCAGTCCAAGGGACTCTCAAGAGTCTTCTCCAACACCACAGTCAAAAGCATCAATTTTTCGGCGCTCAGCTTTCTTCACAGTCCAACTTTCACATCCATACATGACCACTGGAAAAACCATAGCCTTGACCAGACAGACCTTTGTTGGCAAAGTAATGTCTCTGCTTTTTAATATGCTGTCTAGGTTGGTCATAACTTTCCTTCCAAGGAGTAAGCATCTTTTAATTTCATGGCTGCAATCACCATCTGCAGTGATTTTGGAGCCCCAAAAAGTAAAGTTTGACACTGCTTCCACTGTTTCCCCATCTATTTGCCATGACGTGATGGGACCAGATGCCATGATCTTAGTTTTCTGAATGTTGAGCTTTAAGCCAACATTTTCACTCTCCTCTTTCACTTTCATCAAGAGGCTTTTTAGTTCCTCTTCACTTTCTGCCATAAGGGTGGTGTCATCTGCATATCTGAGGTTATTGATATTTCTCCCGGCAATCTTAATTCCAGCTTGTGGCTAGAAAATTAGCCAACTTGATCACAGGACCACAGTCCTGTCTAACTCAGTGAAACTAAGCCATCCCATGTGGGGCCACCCAAGATGGTCGGGTCATGGTGGAGAGGTCTGACAGAATGTGGTCCACTGGAGAAGGGAATGGCAAACCACTTCAGTATTCTTGCCTTGAGAAACCCATGAACAGTATGAGAAGACAAAATGATAGGATACTGAAAGAGAAACTCCCCAGGTCGGTAGGTGCCCAATATGCTACTGAAGATCCGTGGAGATATAACTCCAGACAGAACAAAGGGATGGAGCCAAAGCAAAAACAATACCCAGTTGTGGATGGGACTGGTGATAGAAGCAAGGCCCAATGCTGTAAATAGCAATATTGCATAGATCATAATAGAACTGTTTAACTTCAGCTTCTTTGGCATTAGGGGTTGGGGCATAGACTTGGTTTACTGTGGTATTAAATGGTTTGCTTTGGAAGCCAGCTGAGATCATTCTGTTGTTTTTGAGATTGCACCCAAGTACAGCATTTCAGACTCTTTTGTTGACTATGATGGCTACTCCATTTCTTCTTAGGGATTCTTGCCCACAGTAAAAACAGACTATAATTATGGAATATTGAGAATGGGGAAAGTGTGTGTTTTGGTGGGTGTTGAAGGGGATGGGATATAAGTTAGCTAAGACCTCACTGTCCCAAAAATCAAAGTGTTAGTTGCTCAGTTGTATCTGCCTCTTTGCAACCCCATGTCCCTCCAGGCTTCTCTGTCCATGGAATTCTCCAGGCAAAACACTGGAGTGGGTAGCTAGTCCCTTCTCCAAGGGTTCTTCCTGTCCCAGGGACTGAGCCTGGGTCTCTTGCAATGCAGACAGATTCTTTAGTGTCTGAGCCACCAGGGAAGCCTCAGCAGTAAATCAGGGATGCATTTGAGTTTTGTAGAGTCAGAGAAACCCGTGATGTGAGGGGTGATCTTTAAGAAAAATAATACAAACTTACATGTTTGAGTTAAGAACGGGGCCTTTAAAAGATCTAAACAAGTAAGGTAATCAAACTCAAACTGTATTAGTATAAGAAAAAATTTACCTCTATGGTCAATGGAAAGCATCTAAAATTGGAAAATTAAGAAATAAGAGTTTAGGGAATCCCCAAATGGTCCAGTGCTTAGGACTCTATGCTTTCACTGCTGATGGTTGGGTTGAAATCCTCGTTGGGGAACTAAGGTCTTAGAAGCTGTGTGGTGCAGCCAGAGAAAAAAAGAACTAAAAAAAAAAGAAGAAATAAGAGCTTTAAACTTTTTTTTAGAAATACAAGATAAGTACCAGAAGAAAAATTTGAAAGAGTTGAATACTCGAGATTGTGGAAATTGCAGAACTTACTATTTTTAATGATAAAATTCAGAGTACTGTGTGGCTTTTTGCCCCATTCAAGACCCCTCTCCTGTTTAATTTATTCATTCATTCCCTTTAAATTCCATCACCCAGCCCCAACTCCCCTTTTCTCACATTCTAATGTGTTTAATGGCATCTTTTGACAGATATGGTAAAATAGATAGGCTGTTGGCTCTTAGTCTTGGGATTAACCTTGGAGAAACTATGGGTTTCCAGGGAATAACAGCAAATCATAAGAACCCCCTGAGCAGATAAAAGGTTGTTTTGAACTTTTAATAGGTGTGTATGCTGGGACTGAGCAAGGGAAGGTGGTGTGATCCACTAGCTTTGTAGTACCTATGGCTCTACATCCTAAGACTTCTCCATTTCTATCTACTTATATTTCTTCGGGTTGACAAAGACTATGGCCTGGCTTTCCGACCTTTTCCAATAGGCAGCTTCAAAAAGACTTGCCAACATACTCATGGAAATACGTACTCACAGGGTAAAATAAAAAGAACAGAACTGACCCAAAAGGAAGGAAAAGTAGGGAAGGAAAACACACCTATCAAAAGAAGCAGAGAAATTACAACAGATGCTAAATAATCTAAATAAATATTTTGAAAAGTGCATCTTTGTAGTTGTTTTTACAAAATGTATACAGCTTTTTAGTATGAGTAACAAAGATAGAGAATCACGTATGGTCATACCTCTGATTTCATTTTTTTATTGTGGTAAAAAAAAATTTACTGTCTTCACTATTTAAAAGTGTATCGTATCATTCAGTTTCTTACAATTGTTTACTTAAAAATGTGTTTTTAAGAACCTTCCATGTTGCTAATTATGTATCTAGCCTATTGCTACCAAGTTCTACATGAATCTTCATGGTGAGTAACCCCTCTCCCAGCCAGGGACATCCAGACAGCCTCCAGTTATTCATGATCACAAATAACACTGCAGTGAATATCTTTGTTTATTTCCTTGCATAGTCCCATGGGACAATTTGATATATATATATATACACACACACACACACACACACACACACACACACATATATATACACACACACACATATATATATACACACACACACACACATATATACACACACACACACACATATATATATATATACACACTCCCCAGAGGGAACCTGTTGGAGGGTAGATATCCTTAGGTTGACTAATTTGAGCAAACATGCTCTCCACAAGTGTGCACCAAGCTACATTCTCCACCAGCAGGGCATGAAGTTCCTGGTTAATACAATAACTAAAAAGACATACCTATTTTGTTTCAAATTAAATGTGTCTGATCATCAATGAATCTGAGCATTTCTTCATATACTCAGTAGCCTTCTGAGTTTCCTTTTCTCTGAATTATCTGTTGGTATCCTTTGTTCATTCTTCTGTTGGAGTTACCAATGTTCCCTGTTGCTTTACCAGAGTTTACTTATATTCTAGATGTTTATCCCTTATTGAATTTAAATTGCAAATATCTCATTCAGTCATTTGTTAAATTTGTCTGTGGTGGGCTTCTTCGAACAAAAATGTTTACCTAAAAAAAAGGTACTTATTTTGAAGTATTGGGTTGGCCAAGAAGTTCGTTCAGGTTTTCCCATAAGATCTTACAGAAAACCCTGAATGAACATTTTAGCCTACCCAATAATATTGAACTTACAGAAAAATATATTTCAAGTATATAGCAAGAATACTTCAGAAAACTTTCATTTGAGCCTATGATGCACAACACTCCTGAATAGATTAGCATGTGATTCCTACAAACAGGATGTTCTCCAATATAGTGACACTGCAATAATCAAAATCAGGAAATTAATGCTATGTAAACCCCAGGCCCCATTCAAATTTAACCAGTTGTCCCAATAATATACTTTATAAAAAAATAATCCAACCCAAGAGCATACATTGCTAATGGAAGGGAATTTCCTCAACCTAATAAAGGACATTTATAAAGTCTGAGATCTAGCATCATATTCAATGGTAAAAGACTGGAAGCTTTTCCCTCTAAGATCAGGAACAATTCAAGTATACTTGTCACTTCTATTCAAACTTGTACTGGAAGTTCCAGCCAAAGAAATTAGGTAAGAAGAAGAAATAAAAGGCATCCAAATCAGAAAGGCAGAAGTAAATTTGCAGATGACTTGATCTTATGCATAGAAAATCCTAAAGTATCCACAGGAAAACTTTTACAGCTAATAAATGATTTCAGTAAAGTTGCAGGATACAAGATCAATACACAAAAATCTGTTGCATTTCTATATATCAGAAATAAACAATCTGAAAAGAAAATTAAGAAAACAATTTCATTTATAATATCATCCAAAAGAATAAAATTCCGAGGAATAAATTTAACTAAAGAGGTAAAAGGCTTATACTGTGAAAACTAGAGAACATTGCATAAAATAATCTCCTCTGCTGTCCATTTTCCTCTTCCCTGTTTTATTTCCCATATGGCTCGTAAAACAATCATGAGTTATGTATTTTAAATATTTTGGGGTCTGGCTCCCTCAGCTTAGCATATAAATTCTACAAGAGTGAGGATTTTTGTCTTTTGTATTTATTACTAGAACAGTGCCTAGCACAGAATAAGCAGAAGATATAAATTCTCACAAGTTGCTTAAATTTGTAATGTTCTACCATCTTATAAAGATAACATGTTCTTGTATTACTTGTCAATAAATATTAATTTTAGGAAAAGAAATGCATGGCTGTGTAATGAGGGCTTAAGGAACTCATATCGTTTTTTTTTTTTTTTTTAGTTGGAGGTTAACTATTTCACAACATTTCAGTGGGTTTTGTCATACATTGATATGAATCAGCCCATATGAATCCCCATCCCGATCCCCCAGGAACTCATATCTTAAGAAAATATATTGATTGCTTTACAGTGAGTTAAAAGAGAACTCTGGTTCTCTTAATATGAACCTAACTAGAGAACTGCTGAACAGCATGGAAAATGAACTCGAAGCTAGGGTAAGATGAACCTGCACAGAACCAGATCAGGAAGGAACTGTGTCATTGGTAACCATGGACCTGTGGTATTCATTGCCTTCTGTAGTAGAAACAATAATTTAATTAAGGATTCTTAGAATTAATGGCAGCTATTCTGAGCAACTGACAAAACGTGGTCCACTGGACAAGGGAATGGCAAACCACTTCAGTATTCTTGCCTTGAGAACTCCATAAACAGTATGAAAAGGCAAAAAGATAGGACACTGAAACATGAACTCCCCAGGTCGGTAGGTGCCCAGTATGCTACTGGAGATCAGTGGAGAACTAACTCCAGAAAGAATGAAGAGGTGGAGCCAAAGCAAAAACAATAACCAGCTGTGGATGTGACTGGTGATGGAAGTAAATTCCGATGCTGTAAAGAGCAATATTGCATAGAAACCGGGAATGTTAGGTCCACAAATCAAGGCAAATTGGAAGTGGTCAAAAAGGACGGCAAGAGTGAACATCAACATTTTAGGAATCAGTGAACTAAAATGGACTGGAATGGGTGAATTTAACTCAGATGACCATTATATTTACTACTGTGGGCAAGAATCCCTTAGAAGAAATGGAGTAGCCATCACAGTCAACAAAGAGTCGAAATGCAGTACTTGGATGCAATCTCAAAAACAACAGAATGATCTCTGTTCATTTCCATGGCAAACCATTCAATATCACAGTAATCAAAGTCTATGCCCCGACCAGTAATGATGAAGAAGCTGAAGTTGAACAGTTCTATGAAGATCTACAAGACCTTCTAGAACTAACACCCAAAAAAGATGTCCTTTTCATTATAGGGGACTGGAATGCATAAGTAGGAAGTAAAGAACTACCTGGAGTAACGGGCAATTTAGCCTTGGAGTATGGAATGAAACAGAGCAAAGTCTAACAGAGTTTTGCTGAGAGAATGCACTGGTCATAGCAAACACCCTCTTCCAACAACACAAGAGAAGAGTCTACACATGGACATCACCAGATGGTCAATACTGAAATCGAAATCAGTTTGATTATATTCTTTGCAGACGAAGATGGAAAAGCTCTATACAGTCAGCAAAAAAATAAGACCAGAGCTGACTGTAGCTCAGATCATGAACTCCTTATTGCCAAATTCACACTTAAATTGAAGAAAGTAGGGAAAACGACTTGACCATTCAGGTATGACCTCAATCAAATCCCTTACAACTATACAATGGAAGTGACAAATAGATTCAAGGGATTATATCTGATAGACAGAGTGCCTCAAGAATGATGGATGGAGGTTTGTCTCATTGTACAGGAGGCAGTAATCAAGACCATCCCCAAGAAAAAGAAATGTAAAAAGGCAAAAGGGTTGTTTGAGGAGGCCTTACAAACAGCTATGAAAAGAAGAGAAGTGAAAGGCAAAGGAGAAAAGGAAAGATATACCCATTTGAATGCAGAGTTCCAAAGAATAGCAAGGGGAGATAAGAAAGCCTTCCTCAGTGATCAATGCAAAGAAACAGAGGAAAACAATAGAATTGGAAAGTCTTCAAGAAAATTAGAGATACCAAGGGAAATTTTCACGTAAAGATGGGCACAATAAAGGACAGAAGTGGTATGGACCTAACAGAAGCAGATGATATTAAGAAGAGGTGGCAAGAATATACAACAGAACTATACAAAAAAGATCTTCATGACCTAGATAATCATGATGGTGTGATCACTCAGCTAGAACCAGACATCCTGGAATGTGAATCAAGTGGGCCTTAGGAAGCATCACTATGAACAAAGCTAGTGGAGGTGATGGAATTCCAGTTGAGCTATTTGAAATCCTAAAAGAAGATGCTGTGAAAGTGCTGCACTCAATATGCCAGCAAATTTGGAAAACTCAGCAGTGGTCACAGAACTGGAAAAGGTCAGTTTTCATTCCAATTCCAAAGAAAGGCAATGCCAAAGAATGCTCAAACCACTGCACAATTGCACTCATCTCACATGCTAGCAAAGCAATGCTCAAAATTCTCCAAGTCAGGCTTCAACAGTACATGAACCATGAACTTCCAGATGTTCAAGCTGTATTTAGGAAACGTAGAGGAACCAGAGATCAAATTGCCAACATCTGTTGGATCATTGAAAAAGCAAGAGTTCCATAAAAACATCTACTTTGACTTTATTGACTATGCCAAAGCTTTTGACTGTGTGGATCACAACAAACTGTGGAAAATTCTTCAAGAGATAGGAATACCAGACACCGGACCTGCCTCCTGAGAAATCTGTATGCAGGTCAAGAAGCAACAGTTAGAAAAGGACATGGAACAACAGACGGTTCCAAATAGGAAAAGGAGTATGTCAAGGCTGTATATTGTCACCCTGCTTATTTAACTTCTAATCAGAGTACATCATGAGAAATACTGGACTGGATGAAGCACAAGCTGGAATCAAGATTGCTGGGAGATACATCAATAGCCTCAGATATGCGGATAACACCACCCTTATGGCAGAAAGTGAAGAAAAACTAAAGAGCCTCTTGATGTAAGTGAAAGAGGAGAGTGAAAAGTTGGCTTAAAGCTCAAAACGCAGGAAAATAAGATCATGGTATCCGGTCCCATCACTTCATGGCAAATAGATGGGGAAACAGTGGAAACTTGACATACTTTATTTTGGGGGGCTCGAAAATCACTTCAAATGGTGACTGCAGCCATGAAATTAAAAGACGCTTGCTCCTTGGACGAAAAGTTATCACCAACATATACAGCTATTTAAAAAGCAGAGACATTAATTTGCCAACAAAGTTCTGTCTAATCAAAGCTATGGTTTTTCCAGTAGTCATGTATGGATGTGAGAGTTGGACTATAAAGAAAGCTGAGCGCCAAAAAATTGATGCTTTTGACTGTGGTGTTGGAGAAGACTCTTGAGAGTCCCTTGGACTACAAGGAGTTCCAACCAGTCCATCCTACAGGAAATCAACCCTAAATATTCATTTGAAGGACTGATACTGAAGCTGAAACCCCAATACTGTGGCCACCTGATGTGAAGAACTGACTCATTGGAAAACACTCTGATGCTGGGAAAGATTGAAGGCAGGAGGAGAAGGGGACGACAGAAGATGAGATGGCTGGATGGCATCACCAACTCAATGGACATGAGTTTGAGTAAAATCCCTGAGGTGGTGATGGACAGGGAGGGCTGACGTGCTGCAGTCCATGAGGTCGCAGAGTCAGACACAACTAAGTAACTGAACTGAACTGATTCTAAGCAACTATTTAAGGGTATAAAAATAATACATAAAATATATTCATAATACTGAAACATTAGAAATGACCTAGAACCTTTTAAGAGGAGTGGTCAAGAAGTATGGCAAACATTTTATTAAAGTCCTAGAATTCTGCATCATAGAGCATGAAAGAAATGACACATTGGCCTGGGAGACTTGGAATGAAGGCATTCACAAGGATCCATTTTTCCACTTTGACAACAAAAAACCACATTCATACGGCTTCCGTGTAATAGTTAACTCAGTTCTTTTTTTTAATTTCAAACCTATCGAAAAGTTGAAAGAATAGCACAATGAACATTTTTCACCTAGATTCACCAGTTGCTAATATTTTGCCACACTTGCCTTATTTAAAAAATTTTAATCTATGTATTACTTTTCAAACTCTGTATTACTTCATTTATTATTGCTAAGCCTTTTGGAAGTAATTTATAGGTATTATGTTACTTTATTCCTAAGTAAATCGGGTAAAGAATCCTTTTCCTTGGAATAAGGAGATTCTCCTACCACCACATTGCTTTTATCACTTTTAGAAAAATGAACAATAAATAGTGTCTAATCATCTAATATTAGGTTCATATTTAAATATTCACAATTGTCTATAAAATATCTTTTTTACAGCTGCTTTTTTTTCAAGGTTCACAATTTGCATCTGGTGTTATGTCTCTTCACTTTTGAAACTTTTTAGAACGGTTCTCCTGGCTTTTTAAAAATAATTATACTGTTTGAAGAGTCTGGGGCAGTTTTCTTGAATGTTCCACATTCAGGATTTATTTCTTGCATAACATTAGAAGGTACATAATGTCAGTTTGCTCAACTATTGTGATGTTAAGTGTGATCTCAGGTGAATGCACTGAATTTTGTTCCACCAGAATTCATAAGTTGTGACTTCCTTGGTGGTCCAGTGCTTAAGAATCCACCTCCCCCACCCCCCAAAAAAAAGAATCTACCTCCCAAGGCAGGGGACATGGGCTTGATCCCTGGTGCAGGAAGATTCCACATTCCAAGGGACAACTAAGCCGGTGTGCGGCAACTACTGAACCCATGTGATGCAACTACTGAAGCCTCAACTCCTAGAACCCGAGCTCTGCAACAAGAGAAGCCTGTGCACCACGACCAGAGAGTAGCTCCTGCTTCTTGCAACTAGAGAAGGCCCACGTGCAGTAACCAAGACCCAGCATAGCCAAAAGTAAACAAATAAAACTTACTTAAAATGCATAAATTAAAGCCCTAACCCATAAACTGATGATATTTGAAGAGGTAGTTAGATAAGTTCATGAATGTGAAGTCCTTATTGTGGGATTAGTGTCATTAAAAAATGAAACATCAGAAGTTAGTCACAGTCTCTCTCTCTCTCCCCGTCATGTGAGGATACAGCAAGCAGGTGACCATGTGCAAGTCAGGAAAAGAGATCTGACCAGGAACCAAATTGGCCAGAACCTTCATTTTGACTTCCCAGCCTGCAGAACGGTGAAGATAAATTTCTGTTGTTCAAGCTACCCAATCTATGGTATTTTGTTATAGCAGCCTCAGCAGACTAATACACTTGTTAGAGGTGGTGACCCGTTCCTCCATATAACATGTATATCTCCTTGTAATCATTAAGTAAACTGAGGGGTGATATTTTGAGACTGTGAATATCTTGTTCCCCATTAACCTTTCATAATAATATAAATATAAATTAATAATAGTTCTTGCCTGAATCAAATTTTAATTTGAGGTTGCAAAATGGTGATTTTCCCAATTCTATTATTCCTTTTATATGTATTAGCAGGCATTCTTTTATAAAGCAAAGTTACCCTGTCCCCCTTTATCTAGCCTCTTTAACTCTTCTACTTTTTGTATCTTTCAAAGCAGTTTCTGACATAGGAACTTGGTTGTCAGTAGTTTATTTGGGAGATGATACTGGAGGAACAGAGAAAATGGGGATAGTTAGGGTAAGGAGAAAAGTTAGTAAACAGTGTATCAATGAACAGTTCTGCTGTGGATAATTGAGGTTCTGTCCCATGGAGAAACCACATGGAATGCTTTAGAATTGTCTCACTAACCCCAACACCCGTTACTTAAGACATGTCCTGGAGGTATTAGTGACCCCACCTTCCTCATCCCTCAGAAGCCATGTACTTTAAGTGGTCCCTGAGAAAGATCTCAAGAAGAGGATAAAGAAAACAGGCAAGAAGATGGGAATTGTCAGGATGATGTGAATTGTGGCTAGAATAAAAATGTAAGTGGGTTGTGAGGGTAAGGTGAACAGGGATTCAGCAGCATCTGCTTCTCTCCCTCTTGCTCTCATATCACTGTGAACTTGTGGAATTAAAAAATAATCTCAGTATATTATAACCCTTTCCCATCATTATGCTGTTTGACTCCCATATTGCCTCAAATCTGGACAATGGGAGACCCTTAACATTGGTTCCTTTGTCCTTTTGTTCCCAGTAGTCTTTGAACAGTTCCTTGCTTTCTGGCACAACCAGACATTGCAGGCTTATCTTGTGCTTTCTCTGCCCCAGACCTCAATTCAGCCATTTCTTTAAGGAGTTCTGGTTCTTCATAGTGGAGAATAATACATAGAAACTGTTCTGAGTTGTCATTGCTTCTAGGCCTTTTCAGTGGCCTTTTCAAAAGCTAGGAAAAGAACTTAAAACAGGGGCTTCCCTGGTGGCTCAGTGGTAAAGAATCTGCCTGCCAATGCGGAGGACAACAGGTTCAATCCCTGGTCCAAGAAGATCCCACGTGCCGTGGAGCAACTAAATCTGTTCGCCATAAAAATTGAACCTGTGGGGAAAAAAAAAAAAAAATTGAACCTGTGGAGTAGGAAATGGCAACCCACTCCAGTATTCTTGCCTGGAAATTCCCATGGACAGAGGAAACTGGTGGGCTGCAGTCCCTGGGGTTGCAAAGAGTTGGACACAACTGAGCATGCCCATACAAAACCGACTCACAGACATAGAGAACAGACTTGGGAATGCCAAGGAGAAAAGGGAAAGAGGAGGGATGGACTGGGAGTTTGGAGTTAGTAGATGCAAACTATTACATTTAGCATGGATAAACAAGGTCCAACTTTATAGCACAGGGAACTATATTCAATATCCTGTAATAAACCACAACTGATAAGAATATGAAAAAGAATATATACATGTGTGTATAACTGAATCACTTAGCTATGCAGAAATTAACACAATATTGTAAATCAATTATACTTCAATAAAATTAAAAAACAAAAACAAAACAAACAAAAAAAATTGAACCTGTACTCTGGAGCCTGGCAATCGCAACTACTGAGCCCAGGCGCTCCAACTACTGAAGCCCGGGCCCTGCAGCAAGAGAGGCCGTCGACACGAGAAGCCTGTGCACTCAACTAGAGAGTACATAGCCCCTGCTCACTGAACTAGAGAAAAGCCTGCGAAGCAACGAAGACCTAGTTCAGCTAAAAATAGATAAATACATAAAATTATAAAAAATAAATAAAACAAAACCATCAGTTTACATAGACCCCTCCAATTTAATCAAACATCACAAGGTCTTTCCTCACTTTCCCCCATTCCATATTTCCTTTTCCTTCTCTTGCAGAGAAAACTCTGGGTTTCAGTCTCAGTTATTTTCTCTTCCCTATGTCACACACAAGAGTTTCAGAGTTACAACACCAATATCACTACCAACAACAAATCTTCTAAGTGAAATTTTAAGATTTCATTGTAGTTCTGTTTGTCTTCAAATCATATCCCACTAAATGTATACAGTGAGAAATGTGTACTCAAAATTACTTGAATTATTTTTCTCTCTGAGGTTATATCATTGGTATACAATTAAGTTTTCTTTTTCAAAATTTTATTGAAGTATAGATGATTTACAATGTTGTGTTTAATTTCTGTGGTACAGCAAAATAACTTATTTATACATATATATATGTATATACTCTTTTCCATTATGGTTTATCACAGGATATTGAATATAGTTCCCTGTGTTATACTGTGGGACTTCATTGTTTATCCATCCTGTATATAGTAATAGTTTGCTTCTGCTAATCCCAAACTTCCAGTCCTTCCAGGGGTGGGAGAGGGAAGGACTAGAAGTTTGTTTTTCTATTAAAAATTGAGGTTTGCTTTTAAAGTTCATGCAATGGAATAATATGTGGCCATTAAAAAGAATAAAGAAGATCTCTATGTACTAACAAGGAGAGAAATTGTAAGCCACAAAATAATATATATGGTGTGCTAAGTTTTGTATAATAAAAAAGGAGAAATATGAATAAGTACAAATTTCCCCCCCCCAAAAAAAACAAAACCAACACACATATGCAGCAGGAAGAAAACAGTTCCTAGCAGTCCTATTTCTGCTTTCTTACTAATGAATGCTGTGCATCAAATATTTTATACATTCCAAATAGGAAGAAGGAAAAAAAAGAAGCAGCAGCAGACTTCCACTTAAATTTCATTAGCCTGAATTGAGTTGCACCCTCACACTCAGCAACAACAGGGTCTGGGAGCACAAGCCTCTACAGTTAGATGAAGGAAAGCAAAAAGAGTTCAAAAGGAAGGCTGAATGAGCCAACCTATTGTAACTGCCACTCCTTCCCTTTTAGATTTTAAAATATGTAAAAGCGAAACTGAGGATGGCTATTAGTTAAATCTATTAAATTATAATTTGTTTGTCTAGTAAATAGTAAATTATAATCTGTCTTCACTGATCAAGCTTGCAAAACTGCATACTCGTCAAGCTTCACGTAGCTTGGACAATGAATTATAAGACTCACTTCACCGCCTGCTACAGATAGCGTCTCTGGCATGATGTGTGTTCAAGTTGTTTTTCAGGAACTCTGAGTCAGCTTTTGTCCAGTTCTAGCCGGTTGAGACCATGGACCCATTAACTGGGCCTGCTCATGTGCTCCATAGGTGACCTTTAGAGTCAGAAGGCTAAAAATTCCAGCCTTGGATCACACCAAAACTGATATTTTCTGAACACACATCTTATGAAGGAGCATGAAGCCCAGCTGCACCTGTGCAGAGCAACAGTTACTTTGCTTCCTTTTTTCTTACCTCCAATCACCTTCCCCTGCACTTCTGACCATCCTATGCCCTCTACCCATAAATATTTGAAACCTTTCGTCTTTGAAAGAGTTGGGTTTGAGATTTGTTCCCCTGCCTCCTTGACTGTCAGGTGAATAAAACCCTATATCTGCTGCAGACCTCAGCATCTACCTGGCAAATGAACCTGGTTCAGTAACAGAAGGATAAGGATCTAAATAACTAGCAACAGCATTTTTCAAAATTGTAAAGGTAGTTATAATAAAACCAGCCTATTTGTGAAGCAGAAACCAGGTGAGAAGCAAATTTAGTGGACTATATTACAAAATAAGATGGATATCTATTAAAATTTGTTGTGCCATGTGTCTCTATATCTTTCACAAATCAATCAATATCTATTTCTCTAGCTGAGGTAGCTGTCTATCCGATTTGTGTTTCAATTTACATCCAATAATATCTGCAGTCAATTAGACCTGTTTCCCACCCCCCAAACATGGCAAAATCATATGGTGTATAAATAGTTTCTCAGGACAATCACAGCATAATTATTAATAGTATCCCCTTTCATCATCAAGTATTTTGGCTTAGATGATAAATTATATTGTTTATACATAAAGAACAAGGGCATATGAACTGATCCAAGTGGAGCTGTTAGTAATGACCTGAAAAGGGTCAGTAAAGAGTCTACCTTCTAGAAATGATTAAATCATACTTACATTTCATGTGAAGCCCAGTACAATTTCCCTCATGTTAGTACAAAAGACCTTTAGTTCCTTATAGCCACAGACAAAGTCAAAATTTTTAGACTGAGAAATCCCAGTTCTTCCTGTTACCAAACCAAGTTCCTTTGCCTGACACACAGCAAACCAAACACTTCAATTAGAAATAAGGAAAATATCAGGTAATCGTTCTACACAGGTGAAAGTAAGCTACAGGCTTCTTTATGGAACAAATGTTCAGAAAATGTTGGCATTAGCCATGTTCTAAGGGTGGAGTTTGGGGCCCTCTGTCACCAAAACGTCATCAGTTGGACACTTGTACTTGCCCAGTTGGAGGATCCGTGGTCTCAGCCAGTATTAACCAGCTCAAAATGGACAACAGCTGACTCCAAGTTCCTGAAAAACAAACTTGGGCAAACCTTTTAAGACTCAGGACATTGTTTAGGCTACATGATGCTTGGAGGATATGCAAGTTTTTGTAAAAACAAAGTGAGCTTGATCAGTGAGAGCAGGTTACAGTTTATTACTTATTTAGCAAGTTATCATTTAATAGAACTGATGATTACTCTTGGTTTCACCCTCTTTTCTTTCCTTCTTATTCAACTTTGATACTTTCTTTTGTTCTTATCAAAAACAGCTGACAGGATTTCCAGCAAATTAGGCATAGTTGGGGGTAGGACTTGGTAGTGGATGGCAGTGAATGAGTTTCCAATAATATAGACATTACACAGAAGGGAAATCTTAGGATTCTCATAAACTTGGAAAGCATTGTACCAATCTCTTTTATTGAATTGAACTCAACTCCAGACCTAGACTAATCTATTATACTCGTGAATTGTGTATATTATCTAACAATGCTGCAACAAATGTTCTCAAATCTTTGGCTCCTTGTCCAATTACTTCCTTAGAAATCCCTCTTCTATGTATTTTCTAAAATTAAACAAATATACATATTATTTATTTATACTTAATAACAACTTGTACCTCTTGACTTATACATGGGAATACATATATTTTTTCACATCTACAACACTGAATAATATCTCCTTGAACTATCTGATCTGTGACAAATAATGTCACTTTTTATTTGTACAGTTGTTTTCTTTTTTTTTGATTACCAGTGCACCTTAAACATTTTTCATGCACTTAATATGCATTTATTTTTGTTCTTAAATAATTGGTTAATCATGCTTTTTGTCTATTCTACATTGAATACTTTCTCCTTCTTTTTCTTTATGGTTTATCACAGGATATTGAATATAGTTCCCTGTGATATACAGTAGTGTTAAAGGAAGGGGGAGCCCTGCCAGGGCCCAAGAGTGGGCTCTTGTCTAACACTCAAAAACGAACTGTCCAAGGAGACACATGTGCTGACTAAACAAGAGACTTTGTAGTGTAGGGGCGAACCCAGGAGAACAGCTCTGCCACATGGCTCACAGACTCGGGATTTATGATGGTGGAGTTAGTTTCTGGGTTGTCTCTGGCCAATCAGTCTGACTCAGGGTCCTTCCTGGTGGTGTGCGCATCACTCAGCCTAGGTGGAATCCAGCAAGAAGGATTCTGGGAGGTTGGTAGGACATACGGGCTAGTGTCTCCTCTCTCCTTTAGACCTTTCCCGAATTCCTCTGGTTGGTAGTAGCTGGTTTGTTCTGCTTTCCTTTCCAGTACCTTCCGTTGTAAAGATAACTCATACAAGTGGTTTCTATCTTGCCTGGCCAGGACAGGGGGTTTCAGTCAGTGTTTCCCTAACAATAGGACCTTTCTTCTTGATTTTTAAGAGTTCTTTCTATATTAGTGTAAATAGTATGATCTGCTCCACAAACTCAAGATAAAAGTGTGGTCAGTTACATGCATAAATTTTCTCTCTTGCTGTTAAGGTTTTCCACGTGCTCTATTGGGGCTTCCCTGGTGACTCAGCAGTAAAGAATCCACCATCAATTGAGGAGCCACAGGAGACAAGAGTTCAGTCTCTGGGTTGGGAAGATCTAATGGAGAAGGGAATGGCTACTCACTCCAGTATTCTTGCCTGGGAAATCCCACAGACAGAGAAGCCCAGCAGGCTACAGTACATGTGTTGGGGCCAGTGTGAGAGAAGCAAGAGAGACTCCATCTTGAAGCCTGTCATCCATCTTAAAGACAAGGTGTGATCTGGGCATGAACTTTGCCCAAGAGTGAGGAAACTGTTGCTCATGAAAGCCAGGTCTCCTGGAGACTTCCCTCCCTACAGATGACAAACGGAGATTGTAGTTGAGGTCAGGCTGCCCCTGTTATATCAACCATGGAGACATCCCCCCTTGATGTACAATCATTGTTCCCCCCACTTTAACCTTAATTGTTTGTTCTCCTAGCACCTATTTGTTGTAAAACTCAGTCATATACAACAAAGGGGTTGCTAACATGTAACCAGTCACATAGCAGGGGAGTATAAACCTGGGCCTCTCAGAAACATCAGGGTCCTTGTTGGGAACTGATCCCCCTTGGACTCACTGGCATGATAAACTGTACTCCACTGTCTTGAATATCCTCTGAGGTGTATTTTGTGACTCCAGATTCCACAACACATGGGGTCACAAAGAGTTGGACTTGATTGAGCGACTACACCTTCACTTTCGCATGCTCTATTTGAAGACAGTTCAACATCTACTATTGTAGTTTTCCCTCCTCTCCCTGTTGTCCAAGAATCCTGAAGGAGGCTTACTCAGCCAAAGGGCAACAGATTTCTCTTTTAGTAGTCAAATACAAAGAGAGTTAGATCCCTGGGTCAGGAAGATGCCCTGGAGGAGGAAATGGCAACCCACTCCAGTATTCCTGCTGGGAAATTCCATGGACAAAGGAGCCTGGTAGGCTACAGTCTGTCCATGGGGTCACAAAGAGTCAGACACAACTGAGCATGCACATACAAGCGCGCACACACACACACACAGAACTAGAACTGGTATCTACTCAGTCCTCCTTTGCCATTGGGTCTTTGCACATCCACACAAATTCTCTTTAACTTCAATCTTGGTGAGTATAAGGTTTTCTTGGTCTCCTCTTTTCAATAAGTACTAGGCTTTTAAGGTAAACTGCTTCACCTCCTCCGCAGTGACTCACCAGGAAAAACTAAGGTGACACAAGTGCTAACTGGGGAAGAAACACACACAGAAAAGCTTTGTTAGAACCTTCATGCAGGACAATCTTGCCTTCGCCAATTACATTTGCATAACCAAACCGGACACTTAATTAGCTATTTATAGAACAAAGAATACTAACTTCATCTGATTAAAATTTTACAAATAAACAATAGGAAATACTGTTATGTTAAGAGATACTATCCTAGCCGTTTATTGTGTATGTTGTATAGATATTTTTCATTTGCGAATTGCTTTTTAGCCTTGAATAATTTTTTTTTTTTTTTAGGACAGGAGGGCTATACCTCTTACAAATGTTTTTGTTTGGTCAAAGATACAGCCTCAACTTTTGTTTGTCAAATCTTCAAGATTCAAAAGACATTTCTCATCCCAAATTTATAAAAGACATTTATCCAAACTTTCTTTTGGTACTTTAATGTTTTCATTCTCTCATATTTAAGACTTTCATTTATGCACAGTTCTTAGGCAAAGAAGTGAGGGGTGACCTAATTTTCTTTTCGATGTATATGACTGGTGCACAAACATCACCTGTAACGATTCTAACTCTTTCCCATGATTTGAACTGTCCATTTATTATATACGGACAGTTTCCACAGCAATTATTTCAAAACTTTACAGCTACTTTATCTCCTACAGCCACTTTTCCATCGCTCTCAGCAGATAACACTTCACAAATAATTAAGTCTGTAAAGAACACCAACTTTTGCTGCAACTCCATTCTTCATATGAACATAGACCATTGCATACCTCTAGAACAGGGCTCAGCAAACATTTCTATAAAGGGAAGGTAGTAAATATTTCAGACTTTGATGGCCAAGAGGCAAAATCAAGGATATAATGTGGGCTATGAAAAGAAGAGAAGTGAAAGGCAAAGGAGAAAAGGAAAGATATACCCATTTGAATGCAGAGTTCCAAAGAATAGCAAGGGGAGATAAGAAAGCCTTTCTCAGCGATCAATGCAAAGAAATAGAGGAAAACAATAGAATGGGAAAGACTAGAGATCTCTTCAAGAAGATTAGAGATACCAAGGGAAATTTTCATGCAAAGATGGGCACAGTAAAGGACAGAAATGGTATGGACCCAACAGAAGCAGAAGATATTAAGAAGAGGTGGCAAGAATACACAGAAGAATTGTACAAAAAAGATCTTCATGACCCAGATAATCATGATGGTGTGATCACTCAGCTAGAACCAGACATCCTGGAATGTGAATCAAGTGGGCCTTAGGAAGCATCACTATGAACAAAGCTAGTGGAGGTGATGGAATTCCAGTTGAGCTATTTGAAATCCTAAAAGAAGATGCTGTGAAAGTGCTGCACTCAGTATGCCAGCAAATTTGGAAAACTCAGCAGTGGTCGCAGGACTGGAAAAGGTCAGTTTTCATTCCAATCCCAAAGAAAGGCAATGCCAAAGAATGCTCAAACCGCCACACAATTGCACTCATCTCACACGCCAGCAAAGTAATGCTCAAAATTCTCCAAGCCAGGCTTCAACAGTACGTGAACCATGACTTCCAGATGTCCAAGCTGGATTTAGAGACGGTAGAGGAACCAGAGATCAAATTGCCAACATCTGTTGGATCATCGAAAAAGCAAGAGAATTCCAGAAAAACATCTATTTCTGCTTTATTGACTATGCCAAAGCCTTTGACTGTGTGGATCACAACAAACTGTGGAAAATTCTTCAAGAGATGGGAATATCAGACCACCTAAACTGCCTCCTGAGAAATCTGTGTGCAGGTCAAGAAACAACAGTTAGAACTGGACATGGAGCAACAGACTGGTTCCAAATCAGGAAAAGTGTACATAAAGGCTGTATATTGTCACCCTGTTTATTTAACGTCTATGCAGAGTACATCATGAGAAATGTTGGACTGGATGAAGCACAAGCTGGAATCAAGATTGCCGGGAGAAATATCAATAACCTCAGATACGCGGATAACACCCCCCTTATGGCAGAAAGTGAAGAGGAGCTAAAGAGCCTCTTGATGAAAGTGAAAGAGGAGAGTGAAAAAGTTGGTTTATAGCTCAACATTCAGAAAACTAAGATCATGGAATCTGGTACCATCACTTACTTCATGGCAAATAGATGGGGAAACAGTGGAAACTTTGACAGATTTTATTTTTGCGGGCTCCAGAATCAATGCAGATGGTGACTACACCCATGAAATTAAAAGACGCTTGCTCCTTGGAAGAAAAGCTATGACCAACCTAGACAGCTTATTAAAAAGCAGAGACGTTAGTTTGCCAATAAAGGTCCATTTAGTCAAAGCTATGGTTTTCCCAGTAGTCATGTATGGATGTGAGAGCTGGACTATAAAGAAAGCTGAGCAATGAAAAATTGATGCCTTTACTGTGGTACTGGAGAAGACTCTTGAGAGTCTCTTGGACTGCAAGGAGATCCAAGCAGTCCATCCAAAGGAAATTAGTCCTGAATATTCATTGGAAGGACTAATGCTGAAGCTGAAACTCCAACACTTTGGCCACCTGATGCGAAGAACTGACTCATTGGAAAAGACCCTGATGCTGAGAAAGATTGAAGGTGGGAGCAGAAGGGGATAGATGGCATCACCGACTCGATGGACATGAGTTTGAGTAAACTCCGTGAGTTGGTGATGAACAGAAAGGCCTGGCATGTTGCAGTCCATGGGGTCGCAAAGAGTCAGACATGACTGAGCGACTGAACTGAACTGAATGAGGGTTTTTATATAAAAAGTTTACCTTTTTTTTTTTTTTAGGAATAACATTTTCCTTAATTGAGGGCTCAGGTCAGTTCATCCATTAAATATTCACCCATTAAAATTATTCTTATCTTCTGGGACCATGCAAAAACATGCCAGATTTGGTCCTGACCTTTGATATCTTACCTTTGTACATTAAAGAGCTGCCTCAGAACACCCCACCTACCCACCAAGGCCATTCAGGATCTCAGTGCTTCCCTGCTTCTTCCATGACATTAGCCATCAATCTACTTAACAATTCTATTTCAATCCCAACCTGGACCATTCCTTTCAGTATTTAATTTGTATGTTTACATAATAAAAGATAGTCATTGAGTTTTTTAAGGCCAAATAAAATGTAAAAGTAATTTAAAATAGGTAGGTTGCATTTTCTGTTTGAAGATAGCATATTTACAACTAAGGAAAGTTATTTGTAACCAATTTCTTGTAGTAAATCCACACATTTCTGTGACAACTATAATGCAAAATAACAAAAAAGTTAAAAATCACTGGTAATTAGTTTTAGAATACAGACAGAGTTTTTGGTACATCAGCCTTGCTTTCCTATTTCCATTGTCTTTTCCTTATTATTAACTTATGACTATCTTTCCTAAGGATACATTGTCTGGAGGATGGTGACTTATAACACAATAATGTGCCAAGTAGTTAGAAAAAGCCAACCTTTAACAAATAAAGCCCCATATATAAAAAAATACATACTTGGAGTCTTTATTATATTAACACTGTATTGACTATGTACGAAAGTGCTCCAAGACTGTAATCCAGGAGACATGTGCTTAAATCCTGAAATGAAAACTAACCCAGCACTCATTTTTCTCAACTGTATCACAGATGACTGCTCCATTTAAATTTTACCTTTAAATTTTTTAGAGAAATAATCTTAAGTTTTTTGAAGAGTTCACAACACAAAAATGTTTTTTCCCTGGATCATTGAGAGCAAACAGAGATGGCTCTTCATTCTGAAACATTTTCATGTATTTCCTACAAACAAGGATATTTTCATAAGTAGCCCTGGGTCAACTGTCAAGACCTGGAAATTAATATTCGTGTATCACTACTACCTCAGACCCATTCAAGTTTTACTGATCAGTATACTTCCTAATAAAGTTCCAGAAATGTCTTTTACATAAAAACAAATTTTTCATTTTAACCACTTTTAAATATTTACATTTAGCCATTTTAAATATACACAGTGGCATGAGTACATTCACATTGTCATGCAACTATTGCCACCATCGATCTCTAGATCTCCTTCATCTTTCCAAAGTGAAGCTCCTTATCCATGAAGCAATAACTTCCCATGTTTTTCCTTCCCACACCATGACAACCACTGTTCTTTCTGTCTCTATGAATTTGATTACTCTAGGTACTTCATATAAGTAGAGTCATATAATATTTGTCTTTTTCTGTCTGGTTTTTTTCCACTTAGTATTATGTCTTCAAGGTCCATCTATGTTTTTGCATGTGTCAGAGTTTCCTTTCTTCTAAAGGCTAAATAATATTCCCTGATATGTATATACCACATTTTATGTATACCTTCATTCATCAGTGGAGTTCTTTCCACCTTATAGGTATTGTGAACAATGCTGCTATGAAAATTAGTGCACAAATATCTATTAGAGTTCCTGCTTTCAATTCTTTTGGATATGTACCCAGAAGTGGTACTGCTGGATCACATGGTAATTCAAAGTACAATTTTTTGAGGAACTGCCATATTGTTTTCCAGAGCAGTTACATCATTTTACATTCTCATCAGCAATGAACAAGGGTTCTAATTTCTCTACATAATAGCCAACATTGTTCCTTTCTTTTGATAATAGATACCCTAATGTAAGGGCCTTCTCTGGTGGCTCAAAAGGTAGAGTCTGCTGGCAGTGTGGGAGACCGAGGTTAAATCCCTGGGTCTGGAAGATCCCCTGGAGAAGAACATGGCAACCTGTACGTGAAGTGATATCTCATTGCAGTTTTGATTTGCATTTTGTCACGTCTTTTAGTCTTCTTCAATATGGAATGGTTTCTCAGTCTTTTCTTGATGTTCATGACCTTGATTTTTTTTCTTTTGTTCCTCCAAATGGATATTGGCTCAGGCAGAAATTTAATTATCACTCCCATAAATTCCAAAAACAATCTTCATAATCAGTAGATAGTGATTCAAAATCCAAGGTTTCTTCCATCTTGTAGTTTGCCATCTTCTTAATGTGGTTCCACATGACTGTGAACCTTTTGAAAATTGGAGACATGATATTTTGTAGACTGTTTCTCAGTTTGGGTTTATCTGATGTTTCCTCATGACTGGAGGCAGGTTATTCTATTTTAGCAGAATTGTGAAAGAATTGTGTTCTGTTTTCTTGCACCTTCCTAATACAGTTTTGATTTGTCTCATTATTACATTCAATTTCTTATTAAGGTAGTGTTTACTACTCCTCCGCTAAAAAGTTATTCCTTTTTTCTTTGTAAAAAACAAGTACTTTGTGAGTAATATTTTGGTACTTTGGAATTATATAAAAGAAATATTAAATTATGCAAATATATAAACTTGGAGGCTATGTTAATAAAATTTCCTCAACAAACTTTTGATCCATTTACTTATTTTCATCAGTTTGGATTCATGGTTTCCTGTTTTATTCAGCAGGTTATAATCTGTTCCTAAGGAAATGGCAACCAACTCAAGTATTCTTGCCTGGGAAATCCCATGGACAAAGGAGCCTGGCGGGCTATATAGTCCATGGGGTCACAAAGAGTCAGTCACAATTTAGCAACTAAATAAGAATAGCAATCATTACTTATTTTGATATTTAAATTGTTTCAGATTTGGTTATTGGAAGCTTATTCAAGCTGGCTTTTCTTACCTTTTTAATGTGTTTCCACCATTTATGTGGACTTCCTTAACTGCAACAGTAAGATGTTACAGGCTCACAATATCTGTTTCTGTTTTCTCTGCGGTAGCCTTAGAATCCGGAGAAGGCAATGGCAACCCACTCCAGCACTCTTGCCTGGGAAATCCCATGGTGGAGGAACCTGGTAGGCTACAATCCATGGATCGCACAGAGTCGGACACGACTGAGCGACTTCACTTTCACTTTTCACTTTCATGCACTGGAGAAGGAAATGGTAAACCACTCCAGTATTCCTGCCTGGAGAATCCCGGGGACAGAGGAGCTTGGTGGGGTGCCGTCTATGGGGTAGCACAGAGTCGGACACGACTGATGCCACTTAGCAGCAGCAGAAGCAGCCGCCTTGGAATTAGTCATTTCACCAAAAGGCCCTGCGTGCGTGCATCCATGCTAAGTCGTTGTGACCCTATGGATTATACCCCACCAGGCTCCTCTGTCCATGGGATTCTCCAGGCAAGAACACTGGAGTGGGTTGTCATGCCCTCCTCCAGGGGATCTTCCTGACACAGGGATTGAACCCGTATCTCTTATGTCTCCTGCATTGGCAGTCAGGTTCTTTACCATTAGCTCCACGTGGGAAGCTCCAAGGATCTCTAGTTCTGTTTAAAAAGGGAAGAGTACTTAAGAACTAAGATCTGGGTGCTAAGTGTTTTAACAAAAACTTCTGATTTTCAAAATCTGTAGTTTTAGAATTGTAAATGAGAGGCTGTGAATCTGTAACATCGACTTTTTTATTGTCTTAATGTAATATTTATTATTTGTTTGGGTATTTATTTTTGGCTACATTGGGTCTTCATTGCTGCATACCAGCTTTCTCTGGTTGCAGCAGAGGTTACTCTCTAGTTGCGGTACGTGGGTTTCTCATTGTGGGGGCCTCTCTTGTGGAGCACAGGCTCTGATGCTTACTGGCTTCAGTAGTTGCAGCATGTGGGCTCAGTAGTTGTGACTCTGGGGCTTAGTTGCCCTGTAGCATGTGGAACCTTTCTGTTCCAGGGATCAAACCTATGTCTTCTGCATTGGTAGGCAGATTCCTATCCATTGGACCACTAGGGAAGTCCTTAATGTACTGTTTAATTAAAGTATTATTGAAGTACAATATGTGCTAGGTGTATTTGTTGCTATTAGGGTATTGTTGCTACGAAGCCTCTCAGTGGACAGGCCTAAGGAAAATAGGTTCCATGTACACACATATATTAATATACACATGAATATATGTAAAGGGCAGCAGAATGTGTTACCCTAAAATGTGCTAATAAGGCCTAAAGATTATTTTGAACAGAATATTTTTAAAAAACAGTAGGTGAAGGATTCTGACTTCCCCTTTTCTACCTGAAAGCAGATGAAACTCCCATGTGAAAGATGTCTTTACACCAAGAGGAAGGAAACATTTTCATCACCAGAGATGGGGAGTTGAGGTTGAGAGAATTTTATACAAATAGATCTTGCTAAAATAACTCTTATCTGGGATTCCACGGCCATCCAGTGGTTAGGACTCTGCTCTTCCAATGCAGGTGGCACAGGTCAATCTCTGATCAGGCAACATAAATTCCACATGCCATGTGGTAAGGCCCAAAAAATAAACAAAAAACTCTTATCTTCCTTTAATCTCCCTCATATTTTTTAGTTACTTTTTCACAATTGCCTCTCTTTGTTCTACCTAATATATAAGCCCTTTCATTGCTGTGGGTCTTCATTTCTTCATGAGGGCTCCCATTTCATGTAAAACTTACATTAGATAAATCTGTATGCTTTTCTCCTCTTAATCGGTTTTATATCAATTTAATTCTCAGGCCCAGTCAGAGATCTTTTTTTTTTTTCCCCCAGTCAGAGATCTTAAGAGGGTGGAGGTAAATGTTTTGATTTCCTTGTAGATACATGGGCTTCCCTGATAGCTCAGTTGGTAAAGAATCCACCTGCAATGCGGGAGACCCTGGTTTGATTCCTGGGTTGGGAAGATCCCCTGGAGAAGGAATAGGCTACCCACTCCAGTATTCTGGCCTGGAGAATTCCATGGACTGCATAGTCCACGGGGTTGCAAAGAGTAGGACATGACTGAGCGATTTTCACTTTCACCTGCATTTATTTCTTCAAGTGTATTTATTATTCTCTATCCATTGACACTCATTGGGGCACACAGATACCACAATTCAAACCCAGCATGGCAGTTCTGTCTAATTTTCTCTTTCCATATTTGTAACTGAGAAGAATGCCCTCACCCCATCAAGGCTCTGACACATTATGACAGGCTCTTTTCCTGCACCGATGCCCTCCTTAACCCTCCTAGGCTACCCCATGTTGGGCTAACCCCTGCCCATGCAAGGTGGTTCTCCCATTAGATGTCTACCTTACCCGACTCAGACTCAGAGTTCAATACCCTGCACTGGGTCTTCCTTCTACACAGATGCCTTCCTCATCCATCCTGAGCTCTGATACCAGAGACGGGCCACCCTCCTCACACTGTGTGGGCTCTGAGTCCATACTAGCTGCCCCCACCCTGGCTTTGACTGTCTGTGGCTGGGAATTCCCTGCATGGACACCCTTGTCATGCTGCTTGTTCTCCAAACTCCTGATTCCCACCCCCTGACTCCAGCATGGAGAAGCCTTTCTCCCCATCCTGCAGAGGCTGACCCCTGTCCCCATGGGGAAACTCTGCTCAGTCTTGACTCTGCTCTGGAGCACAGCTCTTCTCTCTCTCAGGCACAGAACTGCACTTTTGGTCCCACTTAATGGCTTCTGGGCACAATTGCTAGGGAAGGGAAAAAGGAAGGGTAAGAAGAAGACGGTTTTTAATAGTTATCGGTTGTAACACACAACGCTGATGCCTTCTCAATAACCATTCTTTCCATCATCTTTTGTTACTTACAGCCAAAAGAACTCTAACTGCCCAGCTAAACTTACTGATGCCCCTCTAGGCACGCAGCTTTGCTTCTTCCTCAGAGGACACATAGGCTTTTCCTACTTCTATCCACACCCCTCAAGGGACAAAATGACCTACATCTCTATAGTTCTCTATTTTCTTTCGCATAATTTCCAGGCAATGATATTCTTTCTCATGCGTGTATGTGTGCTTGCTAAGTTGCTTTAGTTGTGTCCAACTCTTTATGACCCACTGTAGCCCGCCAGGCTCCTCTGTCCATGGGATTTTCCAGGTAAGAATACTGGAGTGGGTTGCCATGCCCTCCTCCAGGGAATCTTCCGAACCCAGGGATTGAACTTGCATCTATGTCTGCTGCCCAGCTGTGTTCTATATCCTATTTTCTCCCAGATTCTTAGGGAGTCAGCTTCTTTAAAAGTTTTCATTCTTCCCTTTATTTGCAAATTCTGAATTATTATTAGTTCTTTCCTTTAAGCAGAAACATGGTCAAGTCTCTCTTATAAGCAAAGGTAACTCTTCCTTTATAGAAAACATTTACTATATATAATTTTTTTGATCCAATATAAGTCTAAGAATCACTTATTAATTTATCAAATTATGAGTACCTATGTACCAGGCACTATGAATAACATAAGCAGAAACAGCTATCATCCCTGCTTTCATGGAGCTTAATGAGAGAGACAAGTATCAATCAGATAATCACACGAATGCATTATTACAAATTGAGACCCTAATGATAAAATGAAAACTTATGTATTTATACTCACTGGAACCCATTCTAAATTCTTTCCATGCATTAATTTAATTATAAAATAATGTATTATATGTACTATGCTACATACATACATACATGCTACACATGTGCAGTCATCCAACTCTTTGCGACCCTTTAGGCTGTAGCCCACCAGGTTCCTCTGTCCATGAAATTTCCCAGGCAATAATACTAGAGTGGGTTATCATTTCCTCCTCCAGGAGATCTTCTTGACCCAGGGATCAAACCCACATAGTCTGTGTCTCTTGCATTGCAGGCAGCTTCTTTACCCCCTGAGCTATCAGGGAAGCTCAATATGTACTATAATATATATATATGAAAGTCACTCAGTCATGTCTGACTCTTTGAGACCCCATGGACTATAGCCTGCCTGGCTCCTCTGTCCATGGGGATTCTCCAGGCAAGAATACTGGAGTAGCTTGCCATGCCCTCTTCCAGGGAATCTTTCCAACCCAGGGATCGAACCCAGGTATCCTGCATTGCAGGCAGATTCTTTACCACCTGAGCCACCATGGAAGCTCAAGAATACTGGAGTGGGTAGCCTATCCCTTCTCTAGGGCATCTTCCTAACCCAGGAATCGAACTGGGGTCTCCTGCATTGAAGGTGGATTCTTTACCAGCTGAGTTACCAGGGAAGCGTATATATATATATATATATATATATATATATGTATGTATGCATATATATATATATATATATATATATATGTAATTTTATTATACCCACCACTAATATACACATTTGCAGACAATGAAACTGAGTCAGAGAGAGGTTAAGTAACTTGTCCAATGTTGCACAGTCAATAAGTGATAGAGCTGGAATTCAAACCCGGATAACCTGGCCCCTGCTTTTAACCATTATGCTATACTGGTTCTCACAAGTAGCTATGAAGGAAAGAGAGAGAGATCAATGGGAATATCCAGCAAAGAAAACTGATCTAGACAGGAGCTCTCTGAGAAAGCAATACTTGAGCTCAGACCCCAAGGTTAAATAGGCATTAACTCTACAAACTGGGTGGTGGTGGTAGGAGAAACAATCATTTCACCTAGAGAGCAGAATGTGCAAAGGCCCTGAGGTGAGAGGGGGCACAGAACAGGGGAGAAATTGAAAGGCCAGTGTAGCTAGAATGTAGAAAGCAAGGGGGGAGTGGGGTATTATATGGCTAGTGAAGTAGTCCAGGCCATACTAGACATGTGAAACAGGGCCTCTTTGACCTTAAGGATTTTGTTTTTCATCCTAAGAGCAAGAGAAAGTCATGAAGATAAGGATTGGGGAAGAAAGGATCAGTTTCCTTTGAAGAGACTAACTGCAGTTTAAATATTTATTTTTATTTATTTATTTACTTGGCTGCACCGGGTCTTAGTTGCGGCATGTGAACTCTTAAGTTGCATGTGGAATCTAGTTCCCCAAGCAGGGATCAAACCTGGGCCTTTTCATTGGGAGCTTAGAGTCTTAGCCTCTAAGCCACTGGACCAGCAGGGGAGTCCCTAACTGCAGTTTAGACACTGGATTACAGGGGAGTCATACTGCATGCAGAAATGAGGATTGTGGTATCTTACGGGTGGTAGGCTGATTTAGGGTGGTGACAATGGAAATGAAGAACAGTGGAGGAATTTGGGATATACTTAGAAAGTCAAATTGGCAGGACTGGGTAACAGACTGAATATGAATGGTAAGAAGTTGTAGGTTTTAAGGATGACCCGCTTCTGTATCTAATCTGTCAATATGAATGTATCTTCTAAAATCTTCCATTCTAGTGCAAAACACCATTTATTGAGATAGGGAATGTGGAGAAGAAAAGGAAGTTTGGAGAAAAGAGGATTGAGTCTTGGACAGGCTGACTTTGAGGTGCCTTTGAGACATTCTTATGGAGATATTAACTGATCTGGTCTAAAGTCATATACTTGGGAGTTATCATTATATGGATGGCAAACGAAGGTACAGCATGATAAGTTTTCCCAGGGGAACAAAAATTGATTGAGAAGGGGGTCTAGAGCATATTTCAGAAAGCCCAGCATTGAGTAAGTCATTGAGTTTGCTACACTCAGTAGCAAATGGCTAACTTAGTAGGCCTGTATTACTCAAACCGTGCACATTTCAAAAGAAGGGCTTGTTTTTAGAGTTAGTCCTTGACTGACTCCTGGGAGATAACCCCTGAGCCCTTGGAATACTCTGGCCAACAAGAGTCCTTGGTATACCTGAGGCCTTGGGCCATACTCTATTACTTTGGCTGAATTAGTGTGATTTATGCTGAATGCCTGTTTTAGTATGCTTGAAGCCTTGGGCTATGATGTATCAGTTTGACCTCTGTAGGTTGGAATTCAAACAGCTGAGGTCAGTTAGGTGGGTGATCCCATACCTATGGGACAAACTCTCCCCCACAGTAAAAACCCTGTATACCAAGGCTTGGGTGAACTTGCCTGTTTGGTAACACTTCACAAAGGTGTCACAAATCATTGCTGGGAGAATTAGTGCATGCAACTTCACTGGGAGGAGACACCTGGAACTTGTGCCTGTTTTCCTGTGGACTTTTCTCCATGCACCTTTTACCTTTGCTGATTTTAATTTGTTCATTTTACTGTAATATACCATAACCATGAGTATACCAGCTTTTTTGAGTCCTGTGAGTTCTTCAAGTCTGTTCTTAGAGACCCCAACACATTTCTAAAAGAAAAACAGCAGTAGAAGAGGCATGAGTGTGGTGTCATGAAAACCACGGGAGAAAGTGATTCTAGAAGAGAGAATGGTCGAAGATATGAAATCCCACTGAGAAGACAAATATGGTTAGGAATGAAATACATCTACTGGATTTAAAAAAACATGGAGGTCCTTGATGACCTTAGCAAGAGCTGTTGGAAATGGAAGCCATGCCAGAGGAGACTGAGGAGTAAGTGGGATGTGAGGAAACAGAACTTTAGAAACAAATTTGAAAAACAGATTGCACATTAATTTATCTTTATTTGTAGTGGCAAAAACATCAAGCACAATTTAGTTATTTAATAACCTAATAACTTATTTACATATTAAATATTTTTACAATGGCTATAGTTGTGGAATCAGCAATTCTAGCTTTAGGAATATTCAGAAAAAAATAACTATAGACATGCAAAGTATTATTCATCACAATGCTTATCACAGTATTATTTATAATAGCAAAAATTGAAAACCTTATTGTGTAACAACAGAGAGCTAATACACTACAGTACACTCACACAATGAAGTCTGTTTATTATCTAAATTGGAATGTATCTTACTGGTTGCAAGAAATAAAGATAATGTGGGTGAAATCACTTTACAAATTGTAAACTGCTGTTTAAATGTTGTTTTTATTACTGGGATTAACCATGTGCCTTGGAAGGCTTTAGAAATATAGAAAAGCCAAAGAGCTAGCAATTAGAATTCTGTCATTTGTCTCTCTTTTCTTGGTACTCTGCGCATGAGGGCTAAGTTGCTTGTTGTATCAGAGTCTTTGCGACCATATGGACTATAGCTGACCTGTCTTTGGAATTCTCCAGGTAAGAATACTGGAGTGGGTTGCTATGCCGTTCTCCAGGGGATCTTCCAAACCCAGGGATCAAACTTACATCTCTTATGTCTCCTGCATTGGCAGGCAGGTACTTTACCACTAGCACCACCTGGGAAGACTTTTCTTGGTATTAGCGGTTCTCAAACTCAGAAAACAGAGCACCAGGAAATCAAAGTGCACTTTGCCCAACATCTTTTGCCCAAATCTTTTTCTAAGATTTTGTTTTTAATTATCTTAAGCCTTATGATGACATAAGTTACAAATTAGTGCTGATGGCACTGAATTCTGGTATATGCAATCAATTTAAATGTTACACATAAAAGAAGTTGAGATTTCTGTTTTGAAGAAATAAGGAAGTGGGCCAACTAACTACTCATTAGAAGCTCTGAGATAAGCTATCAAGTCTGCCCTTTCTGCCTTCTTAACTAGCAAAGATTATTTTTGTTCCAGGGGTGTACTTCTTGGGATCTTCCAAATACCTTGCTCTCAGGTGATGCCTTTGTTCTTGTTTGCATCATTGTAAGGGAATCCAGGGGCCTCACCTGTCTTCCATCCAGATCATTCCTGTACTTGCTTTGCCTTTCCATGGTGGAGCACTGGGCATATTTCTGAACAAAAATCTTGTCCTTCTCAACATCACCGATTTAAATTTCAATCTTTTGACACGTGCATTAGGAAGGTCCTTGCTGTGAAACTGAACTTTCTGATAAGTCCAAAGACATGCTAAACCAAGGTACATGTGCTTATGTACCCCTGTGTTCCGAGAAGTGAACTTTAAATAAAAAAATGTCACCTTTATATCCCCTAGTCTCACCCACTCATGATTGTAAGCATGGTGCATTAACAGAAATGCCCCAAATCTTAACTGCAGTTCAGCATTCCTCTGCTGGTCTTTGTGAATTGCTTCCAATCCTGCTGACAACCAAGGCTGCTCTGTCCAAGAGTGGCAGAACTGGCCAATGCAAACCTTCATGGTACTCTTGGGCTACTCTGCCTCACTGCTGCCAACCTCTTGTACCTAGCTCATGAATTATGCTCTCACCATTGCTTACTCCCAGTGCTCTTTCTCTTTTCTGGATAGCTGGAAAGTTCTTTTCTCTTCTGGTTACCAGCAACATCAGGGCAGTTTCCTCCACAGCCAGAGCTACTAGGCACTGATGGATAATCTCTCTTCATTTCAGAACTGTGTTTTTCTTACAATGTTCTTGCAAGGCAGTTGGCATAAAAGATAGCCAACGTCAGGGAAATGGGAAGATCCTTATACCCACTGCTCAGTTCAGTCCATAGTATGTTTTCTTTTGAGATTTTTCTCTCAGGTACCTTTGTTTCTACTTCCAGTTGTGTTCCCTTCATGAACCTTTGGGTCTACTTTTACATTCATTTCATGTTTACCACGTGCCAGGTACTGTTTTTCATTGTTCAGTTACTAAGTTGTGTCCCAACTCTTTGTTACCCTATAAACTGCAGCACGCCAGGCTTCCTTGTCCTCTTGGAGTTTGCTCAAACTCATGTCCATTGAGTCGGTGATGTTACCCAACCGTCTTATCTTCTGTCACCCATTTTTCCTCCTGCCCTCAATCTTGGAGCTTCACCATCAGTCCTTGCAGTGAATATTCAGGACTGATTTCCTTTGGGATTGACTGGTTTGATCTCCTTGCAGTCCAAGGGACTCTCAAGAGTTTTCTCTTGAGTTTGAAAGCATCAATTCTTCGGTACTCAGCCCTCTTTATGATCCGACTCTCATATGTGTGTGTGTGTGTGTGTATACATATACACACTTTTTTAAACGCAGTGACTTAGGTTAATAAAAATGTGATACAGGACTGTATCTCTTCCTAGTAATGTTATATACATCTATGTCTACACAAACTAAAAAAAAAAAAACCCACTACCAGTCATCTCATTAAGAGGCACTCCCAATTAACATTTTACTTTTCATGTTTAATATTATTTAAGAAGTGGAATACTTTTGATTATGTACTTTTTAAATGGATGATGCTTGTTAAACCACCTGTTTAACTTTCCACTGGGTAGATTTAAAATTAATGTGACAACTGAAAAACGTTAGTAATGCAAAATGTCAGAAATGGCAGTCTCTGCAACTATTTATACTCTTGATGAAAACTTTTAAGGATCATCTTAAAAATTGTTTGAGGCAAGAAAGCAGTTTTTCAAAGTTCTTTTCCAAGACACAAAAGTTTAGCAAGTTGAAGGCCATCTCTGTATGTGACCAGCTCCTTTAATTCTTTAATCTCCTACTTCTCTTTGCCTCTGTCAAGTCACGCCAGTCACATAGACTCTAACTAAAGCCAAGAATCTGTCTACCTCAGGCCCTTTGAACTTACTGCTTGTTCCTGATTAGAACACTCTTCTGCAAGAGAACCAAAGCTTGATAACAGAGGACTTCCCCAATCATCTCTAATCTGAATTCTTTTTTCCCCTTCACAGCTTTTATCATTCCCTGCATATATTTACATCACTCTTCCCCCAGACTGCAAACTCCTTGAAAGTCAAGGGTCTCCTTTGTTCCCTGCTGCAATCCTAGCATCTCTAAAACATTACCTGTCACATAGTAAGAGGTCACTGTTTTGAACGAATAAATGAAAAATGTTTCGAGGTGGCTTATTGTAAGGACTTACACCAGTTCAAGAATAACAGTTTCTTGGGAACATTGTCAGAAGAGGAAAGTACTTCATGATCTGAACATTAAAACAGCCAGAGTACTTGTTTCCCAAATAAAGACAACCCTTCCTGAAAGCTGCTATTACCTACACTGGTTAGAGTATTTGCGACTCAACTCACGCCAGGATACTAAGTGGGACTCTGAGAACATAATATTGGTTAGAGCGTGACTTCTCAAACCGACGCCCATCAGTCAGTCAAAGCGCTTTCAACATTCATCAGCTCACCCCCACTTCCTGATGCAGGTCTGGGGTGTGGTCCTGGCACATCTCCGCTCTGAAAAAGCCTCTCGGTTGATTGGTTTTCTGATGCGTAGCAACGGCAGAGAAACAATCACCTTAAGAAGCTAAAAATAGCGGTTAAAGAGTTTTTTTTCCTTCACTGAGTTTTTTCAGCCTATTTCTGGTACGCCGCCAGTTAAAAACAAAAATCCTCCCTTTACTGCTCCCGAGAGATACAATCATCCAAAGGAACGCGGCCAATTAAAGCACAGAGACCCAGGAGGCCTGGGAGTCTAACCCCGCGCGGAGGGAGGTTTCCGCGGAGATGCGCCCACCCTGGGAACCGCGCCACCCGAGAGTCGCTCGCTCCGCGGGAAGCAGCCCCGGCCTTTCACCCTTTCCCGCTCTTCCCCGTATAGTGGCCGCGTCCGAGCTCTTAACCACCGCGACTAAAGGTAGTTCAGCGTCAACAGTCTCCGGCTTTAAGGGCTCACTGCAATCGGAACTGCAGCGGGGCGAAATCTTACGTGCGGGCCCCAGAGGTCGGGAGGGGCAACCTGGACGGCTGCGCGCCCGCGCCCGGAGTTCCCGCCTCCCTCCGGAGGACGTCCGTGCGTACGTGCGCGAGCCGCGCCCGCCCTCCAGCGACCGCGCGACGCGAGGGTGGGGGTGCTGCGTGCGCGCGCGCTCTCGTTCGTTCGTTCTCTAGCTTGCTCGTTCTCGGCGGCCGCTCTCGCTGCGGCTGCGGCTGGGGCTGGGGGCGGCGGCGGCGGCGGCGGCGGCGGGCGGCGCGGGGCGGTCCGGCGGGTTCAAAGAGGAAAACATGGCGGAAAACAAAGGCGGCGGCGAGGCTGAGAGCGGCGGCGGGGGCAGCGGTAGCGCGCCGGTGACTGCCGGGGCCGCCGGGCCCGCGGCGCAGGAGGCGGAGCCGCCTCTCGCCGCGGTGCTGGTGGAGGAGGAGGAGGAGGAAGGCGGCAGGGCCGGCGCGGAGAGCGGCGCGGCTGGGCCCGACGACGGGGGGGTGGCCGCGGCCTCCTCGGGCTCGGCCCCAGCTGCTTCAGCCCCTGCAGCCTCAGTGGGCCCTGGAGTTCCCGGGGGGGCGGTATCGACGCCAGCCCCAGCTCCGGCCTCGGCTCCTGCTCCGGGTCCCTCGGCGGGGCCGCCTCCCGGACCGCCAGCCTCGCTCCTGGACACCTGCGCCGTGTGTCAGCAGAGCCTGCAGAGCCGGCGTGAGGCGGAGCCCAAGCTGTTGCCCTGTCTTCACTCCTTCTGCCTGCGCTGCCTGCCTGAGCCCGAGCGCCAACTCAACGTGCCCATCCCGGGGGGCAGCAACGGCGACATCCAGCAAGGTGAGCGGGAGGCTCGGCCCGAGGTCTGGGCCGAAGGGGCTTTGCTGTGCCGAGGAGGATCTGGGGTCCTCTGAGAGTACTCGGGTGCGGGGCTGCTCTGACCGGCGTGATCCTGAGGAGTCTCAGAGGTGAAAGACGCGGCTCCTGGGACAGTTCTCGGAGAAGCTGAACCTCCAGAGAGACGGGGAGGGTGAAGGGAGGGGTGCCGGCTGCGAGAGGCTGGGGGAGGGGACGCCGGCTGCAGGGGAGGTTCGTGGTGTGCAGATACGGGCCGGGAAGGCGTGGACTCGGGCCGAGCGCAGGTTTGGGAGCTGATGGAACGGATTGTGGGCGAAGAGGGGGTCTGGAAATCCGCCTGTGAGAAGCGTTTTCAAGGGAGGGCCCAGCCCCGAGAGGTGTTGAGGGAGTAGGTAAGAGATAAGGGCAGTGAGGATGAATTGCCTTAGAGGGAGACCTGTTCAAAGCTAGGGGAAAGAAGGACCAGGAAGGTTAAAGGGCATTGGAGAATTTGGGGCTAAGAAAAGGCGTCTGGTAGAAAGTAACTTTAGGATGACATTGAGAAGAAGGAACTCTGCAAACAAAATCGCTGTGAGGGGCCTGCATGGCTAGGGAAAAAACCTTAGGTTTAGCGGTAAAGGAGAACTGAACTTTGAAGGGAATTGGGTGTTAGGGAGAGTTGGGATGAATTGCAGTTCTTGGACATTAATGGACCCTTAGTGTTTCGGATACCGTGCTGCGATTGGATAAAATGCTCAGTGAGGAGTCGGTTCACTGCCCAACATAGGGGAAACAGACGTATAAGATACAGCAGTGGAGGTGGATGCAGTGGTTGTGGCACAGTCAAGACAAGGTCAGGAAAACTTCACTGAAAAGCAGTCCTTGCGTAGGTTTCTTGAAGGGTGAGTAGGTCGCTGAGTTGTAGAGTTTTCCGAACACAGAACATCTTATACGTTCCTAGGACGGATCAGGTCATCACTGGAAATTAAGTTGGTTTGATGGACTGAGTAGGTAAGAAGTTACAATCCGTTACCTGAAGCTCTTAGGACCAGGTGTGTTTTAGAGGTCAGAATACTTTGAAAATTTTTCTTTTTCCTGCTGAGGTCTTCAATACTCCAGCGGGGTCTGGGTTAACAATTCATTAAGTGTTAATATTTGTGTAGTAAGGCATATCACTAATGGGATAGAGAAATAACCCCTCACAGTTCAGGGTGGGTTTTGTTGCAGACTCATGAAAAAACTTTAAAATTTCAAAGCTTTTGAAGTTTGGGGCTGAAGGTAAGGGATTGTCGACCTGTACTAAAGGGTTTTGGATTCATCCTATGGAATGTATCCTGGTACATTGTAGATAGACTAAAGGGAGTCTCTCACAGACCTTTTTTTTTTTTTTTTCCAATATTTATTTATCCTGCAAGGGTCTTCCTTGCAGCATGCAGAGTCTTTTAGTTGTGGCATGTGGGATCTAGTTCCCTGACCAGGGATTGAACCTGGGCCTCCTGCATTGGGAGTGCCGCGTCTTAGCCACTGGACCACCAAGGAAGTCCCCTCACAGACTTTTGTACTAGGATAAAAGGATGACATTTGTGATCTATCAGGATTGCTTGAGGGCACATTGAAAGGTAAGGGAAGAAAAAAACCTGAGGCAGGACTAGTTAGGAGAATCCTGGCAGTAATCTAGGAGAGAAATTGGCTGGTAAAGGACTGTTGTCAGGTGTTGAAGAAGGAAGTGTTTTGTTATGGGGGAAAGGTATGGACTTCTGGAGAAAACGTTTTTCTTAGATGCCTACTTGGTCACTTCTTACCTAGTTGGACAGATTAATTTTACAAGGACAAAAATTATCTACCTCATAAAGTTATTGATAGAATGAAGTGACTTAACAAAGTGACCAGTACATGGTGCTAGTACATGTAACAAAGTGACTAGTACATGGTAGTTATTAGTGAAATGGCAGCTAGTTTATCATTGATGGTAACTAGTTGTAAGTAGCACTGAGAATGGAAATGAGGGGCCTGGAGGGACGATATGATGATTTCAGTTTTGGATTTGAAGTATTATTGAGACGTGCAGGGAAGAGTGTTAAAAGTGAGGGTTTAATTGATGGAGAAGATACTAAATGATAATGGGTATAGGGAGTGTGGATAATGGGTGTATAACTAACTGCTGAAGGCCTCATGAGTATAGTTAAGACTTGTGAGATTCAGTGTTCTTGTGGGAACCTGGATTAGGTGAGAGATTTAGAGGGGATACAAGATGAAAATTGTGTTTGATTGATGTGGCTGAGGGACTGAGGTTATGAAATTAGTTCTGTTTTATTTATGCAAGACAGAGAATAATTGTGTGTAAATGTCCTCTTCACTTCGTCATCGTTTGTTTTTGAACTAGGAGAAATAAGCTGATGAGACTAAATACTGTCAGTCTTAAGGTAGTGTTGCTTTCTAACCAGTGTCTAGAACAAATTAAGTCTGGAAGCCACCATATTTTTAGGCAGCAGAGTCTAGAGAATGACTTAGTATTACCTCCTGTGTGTATCTTTTGCTTTGCTTTTTTTAAAAAAAAATCAAAACTTGCTGTCTGGAAGGAACACTGGATTGAAGTTAGGGAACATAGTTCTGCCCTTTGTTTTCTGGTTCCCTCAGGTTCATCATGTTTCTGTCCTTTGGTTTCTTTATCTCTAAAATGTAGATTATAGTTCTTCACTTATATCTCATTAAATCAAATTAAGTAATGAAAGTGAAAATACTTTCTTAAACTGTGAAATGCTTTGCAATTGTAAGGTATTATTGAACAGCCTGTGATCCTATCTCTGGTCTGGATAGGCATGGTTGGTAGTTTGATTTACTGTCTTAAGTGGTTCCGAAGCAATGACATTACCCTCCCTTCTAATGGCCTTGTTTTCCTCTCTTTTCTAACACACCAAAGTTATTCAAACCCTTTAGCTGTTCCTTTTAGATCCATCATTCTCCAAGTGTGGTTTCTGGACTAGCAACATCAACATTTATCTGCACTCTTGTTAGGAATGGGCCCACTCAAGACTGTCTAATCAGAAATCATTTTCAGTAAGTCCACCAGGTGATTTTGATGTACACTAAATTTGAGAACCACTCTTCTTAAGTGAAGGGCTACTCACTCCAAATGTTGCCTCTGCAGAAAGACCTTCTGACTTATTTTTTTTTAAGGCTTTATTTTTAAAGAGCAATTTTAGGTTTACAGCAATATTAAGAAAGATACAGAAAGATAAGGAAATTTCCCATATAACTCTTCCCCCCCAGACCTAAATAGTATCTCCCATTATCAACATCCCTCACCAGAGTGGTACATTTTTGAGAGTTGATGGCCCTACATCATAGTCACCCAGAGTCCATAGTTTATGTCAGGGTTTCACGCTTGTACATTCTGAGGGTTTGAGCAAATGTAGTATAATAACATGGATTTGTCATAATATCATGCAACATATTTTCACTGCCTTGAAAACTCTGTCTGGTTGCTCCTTAAAGTACTGTTACTTGGCTATCCCGTATCTGACGGGGGTTTTGGAACCAATCCCTTGAGATTACTAAAGGACAATTGTAGTCTTCCAGGTCGCTCTTTGACATATTACCTTTATTTCTTCATTGCACAGATAAAATCCAAAATGTTTTCTTGTTTTTGTTTACTTGTTTGTTCCTTGTTTCCCACTGGAATATTGTAGAGTGAATGTTCAATAAATTGATTTTGGATGAATAAGAATCATATGGAGAGCTTTTAAAAATACCATTTTGGGAGTTTAAGAGATTGTTTCAGTTTAATTGGGGATGACACTGGGAATTTGAATTTTTAATAAGTATATTGTTAATTCTGATTCTGGAACCTTTCACGCTTTGAGAGGCATGGATTTAAATATTTTGAGGAGAAAAACTGATTTATGTGCTTTTGGAGTATTTGGAAAATCAAAATAGATTAGTTAATATTTGTTGAATCTCAATAGTCAGCTTTTAAAAGTGCTTTTGTGTTTATTTTTTTAGGTTTGTTTCAGGTTGAGTCAGAATAGATATCAGTAGTGGGTATGTGCAAATCTAATAATGTATCAATAAAAGTACAAATATGCATTGATGCATCTGAATAGCCTCTCAGATGAACTCTTGAAGGAGTTGAGACTTTTGTAGTAGGGCATAGACAGCATGGTGATGTGGATGAAGATCTGATTTGGGTAACTTGCATTTGCTTCTGCTATTAATTTACTGTGTAGCTTTGGGTGGGTCAGCTAGACAGCCTCTCCAGGTCTGCAATATGAATTAGTCGAGTTCTTATCCAGTAAAATTCTGATTCTGTTATTGTTTTTAATACTAATGTTTCATGTCTACATAAGTTTAATATACTTAACTTTTGTGGGGAATAATGGAAGAATCAACATGGGAAAATGATTCTGTTTACGAATCTCCAACTTTTGTGAAAAGTCTGAGAAGGCAACATCCACGTTGTAAGTGAGAGAGAATACCTCTGGATATAGTGTGAAAAGCTCTTCCTCAAAATGGTTTTATCACTGAGCACGGGCTTCCCAAGTGGTTCTAGCGGTAAAGAACCCTCCTGCCAATGCAGGAGACATAAGAGACGTGGATTTGATCCCTGGGTTGGTAACATCCCCTGGAGGAGGAAATGGCAACCCACTCCGGTATTCTTGCCTGGAGAATTCCATGGACACAGGAGCCTGGCGGGCTGTAGTCCGTAGGGTCGCAGAGTCGGACGCCACTGGAGGGACTTAGCACAGTACTTGGTGAACCACTAGGGGAATCTTCGGTTAGAGCTCTTGGAAGTTTTTTCCCCAGCAGTATGTGTAATAAATGGCAGTTGGCTAGTTCCGGGTGTGACTTATCTGAGAGTTTTTTTAGGCCCTACTTGAGTTTTTGAATGATTATATAGTCATCAGCAATCAGTCATTAAAGATGTATCAAACAAAAGCATTTTAACAACTTCTAGCATTGTGGTTGGTTAAATGTACACAATTCAGGAATCAGAATGCAGTCAGAATGTCTGCATTTATTTTTGAGCTCTATTATTTACTACTTGAATGCCTGTGGGTTTGTTACTTAGCGTCTGTAAATTGAGAAGAATAATAATACCTGTTTCATAGTGTTATTTTGAGGATTAAATGGGTTAATACACTGTAAATTACTTCATATAGTACCCGGCACCTGGTAAGCCCCCAATAAATTGTACTGCTCTTATTTCTGTTGACTTCCAGTTGTCGCCCATTGCCTTTGTGATTAACTTCTGTCTCATGATAAGCAGAAGGAAGAGGCAGGAAGGCAAATTGTTGGTGTTTTTCTGACATTTGATGAAATAGAGCACATCTGACAGTTATTTGCATTCCAAATCTCTCCAGCTGCCTAAAACTTAGGTAAATTCATATTCTAAATCCAAAGTCTTTAAAAAAAAAAAAAACAAACAAACCCAAAGTCTTTACGATGTCTAATATCTCTACACCAAAAGTTTTAGTTAGGAAAATCTGATTGCTTTTCATTTCCTTATGTATACTCCTCTTAACAGACTTTAAGTGAGAATAGTAACTTAAAGTAGTTTCTCGAAGTAGGTCTTCGGAACTGAGGTGGGGGCTGACAGTGGGGAGAAGATTGTCTCTGATACACTTTCAGGTGTTGGCAAAGTTGAAACTGTTTTCATTGCAACACTGATTCATTATTTGCCTTATTCACTGTTCTGATGTTTGTATTAATAATAGGAAATCAATGAGGGATAAAATTGCTTGGCACCTTAGCAGGAATTAAGATAGTACCTCCAGACCCCTCTTAAAAGTTATTCTATCTCTACCATCACATACTTAGACTAAAACTACCGCCACCAACAAAATCACGTTAGTTTTACTTTTATGTTCTTGAAGCAGTAAAAATTACTTTTAAAATCTTGATCCTTAATATTGTGTGGGATAAAATGTGATAATGCAAAGTGCTTCTGCAGACTGAAGTGTGGTAAGACAAGTACTCGTGCAGTTGTTTGAATTCCAAGCTGGATTAGCTGCTTTTTTTCTTGGAAAATAATTTTTACTTGAATGAATGATTAACAAACTATGGTGTGGATATTTGGCAGCCATTTTCTTAAAAATGAATGAACTGAGCTCTGTCACTTTAAGGAAAGCAACTGACATTGTTGCCAGTGATAAAAATTGAGCTTTTAAATGAAAATTAGGACTTTGGGAAACTTGTATCTTATCAATATTTAAAGGCTTTTCTGATAAGGCTGGTAGTGATACTAACATTTTTGTTTTTTTGGTACTGTACGATGAAATGTCAACATTTGGAAGATCTACATCGTGAGCCAATATTTTCCAAATGACCAGTGCATGATATTACAAAATCATGCATAGAAAAAAGATTCAAAGTGCAAAATAGACCAATAGATTTTAATGTAAGGGAGCAGTAAAAGTTCATCACTGTGGTAAATTTCACATTGCAACTGATGTTTAAGAAATAAAAACTCTGCAATTTTCAAATATATTAAAGAAGAGTATCCACACATTGTCTGAAAAGACTATTAAAATACTTTTCCCTTTTCTTAAAATGGTTGTATGAGGCCAGGTTTTCCTTTTATTCTTCAAACAAAACAACCTCTCACAACAGGTTAAATGCAAAAACTATATTCAGACATCTATTAAACTGGATATTCAAGAGATTTAAAAAAATATGAATCAGTGTCACTCATTACTAAAACTTTTGTTTTGTTTTGGAAATTATTTCTGATAAATATTCTACTTCAGTATTCTGTATGTTTATTTTTAAATGAATTAATATTCATTTTAATGAAACATTATTATTAACAATTATTTACTGTTAGCTATACCCCAGTACAAAATGTTTTTGGTGTTAAAAATAAATAAAAATTTTAGCTGGAAATAGAACTGCCATATGACCCAGTGTATGCCACTGCTGGGCATACACACCGAGGAAACCAGAATTGAAAGAGACATGTAAAAATAAAAAAAGAGACACGTGTACCCCAGTGTTCATCGCAGCACTGTTTACAATAGCCAGGACATGGAAGCAAGCTAGATGTCCATCAGCAGATGAATGGATAAGAAAGTTGTAGTACATGTACACAATGCAGTATTAATCAGCTATTAAGAAGAATGGATTTGAATCCGTTCTAATGAGGTAGATGAAACTAGAGCCTATTATACAAAGTGAAGTAAGTCAGAAAGAAAAACAATACAGTATATTAATGCATATATATGGAATTTAGAAAGATGGTAACGACTGCCCTGTATTCAAGACAGCAAAAGAGACATAAAGAACAGACTTTTGGACTCTGTGGGAGAAGGCGAGGGTGGGATGATTTGAGAGAATAGCATTGAAACATGTATATTACCAGATGTGTAATAGAGGACCAGTTCGAGTCTGATGTATGAAACAGGGCGCTCAAAGCCAGTGTACTGGGATAACCCAGAGGGATGGGATGGGGAGGAAGGTGGGAGGGAGGTTTGAGAATGGAGGTGGGGGGGGGGGGGAAACCTGTGCAACTGTGGCTGATTCATGTCAATGTATGACAGAAACCACCACAATATTGTAAAGTAATTAGCCACCAATTTAAATAAATTAAAAAATAAAAATTAAAAAAATTATATTGAGATATTAAAAAAACCCCAGTTTTTCTTTCTAATACAGTACATGTTGATGGATAAAACCCATCTAAACAAAAACTTTAGTTTCTCAATGATTGAGTGTAAGGGGGATTCTGAGAACAAAAATTTGAGACTTGCTTCTTTAAAGGGGCTATAACAAAGTGATAATATAGAGTCATTAGAAAGAGTGTCAGACCATGGAATAGCGGAAGACGACAGATTCATACATGTATAGTCCTTAATTTTGGGGTACCCATCACAGTTCATAAAGAGCTTGTCCCCAAAAGAATGTAAAGAGGAAAACAATACTTAATAACTTACTCATAGAGTTGGACCTTTTGTAAATAGCTTGCTGTGGATCTGTTAATTTAGTTTTTTCCTATTTATGACTGGTCGACTGAGTTCTATCATCTTATTTTTCAGAGGACAAGTTCTGAGGTTGGGCTCATGGTGTTGGATACATTAATTTTGTCTCCTTTGTGGTCACAGATTATATCACCTTCTATAATAGACATCAGTCCCAAGGGGGAGTGAGAAAAAACAAGGATGAAGGAACATAAATGCATCATTTTTAGAAAAATATTTAAAATCTATATCTTAATGATGTGTATATAGCATGAATTATGTGGTACTAGGGAAAAATACTTTTTGAATGCTTGTTATGTGCAGTTTTTTATTGTTCCTGTGAATAACATGTCCATATGTCTTCTATTTCTCTTTAGTTTGCTAACATTTTAGAAAAATTTTTGATTTGTAAGAATTCTTGAAAAGTTCTGTATACTGATACTTTGTTAGTTATGTAAATGGAAGATTTATGGCTTGGTGTGATAGCCAACCTCTAAGATGGCCCCGGTGTTCTCTTTAGTATTTATACCCTTCTTTAGTCTTTGCTCACAGTTCTTGTTTGGGTGACCAACAGAATATAGCAGAATTAACAGTGACTTCTGAGGCTTCATTAAAGGTATACAGCTTTTTCCGTATCCTTTGGATTCCTTGTTCTCAGTGAAAACAAGCTGTCACTCTGCTGCTGCTGCTAAGTCGCTTCAGTCGTGTCCAGCTCTTCGCGACCCCATGGACTGCAGCCTACCAGGCTCCTCCATCCATAGGATTTTTCCAGGCAAGAGTACTGGAGTGGGGGGCCATTGCCTTCTCCGGCTATCACTCTAACAGTTCTGAAAAGAACTGGGGTCTGCTAGCATCCAGGACCAACTTGCCAGCTATGTAAACGAGCCACTTTGGAGGTGGATCTTCCAACATGATCAGGCTTTTAGATAACTGCAGTCCTGGCTGACATCTGACTGCAGCCTCTTTAGAGCATAGAGAGAACCACTTGCCATGTCACTCCCAGATTCCTGATTCAAAGAAACTGAAAGATAATGAAATTGTTTTGCTCCACTAAGTTGTGGGATAATTTGTTACACAACAATAAACTAATATACTAGATTTTTTCTTTTTAGAAAGCTGTGGAGAAGGAAATGATGACCCACTCCAGTATTCTTGCCTGGAGAATTCCATGGACAGAGAAGCCTGGCGAGCTACAGTCCACGGGGTCACAAAGAGTCAAATTCGACTGAGCAACTAACACTGAGAAAGCTGTGTTTTGATAGATGAGAGGTTTTTTAAAAATCAATTTCCCGCCTTTTTTCTACCTTTAGTGCTTTTCATAAAGCTACAGTAAACCTTGCTATACATTAATTTCATCCGCCTCCATATATACCTTGTTCATCTTAAAGATTGTCCTGACTGATCTAGACTTTCAGCTCTTATATTAGAATCATCTTGTGAAAGTTCATTTTAAAAATTTGTCTGTATTTATGTTGGAATTGCTTTGAATATATAGATTAATTTGGGAGAAAAATGCTGTCTTTACAGTATGGTGTCTGCCTGTTCAGAAATATTCTATGGTTTTCTATTTGCTTAAATGTTTTGTTTTTGAATATTAATAGTTTTTTCCCCTAGAAAAGTCTTTCACATCCTTTATGAGTTGTTCTTATATACTTATTTTGTTTTTACTGTAAATCTTTCCCTTGAATTATATTTAATTGTGTTTGCTTTGTTTTTCTTGTTTTTCATTTTACTTTTTAAATATCCGAAGTGTATTGATTCATGTTTATATTGAAATAATTCCATCTGATAATTCCATTATCTGAAGTTCCTGAAGTCCTGTTTTACTATTACTTGCTTCTGCCTGTTCGTGATTATGGTAGATGGTGTCTTCCAGTGTTTCATAGTTTTGGATTTTGAGCATATGTATACTAGGGCTTTAATTTGCCAGACCTGGTTTTTGCGAGCAAGTCTCCAAACAGTAGAAAAGAGACTTTGCTTCTGTCTGGTGCCACCATTGAAAAGTCACTGAAGTAAATTTTTAGTTTGGTGTTTCTTAGAACCTGCAAATGTTGATTTACTTAGAGTTTTTATAGGCTGACTTGTATTTGGAACTTCTCAGAAGAAAACTTATTCCTTCACTCTGAAATCAGAGAGTGGCAGTTTTTTCCTTATGCTATTGGTCTGATTTAAAGTTTTACTGTCTTGATTATTTGCTGGTCTGATTTAAAGTTTTACTATCTTGATTATTTGCTTCGGTGCTCTTCTGAGGATGTAATGCTTCAAGCCTCCCTTATGAAGAGAGTCTTGGTTCTAATTACATAGGCTTCCCTATTCTTTGTTTACTCCTTTGTTTGCACATCCCAAGAAAGAATAAGAATAAAATTTCTGAGCCTTTGCATTTTTGAAGTTCTCTTTATTTTATTCTTTTCTTTCAACCATAGCTTTGATACAGAATTCTAGGTTAAAATCTTTTTCTCAGGACTTTAAGCTGTCTCTCCCAGAGTTTTCAAGTGGACAGTGTTGCTGGTGCTAGTTTGATTTTGCTCCTCTGTATGACCCCAATTAGATTTTTTTTATTTATTTCCTCTTGGCACTTTTCAGTATTTCTTCATCCTTTTCTGAAATAGTGATGTGTCTCTTTTTTTCCTTCCGTTGTTTTTAAAGTTCCCCGTGCTCTGTTGTGCGCTGTTCCTTTCTAGTGAACAAAGGTTTAAGCTTGGGAAAGGTTTTGCAAGGACCCTCCCCACGCGCCTCCCCTTAAAGCGCCTCCCCTCACTGTTTTTGGAGTTGTTACTGTTTGAATGTTTGCATTACTGGCTTCGTGCTGTCTCCTACCTTTTCTCTTATGCTTTCCTTCTCCTTTTTTTGGCCATGCTCCATAGGTTGTGAAATCTTAGTTTTCCAACCAGGAATTGAACCCAGGCTCTCCATAGTGAAAGCATTGAGTTTTAATCACTGGTTACTCAGTTGACATTTTGAAAGCTCTACTTGACTTTATTTTTAATCTTGTTTTTTCCTTTTTGTATTGATCTCTTTTTGTATCAGAGGGGCTTCCTCATACAGTGGATAATCCTTGGTTCTCTTCCTACTGGGTTGGCCAAAAGTTCCTTTAGTTTTTTAAAGTAAAAATTTAAGACACATTTTTCATTTTTGCCAAGAACTTCATTGAACAGCATATTCCCCATTTTGTTCCACTACATTCTGCTGTTTTTCAGGCAACTTCATAACTTCATCTTCCCAAAACTTTTATCTTCCTGAGCAAAGAACTGTTCCAGGTACCTTTTACAGTCTTCCAGGGAATTGAAATTTTTTTCATTAAGAGAATTTTTAAAAGACCAAAATAAATGGACGTCTGAAGGTGCAATGTCTGGTAAATACAGCAGATGAATCAGAACTTCCCAGTCAAGCTGTAACAATTTTTGTCTGGTCATCAGAGAAGCATGTGCTCTTGCATTATTCTGATGAAAGAGTATGTGTTTTCTGTTAACTAACTCTGGATGGACGCTTTTTGTTGTGTGCTGCCTTCAGTTGCTCTAAATAGGAGCAGTACAAGTTGGAATTAATTGTTTGGTTTTTCAGAAGGAGCTCATCTTAGAGAACTCTTTTCCAATCCCACCATATACACATCATCACCTTCCTTGGATGAAGAGCAGCTTTGGTGTGGTTGGTGGTAGCTCATTTCATTTGTCCCACAGTCTCTTCCATTGCATGTTATTGTACAGTATCCACTTTTCATCGCCTATCACAGTTGGTTTTATTTTTATTTATTTATTTATTTATTTTTTCACAATTGGTTTTAAAAATGGAACATTTTTGTTACCTTTAAGCAGACAATTGCATGTGGAAATACGGTCAAGAAGGTTTTTTTTTTTCCACTTAACTTACGTGGAATTCTAGCATCAAAACAATTTAACATAATGAAGCTGGTGCAGATGATTTTTCAGTGCTTGATTTGGCTATATTGAGTATGTTGGTGAGCTCCTGTGTAGTATAATGTTGATTGTTCTCAGTTAATGTCTTGATTTAATCTCTATCAACTTCAACTGCTTTACCTGACCATGGAGCATGGTCCAGCAAGAAATCTCCAGCACAAAACTTTATAAACTACTTTTGACACATTCGATCGATCTCATAGTACCTTCTCCATACACTGCACAAATCTTTTCTTACACTTTAGTTGTGTTTTTACTTTTCTTGAAATAGTAAAGCATAATATGCTGAAAATGTTGCTTTTTCCTTCTATTTTCAATATTAAAATGGCTACACAATTCACCATTTTAATAAGCTTTTTTTAATGCACACTGATAAGACAGCTGTCACAGCACAATCTGACAAAATTATTTTGAATGAAGTTAAAGACAACTAAGCATGCTCCTAGAACCATCTTACAGAAAAAAACCAAATGAACTTTTTGGACCACTCAGTATTTGAGTGAGGCAATAAAATTCTGATCGGAAGTTCAGTGTTCGATCTTACTGTAGATAAGGGGTTGACAATATACTTCCCATGGACCACATCTAGCCTGCTGACTGGTATTTAATGACTTGTGATTTTTACATTTTTAAATCGTTGAACAAAAATCAAAAGAATATTTTGTGATGTGAAAATTTTATGTTTTCATAAGTTAAACTTTTGGAGCACAGTTATGCCCACTTGTTATGTATATGACTGCTTTCATGCTACAGTGGCAAAATGAGTAGTTGTGACAGATTGTATGTGGTATTGATTACTTTGTACTGCATTTTGGTGTACTACAAATTGCAGTGATGCAGTTATAACTTGATAGGCACATGTATAACTGTAGCATGATATTTGCAAAAATTTCAGTTATCCATGCATACCTATCTTTTTAAACAAAAGAGTGGATTTTAAATGTCACACTTTTTTTTTTTTAAATGTCACACTTTTAAGGGACAATGGAATGTGGGTTATTTTGTTTTGAATTAGATGGCAAGGTATTTATTATGCATTTTTACTATAGCTCTGTTAAAGTGTACAACATATGTGGATAGTACCAGACTTTAGTACTGGACATGATATTCCCAATTCACAGGAAAGCAATGGGCAGAGAAATTAGAAACTTTAGAATGAAATATTTCATCATGGCAGAATTTCTTAAAATAATGAAACCAAAATTTTTTTAACTTTCAAATGTGGTTCAGAAGTAGGCATTAGTCATGGCTAAAATTTACAGCTTTCACTTTTAATGTTGGTTGGCGGGGGGGGGGGGGGTCACGGTCTCCCTTCTCATGTGTATGAGGTGACTGATTTTGGCTCTTAATGCTTTTGACTGTAATCCAGGCTGTCTTAATATTGATCCAGTTTTCTCTTGCTCTGTTTTCTAGCCCCTGTTTTGTCATGTGATTTGAAGGTAGGGTATCTGAATTAGTAATAGCAGGATAGAATTAGATATGGGTAGGTTTATTTGAATCTGACTAAACTTCATGTACCTTATCTGTAAAATAACATCTGCTTCAGGTTAAATTTTTTCATGTTGTTTGCATATAAGAAATCTCTCAAGTAATATTCTCAGTTTTTTGTTGTTTTTTTTTAAATAAAGAAACAAACCCACTGAGGCAGAAAGGTAAAATTTTGCCTAACTGTGGCTCTCCCATATGGAGGTTAATAGACCAGCCTCAAATAGGTGCCTTTAGAGGCCAGACAGGTAACAAGTGTAAGACAGAGTATCAAAGCTTGCCTTGCCTAGAAGCAGTAAAATTTAGACTTAAAAAATACTCCAAAAAAAAAAAAAAAAATACTCCTTCCTGACCAGATAATACCTGATTATCAGTTTTCTACCTTTGCCCTCATTCAGAATCTGATTAGTCACTTTTATTTGAGTTGGACATATTAACAATTTATAATTAGTTTGATATCATAGTTTTAAAAGCTTAACCACTTATGTAGACTTTTTCTTTTAGAGTGTCTCAGTAAGTGATATTGTAATGTTTTAATAAGAATTAAGCATTATTAGAATGATTAGTATTATTTGTACTATTTAGTTAGATAAGAAAATGGGACAAAAATGTCAAAGTATGAATTGTCTAGTCAAATTGGTAAATTGATTGAAATGCAAGTTCAGTTGATTAGCAAGTTCACAGAAGTCTAACTGGTGATATAGATGCCTTCAGAACTTCACTAATTCTGTACCAAGCCATGTTGTAATATACATCTGAAATTTACCTACCTGTTCTTCCTTCTTCTGAAAACACTCGAGATTTTACGTGTTAAAAAGGGAGTTAGATGAACGGTTCTCAGCTGATGTGTCGTAGCAGCATACTACACTAGAGCAGTTAGTTCCCAGGTCTGCTGCCGAATTCTGAACAGCATGAAATTAATTTTTATTACAGTGGCACATTTGATGTCTGTTCGATCTACTGTTGAGTCCAATGGGTCACTTAATGTGGCATGATGAAACTTGGGAAAAAGGCAATATCATGTCGAAAAGTTGTTTGAAAACTGTCTTTTCAGTAGAGAGCGTTGTCCAGGTAGTAATCAGTTTTTCTTATAGAGTAGTTTTGTGATGGGGACTAAAATAACTGGTTTATTTTTAATGATATGTAGTTTTTAAGTAAATGTTCTATTGAAATATAGAGGTGTAAAAATCTAAAGCATATAGTTCAGTCAGTATGCATAAAGTAAACACACTTGTAAATTCGACAACCAGAATGAGAAAGGACATTATTACCCTATAGGCCTGTACTCTCTGAGTCTCCTTCCAGTTATTATATACTACCTGTGAACCTAACTTCTAACAACATAGGTTAATATGCCTGTTTTAAATTTTTATTTATTTATTTGGCTGTGCTGGGTCTTCGTTGCTGGAGAGGCTATTCTCTACTTGTAGTGCAAAGGCTTCTCTTGTTGCAGAGCATGGGCTGCAGGGCTTCAGCACTCATGGCCCATGGGCTCAGCAGTTGCAGCTCCTGGTTTCCAGAGTACAGGCGCAGTAGTTGTGGAGCACAGGCCTAGTTGCCCCTCAGTCTCTGGGATCCCCCTGCACCAGGGATCGAACCTGTCTCTCCTGCATTGGCAGACAGATTCTTTACCACTGAGCCACCAGGGAAGCCCCCAAATTTTATTTAAATAGAACCATACAGTATGTACTAGTTTGTGGCTGACTGCTTTTGCTCAACATTGTGAGATTGTTCACGTTGCTTTTGATTGTAGTTTGTTCATTGTCTGCACAGCATTCATCGTATGAATGTACTAAAATTTATCCATTCAAATATTGGTGGACATTTGAGTTGTTTATAGTGTGTTTTACTATTATGAAGATGTTTATTTAACATGTCTCTTGGGGAACATATGCACACATCCTGTTGCTTACATCCTTATTTTAGAGTGGACTTGCCGAGTTATAAGTTGCGCATGAGTTCAGCTTTGCTAGATAATGCCAAACAGATTTCTTAAATGGTTGTATCAAGTTATACTACTGCCAGTAGTGTTTGAGATTTTTAATTGCTTTGTATTCTTACTAATACTTGATATTATCTGTCTTTGACATTTTAGCCGGTATCCATATCTTGGGGTTTCACATCTATGGATTCAACCAACTACAGATAGAAAATACTCAGAAAAAAAATTTCAGAGTTCTAAAGAGCAAAGCCACCCTGGCAACTATTTACATACCATTTACGTTGTGTTAGGTATTAAATGTAATCTTAAGATGATTAAAAGTATATGGAAGAAAAAGTTTATAGACAGTTGTGTATAAGTTATATACAAATATTTCACTTATGTAAGGATTTTGATATCTATAGGGGTCCTGGAACCATTCCTCCATGAATACTGGGTGATGACTGTTTATGTGCATCCTTATGCCTGTACCAAATTGTCTTGCTTATTATAGTTTTGTGGTAAGATTTAAAGTTGGTAGTAAGTCTCCATCTTTGTTCTTTTTTGAGATTATTTTAGTTATTCTCTTATAGGTCCCTTGATTTTCTATATGAGTTTTAGCATTGGCCTGTTGATTTCTACAAAAAACCAGCTGGGAATTTGATAGAAATTATGTTGAGTTTGTAAGCCAGTTCTGAGGAGTATTGCCATCCTAACAACATCAAATCTTCTGATTCATGAACTTAGAGGACGTTTTTACATTTATAGGCATACCTTGCTTTGCTGTGCTTCGCAGCTGCTGTGTTTTTTACAAATGCAGGTTTTGTGGTAACTCTGCATCAAGCAGATCAGCGCCATTTTTCCAACAGCATTTGCTTACTACATGTATCTGTCACATTTTGGTAACTCTTGAAATATTTCAAACTCTCCACCAGCAAAAAGATTACATCTTGTTGAAGGTTCAGATGATGATTAACATTTTTTAATTGTAAAGTATTTTTAAATTAAGGTATGTGTATGTATATATTTTTGTGCACAATGCTGTTGCACACTTGCCAGGCTACAGTGTAGTATAAGTGTAACTTACATGTACTGGGAAACCAAAACATTTGTCTGACTTGCTTTATTGTGAAACTCAGTTTATTGTGATGGTCTGGAACCAACCCCGCAGTATCTCCAGGGTATGCCTATATTTAGGAATTCTCTAATTTCTTTGAACAGTATTTTACAGGTTTTGGAATATAGGTTTTACATGTTAAGAAATTTATTTCTAAGTACAGTTTGCCCTTGAACATTGTCGTGGTTGGGATGCCAACCTTCTGAGCAGACAAAGCAAAAATTTGTGCATAATTTACAGTCATTTCTCTGTATATACAATTTGGTTCCTCCATACCTGTGATTCTGCATCCATAGATAAAACCAGCCATGAATTGTGTGATACTGTAGTATTAAAAAGTGAAGTTGCTCAGTTGTGTCCTACTCTTTGCAACCCTATGGACTGTAGCCCGCCAGGCTCCTCCATCCATGGGATTTTCCGGCAAGAATACTGGAGTGGGTTGCCATTTCCTTCTCCAGGGGATCTTCCGAACCCAGGGATTGAACCTGGATCTCCTGCACTGCAGGCAGACTCTCTACCGTCTGAGGCACCAGGGAAGCCCACTGTGGTATTTACTATTGGAGAATACTGATGTATAGGTTTACCTGTGCTATTCAGACCCATGCTGTTCAGGGTCAACTGTACTGTATTCTTTCTAATGCTATTATAAATGAGAATATCTTCTTAATTTCATTTTTTTTGGATTGTCTATTACTTCATATTCATTATTTACTGCATAAAAATACAATTGAGTTTTATACATTAGTCTTTCATTCTTCCATATATTCTGGGGACTAGGAAGTACTTTAATTATTATAGCCATTATCTTACTGTTGCTGTTTGTATGATATCTTTTCTTACCTTCCATTGTTGTTCAGTTGCTCAGTCCTGTCTGACTCTTTGTGACCACATTTGAATCTATTTGTGTATTTGAATATAAATTGTATATTTTGTATTTTTGTAACCAAAAAAGCTTATTTTTGGTTTTGTTTTTAATCCAGCTTAACAATTGCTGTCTTTTGGTTGGCTTGTTTATTCTATTTACACTTAATATTACTGTTGATATAGTTGGACTTATGCCTGCCATCTTGCTTTTTCTTTTCTTTATATATCACATAACCTTTGTTCTTTCGTTTTTCCATTTCTGCCTTCTTTTGTAATGCTTATCTCCCCAACCCCCAAGACTGCCAATTGTTTGTTTGTTTAGTGACTTGACTAGATCATTTTAACGAAGTCAGGTTTATATTCCACTTCAAAAGAACTGGACTTACCAAGGGAACATTTCATGGCAGGATGGGCACAATAAAGGATAGAAATGGTAAGGACCTAACAGAAGCAGAAGAATTTAAGAAAAGGTGGCAAGAAAACACAGAAAAACTATACAGAAAACGTCTTAGTGACCTGGATAACCATGATGGTGTGGTCTCTCACCCAGAGCTGGACATCCTGGAGTGTGAAGTCAAGTGGGTCTTAGGAAGCATTACTATGATCAAAACTAGTAGAGGTGACCAAGGCTAGTGGAGGTGACAGAATTCAAGTTGAGCTATTTAAAATTGTACAAGATGATGCTGTTAAAGTGTTGTGCTCAATGTGTCAGCAGATTTGGAAAACTCAGCAGTGGCTACTGGACTGGAAAAGGTAAGTTTTCATTCCAGTCCCAAAGAAGGGCAATGCCAAAGAAAGTTTAAACTTCTGTACCATTGCACTCATTTCACAAAGCAAGGTTATGCCAAAAATCCTTCAAGTTAGGCTTCAGCAGTATGTGAACTGAGAACTTTCAGATGTACAAGTTGGGTTTTGAAGAGGCAGAGGAACCAGAGATCAAATTGCCAACATTTGTTGGATCATGGAGAACGCAAGGGAATTCCAGGAAAACATCTACTTCTGCTTCATTAACTGTGCTAAAGCCTTTGATTGTGTGGATCACAACAAACTGGAAAATTCTTAAAAGAGATGAGAACACCAGACCACCTTACCTGTCTCCTGAGAAACCTGTATGTGGGTCAAGAAGCAACAGTTAGAACCAGACGTGAAACAACTGACTAGTTGTAAATTGGAAAAGGAGTACGTCAAGGCTGTATATTGTTACCCTGCTTATTTAACTTATATACATGGTACATCATGCAAAATACCAGGCTGGATGAAAGATAAACTGAAATTAACATTCAGTTCAGTTTAGTCGCTCAGTCGTGTCCAATTCTTTGCGACCCCGTGAATCGCAGCACGCCAGGGCTCCCTGTCCATCACAAACTCCCGGAGTCCGCCCAAACCCATGTCCATTGAGTCGGTGATGCCATCCAACCATCTAATCCTCTGTCGCCCCCTTCTCCTCCTGCCCTCAGTCTTTCCCAGCATCCGGGTCTTTTCCAATGAGTCGGTTCTTCACATCAGGTGGCCAAAGTATTGGAGTTTCAGCTTCAACATCGGTCCTTCCAATGAACACCCAGGACTGGTCTCCTTTAGGATGGGCTGGTTGGATCTCCTTGCAGTCCAAGGGACTCTCAAGAGTCTTCTCCAACACCACAGTTCAGAAACATCAATTCTTCGGCACTCAGCCTTACTTATAGTCCAACTCTTAAAACATCCATACATGACTACTGGAAAAATCATAACCTTGACTAGACGGACCTTCGTTGGCAAAGTAATGTCTCTGCTTTTTAATATGCTGTCTAGGTTGGTCATAGCTTTCCTTCCAAGGAGTAAGTGTCTTTTAATTTCTTGGCTGCAGTCACCATCTGCAGTGATTTTGGAGCCCAAAAAAATAAAGTCTGACACTGTTTCCACTTTTTCCCCATCTATGAAGTGATGGGACCAGATGCTATGATCTTAGTTTTCTGAATGTTGAGCTTTAAGCCAGCTTTTTCACTCTCCTCTTTCACTTTCATCAAGAGGCTCTTTAGTTCTTCTTCACTTCCTGCCATAAGGGTGGTGTCATCTGCATATCTGAGGTTATTGATATTTCTTCCAGCAGTCTTGATTCCAGCTTGTGCTTCCTCCAGCTCAGCGTTTCTCATGATGTACTCTGCATATAAGTTAAATAAGCAGGGTGACAATATACAGCCTTGACGTACTCCTTTTCCTATTTGGAACCAGTCTGTTGTCCCATGTCCAGTTCTAACTGTTGCTTCCTGACCTGCATGCAGGTTTCTCAAGAGGCAGATCAGGTGGTCTGGTGTTCCCATCTCTTTCAGAATTTTCCACAGTTTATTGTGATCCACACAGTCAAAGGCTTTGGCATAGTCAATAAAGCAGAAATAGATGTTTTTCTGAAACTCTCTTGCTTTTTAATATCAACAACCTCACATGTGCAAATGATATCACTGTAATGGCTTCTGGAACTCTCTTGCTTTTTAATATCAACAACCTCACATGTGCAAATGATATCACTGTAATGGCAGAAAGTGAAGAGAAACTATTGAGCCTCTTGATGAGGGTGAAGGAGGAGACTGAAAAAGCTGACTTGAAACTTGTTAGAAAAACTAAGACCGTGGCATCTGGTCCCATCACTTCATGGCAAATACATGGGGAAAAAGTGGAAACAGTGACAGATTTTATTTTCATGAGCTTCAGAATCACTGTGGACAGTGACTGCAGCCGTGAAATGAAAGACACTTGCTCCTTGGAAGGAAAGCTATGATAAACCTATACAGAATATTAAAAAGCAGAAACATCACTTTGCTGACAAAAATCCGTATAGTAAAAGATGTATGGTTTTTCCATTAGTCATGTATGTTTGTGATAGTTGGGCCACAAAGAAGACTGAGTGCCGAAGAATTGATGCTTTTGAATTGTTAGGCTGGAGAAGACTCTTGAGAGTCCCTTGGACTGTTATGAGATCAAACTAGTCAATCCTAGAGGAAATCAGCTCTGAATATTCTTTGGAAGAGTGTTGCTGAAGCTCTAATTCTATAGCCACCTGAAGAGCTCACTCATTGGGAAAGACCCTGATGCTGGGAAGGATTGAGGGCAAGGGGAGAAGGGGGCGACAGAGGATGAGACGGTTAGATAGCATTTCCAACTCAGTGGACAAGAATTTGAACAAACCCTGGGAGATAGAGGACAGAGGAGTCTGGCATGCTGCAGTCATGGGGTTGCAGAGTTGGACACAACTTAGTGATTGAACAATATGAAGCCTCTGATATTTCTTATCAGAGGGCTTAATCTTGGGCATATGTAGTCATCCTGGCATATCATGATTTTAGGTGTGTTCTGTTTATATTTTTGATCTGTTATGAAATCTACCTCTCTTGATATCACACCAGGCTATGCCTTGGGATATAACTTTTCCCATAGTCCTTTGTAATGAAATTCAGACCCTGTTCTAAGATAGTTTTTGAGATTGTCTTTGAGGTTTGTCGTGATCCCAGGTGGGTTCCTTTTTAGGTTCCTTGGGTCTCTGATAAACAGTTGACTTGTAGTTTAGCTTATTGTTCTCACGAAGGTATCAACTTCCTCTTGTTTACCATCAAAATTTTCTGTTTCAGGAAGTGCTCTTAGTCTTGAACTTTTGCATATTCTGTTCCAAGTAAAGTCAGTTGTTTGGGGAAGTACTTCAGAGCTCTCTGTTCTTAAAGTCTGCCTCTTTCCTGGGTGAAGTCTCTGAGCTGCTGCTCTGGAGCTGTCAGTCAGTTCAGTCGCTCAGTCATTTCTGACTCTTTGCGACCCCATGGACCACAGCGCGCCAGGCCTCCCTGTCCATCACCAACTCCTGGAGTTTACCCAAACTCATGTCATCGAGTTGGTGATACCATCCAGCCATCTCATCCTCTGTCGTCCCCTTCTCCTCCTGCCCTCAATCTTTTCCAGCATCAGGGTCTTTTCCAGTGAATTGGCTCTTTGTATCAGGTGGCCAAAGTATTGGAGCTTCAGCTTCAGCATCAGTCCTTCCAATAAATATTCAGGACTGATTTCCTTTAGGATTGACTGTTTTGATCTCCTTGCAGTCCAAGGGACTCTCAAGAGTCTTCTCCAACACCACAGTTGAAAACCATCAATTCTTTGGTACTCAGCTTTCTTTCTGGTCCAACTCAAAACCGTAGCTTAGACCAGACGGACATTTGTCAGCAAAGTAATGTCTCTGCCTTTTAACATGCTGTCTAGGTTGGTCATAGCTTTCTTCCAAGGAGCAAGCATCTTTTAATTTCATGGCTGCAGTCACCATCTGCAGTGATTTTTGGAGCCCAAGAAAATAAAGTCTGTTATTATTTCCATTGTTTCCCCAACTGTTTGCCTTGAAGTGATAGGACTGGATGCCTTGATCTTCGTTTTTTGAATGTTGAGTTTTAAGCCAGCTTTTTTACTCTCCTCTTTCACTTTCTTTTTTTTTTTTTTCATTTTCCTCTTTCACTTTCAAGAGGCTCTTCAGTTCCTCTTTGCTTTCTGCCATAAGGGTGGTGTCATCTGCATATCTGAGGTTATTGATACTTCTCCTGGCAGTCTTGATTCCAGCTTGTGCTTCATCCAGCCCAGCATTTCACATGATGTACTCCACATCTAAGTTAAATAAGCAGGGTGACAATAAGCAGAATGTCTGGATCTAGGTGAGTGATCACACCATTGTGGTTATCTGGGTCATTAAAATCTTTTTGGTATAGTTCTTCTGTGTATTCTTTCCACCTCTTAATATCTTCTGATTCTGTTAGGTCCATACCGTTTCTGTCTTTTATTGTGCCCATCTTTGCATGAAATGTTCCCTTAGTAGCTCTAATATTATTGAAGAGTTCTCTAGTCTTTCCCATTCTGTTGTTTTCCTCCATTTTTTTTTTTGCATTGATCACTAAGGAAGGCTTTCTTATCTCTCCTTGCTAGTCTTTGGAACACTGCATTCTAATGGGTATATCTTTCCTTTTCTCCTTTGCCTTTCGCTTCTCTTCTTTTCTCAGCTATTTGTAAGGCCTCCTCAGACAACCATTTTGCCTTTTTGCATTTCTTTTCCTTGGGGATGGTCTTGATCACTGCCTCCTGTACAATGTTACAGTCCTCCATCCATAGCTCTTTAGGCACTCTGTCTGTCAGGTCTAATCCCTTGAATCTGTTTGTTACTTCCACTGTATAATCATAAGGGATTTGATTTAGGTCATACCTGAATGGTCGAGTGGTTTTCCCTACTTTCTCCAATTTAAGTCTGAATTTGGCAATGAGTTCATGATCTGAGCCACAGTCAGCTCCTGGTCTTGATTTTCCTGACTGTATAGAGCTTTTCTATCTTTGGCTGCAAAGACTATAATCAGTTTCAATTTGGTATTGACCATCTGATGATGTCCATGTGTGGAGTCGTCTCTTGTGTTTTTGGGAGAGCTGTAGGTGGGGCTAGTGGCTCACTTCTTGGGGTGACTTCCCTACTGTATGAGCAGGATACTAGGTGGAGTACAGTTGTCTTACTGACTTTGCTCTTCTTGGGCATGCAACCTGTGCATTACAAGCAAATGAGCCAGTTGGCCCCAGAATTTTTGTTCTGCTGTGTCTAGGGTAGAGTTGTGTCTTATATTTTGGGGCTGTGTGGAGGAAGGGAGTTTCTGACCTCTTGGTTGCGCTGCCTTGAGTTGAGCATCTGCAGTCCAGAGCTGTCTGTGCAGGATGAGAAACGCTGATGGCCTACCCTTGACTTGGAGCCTGTGGGAAGGTCTTTTTGGTCCTGTCTACCTGGAGTTGTGGGAAGTGGAGAGTGGGTTGTAGCTTCAGTGCCACAGACTTGCTGTTTCTTCCACCAAGCTTTAGTACTTTCCCTAAGTGTATGTTTGTTCTTTTTTTTAAAAAACTGTATGGTCTGAGGACAATTGACAGATTTCCTGTGGTTATTAAAAAAAGAATTTCCCCAGTTATGGTTATTTCCCCATGAAGGCATCTGCAGAGCTCCTTCCACTACCTTTTCAAAAATTGTCCCTGTTCTGTTTTTTAAGAAAATCAGTATCTTCATGGTGTATCTTCTTTTCCTGTCTTTTTGTCTTAAACAGAAGAGTACTTAACGTCTTTGTTTGAAGTGGGTTTCTTTTAGAGAATGTATTGTTGGAGCATGTTTTAATTTTATCCATTCTGCCAACTTCTGTCTTTTAATATGTGTATTTAGACCATTTATATTTTAAGTCACTTATTGATATGCTAGGTATTAAATCTCTTACTGTTTGATTCCTCTGTTTTTCTTTTCTTGCCTTCATGTGGGTTACGTAAACATTTAAAAAAAAATTCTATCTTAATATTTATTTTTATTTATGATTTGGCTGCACTGGGTCTTAATTGTGACATGTAGTATCTTTAGTTGCTGCATGTGCAATCTAGTTTCCAAACCAGGGATGAACCTGGGCCCTTGCATTGGGAGAGTGAGTCTTAGCTGCTGGACTATCAGGAAGTTCTAAGATTCCATCTTTTTTTATAGTGTTTTTATATAGTTTTATATAGCGCTTGAATAGTTTCTTAATGATTGTTTTAGATCTTGTATTATTCATTTTTAACTTACAGTCTATACTGATGATTTATTATTTGGAGTTGAGTATAGAAAGTATTCAGATCCTTTTACCCTTTTCCTGTTGTAAACTAGGATTATCTTTAAATATTTCCTCTATATATAGCACCTTATGAGATATTGTTATAATTTTTACATCAGCCATCACATAAGATTTAAGGTACCCATGAGGAAACGTATTGTTTACCCTCATTCTTAGCCATTACAGTGTTCTTTTCTGAAGATTGATGTTCATTCTCTTAACACATCTTTGGGAAGATTCCCTGGAGAAGGCAATGGCACCCCACGCCAGTGCTCTTGCCTGGAAACTCCCGTGGACGGAGGAGCCTGGTGGGCTGCAGTCCATGGGGTCACAGAGTCGGACACGACTGGGCGACTTCACTTCCTCTGTTTAGCAGACTTCTTTAATCATACATTTAAGGGTAGGTTTGCCAATGACAAAGTTTTGTTTGCTTTGTGAGAATATCTTTTTGATTGGTTTTCTTGTTTGAAGGATATTTCTTTTTGAGTACAGGACTTGTTGATGTTTTTTCTTTTCTTCTTTGAACAACTTTGTTCCACTTCCTTATGTCCCTCATTGAGAAATCCACTGTTGTTGGAATTGATGTTCTTTGTAATGCAATTACATTGGCTCCTTTCAAGGCTTTTCTGTGTTTGTAAGCTTTCAGAACTCAGTGATGGGTCTTGATGTGGATTTCTTTGGATTTATTCCGTAAATCCTTTAGATTTATCCCTCTAATTCCATTCTTAAGGGTTTTGCATCTGTACGTTTATATGTTGGCAAGTTTGGGAGATTTTTAGTCATTATTTGTTAAAATACTTTTTGAGTTCCACTGCTCCTCCTAGGATGGCAGTGGTATGAATGTTAGCCATTTTCTTATTCTCCCACAGGTTCTTGAGACTGTTAAATATTTTTTCATCTATTTTGGGTAAATTATATTGATTTGGTCTGAAGTTCAATGATTCTGTTCTCTGTCATTTTCACTTTACTATTGAGGTAATTTATCAAGTTTTTTAGTTATTTTAGTTTGGTATTGTATAGGCTTCCCAGATGGCTCTGTGGTAAAGAATCCACCTGCCAGTGCAGGAGATGGAAGAGATTCGGGTTCAATCCCTGGGTCAGAAAGATTCCCTGGAGTAGGAAGTGGCAACCCACTCCATGTTCTTGCCTGGAAAATTCCCTGGACAGAGGAGCCTGGTGGGCCACAGTCTGTGGGATCACAAAGAGTCAGACACGACTATGTACCCATGTATATATGTTAATTTCTTTAAATTCCTTGTCACACCATTCTAAGATCTGATTCTCTTGAACATACGTCAGTTGTTTTTTCTCATTTAAATTAGAATGTTCCTAGTGGTTAGTTTGGCTGATTTTTGAGTGTTTTGTGGTATTGTGGACATTATATTCTGATACTCAGGGTCATAGTTAATCCTTTTTAACTAGCAGTTTTCCTATGGAACAACATGATAGCTAAATGGGTTTTGGCTTCTCCTTGGGCCCTAATGTCACCATTTCAGCAGAAGTGGAGTGCTGACTCTTAACTGCCTTGTTGCAAATGAATGAGCTGAAATTTCAGTTCCCACTTGCTCTTACCTTACAAAAATGGGATATACTAACTCATAAATTTGTTGCTGACTCATTGGAAAAGATCCTGATGCTGGGAAAGGTTGAGGGCAGGAGAAGGGGGCAACAGAGGCTTAGATGGTTGGATGACATCATCAACTCAGTGGACATAAGTTTGAGCAAACTCTGGGAGATAGTGAAGGACAGGGAAGCCTGCAGTCCATGTGGTCGCAAAGAGTCAGACACGACTTAGCGACTGGACAATGTGTATTGGTGGCTCAGTGGTAAAGAATCTGCCTACAATGCAGGAGACAGGCGTTTCGGTTCCTGGGTTGGGTTGATCCCCTGGAGAAAGAAATGACAACGCACTCCAGTATTCTTGCCTGGGAAAAGCAAGAGTCAGGCTGGATTTAGCAACTAAACAACAATGCTCAATTCCACTGAGCTTCCCTGACACAGGGGAAGAGAAAGCCTAGGGCTGACTCACCCCACTTTTTTGCTGTAGGTTAAGGGTGGAATCTCAGCTTCCCCTGAACTTCAGCATACCAGAGACTGGGAGTAGAGTGATGACTTGCCTCACTTTCCACAATGTTATTCTGTCTTGTCATTGTCTAGTGGGGGTGGACATTCAGCTCCCTGTTACTACCCTCTGACCCGGAGGGCAAGATTTAGTAGTTTAGGTAAGAAAGAATATTGGCTTCAATTAAAATGTCCTGTATTTAAGATCACGACAGTGGAGATACTGAGGATTTTTTCCCTTTTTTTCAGCTTTGTTGAGATATCCTCGTGAAGTGATGTCAAAGTTGCTCAGTTGTGTCTGACTTTTTGCGATTCCATAGACTGTAGAGGAGCCTGCCAGGCTCCTCTGTCCATGGAATTCTCTGGGCCAGAATGCTGAAGTGGGTAGCCATTCCCAGGTCTCCTGTATCACAGGTGGATTCTTTACCATCTGAGCCACCAGGGAAGCCCTGGTGAAGTATAGTTGACAAAATTGTAAGGTATTTGAAATGTACATCATGATGATTTGATATATAGTGTGAAAGGATTCCTCCATGTCTATTCAGTTAACCCATCCATCACCTTGTGTTTTTGTATATATCAGTGAGAATATTTAAGTTCTAATCCCTAAGGAAATTTCACCTGTATAATATGGTGTTATCAACTATGGTCACCATGTTGTACATTAGATTTTTCAGTCATTATTCATCTTAGAGCAGAGAATTTGTATCCTTTTATCATAAGCTTCTCTCTCTTCTATTCTCCACCCCCCCCCCCCCCAAACCCCTGGCAACCACTTCTAGTGTTTCTTGACTAGAGTTTTTGACTTTTAAGGTTGGTTTTTTTTTTTTCTTCCAGCTTCCACATGTAAGTGACACCATGCAGTATTGGTCTTTGTCTGGCTTATTTCATTTAGATCCATCTGTGTTGTCACAAATGGCAGGGTTTCCTCTTTCCTCGTGGCTGAACACTGTCCCGTTTTTTGTCTGTGTGACTGTATGCAGGTATGCATCATGCATCCACACCACGTCTTCTTTTTTTTTTTTTTAATTTATTGTTGTTACTTGGAGGCTAATTACTTTACAATACTGTAGTGGTTTTTGCCATACATTGACATGAATCAGCCATGGATTTACATGTGTTCCCCATCCTGATCCCCCCTTCACCTCCCTCCCCATCCCGTCCCTCTGGGTCTTCCCAGTGCACCAGCCCTGAGCACTTGCTCATGCATCCAGCCTGGGCTGGCGATGTTTCACACTTGATAATATACATGTTTCAATGCTATTCTCTCAGACCAACCCACCCTCGCCTTCTCCCACAGAGTCCAAAAGTCTGTTCTATACATCTGTGTCTCTTTTTCTGTCCTGCATATAGGGTTATCATTACCATCTTTTTAAATTCCATATATATGCGTTAGTATACTGTATTGGTGTTTATCTTTCCGGCTTGCTTCACTCTGTATAATGGGCTCCAGTTTCATCCATCTCTTTAGAACTGATTCAAATGAATTCTTTTTAATGGCTGAGTAATACTCCATTGTGTATGTGGACTATAGCTTTCTTATCCATTCGTCTGCTGATGGGCATCTAGGTTGCTTCCATGTCCTGGCAATTATAAACAGTGCTGTTATGAACACTGGGGTACACGTGTCTCTTTCAGATCTGGTTTCCTCGGTGTGTATGCCCAGGAGTGGGATTGCTGGGTCATATGGCAGTTCTATTTCCAGTTTTTTAAGAAATCTCCACGCTGTTCTCCATAGTGATTGTACTAGTTTTCATTCCCACCAACAGTGTAAGAGGGTTTCCTTTTCTCCATACCCTCTCCAGCAGTTTTGCTTGTAGACTTTTGGATAGCAGCCATTCTGACTGGCATGTAATGGTACCTCATTGAGGTTTTGATTTGCATTTCTCTGATAATGAGTGATGTTGAGCATCTTTTCATGTGTTTGTTAGCCATCTGTATGTCTTCTTTGGAGAAATGTCTGTTTGGTTCTTTGGCCCATTTTTTGACGGTCATTTATTTTTCTGGAATTGAGCTGTAGGAGTTGCTTATATATTTTTGAGATTAATCCTTTGTTGCTTCACTTGCTATTATTTTCTCCCATTCTGAAGGCCGTCTTTTCACCTTGCTTATAGTTTCCTTTGTAGTGCAAAAGCTTTTAAGTTTCATTAGGTCCCATTTGTTTAGTTTTGCTTTTATTTCCAATATTCTGGGAGGTGGGTCATAGAGGATCCTGCTGTGGTTTATGTCAGAGAGTGTTTTGCCTATGTTCTCCTCTAGGAGTTTTATAGTTTCTGGTCTTACATTTAGATCTTTAATCCATTTTGAGTTTATTTTTGTGTATGGTGTTAGAAAGTGTTCTAGTTTCATTCTTTTACAAGTGGTTGACCAATTTTCCCAGCACCACTTGTTAAAGAGGTTGTCTTTTTTTCCATTGTATATCCTTGCCTCCTTTGTCAAAGATAAGGTGTCCATAGGTGTGTGGATTTATCTCTGGGCTTTCTATTTTGTTCCATTGATCTATATTTCTGTCTTTGTGCCAGTACCATACTGTCTTGATGACTGTGGCTTTGTAGTAGAGCCTGAAGTCAGGCAGGTTGATTCCTCCAGTTCCATTCTTCTTTCTCAAGATTGCTTTGGCTATTTGAGGTTTTTTTGTATTTCCATACAAATTGAGAAATTATTTGTTCTAGTTCTGTGAAAAATACCGTTGGTAGCTTGATAGGGATTGCATTGAATCTATAGATTGCTTTGGATAGTATACTCATTTTCACAATATTAATTCTTCCAATCCATGAACACAGTATATTTCTCCATCTATTTGTGTCCTCTTTGATTTCTTTCATTAGTGTTTTATAGTTTTCTATACATAGGTCTTTTGTTTCTTTAGATAGATATACTCCTAAGTATTTTATTCTTTTCGTTGCAATGGTGAATGGTATTGTTTCCTTAATTTCTCTTTCTGTTTTCTCAGTGTATAGGAATGCAAAGGATTTCTGTGTGTTAATTTTATATCCTGCAACTTTGCTATATTCATTGATTAGCTCTAGTAATTTTCTGGTAGAGTCTTTAGGATTTTCTATGTAGAGGTGAGAGTTTTACTTCTTTTTTTCCTATCTGGATTCCTTTTACTTCTTTTTCTGCTCTGATTGCTGTGGCCAACACTTCCAAAACTATGTCGAATAGTAGCACCATGTCTTCTTTAAGTGTTTATCTGTTGATGGACACTTGGGTTGTTTCCATGTCTGGTTATTGTGAATAATGCCATGAACACAGGAGTGCAGTGTCTCTTTGACATCTTGTTTTCTTTTCTTTTTTTGGATATATACCCAGAAGTGGAATTGCTGGGTCATATATCAGTTCTCATTTTTTTTAAGAAACCTTTGTACTGTTTTTCATAATGGCTGTGCCAGTTTACATTCCCACCATCAGTACACAACTATCTGCTTTTCTCCACATCCTCACTACTTGTTTGTTATCTTTTTGTTGTTTTTCCAACCAGGAACAGGTCATGATAGAAAAAAATCAGAATAAGATCAAATATTGTATATTGAGAACAGCTGAGAAAGCATTTTTGACTATTACAGTTATTTAACAAAAAAGTTCAGTAAGAAAATGTACACGACCCAATTTTTCTCATAAAATGTGGAAAGGGGATGCATGGAAGCAGTTGATTCCTTTGGTGAGCACAGCCATTGTTCATACTCGTTCTAAGGCTTCTAACATGATGATGCTACTTCCTTGTATTACCACCATTCCAATATTGTTCTGTTGCCACTAGTTGCCATCTACACATTCATCTACCACAAGATTCATAAAGGGATCAAATCCCCACAATAGTCCTTGGACATATCTGCCACCATTTAATTTCAATAACTTCTTGTCCATAAATATCTTCAACTCAGGAGAATGAGCTTTGCTCATCATGTCTCCTCAGCTGGTATCTTTTTGATGAAAGCCTTTCTTACAGATTTGAGATGATATCTCATTGTGGTTTTGATTTCTGTTCCCTGATGGATAGTGATGTTGAGCACCTTTGCATGTACCTGTTGGCCAGTTGTATTTCTTCTTTGCAAAAATGTCTATTCCATTTCTTTGTCCATTTTTAAATTGGATTTTATTGAGTTATGTGAGTTCTTTATGTATTTTATTTTGGTTATTAACTTCTTACCAGAAAACGACTTGCAAATATTTTCTTCCATTCTGTAGCTTGCCTTTTCATTTTGTTGATATTTTCCTTTACTGTGCAAAAGCTTTTTAGTTTGATGTTTCCCACTTGTTTATTTTTGTTTTGTTACATTTGCTCATGGCATCAAACTGAAAAAACTGTTGTCAAGACTGATGTCAAAGCGCTTATCCCCTTTGTATCCTTCTAGGAGTTTTATAGTTTCTGGTCTTTGATTTTTGTGTATGGTGTAAGACAGGGGTTCGGTTTCATTCTTTCATTCCACATTGTATGTGGCAATCCAGTTTTCCCAACACTATTTGTTGAAGTGGATATATTGAGGATTTCTTTAGGTCCTGACATTTGATACTTTATAAGTGTGAAATTATAGAATCAT